>NC_086285.1:7531295-8211795 GCF_963924245.1 Chroicocephalus ridibundus | reverse complement strand
GGTGTAGGTGTGATTTAGGCCATCTGGATATCACCTTTATGCACTGGTCCCCGTTGTATGTACTTGATTTTTTCGGGGCATAAGTTATTTCAAATAAGGTCCCACTGTCAGATTTCAGCACTGTGTATAATTACACAGCTATGTAAACAATGAATTAAACTTCAAAAATGTTTGCAGACCATTTGGGGAGCTGACTCTGCTTTTTAGCAGGAGGTTGGGCTCGCTGACCTTCGAGGTCTTTTCCAACCTGAGTTATTCCGTGATCCTGTTCTATGAGCATCACTCTGATGGTCATGTCCATTATTTATGGTGTACCCATTGCTTTCACACAGTGAATTATGTGTAATAACCTTTACGTTGCAGAAGGTGTTTTCCTGTATTATTTCTTGAAAGAAAATAGTTTACTAAATCTCTTTGTTTCATTTTCTGTGTTCCTTATTCCCTCTGTCACCTGATACTTGCTTTATCTATTAATCTGTGTGATTCCACATATACTAAATAAATCATTACTTCCTTTCTATGGTGGGTTGTTTTTTTTTTTTTTTTTTTTTTCAGAAATGGTGTCACCTGGCATTCCAGTTTTTCTTCTTAAAGAGTATATTTAAAAGTTTATCTGCTAGAAAAGGGTATTTTGATTACTTTAAAGAAAATATGTCAGAATTTGTATTCTCACTGGATTTCCATAATGCACTGTTGCGAACAGTTTTGTCCTGCCTGTGCTAGCAGCTAACAAGGCATGTCATTAGCAGTGAGTCATTTTTTGATGGCCTGTAAGTGTTTAGGTTTTGCCTGGTTTCTACCTCTTCTCTTCTTGCATCTTCATTTCAACTTGTAGTCTGTTTGTCTGTATTGGGTTTTAGTCCTTTCTGAATTCATTTGCTCACCCTTTTACTTCCGTTTCTTGTAGGCAGTACTACGTTATCATTTCAGTTTTGCACCACAGTTTACCCGTACTGACACTTAGTAGTAGTATAAAATGGACACAGGTGATGAGACTCTTGTCTGGTGTGCAGCATTTCTATAAGAAAGCCCCACATGCCATGCTTCTTCAACTCCACGTGAAATAGTGCTGTTAGGGAAGTGAAGAAGTGAGTAAGGAAATCTGAGATTTCTAGTGCTAATGCGAGATCTGAAGACCTATTTTTTTTATTTCAAATATTTTTTTCATAAATGCTTTTTAACCCAATACAGCCTATGTTTCTCCATTGATATTGCTGTTTGCATTGTGTTACTGGACAAGCACTGGTGACACTTGGTGAGCTCAAGCTACCTTGAGGCATCTGTGCTGATGCTCTGTGGGACGGTATCAGCCATAGAGGCAGAAGGGTACCTTCCAGATTGTTGTTTGGGGTTTCTACCTCAAATTCTCATTCGTCAGTGAGTTAAGTGTAATGGTAGGCTTTGCATTGGTATGTCCTTTCTGCCATCTCTGTCACAGGGACGGTAACCTTTGGCTGAAGCATGGGAAGACATCAAGGAAGAAAGGCACCCTGAGCCTTTTCAGTAATATCTGCCAAAATTTGTTTGTCAAAGCTGTAAGAATAGACAGTTTGATACTTTCTATGTGGAAAGCTATTTCAATTACCTAACTTACGTTACTGTTCAAATTTTATTTCTAATACCACGCTTGGTAGATACGACATCTTAGATGTAATGGCTTTAAATCAAATTTATAATAGTATGTTAACTGAGTATGTAGTTAATGCACAAAATGTGCTGCTTCTTGGCTGTATGACGTGCTGCCGACCTATCTTGGGTTCCAGATATGATCTGGTTCATGCGCACAAGAAGAGAAAGTGCAGGGAAGAGGAAAAAGTACGGTTTGGAAACAGTTTGGAACCTTTTTTTTTTTTTTTTAAACTTTTAGAAATGGATTCTATCTCCAGAGACTTTCGTAGTACAGGTTAGAAACTAAGAACTTCCAAAGCCCTTCAAATGCAATCAAAAAGAAGTCAGGCTACTGTTGAATCTATGCTTTGGCATCAAAAGTGGAATTTACAGAGAAACTGTATTGACAGAAGAGGTTGGTTCAAGTTGGTATGTAGCATGGAAGCATAAAAAGGTGCTAGAAGGTAAATTGCCTTTACATTTCAGTAGAATTGCCAGGCTAAGGAAAAATATTTGGGGTTCCTTTTCTGTTTGTTGTCTTTTTGTAGCTAGATGCTTGCCACTTACTCTCAAGTCATTATGATTCTATTATAATATTATTAGAAAACCATTGAAGATCTCAGAAATAGCAGGTCAGCAGAAGTTAAGAAGAAACATGCTTAAAAAAGACAACATATTTTTGTGTTTCTTAATGTATTAATCTTTGTACGTTTTAAATTCCATCAAGTACCAAATCAAATGTATGATCTAGCTGTTGTAACAAAATAGTACTGCTGTTGTAACAAAATAGTACTTCTGTTGTGAAGCCCGTGTCTCTTATTTCACAGAATCACAGAATGGTTTGGGTTGGAAGGGACCTTAAAGATCACCCAGTTCCAGCCCCCTGCCCTGGGCAGGGACACCTCCCACTAGACCAGGCTGCTCAAAGCCCCATCCAGCCTGGCCTTGAACACCTCCAGGGATGGGGCATTGACAACTTCCCTGGACAACCTGTTCCCATGCCTCACCACCCTCACAGTAAAGAATTTCTTCCTGATATCCAATCTGAATCTACCCTCGTTCAGTTTGAGGCCGTTACCCCTCGTCCTGTCATTACACTCCCTGATAAAGCGTCCCTCCCCATGTATTGTATATGTGTTGCACCTGAAATTTAAATTGGAATACATTGGAAGCGGTGACAGATCTACATCTGAATTTCTCTTGGTTGCTGAGAAGTAGCTTTCTCCAAAAGTTAGAAATCATAAATAGGGCCCATCATAAACAGATAAGGCATGCTTTGCTAAATGCGTCTTGATTAACTCAAGAGAGTTGTATCCTTGAGTTAATCAGTTTGAGTTTGGAAGAAAACAGTCCACCATATGTATAGACATAAGTTTTTATCTTAATGATTAAATCCATCGCTTCTGTTCCTTACAAAAAAAAAAAAAAGCCTGTCTTAGGAGAGATGACTGATGCCATTTTCCCCATGTACATTTTCTTGGCAGAATTGTTGGCTTAAACAGTTTGTGCCTTGCCATCATGGCGACACGCGTTTGCAGAGACGTGTGAATCGGGGCAGGGAATCGATGCAGGCAAAATTGCTTTGCCCTTTTCCAGTGTCCGGCCCTGCTGCTTCTTGCTGGGTCCCCTCCTCTGGTTAACAGTGCAGAATCATAGGATGGTTTGGGTTGGAAGGGACCTTTAAAGGTCATCTAATCCAACCTCCCCTGCAGTGAGGAGGGTCATCATCAAGGCGATCCAACATAGAGGTGAGCAGGCACAGTTCAGAGGCTGGGGAGAAGAGGCACAGGGTGGGATTGGCTTCAGTCGGAATTACTGGCCAACATGAAACCCTACCCCGAGCTGTTCCTTTGGCTCATGGTATAATCCTGCTGAAGGCAATTTATGGGCAGTTTGTGTGGCAAAGTAGTAATTAGTCAACATGACTGGTGTTGGACCGTGTCTGACTGCTGTAGTCAAATTACAGTTTTGTCCTTACTAAGGTTTTTATGGCACTTAACGTGCTTTTACAGTAAAAGAACTAAATCTCGCATCTTGCAATGTGAGGGAAAATGCAGCTCCATGGTCGAAGCTCTCGGGGACGGCTAAGCCAGGGAAGGCAACCTCATGCCTGTTTGCCTGCATCTCGGATCACATGAACAGCAGGGAAAAGTACTGAGAGTAATTTATTATCATTATTTTAACCAGCTATTATTAAATTGCAACTTGTCTTGTTTGTGCTAACGTACTTAAACTTGTCAGGTGACCCATTACCTGGTATGTTAAAACATGTTTGTTTTTTTTTTTTTTTAACAGAATGTAACATGTTTGAAAATATCAAGAGGTTTAAGGTGCAAGAGCACAAACAACTTCGTGAATTTATGGTGTGTCAGTTGTGCTGCAGGGGTTACCCTCTCCGAAGGTACCGCACCAGCGTTGTAGTGGAAGCTTATATACAAATTGGCAGTTTTGGGACAGCTGACACAATAAACTTGGTGCTCTGGCCTTGCTTAACCTGCCAACTATAGACATGGAAACTCATTTTATTTAATACAATTTGGAAAATACACAGCTTCTGTCCACTGTTGGGTGTCTGCTTTGGTTTAAGAGGAGCTTATTTTACTTAATCTCCGAAAGCATGGTTAGAAAAATGTTTAAACGGTATGGAGATGTGTGTGCAAGAGGGGTTTGTCCTGGTAAAACCCAAAGGGCTGTGAGCAGTAAAGGCACTGGGCAAATTGATGAACGTCCAGTAGTGGTTTAGCAATTCACTGCTCCTTGGTTGGACCAAAATAACCAGCCCTTACTGCAAAATAAAATACTGACATTTACCGTCTTCACTACTAACATATTTAACCTTCTCATTGCAGCAGGCAAAGTGTGCTAATACGCGTGGTTACCAGAGATGTGCTGATAAGCGGTAGCTTGATAGCTCCTTGTAGCTAAATATATGTATGTGTCCGTACCTGTACTGACATGGCACAATGGCTCTTATACAATAGTTACTTGTTTCAGAGTAAACACGTGGAGATTTTTTTTCATGTGAGTGCTTTTTTTTTTAAAAAAAAAAAATTATCTTAATCTCTGGAGAATTGGTTTGATAAAAGCCTTCCTGTAGGCCAGGCACCCAGAGCGTGTTTCAAGTGAAAACGTAATGACAGGCAGCGTCCGTCCACTCCCTCTACCTGGGGAGATCCCGGGGTGGGGGTGTTCGGGTGTTCGGAGGTGAAATGGTCTTTTTGAGTTGCATTTATTGAGAATTTCTCTAACCAGTACTGATAAGACAACACGGAACTTATTTGCTTGTCCACAACAGGAGGTGCCCAAGGTTAAGCGTGTCCAGTTACATCTCGGTGTAACAGAAGAGAATTTGATTAAAAAAACAATAATTCATGAGTGAAAAAATAGACGTAAGGCAGGGTTTTATTTTTGTTTGGCAGCTAAGTCAGAGTATTCTTGTTGACATGTCAGCCTGTGTCTTGCGGATATCTGATGCTTAAAAAAATTTTAAGAAAAGTTGTGAAAGACGGACAGCAGCGAAGCCTCACCCAGCGGCTGGTCTGGGGCTTCTGTGGGAAGTTGAACGAAGGTAGTTGCGTTACTCCTGAAATGGGTTGGTTTGCGAGTATCTATCAATACCAGTGAAACGATCCTTGCGTAATGTTTTCTTGATGTGTTTTTCTCCGCGTAGAGAAGGAGAATTGGCAGGGACCGTCTGGAGGATGAGGAAAGAGCCGCTTGTAGATGGACGTTTGTCAGACGGCCTTTCTCAGCCTCTCCGTTCCGGGCTGGCTTTGGAGAAGCGCAGAGCAGCCTGGAAAATGTTAAAAAGGAGCGGGGGGAGGCGGGGGTGAGGCAATACTGGAAGTTACACGTTCGTCTGTGTGGCTGAAATCCCCACCGAGTAGCCCACAGCAGCCACGGGGGGCTCCTGCGGGGAAGCGCCCGGCACCCGTGGAAACGCCTTGTAACTTTCCAGTTGCGCCGCTTTGTTAAGGGGGGAAGGAGGGAGCCGGGCGCCGGGGGAAGGTGTCCCCGGGACGGGGGGGTGGGACCGGGGCCGCCTGCCGGGCTCGGGGGTGCGGTGCGGGGGGAGCGGAGCCGAGCCCCCGGAGGGGGCGCTGCGCCTCCGGCCGCCGCTCGGTCTGGCTGGCGCAGGCGGCCCCGGCTCCTTCCGCAGGACTCCGGTCCGCACATTGGCGGCGCCCGGCTGCGTCGGATCTACTTTCTCTCGCTCGGCTCCTCTTTTTTTTTTTTTTTTTTTTTTCCCCTTTTTCTTTTTTTTTTTTTTTTCTTCCCTTTTCCCCTCCCCTCCGCTCCCCTCCCCCTCCTCCGCCTCCTCCTCCGCCGGCTCCAGCCTGGTTCGGGGAGGATCCCGGAGCCGAAGTTCCGAGGCGATCGGGGCTGGTGGCGAATCGCTCCCCCGGCGGCGTCGCCATGGGGGCCCTGTAGAGCCGCGCCCGCCCAGCCGCGCCGAGGCCCCGGGGCAGGGGGAGCCGCTGGGCTGGGGAGCGCCGCGACCGAGCGGCGGGTCCGGCAGAGTAACATGGCTGATGGCGGGGAGTGCTGAGCGGTCGGTGTGTCTCCGCACGGCGCCGGGCCCTGACATGTAAATAACTTCTCTTTCGCTCCGGATCGAGCGGGCGGGCGCCGCCGCCGGCCCCCCCCTCCATTTTCCGAGGGGGGGGGCAAAAATTCGTGAGCGGTTCGGCGGGGCTGGGCTATGTGGCGCAAAAGCAGTTCGCCGGGGGTGAGTACGTCTGGCGTTTTAACTTCTTTGTACGGAAGGGCAAACTGTGACAGCGGGCGGGGGTGATGCCCCCGCGGGGGGGGGGGGCGACGGGGGTACCCCCCGCCACCGCGGCCAGAAACTTGTCGGGTGGAGGCGGGGGGCGCTGGCGGCCGGGAGAGGAAGGTGGTGGTGGGGGGTGTCGGTTCGGGGAGGTGTGTGTGGGGTATAGGTTGGAGTTAACACGCTCCCCCAGATAATCTGGTCCTCCAGCATTTAAATAAAAACAAGGGGAAAAGGAGGGTGGGGGCGGGAGAGGCGCCCAGCACAAAAGCCCGGCGCGGTCAGCTGGCCGGGAGCACGGCACCGGTACCGGCACACACGTGTGCCCGCACCCGCACCCACATCTCCTCCGAAAAATATGACTTTATATGGCTAGCTATAGCACAACTCTGGGTTTTGGCTGTTTTTTTTTTTTTCCTCCTCTCTTCCCCCCCCCCCCCCCTTTTTTTTTTAGCACTTTCATTTCCTGGTGTGAATTCTGGAGTGATGGAAAATGAGATAGGATTAATATTTCTTAAATGTTTTGGACTACCCTGTACACGCTATTCTTTTTTTTTTTTTTTTAAAGAGTGCTATTTTAATTTTGCATGGTTTCAAAGCATACCTGTATAGTCTTAATTTTAAATGATCCTCTCAGCTGCCTTTATCTACAGTTCTAAATTAAAAGAACAATAGCACTTTAAAAAAATATACCATATTCCTAGTGCATAATGGATGTTCAGGCCATCGTATGTGATGATTTTTGTATGAGCTGTGAGCAAATAGGTCATAAGTCAAAGTAAGTGTTATGTAACTGGCTGCTTTAGCAAACTTAATACAAACTGTAATGGAAAATAAAAGTCTTTTTTTGTGGTTTTTTTTTTTTCTTTTTTGCTCTGGACAAAATGGGAGACTGGCTGTCCCTTTTTTTCAGTGGGATTACTTTGTAGCAGGTTGGTTTAAAAAAAAAAAAAACACCACCAACAAAACAACCTATGTTTTAAAAATATGAGCCAGTTAATCTGTGTGGTGTTTTGTATTTTTCTAAAAAACTGTTTCAGTCATGTACCTAATTCTAGATGCTAAATATTAGATATTCGCCAGTGAAGCATTAGTTAATTCTGTAACCAGATTCATTACGTAATTGAAAAATGTTCCTGAGTTAGTTTAGTTTTATTATTTAACTTCACTGTTTTCTAGAATAGCATTGCTTGGCATAGTAGAGTTCTTGAAAGAAATAAAGATCGGTATGAAAATAATTGGCATTTTTTTTCACAGCTGAAGAAGTAAAGGAGCGGGTTAATACTTCTGTTGCAAAACTGAAACAACTAGGCAGACATTTAAAGATTCTCAGTGACTCTATAAAATACTATGTATTGAAGTAAACACAGTTCCTAAGCTGGAGCTTGCACATAGGGGTCTTTGTGCTTTCCGTACGTCGTGGTGATGTTAGCGTGTTGTGTTTGGTGTCCTGCACAACAAAATGCACTTGCTACAGAAAAAAACTGCAGCTCCCAGGCTGTTCAGTGTAAATATTTTAACCATCTACTTATAAGAGAAACAGAGGCAGGAGAACAAGATACAGTTTTCTCAGTGCTACTGTGATCAGCTGCATCTACGCTAGCTATTCATTAATTTCACTGGTGACTACTGTATGTTTATTTTTAAAGTATTTGGTGTGTGCTTCTTTTACTACTTCATTGTAAATGTCCTTTGTTTTGATAATATACTTGGAGTTTGCGTATCTGTAGTTTTTAATTGCTTGCCTCACTTGCAGGTCGTCTTTGTAAGCTGTTTTATGACTCTGCTCTTCTTATGTTGTATTTATTCTGTGCAAACTAATATTCTGCCAGCATTGAATCTAGATGCTTGTAGGGCAAAATACTCTACATCCTGTTTTTGTAGGAATTGTTACTGAATTTTGGTATAATTATTTTGTCAGACTGCATACTCAGTTAACTTCTATCCTTTTTTTTTTTGTTTTCTTTTTTTTTCTTTCTTCTTTTGTATTATTCTTTCCCAAAAGGAAAACTCCTTGTCAAAATGTTCTGTGAGAGTTGTGGGTTTTTTGGGGGGAGGGGAGGCAAGGGGTGGCATTATTGTCATTTACATAATATGCCAGTAGAAAGTAGTTGCATCATGTACGCTTTCTTAATGTGACTGTTCATTGGACTCGCCTGAAAATGATCTCTTTAAAGGTAAATGGCTGAGCAAAAATGAAAAGCAGCCATGTATTGATTTCTGCTTTTGTTTCAGGCTAAAAGGACCATTCAGCGTGTGCTTTACAGGGTATTTCCAGCCTGAAATTTAGTCAGCTATTTAAAAATAATGGTAAAAGTATTCTTTTATCATCATTGCTCTCAAATCTTATGGCTTTGGCAGCTCTGTTTTCCTGTTCTTTAAGTGTGGATAGGACAGTCTTGGTATGGAATAGCGTGTACTTTGTAAACCATTTAGTATAAAATATGCAGTCCGAGAAGAAGGGGAACTGGCTCTGGAGCATTGTCAAAAGCACATTCTGAAGGAGCTGAAAGATATTTTTTTGTTTTATTTGGGCCATTCCAATTTTAGTAATTAAAAAGGCTTCTGGGAACTCTATAGGAGGTAGCGTTGTTTTCAGAAAGAAGTATTAAACCCCAGTTTGACGGTGGGCCTTTAGCTAGTCTTTTGTAATTCTGCCTTTCCTCTATGAAATCCTTTTGGCGTGTTGTGGTCCTCTGGCAGTATCCCAGCGTGTGATATCACGGATATCAGATGTCTTCTTGCGATTCGTGGCGTTGGCTGTGCCGCAGCTGTGCTCTCTGGGGCGGCTCAGGTGAACCAGGAAATGTCACAGCAATTGGGTAGGGAAGGCGGTTGGAGAGAAACAGTCACGTAGTGTTGGGAAGAGGTGAGCGCCTGCTGTTTAAAAGCGTTCAAATTACTGTGTTTGGTAATCTGATGTGGAACGTACTCAGCAAACAGATGTGTCTTTGACTGAGTGGTCTTTGCAGATATATTTTTTCCTAACTTCTTAGGTGCAGTTGCATATCAAAATGAGTGGCAAAACATCACAGTGAAGCTTTTTCCTTTGGAAATATCTTTGATTTTAAAAAAATGGATCGTAATTACACGTGGCCTCGTTAGGATTTATTTTCATCTCAAAGTTGAGGTCCAATGGCAGGCATATAAGCATAGATGAAATTGCACATATGGAGGGTATTTGACTCCTCCATAAGACCGTCTGAAAGTTAGTCATAGCGTGTTGCATTTCTGTCTCTTCGGTGAAGTCTCCCTCTTGTCTGTATTCACCGGTGAAATGTTACACAGTAAGTGGGGTTTGTGCTGACGTTGCTTTTGTAATATAGCTAGAAAAGAAAAGATTTCACATTGGCTACTTTGACCCATGTTTTCATCCTGGTTACCAAGCATTGAAAGGTATATAGCTGAGTAACATTACTTAACTAGACACTCATGGAAGATGAAGGCATGGAAGAAGAGTCTGCTTGTGTATTTGTTTGTTTGTTTAGTAAGGACTTGCAGTTCTTGGGTATGCTTCTGTTTCGGGGATGAATTCTTTGTTTTAGATGGAACTGAGTGTGTTCCTCCGAACCACGAACACTTCCATGTTGTTGTTACTCCAGATCTCCCTATCTCTTTTCTCCCCCTCCCTTGTTTTTCTTTTTTCTCTATTATCCTTAATTTTTGTGCCCCAAACGCCCTAGTGCTATGAAAAGAGAATGTAGATTGCTTTTGGAAGCTGTTTAGGGAGTGCACGTGAGAGCAGGTTACTACTGCCTGGTTCATAGTTAGGCTTCTACCCCAACCAGCTTAAGATCTAAATTATACTCCTGCCCCCTGTTAGTGTCTAGCATCAGATGCTGTAGAGAAAAGTGTAAAAATGTGACAAACTCTGAAGTGGGCAGTTACAGAGGGGCATCTGGTATTCCATGGGGCACCTGTTTGAGATGGGATTAGACCAGGGGGAAGGAGAGCTGGTTTTTTTCCAGAATTCAGAAAACCTCAAGTGGAGTCCTTATTGATGCTTATAGTTCTGCAGAAATCTACCTTCTTTGAACCAAATTACTTGTGAGGAGATTGTCTTTGATGGAATTTGAAGGCTTTCTTTCCAAGCCTGAGGACCAGGGTGAAAGGATACAATACAATCGACAGAACAAAGAGAATGGGGCAGGGGGAAGGGATGTGTTGGGTGGGACTGTACAGGGACGGTGTATCTGGAGCGATGAGAAGGAGGAGTAAGGTTGTAACTTTATTTTGTTCACCTTGTCTTTCCGCTTGAGTGAGGTGATTTTTGGCAGTACAGTTTTGTGGCACCACGGAGAATGAGTTTTAACAAGCAAGAAGAGACTGACGATGGTCAAGGAGAGCCATGAGGGAATGAGTCTAGGATATTTTCTCATCTTTTCAAAGGTTTCTTGTTCTGGGACAAATAATAAAAGGTGTGCAAGGTGTTGTCACTGCCATGTCAGCCTTGCCTTGCCTTGTGTACAGAAGGTTTAGTCACAGTCATGGCAGAAGTCATCTGTTACGTGTTCAGAGCTGTCATAAAATGGAGGTCTGGGTTGAACAGGAAGTACTCTTTTAACCTTTGACAGACTTTTCTTGTTTGAAAAATTTCACTTTGGCTTTGCGATATTTTAGTAGAAGGCTGACTGCATATAGGAATGGGTACAAAAACAAGGTAGAGGGCTTTTGGAAGACTTGTGAGTTTGCATTGATCAGAAGAGAGGAATCCTGAGTTACAGGAACGTAATCTTGAAGACAGATGGGAGATGGAGGATGAGAAGCATAGACTTCAGTCTTTTCCTTTCACCTTAAACCATCTTGGTGCAGTAGCTTGTCTGTGAGCACTCTTTCTTTTCATGTGTATTTAACCATCTTTTCCCTTCCGTTTGTCCCTTGTCATCTTCTGTTTTCACCTTTGTTAAAGGAAGCCGAGATTTTTTAATTTAAGGAAAAACAAACAGTTTAAAGAATGATGTAAAGACAGTGTTATGCAGTTCCAGAAGTAGCAACTGTTATAATTTGCAGTCTAGCTCTTGGAAGAAGAGGGTGATGGAAGCCTGGAAGATTTCTGAGGTGGTTTGTGTGGATCAGGGTACAGTCTTGCATGAACAAATTCTTGAAACTGGATGGGGGAGGGGAGCCCGGCCTGTATACTTTATTTAGCTTATAGATTAATCTACAAAATGTAAAATAATTAAATGTATATCCTGCCCCATATATTTGTCTTTGGGTAGTAAAATCCACCTAGAACGACGTAGCGTGTTTAACTATGAGGAGTTACTAGGTTAATAATTTTCTCTCTTTCATTTTTTGGAAACACATGTAGCTATTGAATCTGTCTTGAGGGCTGTGATTCAGTTGCTGAGATGGTTATGTCACTTCTCCATAGAAAATTTGGAATCCTAGTGCTGAATTGGTGAATAGCTACTATTTTAGGCAGTTCTATTGCCTCCCTTGGGGATGTTTTGAAATCGGTTGACTTCTGTTTAGTGTGTTACCGGAAAGTCAGAGTTTCTAACTGTGGTGTATAGCCAGAAATGGCTATTGCCAGTTGTGACATCTGCTGCCATCGCCCCTGTTGATGAAGGTTGTTTGCTACTGTTTGCTCTGGTGATAGCTGGGAGAAATGAAGCTTAGGGGGAGGTAGTTCTCCTGGTCATTGCTAGACCTACGTGCAGTTCATGTGTAAAAACACCCCTGTATTGTATTTATATGTTTATTTCTTTTCTTACGGCTGCCTAATCTTCAACGTCTGCTGCTGACAGCTTCACCAATACTATGCAAGAGTTTTCATTATTGATGCCTCTGGACCTCCAAATAAAGAACTCTCAGTGAATAAGTACTGTATGGATTCATTTAATTATTAATCAGGATGATGGGGTATTCTCTAAGGTACACAATTCTGTTTCAAAAACAACTGAAGTCAATAGAAGGTTTTCCATTGAAATAAAATAGTCATGAGAGTAAACGTTCATCAGTATGAGTAAGAATTCGATAGTCGGGTCCCTTCTGTGCCAGCTGTTTTGAATAGTGCTAACCAGTTGCTGCTCTGCATGATCAAAAAGTGTGGGGAACAGGATGCTTTAGAAAAAATAAACAAGACATTGCAGAATAGTTTTTGATTCTCCAAGTCTCGGGAAAACGTGAGGCTAGTGTTCTGTTAACTTAAAGAGTCCATGAAACAGTGCTAAGCTGAAATTGTAACAATTATAAATTCAGCAAACTGGTTCTCGATTGCTGTATCATTATTTGACTGGCCAGTTAGTCATGTTTTATTGCCACTGCTCGCAGAACCGACAAGAATCACAATCTTGTATGTAGAGAAAAAAAATGAAGGACACTTCTGGACCACTCGGTGCGAACTGGACTTACTTGATGCTGTTCTTCCAGAGCTAGACGTGTATTTCATGCCTCTGAGACCCAGCCTGCTGCCTGATACAGAGTTTCATCAGACAAACAGCAGTATCATAAGTACTGATATTATGTGTTAAATTTTATCAGAGGGAGGTAGGGTTGAATAATTTTGCAGGTAGGACTCCACACCCTATCCTTGTACTTTTCACCATCTGCTGTGCCAATGTTTTTTCTCTTCGGGCCAGGAAGCAGCTAAAGAGCTACTTAGTTGGCTCAACTGATAAGTAATGTATATCTGTAGGTGAAAAGTAGGAGACCTTTTCTGGGGAAGGCTGTCTTGAAGGTCTCCTTTGTAATAGAAGATCCAATGGTGGTTGTGGTCTCTTCAGCAGGTTGTGAGGGTAACTTTTTTTTTTTTTTTTTACTGTTCTGTAGCATCCTCTGTGCGTGAAATTATTTGTGAGGAATTTGGAAGAAGTGCTGGAGTGGTATAGTTAGGGGCAGGAAAGCAGTGGTGGTGTTACGTCTCTTAAGGCTACAAGAGAAGCAAGGATGGGGGGAGTGGTTGCATCTTCTGTAAAAACTGTTGTAACTGGTGAAAACAGATGAGCTTTTGGTCACGTGTAGGAGAATAGATGCTATTTTTTCACAAAGTGTCCAGCTGCCCCGTAAGCACTTGCTGTCAGTACAGGAAGCACCTCTTCTACATCTGGTGTCTGAACTCAATTTGCAGAATCTTTTCAGTGGTTGCAACCTATACTCAAAGAAGATGTATCTTGAAATAATTTCTCCTGGAACCTCCTCTCCAGTCCTTCCAACAGCCTCCTACGCCTGCAAAAGTCATGCGAAGCAAACTTTCTGCACATCATCCTGTACCCAGGTTGTACCTGAGCAGCAAAAGTGAAATTTGGTGACAGAGCTCTGTGGCCACCCTGGTTCATGCACCTTGGTCTTTTACCCCATTTCCTCATGAATGTTCACCACATCCTCATGGGAAGTGGATGGATGAAATTAAGCAACTTTTATGTGTAAGGATGAACTTGCTCACAGTCAGTGGACACCAACTGTTTCTCATAAAACTCTGTCCTTAACTCTTTGGTCCTGGCATTCAAAGATGCATGCCAAATTTCATCAAAAAGACGAGCCTGGGTGCTGAAAATTGGTATTTGTGGGATGGTTAAAGTCATGAGCCTGACAAATTGCCAAATGACAAAATAGAGTCATACTCTAATATCTTCCCTGGACCCCTGCCCTAAAGCTCACCTCTTTGTCTTCCACACATAAGAAATTGCCTCTTACTCCTTCTCTTTTCCCCAGGAGACAACCATCTTACCAGATTTCCCTCAACCCTCTCTATAAGCAGTGTCTACCTGTCTTCTCAGATGGGTTCACAGCAAACTCACACAAATCTCTCTCTCTCTAGTCTTTTAACTGACTGCAAGAAGCAACACATTACTAATTCCCTACAAAAAATAAGGTTAGAATGCTGGTATACTAGGATTGGATCTTATTTCGAATTAGAAGATAGCAGTAGGATGTCACCTGACTTTCTTCAGTGACAGGACACATGGTGCCTGGGTTATTTCTGAGTCTGCGTGAGGAATTTGGTGACTTAGGAGAACCCATTGAGCTGCCAGAAGAGCTTAGTGTTGCTTAACTACAAGAAAAGTAGGTGTTTTTTGACTGTGAAAGCATCCTGTGGAAAAGCATGAGTGTATGACATGAAGCTTGCTGTTCTTGTGGTTATTTTTTTTACTGTGGTAGATAATGACCACCTGACTAAGGCATGTATGGTGCTTAGTATAATCTTTTCAATACAGTATGGACCAAGATCCGAATAAACCATCTACTGAACAGGCAGGTATATAGGATGCTCAGACATTTTCTTAGCTTCCACCACCTCCCACCGTGCAGAACTGATTCTCTGTAGGACAGCATTGGAGTCTCTGGACACCAGAAATCAGGAACTAGTCTTTTAGAGGAATGAAACTTTAATAGACCACTAAAGGCCATGTAATTGCATGTTCACTATTCACGGTTCAGGATGTTGAATACAAGGCTGGAAAATGAAGGTTAGTGTTGTTAAGGATCAGTCTTTAGGTGTGACAATAATTTGGGCAACATGGTGAGCTTTGTTTTCCTAGCTCTGGGTTCAGAGTCTGTTTGTAGGATAGTATGGAGACATTGTCTGTTTCACAACAGCAGCTTTTCTGGGTCAGATCAGAGATCTGGATGTCCCGTCGTCATGCTTCCTGCAGTGGGTAATAGCAGACGCCTAGGAAGGAAAAGAAGGAAAGGGTAATTTTGTAACGATGCTTCCCTGAATCACTAATTGCAGAAGATTGGGAAAGAATTGTGGGATTTCTGGAGTCAAGGATGACTCTCTGTGTTAGATCTGTTGAGCATTAGACATCTCCTTTGAATATGTCCAGCCTCTCCTCAGTCCCACAAACTTTCAGCATGATGAGCATGGAATACCTCAGTCTAACTGCATGTTGTGAGAAGAACAGCCACCTTTTACTTGGGATTTTCTTGAACCTTCTACCTGCTGGCATCAGTGCCATGTAGTATGTAGTGGAAGAAATGGTAAATGCTGGTTCTGTGATCACTTTTCCAATATGAATTGTGATTACAATTATTAAGATACATGAAAATGTATGTATGGGAAAAACAGACGGTATACTTCTGAAAGAGGTGCACAAATACTGAAGACCTAGTTGAGAGCGTCACTTTACATCAGCGAAATTTTATTTAAACTGAAAAAATCGTGTGTGTGTTTGTGTAACGGGACTGCTTTTTGAAGGCATTAAGAGACAAGTGGACTCCAAAAGCAGGAGTCTGGACTGTCAGCAAGTTTTCTTGTCGTTCTTAGGGCAGGACACTTTTTCACTTTTTGCGGCTTTAAGGAATCACGGGATCTTGTTTGGCCATGTTAGCTGTCTGTATTACATAGCTTAGGTTTTGATTCATTCTATTAGTTAAATAATATTTGTATCTGGATAGTGAGCCTGTTTTATATATACCATAAATGGACTTAATTTTTCTGCGTATTATGTTTCTTGATAGAACTGGTTATTGGTGAGTTTAGGTTTCACACTTGATCGTGTCATTGTCTGTGGCTCTACAGATCTTTAAAGCCCCCAGTGTATTAATAGTGTTATCAATGAAAGATGCTGCAGCTTTATTTATTTTTCCTTCCTCAAGGGTACTGTAGCAGCCAGTTTGAGCATTAGCCACCAAATGCCCAGGTGGCCGCATGGTAACTGCAGAAGCATTTCAGTATCTAATGGGCCAGGTCACGTGCAACCCTCATTAAAATGTGATTAAAGTATCCCCTTTTGTTTGTTAGATGGAGCCAAGCCCATGCTTTGCGCTGGGCCCTCCATTATGTTTGGGTGGTGTGTGTTTTGAACCGTCTCTCTTGTTTGTGAGGCTGATCGTTCCCAAGCCCCAGCCTCATGCAAACCTCTGATGAAGATGCGCTGCTTCAGCCTAAATGCGAGAAAATGAAAGCAGTGTCTGCTTTCATTTAAAATGTTGTCTGCTAAAGACAAATATGAAATGCAAAGCTCCTGTTGTTGGCTGGGGGTGTCTCTTGTTTTCCTACACCTCTGCTTTTTAACTTCCAAAGACGTCTTTTTTTTTTTTTTTTTTCTTTTGGTATTCAGTTGAAAAGCTAGTCTTACAGCTAGAGAACCAGCGTAAATTATGTTGGTAATTTGCCATGACCACCTATGGTAGTACATAAATAATGAGAGAATAACAAAAACTTGTGACTAAATTAAAAAAAAAAATCAAAAGGATTTAGTTATGCTTTCTAAGACAGGCCTTCTTATCTTGTGTGGAAGTAGAAAAAAAATGGGTTGTTCTTTAGCTTTAGTTTTTGTGAAACACAGAAATCAGTAGGCTTCAAGCTCAAAGACTCATAGCATCCACAGATTTAACTTGTATCTGATCAGGTATAGCCTTGCCTACGGACAAGCATAAACTTATCAGAAATACGGTATAGTTGACCAAGTCCAATGATCGATGTAAATGACTGGAGAGGGACAGCTGGCTTCTTGTGGTTGTTGGAATTTGAGCAAATGAAGGGTATTATTTCCAAATCAAACATGTTGCAGAACAAGAAGGGATAGAAAATGCTATATAAGTTCTTAGATCTGTCTTTTCTTTTGACACTCTGTGGAATCAGATGATTTGGCACTTGTAACTACTGTGGGTAAGAGGCGTTTATAAGAAATAAAATAAAATGTATGTGTGGCAGTGGTGGGGGAGGCGTCTGTTCTGAAAACATCTGAGATGCTGGTAAGTGTGTCCCCAGTGGGAAAGAGAAGTTGCATAGCTGGTGCTGCGGCGGCTGCTTACGCGTGTGTGGCCATGTTTAGAAAAGGATCAACACTAGGAACTGAGTTATTAGAGAAGTGAGTGGCTGGAGGGATTGAAAATAACAAAAATTATTTGCATCTTGCGTGTTGGTTTGAATTTGGCCAGTGTGAGCGTCACTAACTCCAGACTAGCTGCCTCTGCAAAGTAAATCCTGAGATGAGTTTCAGAAGGTAAACGTGTGTTTGATTTAAAGCTCCACAGCTGCTGTTACCTGGGTTTGTACCTGCAGGTAGAAGATGAAGAGGCAGGAATGGAAACCATCCTCTCGACTCGTAAGCCTGGTCTGGAAAGACCGGACCCAACACTTGATGGAGCTTGTGCTGTGTTTAGTGCTGTGGGAAGCGTCTGGTTTCTAGTACATCTTGCAACCGTTCATATGTATAAGTAAAGCAAACAACAGCCAATTAAAACAAAAAAACCCACCCCACCACCACATTTTGAAGAAGTCATATATAAAAAAAGAAACCAGTCTTACTGGCGAATACTTATCGGTATATCGGTTCATTACAATTATTTGCACCTGTATGGCAGTTTTTAGTTCATTGCGATTTTGTTGAAGTACAACAGTTTATTTAAATAAATTCATGTGGGGGGGATTCAAATGATGCTTCTAAAGAAGCAGCCAGAAGGAATGCTTTCAAAGTTTTCAGGAACAGTTAAACTGCAAACCCCCCCCCTCCTTTTTTTTTTTTAAAGTGATTCTTTTTGTTACACTCATCAGGGCTCGTTTTGAAAGACTTATTTTATTTTTTTTTGTTTTGGCAAAATAGTTGATCAGCGCAACTGGCAAAGAACCGCCGTGGAGTAACAAAGAATTTCTGTCTAGCTAAAAATTGTATTCGAGGCCATCTTGGAGCATTTTGTGAGCCAGAGCAGAAAGTCTTTGTGTAAGAAAGGCCATTCAAGTTAAGTTGCACGTTTTCCTCCCCAAAATTAGCATACCAGAATACTTTATTGCAGAGCGTTTAGAATACTTTGTACAAGAAATAACAGTAAGTTGAAGATTGCTAACTGAGGATCTGTAATGATGCCAACTGACTTTTTTTTTTTTTTTTTAATGAAAGCTTTGTATACATAACAGGATGAGTCATCACTGGAGAGTTCTGAAAGTGTTTGGCATCCCGAAGAATCCTTTTGTATGTCTCTGCTGCACAAAAAAAGTATTTTTGTCATGAAACTCTGCCTAAAGAAGTATTGCAATAATTGGAAGCTTTAGGGGAGGGTTTTCTAATGTGGCTTAGATCTTGACTTTCTATTATTGTTTTAAAAATATTTTGGTATTCTTAGATCTTCCTGAATAATAGGATGAAAATTTCTAAGTAGTTTGCTGGCTGGTGATTTTTTTAAGATGTGGCTTCAGACGGACTTCTTTTATAAATTTGTTTTTAAAAATGTAATAGGAGCTTGTCTGTTTTCCGTAGCTGTAATGCAAGTATTGAAAAATCTAGTAGTAGTGGAATACTGTAATTCATTTTGTGGTATTCAGACAGGGTCCCTGTTGTAAACTTGTAATAGCTGCTTATCTGAGTTGTGCTTATTTTAAGTACATTTCCTTTTGATACCGTTGTCATGTAGAAGAACTGGTTGGCGTTGGTAGTTTCTGTTATGCCTCTTAAGAAACTAATATAAGAAAGATGGGGACAAACTTTTTAGCAGGGCCTGTTGTGGTAGAAAAAGGGGGAATGGCTTTAAACTAAAAGAGAATAGATTTAGACTAGATAGAAGGAAGAAATTTTTTACGCTGAGGGTGGGTGAAACACTGGCCCGGGTTGCCCAGAGAGGTGGTAGATGCTCCAGCCCTGGGAACATTCCAGGTCAGGTTGGACGGGGCTCTGAGCAGCCTGATCTAGGTGAAGGTGTCCCTGCTCGTGGGAGAGGGGGTGGACTAGATGACTTTAAAGGTCCCTTCCAACCCAAACTTTTTGATGATTCTATGATCTTACAAAGGTAAAGTTTTTTCTTTTATGTGTTAAGAACATCAGTAGTCGCTATCCTCACTCAGAGCAACTACTTGATAAAAAGAAAGAGAAACCTTTCTTAGTGCCTAAGGTGATCGTGAGGAATGTATCAAACCACTGTTGTGTTTTGCCCATGATTTTTCCTAATGATGCAAAACCCGGCTCGCATAGTGTTCAAGTGTGTGCGAGGCAGCAGAGATTGAATTTTGTGGCTGGTAAAAAAAGGTAGCAAACTTACTTTTATCTGAAATTTTTAGGAGTGTGTGAAATTTTTCAGGGTTTTTTTTCCCCCACTGATTCATTCTTCAGCAGTGCATTTTGTAAACCACGCTATAATTAATTTAAAAAAATCGAAGCTATTGATGGATTCTTTTCTGCCTTGTAGTAGTGATTATACAAATATATTTATTAGGTATTAAATTTAACAGTTTTAAATTTTGTGATTTCTTTTGAATGGACCTGAATATGGCCAAGGAAACTTGAAAAAAAAGAACAGAATTACTCAGAAGAAGAATTCAT
Source organism: Chroicocephalus ridibundus (assembly GCF_963924245.1). Classification (NCBI taxonomy): domain Eukaryota; kingdom Metazoa; phylum Chordata; class Aves; order Charadriiformes; family Laridae; genus Chroicocephalus; species Chroicocephalus ridibundus. The sequence continues at coordinate 8,192,214 of NC_086285.1, read as the reverse complement.
GAAGAAGCCTTCAGAACTTAGAGTTTTTCATACAGAAAAATGAATCCTTTCGTAATAATTTAGAATTGTATAGGCTTTTAATCCAAATTCTCAGAATGATGCTGATAACAGAAAGCATAAAACACAGAAGGACTTTCAGACAGTCCTTGAAGAAGAACACAGGTTAATTATTCAGCACTGCACATGCAGGTGTGATAGTTTTGAGTCAGGCTTTTGGACTCACGTATTTTTATTTTACTGTGCACATCCAAAGCCAAGCATTTGAAGAGTTCTTTAAAATTTGGAAGTGAAACAACAGAAATTTATTTAGCTAATGAAGTTCATATTTGGCGATAGTTTTTATTTAAGCTTAGAATTAGTTCAGTGACATTGATAAGCAATGCTTTTTAATGGTAGCACGGTTTTTCCATAATTTTTTTAAGTTCTTATACTGTATGTTGCCAACTTAGTGTTATTCTACAATAAACTAAATGTTGGATCGTGCTAATGTGGGGTGTGTCTAGTGAGACTGAAGCCTTAGTTTGTTTTTATTTTCCAAGGGAAGCTAAACATCAGCTTTTGACTACATTTTTCTAGGAGGTAAACGCTCAACATATCTGCAAATTGGGACGTTGAATTGCGTGTAAGAAAATAAGGCATTGGGCTGTGCCTGTGTCTAGAGAAGGTAAAATTGGTGGTGGTGTTATTGATTTTATGTTTGCCTGGCACCCTCTCAGAGCTCTTACTGGGAGGAGCTCTGCTTCAAAATACTGTACTTCTCCAACAAAACATTATTTCCAGCTGTTCAGATGAAGAAAGGTTCCCTTGGGGACATTGAACCAACCGTGTTATCTTTACTGTAGGATCCAGATGCAAGGAAGAAAACCAGTATTTGTTCTTCTATCAGATGACTTTATGTGCTTGTTTTGCAGCTTGTAGGCCAGAACATTGGTGCCTGAAATTTCTGCGTGTTTTAGATTTTCTCGCAAGTCTTGAGAATTAAGGGATCCTAGAATATCCACTTTCCAATACGCTGAATGCTGCAGAGGCCGGATTCCATTGTGACTTTCTCGGGTTTGCAGTAAAAAGATAGTTCTAGCGTAATCAGTCATCGAAACAGAACAAAGGTACATGGAGAAGAGGAGGTGGCGAAGGTTAGTGAAGGTTTCCCACCTCATCGCTTCAGCGGAGCTGTGCCCTGATATTGTACGTAACCCGTGTTTTGTTAGTAATGGAAACTTTCTAGTGAGCTTTACATTTACAGGGCATTTAAGGCCATGATTCCAGAGACCTGTTCCGCTGGCAGCAGCGACTTCAGCAGTCGCCTTTTATTGCAGCTGCTGAGCGCTGTTGCTCTGCCAGCGCCTCGGCCAGCGTGCCTGCCCGGGGGACTGGGCTGCGAACTGCCTCAGGACATAGAACCCCGCTTTGTAAAGGGGACGGTCACCTCACACCTTACTGCAGGTGAATGTGTGACCCTTGTCCAAGTCCTCTTTGTTTTGCTTTGACCTCTGCTAGCTTTCTGCATAAAGCTACCGTTCACGTTTGTAGGTTCTCATCATGAAATCATAGTGTTCAGAGAAGCGTTGCTTTTAAAAAGGATGAGGTCTCATCAATGGCAATTGGTTTAAAAATAAGCGTTTTTTTTTGGTTTTTTTTTTTACTTTACCTTTTTTAGCTTTGAGCTTAGTGTTTCTTTTCACTGCCTTTGGTGTAGCTTTAAATTGGTAAACCTGTGCTTTTCTCATTTTTTCTTAATTAACACAATTCTTGAGAAAATCATAGAATCACAGAATGCTTTGGGTTGGAAGGGACCTTAACGATCACCCAGTTCCAACCCCCTGCCATGGGCAGGGACACCTCCCACCAGACCAGGCTGCTCCAAGCCCCATCCAGCCTGGCCTTGAACACCTCCAGGGATGGGGCATCCACAGCTTCTCTGGGCAACCTGTGCCAGTGTCTCACCACCCTCACAGTAAAGAATTTCTTCCTAACATCCAATCTAAATCTCCCCTCCTTCAGTTTAAACCCGTTACCCCTTGTCCTATCATTACATTCCCTGTTAGATCTTATACAATTTTAACCTTTCTAAGTAATTTGAGATTTAAAATGGTTGAGATACGAGTAAAAAAGACAAGATTTGGGGTAGTATTAGCATCTTTATCATGTCAGTAATATACAGTCATCAGTCAAATAGCTCCTGGTGTGCCTGCATCTGTTTTTCTTGCCAGTAAACTGAACCGTCCACAAGTCAAGGCATGCCATGTCTAGGCTACACGCTCATCAAATTTAAATTGTGAAATGAATAGCGTTGTTCAGAATTACCTTAGTACTTTTGCAAAGTTGACAACCAGGAACCCAACTGTGGGTTATCTTTGTGAGAATTTCGTGCAAAAAATTAGATTGCTCAAGATAACAACAACAACAAAAAAATAAAAAGATAGATTGCTCAAGATAAGAGGTGTGTAAAGAATGCGCGTTGTGATGTGTTAGTGCTGAGCTTTTAAAGATGAGAAAATAAGTGTTAATCATATATTTTACTCATGGTGCTTGCAGCACAGTTTACAAAATGATAGGTAGAGGTACCCTGTAAATGTTTTGTGGCAGTTTCACTTGAAAAAACAATACAAGTTGAGCCACAATTCCCGTGCATTTGAAATTGCTTGTATCCAAGAAATAGTTAACGGCGGAGTGTAGGGATTAGTGTTGGGTTCAGCCTCACTACTGTTAATGAGCTGGAAGAAGGCGGCAGCAGCAAACTAGTGGTATTGACAGACAGTATGGAGGTAAATGGATTTGTCAACACAAGGAGAGAGAAAATCGAGAGGAACATAAGTTAGGAATATAGAAAATATAGAAAACGGAGAAGGGGGTTTCCCCCAGCCTTCTCTAACAGCTGAAACAACCACCGTCGAGTCAGTCAGGGCTGATGGGTTTTCCAAGCACTGCGCTGATGAGAGTGAGAATCTTGCAATAAAATAATGCTGAAAGGGCACAGCAGATAAATGAACGTTCTTTACAGATCGTATTTTAATTACCTCAAATATGTTATGAAGATGAATGCATTACCATTTGTGATGCAGCTGGACTTTGTGTTGATACGAACAACGCTCATGTCCGCAGGATGGTGCTGCTTTGAGACAACAATTAATGCTCACACCTAAGTTTAAATAAAATGAGTCATGGGGGGGGGGAAAAGTGTTGGTAAAATGTAGTACGTAAGAGTTGAGTGTATTTAAAATTAGCAACTTTCTATTTTTATATTGAAAACGTTAAACGTATTTTAACTTGTAGGTGGAGGTGTAACGGTAACTGTGCCTTTTAGGCAGAGATTTTTTTCTGTATTCTAGGAACTTTGAAAACAAAGTTATACTGAAAGAAAAGAAGGCGTTTTCATAAAATACTGTTTTCTAGAAGGAATCTCTGTAGTCCACAACGGATGGAAACATGTAATAGTTACCATCATTCTAAATGAATAAATAAAATTATCCCAAATGTAACCTCAGCTGCTCTGCAGACAGACATCGAGACTAGACTTGCAGCATTTACCAGCTGTGTGTAAGAGCTACACTGCACGTAAAGGGATTTCAGATTTTATTATGTGGGAGGGATGATGTCAGTTTGGTTGATTATGCCCCTTTCAAGCTGCTGTGATAATTACCTGCTTGTTACCAGAAGTGTCGAACCCATTTTCAGTTCTTGTTTGCTTTTGCTGTCATGCCCTAATTGCTACGTAATTTTGTCCCTGCCAATTACTACCTTGGAGTTGAATTTTACAGTGAAAAAGTTGTTAGAAGCAATAAAGTCATTGTTTTTTAGATCCAGTAATTTCAATAGAATATTTTATTACGCTGCAAAGTATATTGGAGTGCATGGTGCTCACTTCTGTGAGACAGTGAAATCCCGTCGTTCCCGCTGAAATCAAGGGGATGTGGAAGGCGTGACTTTTTGGGAGAGCAAGTCCCTTGCTGTTGGGATGGCTGTAGTACCTGCCTCGATGGTTAAATATGCAAAAATTTAAGAGGTGTGGAGAATTGATGGCTTCGAACTTTTTATTTTTATGTTGGAAATACATACATTTACTACATTCTTTAGAGGCAGGAACTCTTAGGTGATGTTTTTTTCTTATTCCTTCCCTTCCTTTTCATCCTATCTTTTACCTACTACCTGAGTTCTAGAAGTTACCTTTGATGTAGATATTGGGTCATCTGATGTGATCTTTTGTCCGTATTTTCTATAAAGATGTAATGTAAATGGATTTCTTTAAGGATGCTGGGCCTAACTGTTTTATGTTCTGATTAAAACTATTTGTTTGAATTATTCAGTGGAATAAAACCTACAGTAATTGGGTTAAGGGCTGGCTGACAAAGCACTTTGTTGTCTTTGGGAACTGTCATTGCCTTGCTTTGGGTTTTCTGGGTGGTCCTCCAGCAATAAAGTCTGGTATTAGTCAATATTAATAACAATTACTGCTGTTGAAATCTGTACATGGAATGACGTGGATGAGCACAGGGAAGAGGCAAAAGTGGGATTTGGATTAAGCACAGTTAAACAAAATGCTCGTCGCAATAAGGAGAGGGCTGGTGTCACCGTGTAGAAGTGTAGGGGTGGGGCTACAGTTGGGAAAGGAGCACTTCTGGAAAGACATCTAGAGTGTGGGATGTTTGTGGCTGTGTCCTGAAGCTCTGTTTGTCACAGAGATTGTTAGATGGGCTGCTGCCATTTTAACGTTACTCAGATATCCACAGCTGAAAGACCGAAATGTTGGCAAAACGTCACAAAGTGGACCAAAGATGGGACAAAGCTTGGAGAAGAGTCCTTTGGTGAGAAAGGTGTTAGGTTATGGGACATTATATGGTTATATTATGTTATATGGTTATATTATGTTATATGGTTATATTATGTTATATGGTTATATTATGTTATATTATGTTATATTATGTTAACCATTATATGGTTATATTATGTTATAACCTAACCTCTGTTAGGTTATGGGAAGGGGGGGAATCCAAACCCATTTGATTACAGTGGATAATATCTCCGGAGGAGAAAATACTGTGTTCTTAAGGGTTCGCTAATGTAAGAGGAAAAGGTACAACAAGATCCGGCAGTTTAAAACTGAAACCAGAGAAGTTCACATAGGAAATGAGCACAAATTCATAAGGAGGAACAAACGACAAAGGGCATGGCAGAGTGAGTGCCTTTCTGAAAGATGGGCTTCAATCAGTTACGGTTATTGAGTGATATTTATGGATCTTAGGCTCGCGTGGATAATGATTCTGGCATGGTGTCCTGTGAGTCTGTGAGCGGTTGGACTTGTGTTTTGATAGCACTCTCTTCAGTAGCTTTGTCATGGACAGTGTATTAAGCTTTGAACATCTTTGTGGTCGAAGATTCTTTTCAAATGTAATCTTTCATATATCGATTGCAAAATACAAACTGTTTCTAAGATTCTGAGGACACAGTATACCTCAATTGTAATTCTTTGGTCATCATGAAGGCTTTCAAGTACTTAAAGGAGAAATTTCAGTTTGCAAAAATAGAACAAAAAAAAAAAGTTATGCAGAAGTAATATTGTAACAAAACCTAATGGTTTTACTGCTGAAATTTATGGGTGGGACTGTGACTTGGTCCCTGTTCTGTCCCGTTGTGATACCAAGACAGTACTTGGGTAAATCTGAGCAGCCTTAGGGCTGCTGTGAGTCACACCTGGCCGTATGTGCTTCCCTTGGCAGCGTTGTCTTCTCAAGTGGTTGCAAGTATAGCTGCTACAGAGCTGCTCTGCCGGCTTTTGATACCTGCAAGTACTTCTGAAAGGTTTGATTAAGACAATTTTTGAGGCTGTGTGGTCTGGTGAGTGGAACTGAGCTTTCATGCTGTAAATGTTAATTAGAAGCATATGTGTATATGTAAAAAGCAAGCTGAAATAAAAGTATAAATATCTAAGAAGCTGTCATTCCAGAAGGTCTATGCTCAGAAAAGATTAGGTAAATACACAAATAGTCCCATTATAAATCAGTATCATTTCTGATTGTGTTCGTTCCTTGTTTTTCTGGTGGCTTCTGAAAAAAGTTATGAAACGAGTGATTCAGATTGTAATTTCCAAATTCTTTTAGACAGCATCACTTATACCATCACCGAAAGAAGCTTCACTGGCTTTATTCCCTCTCCTCATTCCCTAGGTGCTCCTCCCTGTCACTGCTTTTCTCCCTTGCTGCTTCCAGCACGAATGTTCCTGGACCTCCAGCGAATGAAATAGGATAACTGGTCTGGATGAAAATTAGCCCTGTTTTGCTGGGTATAAATTCAATCTGTATTCATTCTTCAACTTTGTTTTAACATTATTTCTACATCTTCAGGTTAGCATGTTTGATTCTTGAACGTTTTGGCATTTTTCTCCATACTGAACATCAATTCTGAGAATTAATTTCCTATTACCTTAAAAACCCATTTCCTTGTCTGTTCAAACTGAGGGTATCTGTTGAACTGGAGGGAAGTTGCAGAACTTGAGGACCTTTCGCAACTTGCAGTGCAGTAAACAGTGAACTTATTGCTTGTGTGTCCTTGGATGATGGCCTCAAAGGAACTTGACCTGGAGGTATCAGTTGGTCGTCTTGGATGACTTCCATTGTAGTAGTTGCTGTAACAAGGTTCGCTGGATACGTGCCCCTATCGTGTGACACAGATACAATTTTGTTTATAACCCTGACCTGTATCGTATGACGTAGGCTGGGCAGTAGATCATTCTTTTGGTAGCACTTCTGTCACAGCCTGATCTCATCTCGTGCTGGGGGGTGGGAACGAGATGATCAGGTAGTAGAACTCCTCTAGCATCAAGGGCTGGAAAACCCAGCTATTTATTAACGTGCCTTTAAAGAAAAACGTGGGGAAAAAAAAGGTAAATTAAAGAAATGAGGGAATAACATTTCTAAAAAAAATACTGTGAATTTATGTATTTACTCTTAATGGACAGAAGACTGGCATACAGAAAAAGCAGAGAAAGTAGCTAGATGTGGTTTGTAGTGGTCTCAAATATAAAGAGGTTAAATTTTAAGAACATTGGTATACAGCAATGAACATTGTCCCGAATAAAGATGATAATTTTAAGTCTTTTGAACAGAAGATGAGAAGTTATCTCTTGTAATTATTTGGGGCTATTCGTAACCTATTTGTAATTGTCAGAAGGCAAATTTGTGTCTCCAGGTTAGACAAATCCTCTTCAGGGATGGAAAAAAAAAAGTGCAGGCTGGTTTTGTTAGCAGAGTGCAGCGTTTCTGCCTTACCTGTGCCCCTAGAGATTGATATGTCTGTTTATCCAGAAGCTTTTAAACATGTTTGAAGACTTGTATTAGTTGTGACTGCGCTTCGGAGCATTGCTTATTATGCTACTTGTATTGTTGTTTATATTTCACAATAGTATTTCCAGAGTTTTATTTACTGTGGTATAAAAATAGTTTCCATGATCTGGCTTTTAGGATTTACTTCTGGTTTGAAAACAATTTTGTTAGAAGAAAAACAATTCATGTGAGTTACAAATTTGCACTGATACCTATCTGATTACATTGCCCATTTTATTTTTAGGTCTATGTTTATTCTTCTGAGGTTTGCCAAGCCTTCTGAATAAGTTCTAATGGATTTTTAATTAGCGAGCAGATCTTGTGTTTTTCCCTTTGGCTTTCCTAGGTTTAGCAGTTTTATTGAAAGAAAAATATTTCATAATACTTGTTGACATTATCTGAAATAAAAAAATGCATTTCTTTATAAGGAGCACCAAGGGTGCTAACAGATGGAAAAGATATGTGGCGATATGACATTCATTTCTGTTGTGTTTTTTTCCTGTCTAAATCCATTTTAGATGGGTAATGACAGACTGTAGTTAACATGCAAGAACTACTTTTCTTACATGCCATCAATTAATTTGGGTATTATTAAGAAAATTCTACCTAATATGTTCTAGGCCAGCATCTTGCATAAAAGCGGGTTATTTATATCACTTTGGGTACTGTTGGCTCTTTCATGTCGTGATTCTTCTAGTTCAAGCTTAAATGCTTGGTGGGAGTAGCAGTAGGGAAATACACTGATATTGTCGCCTGTAGGTTGTTTGTCGCCTTTTGTAAACAGGTGAAATTGGAGGACGGATGCCTTTCTCAGGGAATCCTGTAACACGCATCTGAGGGACAGACAGATGGGTTTCTTGTGGTATTGGTGGGATCAGAAATAATTCAAAAGCATAAGAACAAATGGAGTTATTTTCCATGTAATCTGCAGGAAGACTTGTGTTTGCTATCAGGTCTGAAGACATGAGTAAAATTGATTTGAGACAAAAGATGCTGAGCTTTTTTCAGTAAGAAAGCATGGGATGTTCTGAGTTGACTGATGCATTTTGATAGATGTAAGATCTGGAAACCGTTCAAAATGATGTAATGTAAGCAGGATTTAGTTTCTCTTCAAGAAATTGATATAATAGGTAAGAGTTGAATATTTGCATTGGTTTTTGATTGCCCTAACTGAATTAACAATTAATAAAAACAGTGGTTAGAGTTGTCTGTGATCATTGTATGCAGACTGTACTTGCTGGGTACAAAAGCAATTTTTTGAGTAAAAACTTTAGTACTAGATTATTCGGTTGTTGTGTACCTGCAGCATGTGAGGCTGGGTGTTACGCGGGCAGCACAGTCTGCACCTGCACGTAATATATCCAGTGAGAATATTTAACATAAGCAGACAAACGCGTTTTGAAAGAATCTTCACAATCTTCCTGTGGTAAGGCTCCGGCAGGCTGCAAAGTTTCAAAAGGAAGTCTTTGAAAATGCCTCTTAATTAATGGTGCTAAAATTACAAAAATCTGTTCACAGAAACCAAAACTTCCACCAAGTTCCAAGTACTTGGCAGCTGTTTCTCATGCGCGATGACTCAGATCCGCTGAATTTCATGTACGGGATCTTGAAACCACCAGACATGAGAATTACAGTCCTTACCATTGTATCGCCACCTCTGTTCAGGAGAGAGTAGCAGGCAAACCCTGCAACGTATGAAAGAGCAAGCAGCCGGATGGTTCTTCATTCTTAAAAAAAGGCATGACCTTGGTCCTGTTGTGGGTAAAACATTTTGGGCATCATGGCTGTGACAAGATCGGAGGAGTTAAAACTTGCTGTAGCCGTCGTCATGGAGAAACAAATCTTGTGTTCTGATGCAAGTGGATGCTTACGCTACCCGTCAAGAAAAGACAGTGTTTGAGGCAGTAGCATATTTTGATGCAGTTTTGTTGACTTAAAGGCAGGAGAAGTGTGGACGAGTAGTGTTGGATGGCGCAGCTGCACACGTGAAATTCTTGCCAAGGTTAGAACATCGGTGTTTTTGACAATGTCAGTGGTCTCTCGGTGTTGCCATTCCATTCTCCCTGCCTGTCAAAAAAAAAAAAAAAAAAAAGAACCTGTGAAAATCATTCAGGGGTCTTGATAAGCATTATTTAGCAAATTCATCCAAGAGCCTCACACGCACTGTTGTCTGGAGCAATCGTTAAGAACGGAGCTGTTACCCGGTCCGGAGCCAGGTGGATACACAGAGGTAGCTGGGAGTTGGGAACGTGCAGGCAGCTCGTAGCTGCTGGTGCTCCTGAAGGTTTGTCTAATGTGGTTCCACAAAAGGTTTTAAAAAATAGTGCAAGTGCTAAATTCTTGGTATGTTGTTTTGCATCATTTTTAACAGTGAATATGGCCAAGTGCATTGGTAACAAGTGTATAAAGGATGTAGTTCATGCAAAACTGCAAGTATGTAACGTGTCAGAAGGTCGCAATTACGTCAGAATTTTTTTTTTGGTAATGTCATTATTTCTGAAATGTGTATAATGGTTAAGGTCATATGTAATGTGTTTTGTGCTACGGAACTAAAACTGTGAATGGCAAGTCAGACAATGAGACTGCCCATCAGTGAGAAGGTAGTTCTTGAGAAATAAGAACCTGTAGCAGTTTTGGATGCTCTATATTGCTGAGTTAACGTGACAGATATTTCACTAAAAGTAATTTTCAGTTACAGAATGTATAGATGTCTAAACAGTTGGTTTGAAAAATAAAAAGAAAGCTGAAAGATCTCAAAGCCTTTTATATGATTTCTCGCTCTGCTGTTTGAACTGTCTCCAAATCGGAACGGTCCATACGTCTAGATCAGGCAACCTGGCTTCGTTCTTTTAACATCGAACTCAGATTTTCTCATGTAATGGCATCACAAAAAGGTGCGCAGCAGGACCTTGCCGTGTAGTAGCCCTACCCTCAGCATTTTAGTCTGTAACTGAAGCTGTGACTCCATGGGTATTTTATGGGCTCATGTGAAAAGTTTATTATATTTACGTGACTCTGACTGTTACTGGTAATAAATCCTCCTAGTTTGGTCCTTGGCTGCTGTGACCCCTCCATCTCTGTCGCCAGCCCACTGAGGATGTTCCCAAATGGGTTGAAGTTGGGAAGAAGATGTCATGGCCTTGTTAGTAACGCTCTGTTTCAGCTAGGATAGTCTTCATCTCCTTTATCTTTACAAATAACTTCAGGGAAGAGCAGAGAAAACGCTGAAGACGGTCGCTTTGGCCAGAGCAGCCTCCTCACCCAGCAGAGTGTAGCTTCAGGCTCCTGGATCTGGTGGCCTTCTGCAGAATTGAGTTGAGATTAAGATTTTCCAACAGTGAAATGACATTCCAGTTACAGCAATTATGGCTCTTAGATTCGGGTAGACAGTTCTGATGAGCGCCTGCCGGCAGGACATCCTATTTGCCTTTTCTCAGTCTCCCGTGGCAAGTAATTTTGCTGCAGTATTGGCCCGAGAGCCCAGGCAATACAGGTTAACTGTGCAATACAGATAACCCAAACTTCACATTTACTTAAAAGTACTAATGCATTTGACCTTTAAATTGTTGTTAAAACTGTGCAGTGCAAATTCGTTGTGACGCATGATATTTTACTCAAGTCCTGTTTCAGGACAGGTTTTTTTTTTTTTTCCTCAAGAGCTCTGCATTGATCAGTGCGTTTCCCTTGTATTAGCTTTCTGTTTGCCAACAGTGACTGTACTCTAGAATGAAAGCAAAGATGCATCTATGACATTCAGTACAAATAATCTTGAAAAGAGTCCTGCTTGCATTTCTTTGGATAGGGTAAGAAATTTTTGACAAATCTCCCTTTCACAGGGGAGTACTGGAAAAGTTCAGATAAGAATTCTGGAGCGCAGGCTGGGTTCTTTTTATGCTTTTTCTCAGACATCCCTGATCTCAAAGGCTAAAATACTTTTTCATTTCAGGTGCTTAGTGCTCTCAGAGGTAACTGTATAAAATATAGATGTTAAAAAAGTTTCAGCTCTGAACATGTTACAGCCTGGGTGAATGATTAATGTCTTTTAGATCGTTACTGGTTAAAAGAGATGTGAGATGGGAAGTTGCAATGTTTTGGTTTCAAACGTAAGCTGGGTCACTTCTCTTTGATGTAGTAATTTATGAAAAGATGATTATGCTTTATAAATTAGAAGTATTAAGATACGCACTTCCCTTTGATTGTACCAGGAGACTAATAGGCAATATCAAGTATATTTTTGAGATCTTTTAATAATGAAACTGAAGGTTGAGCAAATTCTATAATGAAATTGTAATAAGTCTGGTTTTGTAGCTGTTAAACAAAAACGGTTTCCTACAGTCTTTCACTTCTCTCTATTACTAAAACGTCAAGCTTTTTTTCACCTTCGTATCACTTGTGATGTTTCTGTTGCACATCTTTTCCATACATCAGGGTGCTTCTGCCTTTATTACACGCATACCTAATATAAGAAGTAAATAGGAAGAAAGCAGATGTTGAGGTTTTTTTCTTTTTTATAATGTGCAAACTAAAATGTTGTGGAGGGCAAGTGCTGAAGGTATTTTCACCTGTTACTGATTGATCAATTAAAAAAATCCTCTTAAGAACCTTTTAAATCGGAATCAGTTTGAAGCCGGAGTCAATATGACAGCGAGTTTCCTATTTTAGGCTTGTTAGTGTTTAGAGCTATAGAAATCAATTCTAGCTAGCTGGCATCTGCCTTGCTTCCAGAGCCATATTCATTTTATCCAGACTTGGGTGTAGAATGTTCTCAACTCTTCGAAGTAATGAAGTTCTACATTGAAAAGTAGTGTTCAGAGAGGGGAAAAAAAACCCCTTTTCCTTGTAGATGTCTCCCTGGGTGGATTCTTACTTGCTGTGCTTCCCTTCGTGTGGGGCTACTGGCTGAACCTTAGGTGTTCTAGCTTATACTTCAGCACAGTTAAACTTTTACAGCTGCACTTAACAACTTAGGGCTCAGAAATTGTGGGAGCGTGTGCTTTTTGCACACCTGTTAAAGAGATTCTTGAAAAGACTGTAACAGCTTTCACTTGTGAAACTGTCGCGTGAACACGAAGGCGTTACTCCCCGTGCTGACGGCAGCGCTAATTGAACCTTTCTATAAATCATTCCTGTACCGTCTTCCAGGGTAAGGCTGCGGACAGATGTTCATTTAACAAGACATCTGTGCTGGTTTAGGATGTTACTGTATCCCAGATGTTATACCACTTTTTAAGGTTATTGGCCCTGTTTTATATATTTAGTACCAGCATTTTGCTCAGCACTTCACAAAGCGTAGGAAGGAAGGTAGTTTTTTTTCCCCTGAATGATCTGGAGGTTTTGGCATTTGAGAAAGAGGGGTAAACTCTGGAGCGGTTCATATGTACACGTTCTCAAAAGCCTGGAACAAAATGCACTGGGTTAGTAAGGTAGTTTGCATGGATGGTCTGAACAAACTGTCGCCTGATTGTGTTGGTAGCAACTCGGGGAGAACTTGCAGAAACTGGTGTCTGGCAATAACTTCTGGGTAATCATAAACTAGCAGCCTGGCAGTGACGGGGATCTGAGGATTGTAGCTTTGTCAGTTATTGCATGTGGTTGCAGGAGACGTTGGCCCATGGCCTCATTTCTGGTCACCTTGTGGAAAGAATGAGTGAGATCCACGGTGTACTTTAGACCTGCGTTGTACTTGTCAGGTTACGGTGCTATTGATGTCACCTTAAAAGAAAAACAAAACGGTAAACCCAAACATGCAAAAAAAAAAAAAAGTCATACATTGAAAAGAAAAAAAGACTAAAAGTAGTAGTGTCTGATTACTGACAGGTGAATAAGACGCTTTCCTGTTTTCTCCCAGATTGTGTGTCCGAGTGCTCTCCGTGCAGTTCAGCAGAAGCCGCTGGGGTGCCCGGTGATCTCGTCGGGCTAGCGAAGGATTCAGCCAGGCTTTCCCCCGGTGGAGGGGGCACCTGACGCTCTGCTCAGCCCCACAGAAGGCTTTTCTGGGCTCTTCTTCCTAAATTTTAATTAGTTGCTTACCCAGAGAAGAATTACGAGGGGTTTTTTTACTGTGGTGTGTTTAAGGATGGCGATTAATGAAAGGCATTAGCTAAGAAATCTAATTGATAACAAAGTTAGGAGTAGGTCACAGAAGATTCTCATAAATGACTCCATTTTACACAAATGTGAGTAAAATTATTGTAGACAGTAATTATATTTAACTGGAGTCCTATATACATAAAAAAGTGTAGTTTTGTCTTTTGTTGACTTCGTTTCATGAAATGCTGAACACGCTTTGAACGCTTAAAGAAGTTATATTTCTCTCAGTGGGTCTGTTCTTTTAAACACAAATAGATGTGCTTTTGTTTTTTCCTTCTAAATTGAACTCCATTGTAGGAAAAAAGAGCGAGAAAGCCAATCGCGGAAGCCTTGGCAGCAGTTCAGCCTGCGTACCAAGCCCACTGCCTGTTGTACTGACTAATATTTATTGTTGTTTTCTTGTCGGGTCCGTATCGGCCAGGCTCTGCCTGTACATTTTGTTCTTGGTTTGTAAGCTGTTGGAGACGTGGCTCGTCTGTGTTGAGCGCTTCTGCCGTCCCGAGCCGGTGGGGTTTCTGCAATGATGTGTATAAGCATGATGTAGTTACTCCTCCTAGTAAGAAAGTTTGGGATGGAGCTTGGAGACATAGAGCAGAACTGAGGTTATAATGTCCCATATAGCAATTCTGGTTCAGTACCGACTGGCTTTTTGTGAGCGAAGGGGAGTAGTCATGGGCTGTTGTTCCGTAATTGTTTTAAGGCAGCAAACGTCTTGCCCCAGCAGCCTTTTCACATCCTCCTTCAGAAGGATGAATTTCAGAAGAAGTCGTCAAGCCCCAGGAGAAGAACAGAGCACAGGTTGCTTTTCCCCCCTTATTTAAGGGCGAGCGGAATAAGTAAATAGAAAAATAACAAAATCAACAGGGCTTGTCAGTGGAAAAATCTAGTGTTATGCAAACCAGCCAAAAGCTTTATGTATAAAACTCTTAATTAAAATGTATAAACTTAATGCAAATAGCATTAAACAATCCATTCTTATTACAAATGTTGATTGCGATGATTAGGTATGCTGTATGGCCTTTTCGAATGGCATTTTCTGTGGAAACATTAAATTATAGTTGTCAGTACAGTGTATATTTCACTGTTTTGTGACTTGAATTATTCTTTTCTCTAAGCCAAATGTAAATTTGTAGGCTATAAAATCTCTTCTGATGATTGTGAAATGAATGTAACTAGCAAAAATAAGTTTATGATATAATGTGGTATTTTTTTTCCACCACTTCTTCAGTTTTATTTAAAACCTGCACGGCATTATGAAGGCTTTATGTAGAATTTTGGGGGGAGGGGAATGGCAAGAAAACGGCAGATGTGGTTATATCTTTTGCTGAAAGAGGCAATTATGTTTAATTAATTGAAACCTCTGATTTTCCTTAGTGTTAAATAGGTTGCTAAAATACGGCAGGGAGTTTGAGGAGTGAATGCTGCTCTTGTTTAAACAAAATGTTTAAAAAGGCTTTGTAAGGTACTTCGGTCTTTAATACCTGAAATGTAGTTTTAATAGAAAATCTAAAGGTGTATGTGAATTATTAAATAAACATAAACAATTGTCATCTTCCACTATCCAGTGACCTCCACCTCCAGGGTTGTGTTGGAGAGCGCTGAAATGGGGTACTTGGGAAGAAAGCAGAATTATCATTTACCTTTGTGATGATTGCAAAGTAATCCTGGTTTAGTACAACCTTGTAACTTTGTGTTGCAGACGGGTAGTTGGTAGAAGAATAATTAGGATAGGGTTTAGAAATAATCCCCGTTCTTAGCTGGTTGTGTTCTGTAAAGCTTTCGAGCATCCCTGCGCCGAGGGAAGTGATTTCATGTACCTGTGTTCCCATCCCGTCCTTTGGTGCTGGCTGGTGTGCTGGGACGTTGTGAAGAACTACAAAAAATGGAATACTTGAATGCTCTTGTTTTCTTACCAGCTGCATTGTTTTTGGAAGCGTTAGAAGAGGGTTCCCTCTTTCTTGCTGTATCTCAGCCTTGCTGGAAGAGCCCATTCTATCCAATGAATGTGCTGTCCCATTTGTTCTACTGCCTTCTCTTCGTTACAGACGGGAATAAATCTGTGTGACCATCTCAGATGCTGCTGGGAGAAACATTCCTGTCCTTCCCACTTCCAAAACACGTCCATCCACCTTCCAGCCAGCTCGCTGGTTGCTGCACGCGTGGATGGGCTGGTACGGTGGCTGGAGGGAGGAATGTAAGAGTTTCTTCTGGTCACTGTGCGGTTTATTCTGGTTTAAGTATTTGCGAAACACAGGTTTTAAGAAACTACTCTGGAAGCTTGTAAAGTGGCAAACACCAGAAGGGAATTCTGGCTTCCGTCTTCTCTAAGGTGGCTATTTTGTGTGTTAGGTGTATGCTCTGACTGCTTATGGATAAGCAGGCAAGGGGGAAGATAGTCTTGTATCCGTGGGCTTCCCGTTGCGCCCACATTTTCCAGTGTTGTCCTGAACAAATTCCACAGGGATGTCAAGAAAAGTCCTTCAGTCCCTTCATCTCTTCTCGCTTTCCTCTTCCCCCTGGCTCCTTTGTAAATAGAGTGGGTTTTTTCAGGCTTTAGTTTGAGCCTCATTTTAATTCTTCTTTTCCTCCTTTGCAGAGACAAAACCGATCCCAACACAATGGGAAGGTTTTCTTGTTGGGCAGTCCAAGGCAGTCACTCCGCTTCTAGCAGGAGAGCAACACACATAGACTCCAAAGATGCTTCCAGTTCTGTGCACGTTATCCGCTTTGATCCATGAGAACCAAAGGCATTGCACAATAGAGTTTATTTTGTAGCTGATTTAGTAGATCTAGTTCTGCGAAATTAGTTTGGGTAGATTTAAGTATTATAAGAATCTGTACAACAACAACAAAAAAAAAAAAAAAAAAAAAAAAAGGAAGTGCTGGTTTGGAATGATTTAATCACTTAAAAACACCAAAACCACTTTTCCCCCCCAAAACAGAACTAAACCCAAACCTTTCAGAGTCCTCTGTGAAAGAGGAACCGGAGCGGTTTTCTGTTCGGGGGGTGGCAAGCGGGGTGGCCATGTGCTGGCCTGCCTCGCATCCCCATTCAAGGCATGTTGGTTGGGTGAATGGTTGCCTGGGAGCTCTGGGAGGTTGGAACTGCTGAGATGCCCCAAACCGCTCAGAATTTGTGTACTTGGAATGAGAAGCTCCCAGGGTCTCCCAGGCTTTCCGTCAGCGCGCCGGGCACCTTGCCAAGAGGCCTGAAAATTTGGGAGGCGAGGTGCCAAGCTCTTGGCTCCCTGTCAAATGGGCTGCCGAACAGCTGGGAATCTGGATGCTTGGGCTTCTCAGCAGCCCACCGCGGTAGTTGCCGAAGAGCCAGGCAGGGGAAAAAAAGCTGGAATTTGTGGCGCGAACCTATCTGCTTTCTGTCAGACCTTGCTCGAAATCGAAACGGATCTGCTAGGTATTGTTGTTTTGATGTGCTGTCCTCACGTGATGACTTTTTTGATGTGATGACATCTAGCCGTCTCTCTTAACTATTTTGCGTGTCAAAATATTTGTTTCACTGAAAGTGATGCATGTTTCCATTTAGTTGCTTTAGCATCATTATTATTCTATAGACATTTCTTCCAAGGATGCTCTGAATGGATTCGTGTCTGTGTTACAGTGTGTGTAACTACTGGCCAGATTTTGGATTGTGTTCTCTCATGTCTGTCTATAGTTATCTCCTATGTGGAGTAAATAGGATGCTCATATCTTAAAATCTTGCCAATTTAATGTATTTTTTGATCAGTAAAAGTTTGTCACTGTATTTTTCTTGTAATCAGAAAAACTGAAGGGGCGGACTGACTCAATTGTATGTTGTTGGGAACATTACCTAGAACGGGGAAAAAAAGGGGAGGAAACTTCTGATTTGTGCAAGACTCAAATCACGGGTTAGCTTAAATGTTACATAATGCTGACATTGATCCCTCAAAATGAAATTATTTAAATCCCGGATAAATTTGAAACTTCAAAATTTTACAAGTGCTTTCAGTTTGAAAAGAGTATTTCTCTTCTTATCTTTGCAGGCCTCGGAGTAGAGGAAAAACTGCAGTGGAGGATGAAGACAGTATGGATGGCTTGGAGGCAGCAGAAACAGAAAACACTGTGGAAACAGGTAATGAGAGGGTGGTGTTGATGCTGCCTGGTTATTGCTCCTCTCTCGGAAACGCATTTAGTTACGCAGGACTGTGGTAGACAAGAAATATTTCTTTAGTTTTGTAGTATGAGATGTGCATCTGGGCAGATAAACCAGGAAAAGAATCCGTTAGTATTTAAGCCTATATTAATAAAAGCTGTTTGAACCTATTGCTTTTAAATAGTCTAATGGGAATGCCTTCATGGTGCAGTTATGGAGATGCTCTTTTTCTGGTTTTGCAAGTCTGTATCTGACAAAAATAAAAGCTCTGGAGCAGTAGCTGCTATTTTTAGAGTACCTGCCAAAATACGGTATTACTTATTGACCTGTATCTTCAGCTAAGTACAGCAGATTATATACCAAAGGGATAACCGGGATAACCAAACGTTAATGCTTCCTGCTGCTGCTTAGGAAACGAGATAAATATCTGTTCTTGCTTTTGTAAATATTTGTTGTGATAGTACCCAAAAGCTTCAGTTACCGGAGGGATCTCATTATACTGGACCCAGTGCTGTTGTAACAGCGTGTGATTTTTCTTCTGGCAGGTTGAGAGTCTAGAGAGACAAGCAGATGAGCTAACACACGAGATAAAGGCCATGGTGAAGAACTGTCATCTCTTTGCCAGGCACATGTCTGTAGCCATTTGCCAGTTTTTAACACTGGGACTGAATGTGTGTAGAAGGACAAAACCTGCCAGGAAGGGTGATGCCGCGGCCAGTTGGCGGACGTTTGTCAGTTTGACAGGAATAAGCCTTAAAAATGCATCGAGACATAAGGGTTTATAAATTTAATTAGGTGGCCCTGTAAGTGCAGTTCGCAAAGCGTAAGAGAGCGCAGGGGCACTGCCAGCGGAAGCTGAGGGTCAGGGCGGCAGCTGATGGAAATGCCGGCTGAGTTGAGGGAGTTGTGGAATTACTCTCATAGCTGCGAAGTAAAGGAGATAGAGTTGGGGAGTCCTTGAAGAGAAGAAGTTGTGTTTAGCATAGATCTATAGGGAGAACAAGCAGAGGACCTCAAAAGAGCCATTTTTGCAGCAGCATTTTATAGAGGCCATACAGGAATATGGTTGCGGTGGTGAAAGCCGTAAAAGAGGAGGCTGAAATTCTCGTGTGGATGGGGGATGAGCTTTGACTGCGCATGCTGGTCTCTGGCTTCTTACTTGTTTAGATGGCGAGCGATGTTGAGAAGGCTTTGTACTTGAGACTGCAGGCTTTGGGGAGCGTCAGGAGTGTTTAGTCACAACTTGTGTTGAATATTAGTGTCTTTAATGGTTTGTGGAGGGAGTCTAGATTAAAGCTTAATACAAGGATGTTTCATCGTTTATTCTGGCTGTTGTTTTTCTGCCTCTGGTAGTAAGCTGCTGGTGGTAGGGAACTTGGATGGTCTTTTCTAGCTTCTCCAAGAAGGTAATTACCAGTTATTAAAGTTGAAAGTGAAAAAGTTGTAGCAGGTATTTGTTGCTAGAAAAACAGAGTAGGGGAAAGGAAAGCTAGTTCTAATTGTGTCCTGTATTCCATGTATTACACCTCCTATCCCAAGTGTTAGAAAACAGCCTTATGAAAATCAGCAAAGGGGACAGAAAGTGTGATTGTAAGTGGGAAGTTTTGTAAATTTTAAATACTTAAAAAAAAAAAAAAGAAATTCAAGCTTAAGAACTGCTGGTTCGCTACTGTGTAGGGAATTTAGTGATAGCTGCATTTTTCTTTTGGCTTTACATGTCATAATTAACAAAGTTCCTCAATAGACATCTGAGAGCAGTTTTCATGTTGGAGGAGAGAGGGACACATATAATTATTTTTAAAGCTTGAAGAATGCATATAGATAAGTCTCTCCATTATCCTTCATCAAAATCATCCTGGCTGTCACAGAGGGCCGATGCTCCTTTCCGAAGGTGCAGGCAGCAGTGGAGCACTGTGCTAGAAATCCTGACAGACACAGACTCCGCTGGATCTGCTGCTGGAAGCGGTTCTCCATCACCTCAGTGCTGAGCCCAAGGTGGTTTTGCAAACTGTACTCTTCAGTGGAAAGAAGCCTAGTAAAAATAAACAGGTCTGAAATCCCATTATTACAGGGGGAACCAGAATAGACTTGAAAGAGCTTTACAAATTGCTCAAGATGATTAGACACAGAATCACGATCATGTTATCTTAAAAGTTGAACACTGTGTGACTTGGAAGAGATTTAATCATATTAACTGCAGAGGCTGCTGCCTCTATAACTTATTGTAAGCGATTATTTGTGTTAATAACAAAGTGTGGGAGAAGGAGTAATCCTAATTTGTTGCTCCATGTAAAACTGTGTTAATCAAATTGAATTGTATTAGTGTTAACAGGTTATGAATTTCTACTTTGACTACAAAGGGTCTTTTCTTTTGTTTTCTTACAAATAGTGGACCTGCCAACAATTTACTGTAGTACTTGGCAAACCAAAACACAATATAGTAATATTACAAAACTTGAGATCATTGGAACATCTTGACGTGTGACTGGTGACATATTTTGCGTCTCCATATTTCTAGCTTCTTTTCCATTGTTTGGTTCATGTGTTGAGAATAATCAGGAATTCTTTAACTGTGTGATGTTTCTATTTCTTGTTTGTTTGGGTTTGGGACATTGTTTCTATTTTGTTTTATTAACGGAGTCTAGCATTACTGGTGTCCTTTTATGAATTAATTAATTTTCATAAAATGAGAGAAGTCCATGTTGTTAATGTTGTATTCAATATAATGAGCTCTACTTTTAGGGAAGGGAGCGATGCAGGAGGAATGAGAACTTTCCTCACAGGGAAGGGAAAAAGGAGATGCCCCATGTAATCCCACCTAGAATAAAGAGGTGTTTTCTAGCTGTCAAATCTTTTACGGGGAAAAAAGCAAGGGGGGGGGTGGTGTAACTACTAAACATTATACGTTATTTCCATTTGTAACGTTGAAACAAATGTTTGTTCAAGTTAAAAAAACAAAACCAAAACTTCTTCCTGAAAAGGGACTCTTTTGTAATGTTAAGGCACAGCGATTTTAATTGCAGTTTGGGAAACAAGTTACTACCCTTGACAAAATTCTGTAATCTTGTATGTAAAAAGAGGCAGAATTGGAAGCAAAGCAGGGTAAGCTCGGTGCTGCGCTCATCATTTCAGCGTGGGTTATTTTCCCCGCCAACTACAGGGATTTCTGAGCCCTGCCCATTTTCTGGCCAAGTGCTATGTTCACTGTGGTATAAATGAATGTAGAATTCTTAAGGATGGGAAGAGAGGACGGATTTGGAATTAGAAAAAGGAGATTTGGGAATATGGAATAAAGATCTGTTTCGTGCTAAGTCAACTTTTTCCTTAAAAACAATGCTGGCAATCAACAGACTTTCAGCTTCTCGTAAACCACAGGAGAGACTCCTTTCCTTTACCCACCAGCCCTGTCTCTCTTGCTGATTTCTTAGATCATCCCTTACAGACTGTTTTGCTTCTCAGCTTCGTATTGGCCTTTCCAGATGTCTGTTCCTTCATTTTTCTTCCTTGTGGTTCCCCCAGCTGTCCATCCCTCCCGTTGTTTTAGCACCCACAGCATCATAGCGTGGTTAAGGTTGGCTGGGGCCTCTGGGGATCATCTGGTCCAGTCTTCTGCTCAAGCAGGGCCGCCTAGAGCTGGTTGCCCAGGACTGTTTCCAGACAGCTTTTGAGTATCTCCAAGGATGGAGACTCTACAACCTCCCTGGGCAACCTGCCCCAGCGCTTTGTCAGCCTTACAGCAGAAGAGCATTTCCTGATGTTCGGAGGGAACCTCCTGTGTCTCAGTTTGTGTCTGTGGCCTCTGCTCCTGTCAAGACCTTTCAGCCATCAACACTTTCTTTCCACCTTTCTAGGTATCAGTAAAATACAGTTTGTTGTAGAATATTGTGTTCTCCTGTAGGTCTTATTGTGTTGATCCTCTCTGTAAGAGTAGTTTTCTTCTGATAAGTCAGTCTCCGTAGTGGCAAAAAAAGTACAAACCACAAAAGTCTGGAAAGCACATGGCTTTTTGCACACATGTATATGAAAATATAAAACTGCTAATTGAAAGAAATAAATAATACAACGAATACCTCCTGGTAAGCTCTCTGCAGGTTTGGTAGCCCTTTGCTATTAACAAAGACTTGGCTTCTGCATCTTTTCCCCATCTTCTCTTAGTTTCAGCAAGTTTCTGTACTTGGTATTTTCTTGGTTCTGCGTTTAAGTCGACTGAAACTGAATTTTGTGTGTTAATTCTTTGATCGTTCTCTCTTTTTTTTTTTTTTTTTTTGAGAACGCTTGTAAAATATCCAGCTCCTCTTAGAATCTGCAATCCTTCCTGTCTCTGTCTTGCATTAAAATGTTGAGATTCAGACTCTGATCTGGGAGAAGTGCAATAAAATAAGTTTATTTTAACTGCTGAGTCTCTTGTGAAATTCACAGTAAATCCGTCGGGTATTCTGTTTACTATCTTTAGTACTTAAATTAGTACGTACTAACAGACCCTTACCTCCCCATGGTGTCTGGAGGCTTTAGAATTTATAATACGTAAAAGAATCTGTATGATTTTATCAACCTATAGCTCCTTGCCTGCGTTATTGTCGTTAGTAATGGTATTTTCAGAACCAGTGACGTTGCCCGGCCGGTTGATTTTGTGTTGGACTTCACATGAACTCCCTGAAGCCTTCTTCTAATCAGCCTCTTTTGTCTCAGGGCAAAGCACAGAAAAACCTGAAACAAACACTTCTCAGTGGAGGAAACTTATCCGTGTAGAAGCTGCCAGAGAATTTTGGACTGATTCAGAATTTCATCAGCTTTGAAGCAGCCTGAAAAGCACTTTTCTAGAGGAAAAAATGATTGCAATATCCTACCTGCTAGAGAACATACAGTCACTTTTTGTACCAGTATGAGCCATACTGAGCAGAGCCTCCCACTAAGACAAGTCAAAACACCCCTGAGAGCAAGTCCTGGTTTGGGTGAATCAATAGCAAAAGCTCTTGTTAATTCAGCAACACCAAAGACCTTTAAAAATCCACTTCGTGCTTTTCAGACAGATACTTGGGCCTCATCGCTATGTCGCTTATCACTTCTAAAATTAATGAAAGGAAGAATCAACACCACTGAGGACATTGCCCATAGATTAAATTTGTCCATAAATATTTGGGGCAAATATGTGCTTAAAATTGCACTTAAATATGTTTTAAGGCAATTAATATTCCCTGTACTCGTTAAAAAGGGAGTAGTTCCTTCTTTCTTAGGCATCTGACAGCTGCCTGTCCAGACGCTGGAAAAACTAGCAGAACTGAGCGTCTTGTTGTTATTATTATAAGCATCTTATTATTTTTCATTGTATTCTGGTAATTTGTAATGAGGAAACCAAATGCAACAGGAAGTTATTTGATATTTGCCTTTAAGTCATTACAGGCTTACTTGATAATAACATTTATCATCATGCACGCTTTAAATGGGCCATTTAGAAAAATTGGATTTTTTTTTCCTTCTGACCGATATCTCTGTCTCAGGTGTTTTGGGAGCACGTGGAATATTTTGTAGTAGGTGGAATCTGCTGTTTACAAATAAATTCTAACCTCACTGAGTTTTTAATTGTGGAGGTTATTTCTGAGATGCAACCTCCTTTTTTTTGCTTATTTATTCAATAGTGCTTTTGCAGTTTTGATATCAAACTATGCTTCGTTAAACATAACCCACAGGTTTTGGAAGGAGTTTTCAAGGACCCAGAATATTCCACCTTCCCGCTGCCCTGAAGCTTAACGCTGCTGCTGGTGCTGCTGTGTTGTTAGTGCCATAATGAGGGAATTTGCGTTGACGTTACCAGTCAAGTATATTGAAATAGTAGCATGTATCTTGTGTGCCGCACACTCTTTTCCTCACTGGAAGCGGTGCTGTTCTGTTTTAATTCTATGAACCTGTGTTAATTTTCGGTAGTGCTGTGTTGAGGCTGACTCTGCAGTTTGGTAGAAGAAATATTAGAGAAATTGAGACCCTAGTCCCACCTAATTAAAATCATACTATAAACCAGGTTGGTTTTGGAGTCCCATAAGCATCTGCCCTGGTAACCCTTTTCTAGGTCAGGTACAGAAGAGAAGAAAGTAACAGGTAAAATAAACTTACTTAGGGTGATAAAGTGGAACCCACCTGCAAGGCACTGAAGGCTGACCGTAGGGGGGAAAAAAAAAAAAGACTCTTAAATTCAGTAGTAGTGCATGTAAAAGAACATGCAGGGGGAAATCACCACCCTAATTTTGTGTAAACAAAAGTTGTCTCTGAAATAGCTGCTGCTACCTGAGCAAGTGGTGCTGTAGTTCTTCCAAGAATTGCCGTAGCTTTTATCAGTCAAAGAAGGAAATCAAATTCTGAGAATTACTGGCAAAGGGATAAGGAGAAAAAAGCATCAGTGTGGGGTTTTTTTTTTCCACTGTTGCTTTATAAACCTGTGGCATGACTGCGTGTTAAATGCCATGTGCAGTTCTGCTTCCCCTTCTCCAAAAGGACAAGCTGCAACTGGGAACGTACAGGAAAGGGCAACAAGTACGACAAGAAGTAAATAATAGCTTCTGCATGGGGATCGGTTTGGCTAAAAGGCTTCAACCTGAAGTGATACAACCAGAGAGGAGGTTAATAGGGTCCCACAAAATGATGAGGGGTATTGAGAAAGTGACCAGGGAATGATGATGCGTTTTGGTTTGCGACACAGACATTAGGGGACGTCAGGTCATGTTGAGAGCACAAAGGCAGGTGGGTTTGCACTTGGCATTTGCTTAAATTATAGAATTCATTGCTGGTGGATGCTTTGGGCATGAAGAATTTACATGGCTTCCACAAAGACCTGAACAAATTAATGGAAAAATCATCAGACGAGTGCTGTTGAGTACCACCCCCGATTTAGGAAGTTCCTCGGTCACGGACCAGTCAGAGCCGATTATCCATAATATGGTGTCTTCTGTTTAGAATGACTGAAGTTATAGTGTAAGTGGTCCTACACTGAAAACCTTATTTTCATTTTATAACCATTATAAAATTGACAGCAAGTTATTTTCTGTATAAAATGTATTTAATAAATAGGAGTTCTATTAGAATGAAAATTATCAAAATGCACACTGAAATGTACAAAAACAGAGTAGCCGCAGGCTTTCTTCTCACCTCCGTGTAACAACTGTTGCAGTAAGTAAATCGCCACAATGTCCTTCAGGTAGGAACAAACAGATAAGTGGCGGTTTTAAAAGAAAATACACGTGCAGCTCTTGCAAAAAAAAAAACCCAACAAACCACTTCTGCTGCGGTGATCCGTTTTGTTGTTTATTGTCGTGAATAAAATTTTACAGTGTTGACTTAAGATGAAGAAAGTTTGCCTCTGTCCATGGAGAAATGGCTCTTGCATGTGGTTACTACCGTCGCGCTCAAACGTCCGTGTGCTTTTCTCCCCCTCTGCCCCATAGTTGTGTTTTCAGCAGGGAAGAGTATGTGGCTGCAGACCCAGAGCAGCCCAGGTGATGGTGGTGGCCAGCCTGCATTCCTCAGACAGTAGCAGCAGCGATGATGTTTCTACTAAATTGTGTCCTGAACAGTAATAAGACTTATGAACTCTGACTTAGTGGAAACTTGTTTTGTTCCTAAGTTGGGACAGTGAGTGAAACTTGATAATTATAGTACTAGATAGGCGTTTATAATTTACATTCCCTTGTTAAAATTTCTTTTCATATTGTTGCTGTGCTGACCTGGTTTCTTTCTCTGTCTAAGCTGCAGAAGCTGGAGCATTTTGGTCTTGTTTTTACTTCTGTAGACCCCTGTGACGCTGTGTAAAACGCCTCCTCCCATTAGCCGTTTTGTTATTTTCAACAATAACAATTGCATCTGCTGGTTAAAAGCTTGTTACTCCCTCTTGCTGAACATCACGGTAAGCAACAGTTGAGACCCTTGGAATGTCCCTGCTGTGTTTTGGCGATACTGGTATTTTCCAGCCTGCAATAGTTTTTGTTCTTACTGAAAGTTTTGGAAGCTCATGACGTTTGCTTGGTGGCTGCCAAATTAGCAGTAGATCTGACACTAGAGTCCCAACCACTAAGCCGGTGAAACAGTCAACTCGTTGCATCTACACAGCAGTAGAATATTTATTTTAGGTTTATGACAGCTGTTTTGATTTTTCTTTTTTCTCAGTGTCACTGTATACCGAATATTATAAGATGTAAAAGGAGATGTGGCAGAACTCTTACAGTATTTTCAGGTTTTGACTTGGAAAGAAGTTTCCAACTTTTTAAAAGTAACTTTTGGATATGCTGGTGTCTTTTCTTTGCCTGATTGCCATAGCGGAGCCCACACGTGTATCTCCTCATCTTGCTGTAGATTTACTCTAGCAGCTCGTAGAATAGCACCTTGTGATTACTAGGAAACAGAAAAGGTCTGTTTGTAACCAAAGAGTAGATTAGACCTTTAGCCGGTGTTGCTTCGTTGCTCTTTCTTCATCACATCCCCAAAGAAATCATGTATAAAATTCCAGCCATCGCCAGTCTCCTTCCCACAAGCATCCCTGTGATGGTCTGCAAGAGAACCGCTGCTGTGGATGGGCTTACGAAAAACGGGGCTTCCACCTGTGAGGCTGTGTGTCCCGTATGGGTCTGTGCCTTGGAAACCTCTCCCCGTGTGCCTGAGGATAGAGCAGGAAAAGCGGAAATTGTCAATGCTGTTATTATTCTGAACGTTATAAAACTCTGTATGAGATGTAAGTAAGGAGAGACCAGCTAGTATTAGAAGGTGGGTAATCCACGTAATCAGCCGAGACTGGTTCGTGCTGTTTGTTATTGCCGTCGAGTATTCACTGCGTTTTGCTCTAGGAAGAGGAATAAAAATAATTACGAAGAGAAGAAATTTTTGAATGCTTAAAATACAGAACCCTTGTAAAGATTTATTTTTTTTTCCTTATTTGAAAAATTTCACATGACTTCTTCAGTATTGTAAAACCTATGTATACATCTTTCATCTTGCATACATACCTATGTATACATCTTTCTTAGGCAAATGCAATGCAAGTGTTAATTAAAAGAGAAATTTAATGCACATGCTGTAAATCTTACTAATCCTTGTGACATATCTGTCCCCTGTCTGTGTTAGGCTCCCTCCTCCCTGATCCCCTGTTTCCTATCTCCATCCTTGGAGATGCTCAGAAGCCATCTGGGCATAGTGCTGGGTAACTGGCTCTGGTGGCTCTGCCTGAGTGGGGATGCTGGACAAGGTGGCCTCTGGGCTGCCCTCCAGCCTCAACCATGCTGTGGTTCTGTGAGCGTTACCCAGGGTGTAAAACGTATGGAAGTCTCACCCCTTTTGGGGGCTCCTTGTACTTTTGGGGATTTCGTTTACCTTTCCTGTCCTCACCAGTCAGGTGGGGAAGAACTATTGATGTGATTGTCTTCAAACAATGGTTTTTTTTAAATGCAATATTTTTTACTATTTTCCTAATGTTTTAGTAAAGGATAGTGACATAAAAAAAGAACTTAGAGACATTTGGTAATTATGCAATTAGCTGTTTTAATTCTTAGTTCCCTCAACAAACTCATTATACACGGGCAAGACTTTCATTGTGATGGAAACAGTCATGAAAATAGGATGCAAAATACAGCCTTATATATGGATGTGCAAATGACCTTCACGTTTATTAATCATTTGTGGTTCCTTCATTCCCAGAAGCTTCAAAGTAGGCTGCCATGACCAAGTCTGATGAATGGTCATTAAATACAGTGAGAAGCTGTTAATGTACCGTGCCAGGTGCCTCCGAGAACATCTCTGAGGCAGCGATGAGGGTATCTGCTGTCCCTTTGCCGTGCCAGTGCCAGACTCCCATCTCCTAGGAGTCTGATTCCTGAAATGCATTACGTCTCTTCTTCCTTAATCTTCTGTCGGAAAACTTTCACAAAGTTGAAGCGTGGCACGCACAACCAATATAAACACTATTTTCATTCTGGTTGGTGAGCACCGTGTTTTCAGTCTTCCAACGGCATATTGAGACACAGTTTGGTTTCTTGCAGAGACAGCAGTTGAGATGTTGTTTGTCTCATTTAGTATAATTTGGGTCCCTTCTTTTCGAAGGAAGCAAACAGCAGGGGGAAAAGCACCATAAGGATGTAAGCTCATGTAGTCATCGTGTGGAGTGAAACAATCTGTGTCTCCTCACACAGGCCAGAGTTCTTGAGAATGAGTTAGTGCCCGTGAACTTTGCCTTTCCAGTGTAATGGGCGCCCATTAATGTATAATGGGATGAAAGCTGGCAAAGAGTGAATGGCTTTTGCTTGCTTGAAAGTTTCTGCAGGCACATAATAAAGCAGAGTTCCTCTTGCAAGGTTTAACTCTGTTAAATAAAGTCACCAAGATGGATCAGAGCAGGGCCACCCTTTCTGGTGGTCTTCCTTGAGCACTGCATGTACGATTGTCCTGGGCTGTGTTGTGGGTTTTGTTTGTAGCAATTTGGTGTCTGCCTGTCATAGAGGTGTTTATGTTTTGTGCTCTTCATTGAAGCTGTACTTGGAGATTTTGGGGTTACTTGCACAAAATTATCCTTCAGATCCAGCATACTTTGGAAACTGCTACGGACCGTTAATGAGCGGCTCTGCTGGACGCTGCCTGTTTCAGGAATCCTCCTGCAGGAATGATTGCAGGGATTGTTTGTTCAGACATGCCAAAAACTAAGGGTGTGGGGTTTGGATTGGTTTTGTGTTTTGGGGTGGTGTTTTTATTTTGCTGTACTGAGCCATTTACTATTTCAAGGGATGTATTCCCAACAGGATATTTATTTCGTGTCAAACGATTGTCCAGCTTTTTTTTTTTTTTTTTTTTTCAGGACAGGCTGGTAGACTGGGTTTAGCACAAGCCATTTGGCTTTCAGACAGGTAGTCTTTTTGGGGTGTGTCAGACGTCCAAACACATTTCAGATGTATGTTATTGAGTAGCTTTACTGAAATAGGTGAAGCAATTCCTGTTTACTCCATCTCAAATAAATACCTGGCACAACTAGTCATGAACTGGGATTTCTTACTCTTTTTTTTCTTAATTTTGTGGTTCTCTCCAGTATGTTTTAGATGCCTTCATTGAGAGTTTTAAATGTTATACGTTGTCTTCCTAAATGAGTTCACTCCAGGTTAAAGAATAATTTTACTTCAATCTCTGTCCATTAAACAAGAAAGATTTTCCCTTCTCGATGTGCTCTATCAGGCATATTATTTCAATATTACAGACCAAGCTGTGCAATTCTGTGTTCTGAGGATTTTCCTCTCTTTTATTGTTCTTATAAATGAGATTAAAGCAGGTTTTTGTGCACGCCCACCCATGTTGTAGATTCTTCTACTCCTCCATTTCTCCACTGGAATCATTTATCCTTTGCAGTATTTGATTATATTTTGACATGGGTGGTTTTGTTTTGTTTTGTTTTTTAAAGTGAATATATCTTCTGCTTTGGTCTTCTAAATAATCTGTTGCTTTGCTCTAGCTGGCCTTTTGTGAAAGAGCTGTACGTATGGGCCTCTCAGCCCAAAGCCAGGTTCACTGGAAGCTTGAGGTGATGTGCTCGATGGTGGCGTGTGACACAGGTCCATGCTCTGGCCCTGCTATGGGGACAGACGTGGCAGCTGTGGAGAATGACAGGAGCAGGCAGTAGCGTCTTAAGCTGGGTGTGCCACAGACCATCTGCCACAGTCCCATGGTTTCTATGTTATTTGGTTTTCAAAATCAAAGTATGGAGGAGTGCGGAAATAGCAAATTTTACTGCTCTCCAGACGTGGCCCTTGTTCCTGTGCATTCTGATGCAGTCGGGGCGGTGCGTTGCCGTGTCCTCCTGGCAAATCCATGACTTGCTCCGTGCAAAGGAGAGAACCAAATGGGAATAAGATTTAAGTTGCGTAGGCAATTGCGACTTGGTGTGTCATGTTTCTGAGCAGAAAGAAACTTTCTAGGCAAACAGAAGCATTGTCAGCTGTAGATGTATATATTTCTGTTTAACAACTAATCTAAAGTAAAAGCATGCTGCAGAAATTGCTTTTTTTTTCCCTACAGTTGGGCATAGATTTCAAGCTGGCACAAACCGTGTCCTGCCTTCCTTCACCTCCTCCACGCTGTGTAATCAGGAACAAACTAGTGCAGGGAACTGATGAAAGTTAAAGCTATCTGGGAGGAAAAAAGGTTTATTATAGCCCAGATGAGTGTGCTCAACTGATGTTTGTGCAGGGGTGACAGAGCAGGTGCAGAAGAGGAGATGCGGGGAAAATGAGATGGTCTAAAACTGCAACCTTATATGAAAAGGTTGTCATTAAACAACACTCCCCCTGCCCTATTCCTGATGACTTATTGTACAACTTTAGTTCACAGTGGTATGTGTCCTATGGAAACAACTTTATAAGCATTCAATTTCATGTTTTAGCTAGATGGGAAGGATAATATTTTCCTACTCTATTAATTTATTGTGTCTGAGAACATAGTTACATGGCTTAATCTGTCTATAAATGAAATGGATGTTTGCAGCACAAGGGAAACCTTACAGCTGGTTTTACAGTCTAAATAAATAAAATAACTAACTGTTATTCCTATTTTTTAAACAGAAGTCAAAGAGCAATCTGCAGAAGAGGATGCCCAAACGGAAGTGGAGAGCACCAAGCAGCTAACACCAGTCCTTCAGCGCTCAGTGTCCGAGGAGTCTGCGAGCTCCACTGCCTCCGTGGCTGTGGAAGCTAAAACCAGGTTAGTGAGCGAAAAGGCAGGGCTGGGAGGTGGGTAGTGGGGTACAGAGTGCTTGGGGTGCAGGCTTGGGACACCCTACTGCTGCTTTGAAGTGCTGGCATCTTCAAGAAGAAGAGCACCCTGCGCTTGAGACCGATGACTTAATTGGCGTGTAGGGAGATCAGGGTGAAAAGCACATTCCTTGAGTGTTGTTCTCAGACTGCACTGGTAAACCCTTGAATTACAGCATAATAGCTGTTTAAATTAAAACAGACATAAGTGATATGAGATAAAATGTGATTTCTGAAGCTTTCCTGCTGAGAAAATGGTGTATTAGCAAATCCATATGAAGTTATTTCTGAAGTTTCAGCTTGTATGTCTGTATTTTCAGGAACAAAGTAAAAAAATCTCTTGTCATTTCTACTATATCCTTCCTTCTGTCAGAATTTATAAAATAACGGGTTTAGTGTGTTTTTTTTTTTTTTAAAAACACTTTTTATCAATAGAAATTCCCCAAAAAGCAGTGAAAGTATTAATTACATTATTTGAGGGGAACCAAACCACAGGGTCTGTGATCACTGTTGAAGCAGTATCACAGAATTCTGGCAGAGCTGCTCTGTTGAAGCCCCAGTACCAGCTTTGAACCCAGTAGCGGGTCTCTCCTGCTGCAGAGATTGCTGTTACCAGACAGCTACAGGTGTAATTGTATTTTGATGGACTTGGATAGAATTGTCATCAACATTTTACTTCCTCCTAATCCGACTCAGACCATATTTTCCATGCACAAAAAATTACTTCGTTTACCTGCTGCATATATAATTTTAATGTTCTACGTGCACAGAAACTCCTTACGTTCAAATAGATCCCTTCTTACTGAGAGTTTCTGTTAAATAGATCTTGTGCGTATACCTGAATGAAATACACAGATTTTTCGGTTCTTAATGGAATTTTCCAAAGCTGGTATTAAATTGCAGTAAATACATAGACGAACTTGAACTGAACAGCTGTTTTGGTTCTTTATTTGAACCTGGTTTGGATCATTTGCAGAAGTTTTAGTGCTGTTTCATCCGCTCTCTGTTCTTCTCAAGGTTGGTTTCTTGCTTTGATCCTGAATAGTTGATTATAGCACTTTCCCTAGCCATAAATTTGTTGCTTAAAAGCTGGCCGACAGTCTTCTAAAAAAAACTTCTGCATGGTTCTGAATCAGCCCTTAGTTGCCTTCAACTTACTCTTCTTTCCAACTAAAAGTGTTGACTTCAGGGACAAACTTTTTAGCAGGGCCTGTTGCGATAGGATGAGGGGTAATGGTTTTAAACCAAAAAAGGGAAGATTTAGACTAGCTAGAAGGAAGAATTTTTTTACGCTGAGGGTAGTGAAACCCTGGCCCAGGTTGCCCAGAGAGGTGGTAGATGCCCCATCGCTTGAGACATTCAAGGTCAGGTTGGACGGGGCTCTGAGCAACCTGATCTAGTTGAGGATGTCCCTGCTCACTGCAGGGGGGTTGGACTAGATGACTTTAAAGGTCCCTTCCAACCCAAACTGTTCTATGATTCTACGACTTTGATTAGTCAAGATTGAAAGGGTATTATGGGCCCATTGCTTTGGCTGATCAAAGCATTGGAAAACTAAGTACTATTAATTTTAACTAAAGTAACAACGATCAGACCCTGTCTCTGACATTTTGGAAAGAAATGTATTAAGGAGATGTGAGACAGTTAATTGGGAGTCATAGGTTTCTCTGATCCCAGGTAATTTTGGTTCCAGACTTAGAGGCAAAATTGGTGTTAGCTGCAGAAGTCATTGATGTCGTCATAACAATGGGGGGAAAAAACCACGTCAGGGTTTTTTTGGCATTGTGTCTTGAAACCTAGCAGAAGAATGCCTCTTCTGATCTGTGACTTCTTGATCGATTTGTCTGTATCATTGTCTGCGGTGTGCTGATACTGCCACCGAGCCATGCAGGGGTGGGAGGACTGGATTCTGGGTGGCTTAACTCCGTTCTCCTAGGAGAAAATACAACGTGTGAAATACACAACCAAACGCCATCAGCGTGTGTTCACAGTGGGAGGAAGTGTACAAAGATTTAGGATAAGGTGTGACTCCGTAGAATCTTTAAACCCGTAACTTGCAGAAGTAGTTTTGAAGCTGATTTACAAATTAATCATACTCATCAGCTTAATCCTTTTTTTTTTTTTGTTAAGCTTTTCTGTTTCTATTTTATGGAATAAGTAACTTAATCCAGTGGAAATGTTTATATATTTAGAAATAAATAGGTATGTGGGACATAGGAGAATTATGGGAGTATGTTATAACAGGCACTGCAGACATTGCCTAGAACACAGAAAAGAACGAAAGCCCCCACCAGAAGCAGAGGCAGGTGTGGGTGGAGCTACTTTTGTATCACTTTTTTCATAATTGAGTATAAGGCAATTCAGGGTTTTTCTCTTCAGTAGTGAAGATAAAGGAGTTTGAGAAGCACGGGACACAGGGCATAAAATGAAGTCTTGTCCGTGAAATAATTTGCTACCGAAAAATAGTGATTTTAATGTAGTAGGATATATCAGAACTAGGTTGGGGATTTCAGTAGCTGAGATATTAGCCAAAGCTTGGCTTGTGTGCTCTTTTCCTCTGGATCCTCCTGAGACTGAGGCTAAATTAAGAATGTTAAAGAGAAAAGCGAGATAGAAGATGGTCAATCCCTGCGCTGGGATGTAGGAGTCCAAGAGAACTATTAACTGCAAATGGGATTGGGGTGGGGAATTTAACAACAGATTTAGGATTGGTGCTCAGAAAGCAATGTGCTAAAAAGCTATTAAAATAAATAGTATCTGAGCCATACGGGGGTAGGGAGGCTGGAGGGGGTGAGGCGTGTGTGTGCTCAGAAGGAATGAGTGAATTATTGACCACATGTGGGGAGGGGCAATAACGTCAAGCAAAGATAAACTATCAAGCCTGGCAGTGGTAAAAGTAATGCTGCCAGCTCTTATATATCATGAGCGTCATAGGTTTTGGAGCCTTTTCCTTTGGTTGTGCCTTTTTTCTTTTTATAAGCCTTGTGAGAAGCTTCTGTCAGCGCAGGACTTATGGCTGAGTGGAATCCAGCTTCTTCGAAAGGAATCTGCTCCCTTGGTTGGTGCTGCCTGCAGAGAGCAGGGGAAGAGCAGCCCATGAGGCGGGCAAGCAGCCAGAAACCGGCTGCCATTTACAGCAGAGCCCACTTCTACCTTCCTCCTCTGTTTCCCACATTGTCAACTCCAAGCATTAAAAGCTAAGGAGAATGGCCTAGAAACACAATTTCGTAGAACAAAACACCTTTTGATTAATTGTACTTTCCATCTACTTCCAGAGACTGTAAATTGCATTAATTGCATCACTTTGCCATAATCGTGAAGACAGAACATTTTTAAAATAAACAAAAGCTGAGATTCTCACACAGCTTTTATGATTTTGGTACTTTGGTCTGCTAAGTATCTGCTCTGTGAGACTGTCGCTGAAACTACAAAAAAGCCCTGGCAGCACACCTTCCTGCTTTCCTGCTTCACTTGTAATTGGACAAAGCACATAATTTTCATTCCAGACCAATTGCACTGTTCCCCCTTATTTTGTTGTTGCTGCTAAGATCAAATTTGGAGTCTGGAGATGGAGGGCTGGGGTGCTTTATTCTATCGAAAAGAAGTGGTTGGTGAACATCTGTTGATTTTTTGTGAACAAAGAAAATAGTGAAAAAGTAGCAGTGAACTTCTTCATCTTTGTTCCTTATCTTTTGCTTTTTAATCTTCAAAGAAAGTGCATTACAAAACTTGTTACACTCAGTGGAAAAAGCAATTGTGGAGTGGCGGAGAGATTAGATAATCTGGACAGAATAACGCAGCAGTGATGGAAGGAGAAGCTAGATCTTTAGGCAGGAGGGAGTTAGATAAAATATTTAATATTAAAAATATGTTTAAAAAACTGTTAAAATTGCAAAGTCAAGCACATATTTTAGGAGATAGCAGTATTAAGATTAATTTTGAAACTCTGATTATTTCTTTTCATGCACATGTATTATTATACAGTTTTTAGTTTTACAGGAGTGTTTTTCTACAAGAATTGTTTCTGTGGAGAACGGACCTTATGCACAAAACAGGGCACTTGAAATCATTGCAGAGCTTTGTGTTTACGCTTTCAGATCTAGATCCACGTAAGTGAGGGTGGAACAGTTGCCCAGAGAAGCTGTCAATGCCCCATCCCTGGGAGTGTCCAAGACCAGGTTGGACGGGGCTTTGAGCAACCTGGTCTCATCGGAGGTGCCCCTGCTCATGGCAGGGGGTTGGAACTATATGATCTTTAAGGTCCCTTCCAACCTAAACCAGTCTATGATTCTGTGATTTATAGTATCTTCCTCTGAAGTCGGTGATTGAATTCTGCATCTGCAAAGTGGAGATAGCATTCCTTCGTGTTGCAAAAATAAAATATGTAATTAATAGTGAAATTCTATTTTAGCGTTATATCAATGACCAGTCCAGCCCAGACTGAAATGACTAATTTGGCTTGCCAGGCACCATTTGAATGTTGTCAGTAGGTGAAGACTAAGACCACACACTGGAAAATGAGAAAAAAGTTAAATACGTACTGATTGTCCATCCTGTCTCTTCATGCATTGACCTGGGAAATGGTCTCAAGAAGAACTTTATGACGGATCGTTGTTAAAGCAACAGATTCATAGGGCAGGAAAGGACCTTTGGAAGTCTAGTTCACCTCCTTCCCCAAAGCAGATCTCTACAGCTATCATTCCTGACAGAAGTTTACATAAACTGCTCTTAAATCTTCCAATAATAAAAGCTCCAGATCTTCCCAAAACAGTCCCTTTCAATCTCTTCTTTGTTTTTACCGTTGGAAACACGTTCCTTACATCTAACCCACACTCTCCTCATTCTGGGTTTATCCCATTACTACTTGTACCATCTGCCAAGGATAAGGAAGGACAGATTTGTGTGAAAGGCTCTCGGTTTATTTCCCCAGCATGCTTTACCTCATAACAGAAATCCCAAATTTGTTCAGACTTTCTTTGTAGATGGTGTTTCCTTGAGCTCTGATTCTTCTCACTGTTTTGAGTTCTCTCCAGATGGTCCCCATCTTTCTTGAAGCACAGAAGGCGTATTGCACAAATGGGGCCCAAGAGAGGTTTCACAGGCAGCCTGAATCCTGCCTTTCTTTTAGGTTGAACAATTGACATTGTGACCATAATGTGTTTAATGCTCTCATGTAGAACTTGCGCCTCGTGGGATCTGACATCCTTGAGCAATGACATTCATGATGGGGTCTGTAAGTTGCACGGACCTTTGCTCCTTGAATTAATCCGTTACGAAAAATGGTCTGACCACGGAAACCATATTTAGCAATCTCTCCTGCCCTGTGTGAGCAGGTGCTCCAGGTCTCTGGAATCCCACTCTCGACTTCTCATGGATGTTTTTAGGCAGTTTTTCTGTCTCTCTCCCAGCCTACGAAGGCTGGTTGTCTCCACCTGGGTCTGTCCTGCTGCTTACGTGCAGCTGTCCTGCCACTGATGGGCGGCAAGCCCAGCGCTGGCAGGTCGGGTCTGCTGAATGGACAGATTTTCTTTCCTCTGAGAGGCGGCGGTCAGACGGAAGCATCCCATGGGCAGGATTTCAGTCTGTCGGACCGTGCTGAAGTCTAGCGGTCTGCCAGGCCATGCTGAAGGACTGACAGCAGTACTGGTGACACAGTGTCCCCATGTAGACCAAGCTCAGAAGTGGTCGGAATGCGGCTTTGTCAGGGGATTGCATAGATACACATTAATTGCAGGCGATGGTAAGAGTGTGGGATCTTTAGTTCTTTTCCAGTGTTGAGTGAATACAGTGTCTTGTCTTGTTTCTTCCAAATGTCACCTTTTGTGGGGTTTTTTCACCTCCGGCTTTCTTTGTCAGACTCTTGTCTTTTTTCATGTTGTTGACCACTCGTACTGTTCTCATTCTCTTTACCTTTCTAATCCTAGTCTCTGCTCATCAGTTCTAATCATCGTTTCAGTCTCCACTCAGTTGTGGTTTCTTCTTTTTTGGCTCTTCACCTGATCTGCGTTTTCCTTCCCTCCATCTCCAGTGGCTCCCAGACAGGTGTTTGTGACATGATATTTAACCTCACCCCCTTCTCCATTTTGTTGTCAGCTGGGTCTGCGTTCTCTTCCTGCTTCCGTAGGCTTTCTGTGGGATCTGTATTATTCCCCACAGTCAATTGTCCTGTTTCTCCATCACTTTCCATTTCCCTCACACAGCAGTCCCTCTGCCGTGCCCTGCCCGTTCATTCATCATTCCTTCCTCCGCTTCCAGTTCAAAGCTGATTGAAAGTACAGGCAACTTAAACAACAAAATCTGGACTCCCAGCATCCCCAAGCCATAGTTACAGAGATGATCTAACCTTTGTGGGAAGAATGTTCCTTCACGGGGTAAGGGTGGTGGACAGGACTCTGCTTGCACATAGGGACTGAGAATGGACATGAATGAAGAGGGAATTTTTGAGCTTGGAGCTTCGATGGGCTAAAGCTTTGCTTGAGCACATGGGATCTACTTGGTGAGGTTAGACACATTTGGAGAAACGAGTTTGGAGTAATTTTCATGGGGTTACAGAAAGTATCTCTGTAACTTCAAAAATTAATGCAGTAAAACTTAAAAGGTTTCACAGAGCAGCAGAAAGGTTGATCAAAGACGTGGTGTAGCTTCCTATGGGGAACAGTTAAGTAAGCCAGGACCCTCCAGTCTGTAAGAGAAATTGGAGGAGAAAGGTAAGAGGCTTTCAAAATCATAGGTGGCGTGGAGAGGGTGGCTGTACATTGGCTGTTGAGTTTCTTTTAATGCAAGCAGTTGAGAGTCATCAAATGAAACTTTTAAGGGTTAAATGCAAAACAGAAGGAGGTGATTCTTTGCACAGCAGATAGCTGTCTAGAGCGACGTGGAAATCCTTGCCAAAGGATGCCGTGGATTACTAAAAATTTATGTGAGGTCAAGAGCAGACTGGGAAAGTTCATGAAAGAGAAAGTGAGAATTACTGAATATATAGGAATCACAGCTGATAGGAGGAACTGAAAGTACTAGGAGGCACGGGTAGTATCATATGTTTGCCCTGCTCTTTAATATCCCCTCTGCATCTGCTCAGCCTGTTTCTAACACTGAGCGCACGGGGCTGGATGAACCTTTAATCTGACCCAGAACAGTTTTGATTAAAGAGCCCCACTCTGTTGTATTTAATCTCTTCTGTAAACATACTTTCAAAGAAAAAATACAAAGTTTGAGTTATGCAGAACAGCCTGTTTTTCCATTCCCTAATGGGACTGAACAATTTTGAGGAAACTTTCTTGAAAAACTGCTTTTTAAAGCCAACTTGGTATATGTTAAATTTCAGTAATTTTCAGGTAGTAAGACCCTACATACTGTTCATGTGAAGTTGCCTCCTAAGAGGTGCTGCCACCTCTGTGAGGTTTGTGTGGGTCTGGTGTGATCTGTGTTGATTTGCCACGAGAGGGAATTTGGCTTGAACAGCCAATGCTTTCTGGGCACAAAGGCACACCGAAGATCCAGGCCACAGCACTTCCTATTCTTCGGGGTTTATCACTCAGAGGTTAAATAACCTCTTGAATTTGCCTGAAGTATCGCCTTTCAGGTATGCTCACAGTTACATTCTACACGGGGCTTTTGTTTGAGAGTGAGAGTCAGTTCCATTGGACATTAAAGAATGGTTTCTAGATGATCTCAGGGTAGACATCTAAATTAATTTTATTCAGCACAGGCATTCTGGTAACCTCTCCTGCATTTAGGATATGTAAAATCCTAACTGAGCTTTAAACATTTGTTTAAATTAAAGCTGACACATATTGATGGTGAACAAGAGCATATTTTCATGTTTTTTAAATTTTAAAATGTTGGTTAAAAGTGTTGGTTTAGTAGCGGTGTTTGCAGGATAATATTTTCTTTCTTGCAAATGAGAAGAGTATCATTAAGTTGATTATACGGCTGTAGAACTCCCAACTGTGCCGGTTTGAAAAAATCGAAAAGCAATTATTGTCTAATGCAGTTTAATTGCTTTACGCAAACTTAAAGTATTAAAATTCTTCACCTGAAGTTCACGTGAACTGCCTCCCACCCTCCTTTTTTTAAAGGAATTGTGCTGCATAAGTTAAATTCTCCTTTCAAAACCAGCTCTGTGTAATAGTGTCAAACCACTTCAAAATTTCAAGTTGTTCTGTGATTCAGTTTCCTATTGGAAGGAGAACACTTTGCATATCAAACGCTTAAATCTAGCTTGCAGCTGAGAACTTTGGCATCTTTCTTTTTGTGGTATCTCCATGTTGCACTTTTCATCCTTCTCTGTCCTTACTATCATTCACTCAGAAGGGTGATCTATTGGGTCGTTAACGCTGTATCAACGTGACGTTATGCCTCGTCTAATGAGTTTTCTTTGGTAGTTTCTTTTCAAACTTCTTCGTTATTGAAGTCGAGATATTTACAGGATATTTAGATGAAGCTGAAAAGCTTAGTCTAAAACCCTGAGTTTTAGAATAACTTCACCTCTGTGAATATCTCACATATATTAGATCTCGCACTGATACAAACCCCTGGTGTTGTTTTAAGCCAGAAATCTTTTTTTTTACTTTAAGTGCAGCTTGTGAGCCCTGGTTTGAATTTACATAAACGATGCAATGGTGCATCTTCGCTAAGGAGGAAAACAATTTACTCTTTAAATAACACAACATAAAATGAGAGTGAAAGCAAAGTAGTTTTGTGCATTGGCACAACTTGGCATAGCTAAATAAATAGTAGGTCCCCTGTAGCGTTTAATTTAGCCTTTTAACATATGTTACAACTACTAACAGCGTTAGGTGGGAGAAGAATTCTCAAGGCCAATACTCATCAGTCTGCTTCGGTACTCAGGACAAACGATGCTCTGAAGTTCTGTTTTGCTTCCAAATATTCCATTTCATTGTGCTGAGCTTAATTTTAATTGTGAAAAATAGATGTTAAAAACATTTTAAATTTCTGTAACACCTTTGCCAACACAAACCAAGGTTTTACGCTTGTCGGTTTCACCTTTCAAAAATGCTAAAGTGTGTGTGGAAAAGATATCCTGAAGGCATTTCCAGACACTGAGGAAGATTATTGCCTAATTCCTTTAAAAACAAACTCACAGCAAAAATCAAATGATGCCCTCTTCACCTTCTTTTTCAACCCAAAGCATGACTGAAATACGTTTACTTTTCTGCTTTCCAATTATTTTTTTTTAAACTTTAATGCAGTCATTACCATGACAAATGGCAGTAGTGATCATCTGTAACTTAGTATTTAATATTAAGGCTATAGGTAGTGGATCTTGGAATTGCTGTGCCTGGGGTTTTCTCAGGTACAATCCATTGCCTTTTCCTGTTTAAACAGCAACAATGACCTCTGCCTTTAATGAGATTGATTGGAAAGGTGAACACACAGTAAGACTTTTTTGATAATGGGTGTCCCACAGTAGGCTGGGAGGGATTTGAGAACAGGTAAGAGGAGAGCATCTCCTGAGCTGAATCTGTGAGATTCTATTTTTCCTGCTGTTGACCGCTTCTGTTCATCTCTGTGGGATGCTTGGATTCCCCTGTGCGTGTTCTCCTGAAAGAAGGGGACCTTTAACACCTCTCTGCAGAACAGGCAGCCGCAGGATTTTCTTTAGTCTGCCTCCTTCGCCATTTAGTAGTAATAGGGCTGTATAACTTCAAGTGTCTTACCGATGGACATGCTCAACATAGATCGCTTGCTGTCTTCCTTGGCATTCGGTTGTACGGGGATCCTGGAGACACAGAAGGGAGGTTTTCCTATGAAAATGAGGAAGGGACATTTATTCCCTCAGCTGTATACACAGAGTTGTGGGTGGATGGCAGTGCCCTGTATCGTTGCAGGCTGTCATGTCTTCTACCCAGGTATGAAAAATAGGCAGGAGAGTGAGAGGTCACATCTGATACTGTTGAGGGTCACACAAACGCACGTGGACCAATCTGAAGATTTCCAGCAGCTGCACAGCACGCTGCTCGTGCAGACACAAGTGCAGATCTGTGAGATACGGGACACTGCACAAACAAAACATGTTTGCATAAGTCAGTCTGCACATCTGCTTACTATCAAGGAGCCTTGGCTGACACAGGATACCCCAGTGCCATTTCCCAACTCAGAAGGATCCAGGAGGGGCTTGTGCTTACTCTTGGGAGTGGAACTACAGTGGCACTCGGTGTGCTTGAAGTGTTGGTAATCCTGATGCTCAGCCTTAATTCTGGTAAAAACGGTTTGGGGAACTGTCAATTTTACCTTAGTTCTCTGATGAGTATCTGCAAACAAACCAGAAGATGTTTCTCCTTCTCTGGTTGTAATTTAATATTGTGCAATTAGTTGCCCAATACCGCATGTGTTGAAATGTACCCCTTTCAACAGGAAAGTCTGTGTTTTAGGATGAGTCCTAATGACTGTGTGTCATTGGTCAAGTAGAGGAAATAGTGACTGTTCTTCTCCCTTCCTCCAGGATTAACTGGCTGGAGGGCATTTTGTTTTCCTCTGTCGGAATGTGGACTGTGGAGGACCGTAGCATCTTAGATTCTTGTCAGGGGGTTGAGTAAATTCTTTTTGAGGAAGAGACACAACTCGATGAAATAAGAAGTGGTAGAAGATGACGGCAGAGTGCTGAGATCAACATGCTTCCTGTTAGAGAGGGCATCTCTCTAACAAGATCCAAGTCTGGGTCTCCTCTCGTGGCTTGGTAGGAACAGACATTAGCTTCAGACATTATTAGCCTTATTGCCTCTTACTGCATCCCCTATACCCAGTTTTATGTCTGGTTTGTTCTGAACATATTTTTTCCTCTGCATTATGTATTAAAATTCGTGTGCGTACAGATGTATGAAATCCTTTGGGATGAGGTCAAGTTTATAAGCACCTACTGGTAATAAACCACCTGTGGAATTTTAAACCTATATAAGAAGGTAGCATTTGTTCTGGGGAAATTTAGGAATTAAGCTGAAATTACAAATAACAATGAATTTATACTTTGGTTTGGAGCATCATAGGTATATCTGAAATGGAGTATTGGTGAGCTTTCTCTTTCTTTTTCTCCTTAGTAGCTTATAAAAAGATACGTGACGCATCGTCTCTTGCTTGTTATCCCATTTTGAATTAGCCTGTTCTGAAAATATGCTAATTACGATAACAGATCTAGGATTTGATCTTAAGAGTTGCCAGTATCTCAATTTCGTTACCTTCAATATGAGAGCTCTTCTTGCATCACAGATTTAGATCCTCTAATTGCATATTGACATATGGAAAGTAGATTTGTAAGTACTTTTTGCAATCCTCAGATGATAGGAATAAAAAACTCTACCTTCTGCCCATACAGATGTAACTTTAAAATATTTACTGAGCACTTAAACCTAAAAGACTAACGTGATGGAACTGGCCACTTTGTAGTGCGTGACAAATCAGCAATGGGACATGTTGGGATGCAGAGGACCATGGCTTTCCTGCAGAGGGTCTCTCTAGCATCCCGATGCGAGGCAGGGCATGCTTGTTTCTAGGTATTTGGGTGCCTGAAAAGTTTGAAGCCCCTCTGCTTAGCCTTCCATGAAAGCGTGAAACCCTTTTTTTTCCCCTTCTATCATCCCTCCCCCTCTATCTCAGCCCCGCAGTCTCTTGGCTTTGGTCTGCTGCTCCTGGCTTTTACTTCTGCCGCTATGATTTTATGATCTGTGTGTTCACAAACCTTCAGCAAAAAGTTCCCGCAGCCCCCTCTCCGTGGTGAACGCGCGGTGCTCGCTTCAGCTGCAGTCCCCAGCTTTGGTGGAGCAGGAGCAGTAGCACCAACCGTATGATTCTCGACAGCTTCACAGCTGTCCCCACGACACGGCAGAGTAACTGTGAAACTCCCTGCTCCCCTTGTGTCACTGCAGTCGACCTGCAGAAAGCCACGGCTGGAAGCTGGGATACAGGAGCTGCCTTACAGGCTCCAGAAATATCTGCTCTACCCCTGTATTCCTCCTTCACTAAAAGTTAGTTGTTTAGGGTTTTTTAAATTACTGTTTTGTATTTCTCTTTGATAAACCTTAACATTATTGCATATTTACTACAACTTCACTTTAAGGAGCTTTAGTCGTAATTATCCTCGAGTCTTTTAATGAGCAGTGATAGTCTGTCCTAACAGGATGTGTGAATAATTATTTATTCCACTGTGGATAATCTTGTGTTTGTAACTAGTGTAATTTATGTACCACGGTGCTGCCTGTTTAAATCTCTTAAGTCTCCTCACAAGTCTCTCTGGTCTCAACTAGCATAAATAGCTTTGCTTTCCCTTCCCTTCTTACCAACCCCGGCTGCGAGGCCAGATCAGGTTTCGCTGTAGTCGGGTGGTTATATTCACTGACATACAAATAATCATTTATTTGTTGCTCTATCACATTGAGAACTAGCTTATAAAATACATATATGTACTGTTAATTTATCTCCATTCTTCTGCTACATTTATCCGTGCTTTCTCTGGATGTTTTTATGTTCAGGCACCTTTTCCTAAAGATTTTTGGAACGTGTCAGACATCTCCCATCAGCTCCGGGGGTTGTGCTGGCTGACGCTGGTCCTGTGCTTGGGCAGGATCAGTGAGGGATTCGCGACTGAGGCCACGAGTGTGAGGACGAGTGTTTCCTAACAGCACTAGGATTTTTTTCCTAGTGTTGCTCTATGGTGAGGGCAAAAAGACCCATTCCAGAGTATGTTAAAACAAATTTAAGGGGCTTTGTTGGATTCTCAGTATCTTCTGTTCTGATCTGGAACCTTCCTTGCCTACTTTCGCCTCTTTCTGTTGCTGCTCTTGCCTCACCCAGCTGACAAGCACGGGCACCCTGTATTTTCCCCCCCATAATTTAGTGAATATTATACAGGAGTTTAGCCTTAAGTTTTTTTCTTCCTCTCATCTTACCTCCCTCCACTCACCCCCCCACTACAGAGCGCCCCAAACCCAAACGTGCCACCTTGCAGATGCACTGAAATCTATTTAAATGGGAACAGAGCCTCCATCCGAGCGCCTCATTCCCTGAGGCATCTTTTTGGGGTCTTAAGGGCATAAATATGAAGAAAACAGAATTGCTCATTTAAGCATAAAAAAAATGTGTTAAATGGCCTTCCTTTAATGCAAGCTGCATTAGTTGCAGAAGTTCACATTTTAAGTTTGTGGATATGTTTATTATAGAAATATTTTTCAGTCGCTTCCATATGATGTGACACAAGGAGTGCTGTCAGAGCTGTCATTTCAATGCTGTCGCGATGTTATGCATGTTAAAAACATAATCGCAAATGGTACAGGGATATTCTAGCGGTCACAGTTCTGTAAATGTAAATTTCCTCTAGTAAAACTTGTAGGTGTTGTTTTGTTTTTAAATATTAAAGTAAATGAGGATATTTGGATTTGTGTATTCTCATGCCCTGATATTTGTGACGGTAACCATTGCTGTGATTTTTCTTATTCTTCCATTTTTTTTTCCATGTTTCATTCAACCTTTTGGTGTATAATATTTGCACATTGTGTTACACAAAAGGTGTATGTGCTTACAGAAAGGTTTATGTACAATAATGTGTTCAAAAAGGCAGAGCTTTGCCTTTTCTGTGATGGCAAGGCTGAGTTTTTTTAATGGGTGTGAGGTGTTAATTAAGTTCTTCCTCCCATTCTTGGGGTTTTTTTGTTCTGTTTTCTGCCGCCTTTTAGCAAGCATTTGTGTAGAGATACAGAATTTTTGAATAAAAAGGTTGTATTAATCATTTCATTATTATATGTGGGGTTTTCTTTTTGTTTTGTTAATCGTGCACTTTTGTAAACAAAAAATTATTTTAATGCAACTTTAAATCAGCTGGAAATAGTGTTCCTGAATACTGAATTCTGATACCTGACAGCACTTGGGAGCTTTTATTGTTTTGTTATAGAGGGTTAAATTGGCATGAAAGTTGCTGTTTGATGGTGTATCCTCTGCTGTTTCCCCCCCCAAAAAAGTAGTAATTTTCTTCTCTTTCACAGCGAACAACTCTGCGCCTTTTGT
This sequence comes from Chroicocephalus ridibundus, assembly GCF_963924245.1. Classification (NCBI taxonomy): domain Eukaryota; kingdom Metazoa; phylum Chordata; class Aves; order Charadriiformes; family Laridae; genus Chroicocephalus; species Chroicocephalus ridibundus. The sequence goes on along the minus strand of NC_086285.1, from coordinate 8,147,902 downwards.
TACTGCGGAGAACGGAGCTCATTAGGACAAGGAGACTTAAAACAATTCAGTCCAACTCCTGGGTATGTTATCCCATGGAAAAACCAGCCTTTAAATAAGAGTGAAGCCAGCGACAGCACCGATGGAGCTTGTGAGAGAACTCCAAGGCAAAACTCAGTGCCGCGCAAACAAAGAGGACAGAAGAAGTAAGTCCGTTCTACAATAAATATATATTCTTTTTTTTCCCCCATGAAGTTCAGGAAGCATCTTTACAGATGGAATAAGCAAATAACCTGTATTTGTGAAAACGCTGTTCATTAATACTAGTCATTTTTCGGGGGGGAAAATACCCCAACTGTAAGCAGTATAGGAATAGCTCTCTTCGGCTTCTTAAAGACTGGTTGGTAAAGACCCTCCAGCAAGAATCTTGACTCTGTAAGAAGACAGAAAAGAAACATGGTTGTTGTAAAGCACAGACGCGCTTGCGAGGTTGAAGTATGCACAGGAGTTAGAAGATAAGTGACTTCTGATGCTCCATGTGCTTTGTAGACAGGAGTGACTGGAAGGCTCTGCCCATCCAGTTGAAGCTTTTCCCCTCGCCCTCCACAGCCAGCTCCCGCCATGGCGACAGTGTTGTTGCGGGCACACAGGCCCTATTTCTGGCCCTTCAGAAGGGGGTTCCATGGCAGGTTTCTTCTCGGGGTGGGTTCAGCCCTCGGAAGGGCCGCGGCGGCCCGAGTCCTCTCGCGTTGGTTCCACCATTGATGAACTGAAAAACGGCAGGAACATACACAGCTCCGCGGTGACGTTTCCTTCAGTATATGGTGTGTCTGTGTCTGGCGGTGGCACTTAAGACCGATGGGGAGAAGAGCGTTTCTAAATCCCTCGGAGTTTTCCCCTGGCTGTAGAGATCCTGTCACGGTGGGCCTGGTTAGACACGGTTTCGTTCGGCGGCTGCCTGCGCACATGGGGATTGCCGAGCTCGGGAGCAGGGCGGCGGGGGGCCGCGGGCGCCCGTCGGGGCCGGGCCGGGCCTTGCCGCGCTGGAGGCCGGGGATTGGCTGCGGGCGCGGGGCCGCCGCCAGCCCGCGGGGCCCGGCCGGGGGAGCGGAACAATGACGGGGGCGGCGGCCGCGCCCGCCCCTGAGGCGGAGCCGCCTGAGGGGCCCCGCCGGGCTGGGGCGCGCCGCTGCCCGTCAGCTCTGACCGAAACTCACCCCAGAACGTTTAATTGCAGATTAAATTGGGACGGTCGTTAAATTGGATCGGTTTGATCCTGTAAGAAATATGTTTTTTTTTAATATTGAAACTGCCATGTCCAATTGGGATTTAGTTCTTTTTTCTTAACGTTCCTTTAAACTCCTGTGTCTTGAGTAGGAGTTTAATGGTAGAGGGAGCACCACTGGATGTGGGCAGTGTCCAGGAACCAGCTTTGTTCGTCAGAATAAGTTAACTTAATGCTTTGTTCATCAGAATAGGTTAATTTAATGCTTTGCTAAGGGGAGTCTTAATGTCAATAGTGGCAGAGGTAGCGGGGGTGGGGGGGGGGGAAGGGTATTGCTGTTCAGCTTCTGTCATGACATGGGTCGTGAGGATATCATGTAAAAAGTCAAAAGCTTTTGCACTTTCTCTGGAAGTGCAAGAGGGATGTTACTTCCCCCCCCCCCCCCACAAGCTAAGTTTTTTTTTTTTTCATGTAGTTGTTGAAGTGGAGCGCATGTAGTTTTCAAGAAGGCAAAATTATTGCAGGGTAAAATTCCAGGGTTTATTTCTTGTCTTATTGGTGGTACAGCATCTTTTTTTTTTTTTTTTTTTTCTTCTTTAGAGGTTATAAGCAGAAGAGCAGTCGGGAAAGAGAGGTGGTTTTGTGCTGTCTCAACTCTAGAGAAGTAACAGCAAATGCACACATTGGAGTTATTAATTGGGGAGAAAAGTGATGTTTAAAGAACCATAATAGAAAGCACAACACCTCCTTTGCTACCAACCGGTTAAGCATCAGAGGACGACAGGACCCCTTTATCAGTAACCCTACTGCACAGCCTTGGGTGTCCGAGATACGTTTTTTTGCTTGTGAGAAATAAAGGAGGAGGAGTCATTGCTTCTGTTTTATTAATGGATTAATCTGAGTTTTAATAATTGGTTTCTGTTGGTATTAGAATTTGGGGAACAAATTAATAAGGTTATAAACTAGATCCTCCCCTGTCAGCACAATACAGCAGTCTTTATATATCACTTATCACTGCTTTTTTCAATTCCCCCCCTACTTCTTTCTTCCTGTCCTCATCCCCTCCCTTCCACCCCCCTCCTCCTCTTTTTTTTTTTTTTTTTTTTTAACATCTTGGTGGCATTGGATAAAGGTATGTATTTCCAAGCAGCTTTTTTACTCCTAGCCTTTTTTTCTACCTCCCCCCCACAGCTGCTGGATTTTATCCAGGCACCTGACCTCCAGCCCTGGCCGTCTCCTTTGGGGGTACCCTCAGTGCTGTGCCCTGGACCAGCTGTTCAGACTGCAGGGAGAGAGAGGGCCATGCGAAAGCTGCAGCTGATGCTCGCCACTTACAGCTCTCTCTTTTCTTCCTTCTACATCTCCTGTTCCCCAGAGTAACACAGACTGCTTGCTCTTACCTAACTCTCCATTCCTAGGAGTGGCCAAGTTTTAATATCAAACAGAAGGGGACTTTAGAAAAGTGTGTGTCCTGAAGAAATGGAAGAGAGCAGGCTGGGGAGAGGGGCATTTCAGCAAGCACTTTTTTTGGTCTATTGAGTAGCAGCTTTAACTTTGTTATTGGGAAAAATGTTGGGCTAAAGTATGAGGAAGAAAGATATCGTTAATGTTGATAGATATTTTATCATGTTTAGAAAAAATTATATTCACTTTCCCTGAGTTTTGGATCATTTACAAGTGTCTAGCTAATTGAACAAAGATCGTGGTCACTTCTAAGTTTGTTTTTCTGTTCCCTGATACAGATCTCGATCGAGTATAGCATCATGTACAAGTGTAAGCACCCAAACTGCTTCTGATGATCAGGTTGTCAAATTCTGGGATGAACTCAGTTTAGTTGGCTTACCAGACGACATTGATGTTCAAGCCTTATTTGAGCCAACAGGTAAGATATGTTGCAGTCCTCCTTTTTTTCCTGTTCAGTAGTAGTAGAGTAGCTACAACGACAGCGAGTGAAGTTTTTCAGCTGTTGGTTTTCTGTGCTCTGGTGTTTGTCAAGTGTTTGATGATGCATTCATAGCTCTTGCCAGTATTACCTGGTGGTTTTGTTTAGTCTTCTCTTCAAGTACTGGACAGAATTCTCGTCAGCTTTGTATGGGGAAATATTTGTAATATGCCAGTGTTCAGGTAGTAATATCTTCAGTGTCATTATTCTATTTTGGGGAGAAAAGGAAAAAGAAATGAGACACGGTTTAATATAATTGTTGAAGTCTTAATCCCGTAGCCTTAGCTAATCTCCTGCAGATAATGCAGGGTTATCGGAAATAATGGAAGGGAAGATTTAAAAGAGCAATATTGATAGAACAATAGAGGCATAATACACTTGCATGTTTCCAGTACCTGCAGATTTTCTGTCAGAAAACTGTCTAGTTTGTCATCTGCTCTTTCATTTTAATGAAACTTTTCTTTTTACTCAGTTATGAATTACTTTTTCGGAAAGCATCTATGCCCAAATGCTCTGCCAGTAGTCCACTCACATATTTTGCCTCAAAAATAGAAATACATTTGTGCAATAATATAGATGTCATTCTTTCATGACTGTGTAAATTCGTTTCAAAGTCTATTTAAAAATAAAATTTAGTGGTGTGTTTTAAATATTTATACCATAGTATGTCTTGATCAATCTAAACTTTTTAAAGTTGCTATTATTATTTGTAGTTGGCTGTTCCCAAGCCCTTACAGAGATTTTGGGAGGAGATTTTTTTGTTGCTGAATGATTAAGTTGACCAAGTACCTAATTTCAGAAGCTAATGTAAAGCATAATTTTGAATCCAGTATAAAGCTGTCACAGAATTCCTTTGGAAGTATGCATCATTTACATTGTTTTCCCCAAAATTGAATTAGAAATTTCTTTTGAGATACCTGTTAAATTCTGTACATTCTGAATTTTTTTGTTATGTAGATAAACATTTTAATTATATCTCTATAATGCGTGTGTTGTATTGACACAGTTTTCTTAGTTATTTACATGGTGTTTCTGTTCATGCTGTATTTTGAGCTTTTACAAGTTTTGTGTAGAATTCTAAAGCATCACGTGAGCATTTTCTGCATTAGCACACAGATCTGCATCTGGTCCTTGGGAATTGTAAGTTAAGATTACTGTAGTGTTATCTACAGTGGAATACAAGATCACATTTAACTCTGTGTGTCTCACAAACATTGCATATAGAATCATAAAGTCATAGAATCATATACACCCCACTGTTATGATTATATGATCAGGCATCTGAAAATTAGAAACAGATATACAGAATGTGCTGAAATGAAGAGGAAGGTGTGTTACGTAGCCAAAAAATTGCAGTATATTTAGTGTCTGATAGTAACTGCAATTTAGTGTATAATAATAAGGATATTAAACATTGCAACAAGAAATACGGGAGGAAGAGAGACTGTTCATTTTATCTGGCAAGTATTTACTATAGAACTAAGTTCCATGCTTACAGGAAGCGCTCGACAGAGTCGGACAACCAAAGCTCTTTTTCTGTCATCATGCATTAGGTCATTGCTGGGCTCATCACCGCTGTGCGGAGTGGTCATTGGGAGTCTGCCAGACGGAAGAGCAGCTATCGGTGAACGTGGACAAAGCTGTTGTCTCAGGGAGCACAGAAGTGAGTAAAAAGACTTGAATGCTCAATCCAGTAAGAAAACAGGGTGTGGGGTTAAAAAAAGGACAGTAAACTAATGCAATACAAGGTATGACAAAAAATATCCACATTCAGATCTCTTGAGTTCACATTTATAATAAGGTTTCTTTGGACAGGTCTTCATGATAAAATCTATTGTTGCAGTTCATTAAAAAGGCTTATGGCGTTGCATGGAATGTATCGTTTAATCAGTTCTGAGGTAACGAGGATGTGGGAAGTACCCAACTGACCAAAACAAAATACAGACAAAAGAAAACTTGAGTTCAAATTAGCAAGTGCCCTGCTAGGTAGAGGAAGTAATTCTTTTGCCAGTTTGTATTCTGAAATTATATGACTCTCAATTACTTTCATACCAGTTTCAAAAAGCAAGTTAGTATAGGAAACTAGTGTTTACCACAAAGCCTATGTTGTTACTTTAAATATTGATAGAAATACATATATAAATATTTAGTCTTCTAATTTGACATGGTAATGTATTTGGAAAAGTAGATACCTTTTGCAAAGGACAGACTCCTTCTGGTGTCATATTCTGATATTTGAAATGATGAAGAGACCTATTTCACATTACTTCTACCATGTGTAGCTATAGTTTTGGGTCTTTTTTGGTCTTACTTAATCATGTTTTGTAGATTATTTTAATAATTTTATTTTTTTCTATATTAATCAGCCATGCTATCAAAAAAATCTGTGCAGTTTTTGCTGGTTTTCCCATGATCATGCTTACGCTTATTTTTACATGATTCGGAAAGTTTTTCATACATTATATTAAAATAAAAGATGATGCAGAAGATACAAATAAATGTTCTCCATTGTGTGGACTAAAAAGCTGCTTTAAATCAGTCTTTCAATACAAGCCATATAATACAGCTTTCCTTGTGCTTTCTACTTCTAGAATAGAATTGAATAAATGCTTTGCTTTGAATAATTTAATTGATTTACGTGTATCTGCTTTCAAAATAAAGGACTGTTCAGAATGAATGAACTTGTCAGTATGAAGTTCTAAATGAGCTTGAAGATGTTAAAGCATTTGTGTGTGTGTGTATATGTAAAAAAAAATTAGAAAAAGAATTGAAAGAACATCCAAAATTGGTTACTTTTTTTTTTTAAATCTCCCTGCTGAAAAGTTTTTGTCTCCTTGTTTTTGGCTGATGATGGTGGCTTGTAGTCATTTTGTGATCAGCTCATTCCCATCTGTAGTCATTTTCATTATAATACTTTGGTTTCTAATGGAAATCCTTGCTGCAGTGTTCAAGCTTGTATTTTGCTCTATTGAATTTCATCCTGTTTCCAGTATTTCAGTTCTGTTGCTTTCGATATGGTTTATAATGCACATATTTAAATACGAATTCTTTCAGAATCCCACATCTCTCTGGTGTGATAGATTCCATTTCAGCCGTGTCTTTTCATGTGCTGCTCTGTAGCTTCTCTACTAATTTTTTCAAATTTTGCAAATAATTTTTAGATACCCCTGTTGCACATGTTTCTGTGCAACGCAGAGAAATGAGAGAAACTTGAATCGAGTTCCATTCTGCATATTTTCTATTCAGTCTTTGCCGAGACCATTGAGAAACTTTATTTGCTGTAATACAGCAGTCAGCCAGGAAAGAAGGATGTTGTTCTGGTTATTCTCTTTTATCTTTCTTGTGAGATCCCCAGGGAGAGCAAAGTAAGAGCGCAACTGTGATTGTCTGATTCTAGAGGAGTAGCTAGAGAAAATGGGACATCTTTATCCCACAATCATATCAGGGAAGTTTTTACTGGTTTGGTGGGGTTTTTTTTGGTTGGTTGGTGATTTTTTTTTTTTTTTTTTTTAACCTCCAAGAAATAAGGAGTGAACTCTTCCGTAGTTCTGTGTTCCTGACCATGGAGCAGCAATGTGGGGGTTGCTCAAAGAGTTTGTGCGTAACTGGTTGGGAGCCCAAGTAATCCTGTATTTCCTTGTGTCCAGGCTGTAGTGCTTGGTAATAATTTTTCACTGCTTTTTAACTTGTCATTAAGGTAAAGAAGGCACAAAAAGTGTAAGGTGCTGGTTATCCTATGTGATAGTGGAAAATTTAGTTTAAGGGAAGAAATTTTCTGTGTGTGAGGTATTTTGAAAAGTTTTGAATGACAGCTATAGCAATTAATTTAATGTATGTTTTTGTGTTTACAGCTGCTTTTGCTTAATTTTTGCTAAAATTTTGGGCTTCTTTCTAATGTGATGTTACTGCATTTTAAAAATAAAGTTTCTGTTTAAATGGTCTGAATGCTGTTGTCAATGCAGATGCAAGTATGTGCTCAGGGCATACAGAAAAATAGTTTCAATAAAAAACAAGCTGTATGCTATTTCCTCTGCTTGCCACCAAATTGGCTTTGGGGTTTTTTGTTGTTGTTTGCTTGGTTGGGGATTTCTGTCTTCTTGGAAATCCTTCTGGCATGGCATGGGTTTATGGTGTGGTCTGCAGCATTTGACATCTTTCCTTAGCTAGGAAAGTACATTTTCTTTTCCTTATGTTCATGTACAGATTAATTTTTGACATGTAACAAATTTTTTCTTGATAGTGTAGTCCATTAGTTTAGGTCTTTTAATTTGTGGAGAGCGTTTTGGGGCTGTTCTTACCTCGAAGGTCTCTCTAGTTTGTAAGTTACATTCATGTTTCTCGTTAATTAGGCTGCCTATTGTTTGCACATCTGTTTTAACTGGATATGACAGTGTTTCTTATTACTCTGTTTACCAGTTGAGATGTCCATTTGGCTTCACTGAACTTGTGATTGCGTTAATAAAGCTTGTGTAGACATATTTCATTGTCCTGTTCCAAAGTGTGTAGGTTAGTTCATGTTGGTTTTCTTCTTAGCCCGTATTTGCTGAAAGTTTAAAATAACAGTACTACAGAGATTCCAGTGCCTGTGCATGTTTCACTAAATATCCTGCTTAGCGTGTCTGTCTTCTGCAGTTTGTTTTTTTAGTTCACTCATTTTGAAGGCCTTGCAATTTATTTAGTGAGACATCTGACCAATTTGTTACACATCTTTGTGTCTAGACATAGGTGGGTTCTTTGACTTTCTTTGGAAGCCTTGGTTTTGGCTCTCTTTAATGTTAATGAGTGCACATACATACATCTGTATATATGAGGTGTTTGAAATCTTGCGCATCGTTTTGTTTTATAACAACTGACAAACGCTGGAATATACAGTTAAGTTTATGGTAGTAGAAGTGCTCCAGCCCTTATGGACTGTATAGGTGACTCATTTCATCTCACTGCTTGTCTTGTTTACCTCGCTTATCTCAGGGAGTGAGAATCATGAATTTTCTCAGAACCACTTTCTTAAGTTTAAAAAGTTATAAGGAAGAACTGGTGATCCAGGTGACAAGCATAGTGTCAGAGCTTTTCTGAAGGCAACTCTTAAGAATTCACATTCGTCTCTGGAGCTTGTGCAGTACGTAAGTCAGAGTGCAGTATGTAAGTTAGAGAGCTTGAACACCCAGACGTGGCAGCTATTTCCCCCACTATTTTGATAGGTTTTCATGGGATTTTGGAGTAATTTTGTTTGAAGCTTTGAAAGAAAATAACTCGTTGGAATATAGGCAGGGGAGACAAAACTTCCAGTGGTTTGCTTGATCCAAAACTTAACTAAATGGCATATAATTCCTAAGAGCTCTACTCAGTACATGAAAGTTACCATAGTAAAGAAGCTGTCATATTGACAGCTTTATGAAGGATAGACTTTTATCAGTAAGGTGTTTCTACAGATATTTGTGGTAAAATGCAAAGGTGGTATCAAGTAAAAAAAAAAATAAGCAAAGGAAAATGATTAAATAGAAATCAAGAGTTTTTGCTGAAAAAAAAAATATATGTGGTCAGGCAGTTTTCTGCTTTTTCTTGTATTTCTGGCTTCAGGCTTACGGTTTCTTAACTATGCTGCTTTTTGATATTTGGAAGAGTGAACTTACTGGCATTACCATTTAAAATGCAGGCCTTTAGGGTTTGCATCTGCTCAGCTTTCAAGAAGAGAGGTTTCTGAAATATTTTCAGGTATTTTTAAATACTGCTATATAATTATATTTTCCTTGTTTATTTTACATTATGTATTGAGTAGGTGGCTGTTTCTCTGCAGTCAGCTAAGGAAATAGTAATGCTTACTACTTGTCCAGTCATAGCTCTTCTGTGTGTGCTACAGAGTCCCAAATAAGGTGGGCTGCTTTTTCTCCCCAGTAATGTAAGTAGCTCAATTCAAGAAGTGAATTTAAGGAAGACTCGGTAGATAATGTGTTTGAACCACTTCTGAACAAACTGCGCGCAAGAAAGGGATGCAGTGGTAACTTTCCCAGCCAGCTTTTCCTTCTGGCAAGATGTAGAAAGCAGTTTACAAGTCTGGGAGAATTTGTGAAGGACACTGAAGTCAAAACAGTATTGGTGGAAACCAAGGAGCTTCCTATCTACTTAAAGACTGAAAAGGGGAAACGTGATACTAGTGTTTAAAGCAGTCATTCCAAAATATTATACTACTCTCCATTTTATAAAACATAGGTTTCAGTTTGCTTTGAAATTCTGTATAGCTCTGTGCAGATCTATCTACTTCCCACTTTTAATTTTTCCAGTAATCATCAAGTGTTTCTTCAGGACCAAGACTCCTGCAGCCAGATAGCTGAAAAACTGATGCCATCTTCTCTCACCCATCCATTTTTTTTATTTAATCAGGGCAGCGTCTTCTCTCTGTACAAGGCAGCTGTTTTCAACTCCTGCTGAGTTTCTGCAGGCTGTGTTTGGCATGTTATCATTGCTGAGAACTGTAGGAGTTGTTGCTTTGCATAGAGGCAAGCTAATCAATAGTATCTTGCCTTGTTCCAGACTCAAAACGATCTGCTGTTTTGACACTCCTCTCTCCTGTAAGCCCTTTTCACACGGTAACGCAGTCTTGAAATTTTTTTTTTAAGGCAGCTTCCCTTAAATTCTGTCACCAGAGGCAAGAGATTGCGCTGTTTGTAGATGCTTCCAAGTTGGGGCAATGTTACAAGGTTTGCATATTAAATACCTCACTCAAATTGTTTCTTAAAGCCCTTTCCTTCTTCTAATTCCTCGCTCAAGATTGGAGTTTAGCATATGCTTACCAAGCTAAACCATAAAGAAATAAGTTCAGGGGAAAGTTGGGAACCATATAAAAAACTTATGGTTTTTTTTAAAAGTGTTTGTCCATATTTTAGATGTATATTCACACCTTAGCCTTAGTACCCTTCTCATCTTGTTGAGACTTACCCATGTTTTTAGTGGTATGTGTGTATGTTTACTTGTGCTGCTTTAAGTTGAAAACCGGTTTGGCTAAATTGATACTTCCTTTTGTTGTTCCTCGTATCTAAAGATAAGCATTGACAGCTTTATATACCATTAACTTCATATACTGTGGACAGTTCGTCCCCATTTAGCATTTTTTCAGCTAGTTTTATTTTATGTCAGCATAAAATGTGTGTGAAAAATGGTTTAGATTGACAGAATCCTGAAGATAAGGCTTCATGTATGCCTCAACCTAGCTGAACAGAACATCTAGCAATGCTTTTTTTTTCTTTTTTTTTGAAATAGGGTGCAGGATTTGCAGTTCCTTGATGCTCTAAAAGCTCTTTTCTTCCTTTTTCATTATTGTAAGAGCTAGTAATTCTTAAAGCCAGGGAAAAACGCATAAAGAACGTCATCTATAATAATTTATACCAGTTCTGGGCAGAGTCCTCTGCCCATTTTTCTCAGAGAAGCTTTGTAACGTGATACTGAAAGAGCAGTTCTGGTATTCAGAAGTTCCTCTCCCAACTCTTGAGTTTTTTATGGTACTTTTGCACGCACAAGGCACTTGGCTTTTCTTCATCTCCCTTCACTGCAGCTTGGGAGTGACTACCTGGCTGCTCTATTGGACCGGCTTCTGATTTTATCTTACCAAGGCTTTTTTTTCCTGTAGTTGCTTTTGTCTTGCAACTGAGGAAGGAAGTACTGAAGGAAATATTCTTCAAAAATAGCATTTTACTTTTTTTAAAGGTTGCTGTTCTCTTAGAGAACTCCAGTACAGAAAGTGCTAGAGAACGAATGTCTTATCAAGAAGACACTTCAAGATGCTGTTGGTCAACTTAGTAGTTTCATTCAGTTCCTAGTATGTTTTAGAAAACCTGTCACAGTTCAACAGTGGGGGCCATGAGGTATTTCAGTTTTCATTAATTTCCTTCTTATTATTTTGAGATTTGTAGCCGTTTCCCTGCTGCTGCTGATAATCTTTGTACTTCAGGGAAAGACATATTGACTAAGAGTACAGCTTTGGTAACATTTTAACACTGTAAATTATCTTCTATGAATTACTCTGTTTCAGAACAGTTTGGATTTTGGTCACCTAAAGCCAGATCATTTGTGTCTTGGAGAACGTGAATCAGACTGTTCTTACAGCTTGTTAATGACATCAGAACCACCGTGTCAGTTATTTTATAACTGTACTTTCCAAGTTCTGCAAAGCAGCCATGATATCTTAGAATTATCATAGTAGGTTTTGATTTACTACATGTAATTCTTCTGGAACACCTTTGTACACCATAAATGATGTCAGCTTTGGTAGATCTGTTTGGTTCAAGAGCTGCCGTGGGACCTGTACGTGTGTCCAGTTTTTTGCAGGTCCAGCAATTTAAGAACAGATTTTTGCCTAGTTAGTAAGATTTACAACTTAATTCTCATTAGTATTGTCACATGAACAATGATTGAAGTAAGTCACATGAACTTATTTCGCTTGAACCAAAATAAGCTTTACTGTGATGTACTTTTGTTCATTTGAAGTGATTGTCCTGTAGCAGCTGCTTTGAAAAGCATACATCAAAATAGAGGAATCAGGCAGAGGGAAGAAGTGAGAACAAGCAGATAAGAAGAAGGAAGAATCTTGACATTTGAAATTACTAGGATTATTGAAAAAGTCACCCTTTCCTGTTTTCTTCTCACCTAGAATCTGACTCTAGGAGACAAAGCAAATAAAGCGTAATATAATATACTTTATGAAAAAGAACCCCAAACTCTAGCTTTTTGCCTGGTAGTTGCTTTTAACTCTATAGTCACTTTTGCAAAATTTTTGTGGTTTGTTTTGCTTGTTTGGTTTTCCTTTTGATTTTTTTTTCCCCAAATTACCCACTGGGTTTTTGTGCATGCTGTTTTTTCTTCAGCAGTGAAACATAGAACAGAAAAAACTAAACTACAGTTCTTACAGATAGAGAATTTTGTTCCCTATCAAAACACAACACCTTTAACACTACGGAGTTTAGGACTCGGCTTTCAAAAGACAGTTTTCAGTTTCCCTAATTGTCTCAAGACCACATTTTCTAGTACAAAATAAAATGCATTTTTCTGTATCCCTGCGGATATTTAAGAAAATCAAGTAATAGTTAAAACTGAGTAAATGTGAATCAAGAACTCTACGCTTCTCTGCTTCTGATATGTTTTTGTAATTATTTTGGCACGCAAAGTATGGATACCTTGGGATCTAATTAACTCCACGCTTGTATGTGGATCTTCAGTGATGTATTTAAGAGTTTGAAGGGATTGCGATGAAATCAAGTGATCTGTCTGAATAGTGTGATCATAAGGTGAGAGGCATGTGGAAGAGAGAGCATGTGGAAGAAATGTAGCTAGTCTAAAGTCTAAACACTTTTGATGAAAGAAGGCGTCTGAAATAGGTCTTATTTTTGGATTTTCCATTTATTGAGAGAGAGAACTTCATTTATTTTCCTAGTTTTTCTGATGTGATTGTTGCTTGCTCATGAATACTTTGATACTCGAGTAAATCTCCGTATGTTACTGCGTGCATTAGTTTCTGTTGCTTGTGGTAGTCTAATTGAGGTTTGTTGAATGGATAGCTGATCTGCTTTTTCTTTCCCCACCAGTTATTAGATGGATTAATATTTCAGATTTGTGCTATCTGATGTAAGATAGGCTATTATGATTAAGTAACTTTTCAAGTCAGCCAGCCAGTGAAAAAAATAAAGGGTCTAAAAGATACAGTATTAAACTGAAACTACATAATTAAAAACTTGTTTCTAAGATAATCTGATAATTATTAGGCTACCTGTACTCATCCAGAATTTAAAATTAAAGAAATACATAATTTTTCAGTTATTTTCACATTATTTAACATATTTATTATTAACATTCTAGTAAAACTAATACTGTGCTTCAGCATGTTAAGGTCTTCAGAATTTTTATGAATTTTATGGAATTTTTACGAGTGGAAAAGTCTATTACAAATGTGAAGAAATATTTTTTTAAAGGCCATATGACACATCCCCAATTTAGCACTTTTAATTAGCTTCTCAAGAAACAAAATGTTCCTTTCTTGAGAGACATAAACCACACTGTCCAGTTTATGTGTCTGTTGTTACAGTAGAGTATCAACGTACCAGATGTAGGCGAAGTGTTCGATTTAGAGTTTTTTTAGGGTACTTGTTTTCGGAGTTTGATTCTTAACAAGGGCAAATACTTTACCGTGACTTTTCAGTCTTTCTAGTAGTTTCTTTCTTCGTAGCCTGTTATCATCGTGATTCTCACCTATTGATGAGAAAAAGGAGCACGTGATAATGTGAGACCAGTTTAGCAATAGTTAATTTTTATATCGTCTTCAATGTGTTGATTCTGTTTACAAGAGGAATGCAAACATTAATTTATAAACCACAGTTTGGAGGAGCATTTGTCATCTTAGGTGAAGCAGAAGAAAAGATGTACATTTTTAAACTGGAGGGGTTTTTTTATATATAAATTTTTCATTTGATTCACTTTGTCGTGAGCCTTCTGTGAAATGAGCTGTGTTTGTATCCCTACCTTTTTGTTTCCAAGTATACGAAAAAAAAATACTGTGAATTTGTCTCCATAGCAAGTAGCATTGCCAGTGCACACTGTAACTCCCTGATTACGTTGAATCAGTGAAACGGCGTCTTGTTCTTTCTTTGGTCCGTAAGAAATAAGTGCTAGAGCTTAACCCCTGCCAGCTGTTGCAAAGGGACAATGACTAGTGCATGTATTCTAATATATACATTTTAGGTTAAAGTAATGAACTTTATTTAGAGTAAGAGAGGACTTTTCATAAACCATCAGTTTTTTTCGAGTGTACGGATACAATTTCTGTGACTTCTTGCCCGATTCCCTTTGCAATTTTGCAGACCTGAACAGAAGCACAATGTCATGTCTGGCAGGTGAATCTACATAAATGATCCTTCCCATAATAACTGCATTTCTGGAACGCAGTAGCAAAAGAGGAGGGAAAAGATGGTTGTTATGGCTTCATCTAAAGGGAAGTGTTTGATTTTTCAGCCTCACCTATTCCCTTTTCTCTCCCGCTGCAGTGGTGCTGCTGGTTTCCTGCTGGCGGTGCCAGGAGGCTGTTGCGGGAGCTCGCCCTGCCAGTGTTCCCTTGGCACTGGAGTCGGAAAGCAGAGTCAGCCTTAGAGTTTTCAGTCTGTGGTGCTTTTTTTTTGTCAAAATGAATGCCGTGAAAGATGCACCTTGCTTGAACTCTAGATGTCAAACGTGTGGGTACTAGAATCGGGGGAGAGAGATTGTTGCTACAAAGACGTTTCTGAGAGGGTTTTGATGCTGAATAGACGGTGGGCATTGCAGATGGTAAGGGCAGTCTGGGAGGTGTAGGAAGCAGAGTAAATGGACTAGGGGAACAGAGAGGCTGAGAGAGAAGCAGCAATAGCCCAGAAATGAAAGCCGAAAAGCCTAGCTGAGAAACATGAAAGGGCTTATGTTCCTGAAGGAATTTCCAGTGCAGGTTTCCTTTATTCAGTAACATTCACTGAAATAATTTACTGAAAGCTCTGAAGTGAAATTGTTTAGTGCATGTTCCAAACTGGTGAAGTGTGTTTCACAAAGACCTTTTCTTCCTTTTTGCATGACTTGAGTAGAAAACACTTTTTTTATAATACGCCCAAAGAAATTCTCTATATTCTTTTTTCTCTTTTCTCCCCCGGGTGTCTTTCTTGAACGTTACCCTAAGTATTAAGGCAGTGACATACTAGTTCACATTGAGGTAGCACTGTGTTGCTGGGCATTTGATTTCAAGAGTTTATAATCTATTTATACCAAGTTATTTTGGGGGCCTACGTGTTAAAAACAGGGAGAACCTGATCTCTGAAAAGTGAAGAAAGTAAAGGAAAATTGCACTGTCTTTTAAATCCAGATTGTACCTTCTTCCTCAGCTGGTGCTTCAACTTGCTGGTGGGAGTGAACCGTTTCGTGCTTTTTTGTAGAACATGAGAATTATGGATATTTGGGCTCTTGCTTCCTCCTGTCTCTCTATGCTCAGCAGCAGTAGCATAGTCCTTCAAGGTCTGTGAAAGAAAGAAAATGACAACATAATGCCCCCAAATTTTAAATGTGGAACAAGGAAACAACAAAATGTTTTTTAAAATTTATGAAAATATTTACAAATTTATTTGAATTATTCCATTAATGTTTTCAGCAGATAAGAAGGCTGGAGCTCTCTATATATTTTAAAAAGGCAGGAAAACGTACCCATCTCTTAACAAGCATGCCAACAGCAAGCCCATAAAAACTTACACAAGGAAGTGTAGCAGCGCTGCCTATCTGCTTGCTTTTTGTAGGTATTTGAATGCAGCCCTCATTTTCCTGCCTTGCTGCCACCTCACTTGTGGCTGCTTCTTATTTAAATATTTTATGTTCAGTCTTTTCCATAGCTAATGTGGATCGATCTGTTGGGTTTTTTTAATGTTAGTGCTTAAGGGTCTAATTTTGCCTTTGTGTGACGGTTACATTTATGAAAAAAAAGCTAACCAGTCTTTTGTAGTTAATATTGGTTAGTTTTAGTCAAGGACGGGTCCTCATTATGCGGTATGGAAATAAAAAGGCATCTCCCTTGCCTTCTGAAGCTTGCTCTTTAATAGATAGCACAGGAATAAAAGGAAAAAGTACTCCTGTGGGACAAGTTTTAGGTATATTTGCTGAGCTGTAGCATTTTTTGGTTAGTGTTAGACAATTGACTCTGATCTTGGTTTCATAGCACTTTCCCTTTTAAATAGTATTTTATTTAAGTATGTCTCAGATTTTTCATGGATGTGGGCCACATGCTTTTTTTTTTTTTTTGAACGAGAACTTTAAAGTTCAGTCTCTCTAAGGAAATTAGAGTTATAAAGTGGGTTTGATTATTCCAAGCAAAAGAGTCCGAGTAATATTTTTTGTAATATAAATTATTGTGGGGTTTCATTTGGGGTTTTCACCCATCCTTAAAAAATTAATACAAACATATTTTAATTTAAAACTCAGGAGTACTCGTATTAGTCTATTGGCATCAGTTTGCTTTTAAGCAGTAGCCTAAAAACCACTTCTGAGATTGGTGTACTCAGCAGCTTGCGAAATCAAACCATTAGCAAAAAATAGTTTTGAACTCCCTAAAGATTTTGTTATTGACTTCCATTAGTGTAAGTTCTGCCCCAGAGTTGCAGATTGAGCATAAATATTGCAGGCATCAGTATGAAGCGGTCCCATTAATGCAGGTGTCTTTGGATGTTTTTTTTAATAACATGGAACAAATCACGCATGAGAGAGACATCTTAGGAATCTTCACAAATGTGGACCAACTGCCCTTCGTGTGCAAGTGCATAACACTGATAAATACAGACACTACTTGCATTAAAGCTATTTTTTCTAATGATCTAGGCTACTACTGATAGTCATCTCTTTATGTGAAAGAAAATATTGTTTATTTTCATTTATATGATTGTTCTCCCCATTTCGCAGATCTGACCTTGGAATAAAAAGTAGGCAGGCAATGGTAGGTCTGCTGCCAATAATGAACTTGTAGGTGTTCCATGAATCATAGTCATGACTAATATTAATAATAAGAATCCTATTTACTAATATTAATTGAAAACGGATGAAGTGGCACGTTCTCAAATCAGCACTTCCTGTAAGCTTTTTTACTGGTGTGTTTTTAATTCAGTGGTATTAATGTATTCCTTCAAAGATGTCGTGTTCCTCTTCAGTACAACGAGGGGGGAAAGTAGCTGTTATTAAACAAACAAAAACTCAAATAAATATTTGCTTACTGGAGCACCTAACATTGGTAAAACAACTTGATACACCCTAAATATATTTCTGTGCCATGGTCTCACTTCAGATACAATGAGAATACATGTATTCAATTTGCAATCTAGACAATTATTTTTTACATAACACTGCAGGTATTTCCACGTCTAGCCTTCTCACTTCCAATTTTTAATTCATAAAATAATATTTCCTTCTGTCTTCTGTATGAAATTGCCTTTCAAACAACTGGGAAGAGTGGCAGATTCTGCAGAGTAAATAGTCAGTCTGGATCTAAACAAACTGCTGTCAAATATCCAAGCAAATACCGTTTTGTTTTTTTGTTTTTGTTTTTTTTTTGTTTCAGTTACTACAGGTGGTTATGACAATATTAGGTGCTGTTTGTATGGTATTTCCAGAGAGATGTTGACAAATCATAAACTGTCAAAAGCTAATAGAGGTTTTTAGAGAAATAATATAAGACGACAGTTCAGTTGCTATCATAATTCATGGAGCTTTGTGAGGAAATGCTCATTTCCCAAAATGTAAATGGCTTTGATGCGTTGAATAGGTGAGAGTTTCAGGTTTTCCGAGTGTCATACCAGCTGAGGTTTTTTTAATGAGAGTTAACTTGAAATAGAAGGTGAATTGTTGGGAAGACTGTTACCGTTACGCATCTATCACATCAGAATGTGCCTTGGGCACCTCCAGAATGCTTGCATTCTGTCAGACGTAAAATATTGTGATGGATAAATCCCTCAGAAAAGGTCGGACCTGGCAGCAATGCTCACTCATCTGAGAAACTAAAAGGTCAGGATGCTCAAGATGCTGGTAAGACTAGAAGCTGAGCATCCCAGTAACGTATGGTTGTACTTCCACTCTTAATTTTATGTGAGCCTGTTGGGTTTGGTACTTCTGGAAGTTCATTTCTGTAGGTGAGTGCACTGTTATAGTCTTATACATCAGTTCAGCCTTTGCTGAACTCCTTTAATTGAAATAAATCCATTTTATGGAAACCTTCTCTTGCATTATGAGTGATTTTGGTAAAGTGTTCACCCGACTACTATGACAGCATTGCTGTCTTAACGCTACGACAGAACTAGGATGATCATCTGATGCTAAGATTTCCATGCCATCAGATAAAATTGGTTTTAGGAAACGGTGATTGACTCTTGGTTGTTTTAACCATCTGAACAGTCTCTCTAACATTACTGGACTGCTCACATGAATTATCTGAGCAGCCTGTGTCTCTTGAAGAGTTTATTTGTAGATGATTATGATTATTAAGCCTTGGAACCGCAGTGAAGTAGACTTTCCACTGTGTTAGTGTGTGCCCAGTCATGTTTAGGACTTGTAACGTCACTGCGGACTTAGGGCCTGGTCTGTGTGGAGCAGCAGGAAAACGTGCTGTCCAGGGCATAACGCAGAATCCAAGATACGACTCTCAGAATCTCAGGCTGCCTCCTGCTCTTTCTCCAGGCCCATGTCTTTTGTTGAGCCAAATTATTTCCTCTTTGCTAGTTCTGATGTATTATTCATGTTATTTCAATGCAATTTTACTTTTGATAAAGGAATGGGATTTCCCCATTTCACTGTAAACATTGTGAGAAAAAGCTTTAAGGACATTATTCTAGTCCTAGTTTAGCTTTTACCAGATAAGAATAAAAATATCAAAACTTCCTTGGCATGTCATTAGAGATTAAGGAAAAGCATTGTGAAGAAATAGGACTGTGCTTCGTTTGACTGTATGCTATATATGAAACAGAAGCTTCATCTAATTGTTTGTGCCTTACTCCTTCAAGAGTGTAAGAAGCCTGTTATACATGATAGCAACGTTAAAAACCTCAAAGAATCTTGTAGTGCAGAAAAGGAATTTTAATGTAAAAGCGACCAGGTGGGAATTGGTGCTGGAACAGAAGTAAATATGTACATTTACTAAGGGAATCTGTGACATGTAAAGCATAACACTATTTCCTGGCAGTTTTTTTCCATTCGATGGCACTAATATCTCTATAATTAAGAGCAATGGAAGTATTTAGAGGAAAACTGTACACTGTTATAAACCATTCTCTTTTAAATTGAACAGCTGTAATTTCTACCAATGGAACAAACTATATTATAAGAAAATGATTATTAGTTTAAAATGCAAAGTTAAATGAATGCAAAATTAACAAACAGATGGTGAAGAATTATTGTGTTTTATTTTACTCCTGGGTAAAAGGGCTCATGCATGATTGTAAAAATGTCATCACACTTCGTAAACCTGAAAGCAAACAGAATTTGCAGTTGTGCACATCTGTTTTGGGACACTGCTAAAGGGTTAGAAGAATCAATGTTGTTTTCAAATAAGGGTATTCATCAAGAGGATATCATTTACTTAACAGTTATGGCTTCTGCTAAGCATCAGACTTAATGTTCTGTGGAATTCATTACAAAATTTGGCAGCTTTTTTTCTTCACGAGCTACTGAGGCAGCATGCTGCAAAATGAAACGAACAGCCCCTTCTTACCCTCCCCTCCCTGAACCCCAGAACAACACTTGAATTACCTGCTAAATGTTTGACCAGTAATTTCATGATTTTAAATTCTAGGTCAAGATGTTGCACTTCACGATGCTTGCCCAAGGAATGTTAGTGATAGAACAGGATGGAAAGACGAGGGTTTATTTGTTTATTTCAGTAGCTAGTGAATTTTAAAAAAGGATTATGTAATGTTTGGGGATACCATGGTTTGGGAGGAGGAATGGGAGAAATATGTGTAAGTGACTAATTTAGTCAAATTGAAAAAAGAACCCTAAAAGCCCCAGCCAGATAAAACATGTGAAGCTTTTATTAGAAAAGAAATTATATTAATGTTTCAAGCTGGTAGTTTCAAAGTATGCCATCTAATTGCTTTATTTGAGCTCAATTTACAAAAATTAGTGAACTGAAGATGTAGGATTTTGTTTACGATGACTCTGTGCCATTTGGAGAGCGCAATTTAGGAACAGCCAAGGAAATAGGAATTATGAACAATAAGGTACTGATTGCAGTCAGTGGGGAAGGAATACTAAGGAGGTGCTCACTAATGAGGAAGGTATTAAAGGCAGGAAATTCTTGTATTTTTTTATGTCTGTACATAATCCAGAGTTCCTTGTCACTCCATCCCCTACTATTACCTTGTAAATTAGTATATCATTGAGTATATATAGTGACTTTTGCTGACATTACCTTTCTGTTAAACTGAGTTAATATATCTACAAAATCTTTCTTAAAAGAATGCATTATTAAGACTATAAAATCAAACACACAAAGTTAGGACATGCCGGAAGACACGTTGTCTGCACACAATTAATATCCTTTGTGCATGTGCCTGATTATGCAGTCTTTAATTGTATGATCACATGCAGAACAGCTAGGGCCTAGTTCAGGCCATAAGATGGACGTTTTTATCCCAGTAAAATCCTCTTCAGTATTCCGTTTTTACATTGTTCAATGTGTAGGTATGTAGACTAGTCAAATACTGCTTAAAGGAAAGAATTACTCATTTCTGCAAGAGTATTTCTATCATGTTTCTACTATAATAAACATGTGAATAACTTGTCTATAAATTTTTCCAAATAGCAGATTTATGTGGACTTTCTATGCATCTTAGGCTCCATTTTCCCCAAGAGGTGATTTATTTTATTTTATTTTATTTTATTTTATTTTATTTTATTTTATTTTATTTTATTTTATTTTATTTTATTTTATTTTATTTTATTTTATTTTATTTTATTTTATTTTATTTTATTTTATTTTATTTTATTTTATTTTTAGTTAAAAATATCTGCTGATTTGGATGGCAGATTGAAAGAGTTTCAAAAATACTCAGACTTACTTAAAAAGTTGCACTGATATTCCAGTTCTTTCTTCACTCTGTTGGAGTTGTGAGTGCACAGTCTATGTAGAAATCAGGGCTATTTTATGGGGCAAACAGTAAGTTTAAGGGCTAAAAAAAAAAACTTAAAAAAAAAATTTTACTTATTGCCCTGCCCAATATCATAAAGGAGCTCTGTGAAAGAAGAGAAACTAGGACCGTTTTGCGGGTCATCATCCAGTTGCCATAACCAAGTGTTTTTTAATCCTGCAAGCAATCCACAACTCTCTTCAATACGTACTTTTTCTCCTCTACAAATTAAGCACAGGCCTCGAACTAACAGGTTTCTTTAATGCAGAGACTCCTTTTAAGCAGTCTGTTTTATGCACTAAATCCATGTTTGATCTGCAGTCCTTTTTGTGTGTTAATGCACATACCTAGTTAAAGTTGTGTTTATGTGTGTCAGTTCATTCCTTTATCTGTGTCTCCATGTTGTGTTGCCTGTGTAATTGTCTGACGGTATCATTTCCTTGAGTTGGGGAAAAAAAGGAAAAGGCAGACCTCCCAAACGGCAGGTTTAAAACCTTTGTGGCTGCATACAGACTCTGCTGCTTGAGCTGGCTAAGTGATAGCCATACGGCACTAGGCAGCGAACTTCTCCTCCTTGTAGTCTTCATCCAAGTTCAGTTGCCTCAGACTTCTGACTTTTTGTTCAAGTTGATTTTTTACCCTCTTCCACTCTTCCTTGTTCTTCCTCCATCTCCTTAACCTTTCTGTTCCCTTTTCCCCAGGTTCCTTTTGAGGTCTTTGCCTTCACCATTTCATACGTCTTAGCACATCAGTTCCTCAGCTCTTTATCCAATTTTAGTGCCCAGTTTTAGTTAATTGGCCCTTCAGTGTTATTCCTGCCCCTTCTCATCTTCCACCTCAGACCGTGGTTTCTCCTCCCAGTCTCATTGGTGTAAATAGTCCCTTTTGTCTCTTTGACCCATATTTGTCCATCTGCCTGTCTACTGGATACTCTCATTCCCTAGCTGAGTCAAGTGACAGTAGTATCAAGAGCCTTAGGGATCGCTGCTTTCCATTCCAGTGGCTTATTGTGCTTAGGCTTAGGGTATTTATTACAGACTTCCTCCCTTTAATCCTTGTCAGACTGAAGCAATCTTTGCAGAAGGTACACGTAGTCCGATCAGGGCTAGAAATTGGAGAGGATCAGTCATGATCAACAAGAGTAGATTTTTCTGTGATTTTTTTTTTTCTTTTTTCACTGACAAACTTTTGGAAATGTTTTACATCTAAAAAAAAAAAAAAAAAAAATAGTTTTCTCAAGCTTGGTCACATTTGGATAGATCTGCAGGGTAGGGAAAGAAGTTGCATCCCCCACGCTAAAATTCTTGCCAAATTGCAAGTCCTGTGAGTGACGTTGTTTTTAAGATCAGCAAAATGTTTTTCTTACTGACTTTTCTGTTCTCAGAAATGGCTGGAAATTTTTGACCAAGTGTTCCAAAAGTATTTAGGAGAATTTAGGCATGTGCTATGTGAAGCTTTAGCCTGACTGTTTGTCATTCAGAAAACTTGGGTGAATAGAACAGAATTTATCTGGAAGTCTTTGTAAGCAGTAGCCATTCACATCCCTTCGTTGCTATTGCCATGCTGACAAAACCGTTGGTGTGGACTTACCTCTGTTACCAATGGAGAACTTTTGTTCAACATGTTTTAGGCTGGCTTCAGCGCAAGACTGTCATCTAAATATAGGTCTCCCTGTGGACGCATCTACCTGTGAGCCATGTTTAAATTCCAATCATAGGCAATGGAACGCTGGCCGGTGTTGTCAGTGGAGCCCGAAAATGGACACCCACTGTTTGGTCAACTGAATTGGGATGAAGTAAATCTCATAAAGTGACTAAGTCTCTATTAAGTGTAATGGGAGCTTAAACACTTGGCTCATATATAGACACTAAATTTAGAGCCTGAAATTTAGATGTCCTCATCTCAAGCCTTGCGTTGTTTGGAAGCACAGTGTGACTCTGTTAGCAGTAAGTTCTCCTTTTACTGACTTTCTATTAAATGGCTTTGCAAATGTAATTATGCCAGGCTAGCTGTAGCTACAGAGGATCTGTAGCATAGACATAACCTATAGAATGCAGAAGCCATTTCAGAATCCTTATATTTTTGGTTTAGCAATGTAAGATCTGTGCTGGATTAGACAGAAAGTTGACTTCATCTCAGTATCTTCTGCGATGACCAGTAACAGATGCCTAGAAAAGATCATTAAGCAACAAGCATGTAGCAATGTTTCCCCCAATTATTTTTTTTCAAGCCTCCAACAATTTGTGGCTCAGACTGTGCTCTGCCAACAAAAAGAAATGTCTACACATACTTCTTAAGACCTTCCGAGCATGAATCAAATGGAACTGGCACAATAGTCTGTTCTCTGAGCCTGCCAAAAAGCAGTCTTAAACCAAAGCTGATGATTTCTGTTCTTGCCTTGTTTGTCCTGAAGTTGCTGATGCTGAAGCCTAATAATCACAATTTAAATTACATTAAACATTGTTGACCTTTTCATTGTTGACATGCAAACTAAACAACAGGCTCGTGTGTGCCCTTCTCTCATGGTGGATATCAGCTGAGAATTAAGTGAATAGTTGGTTGGTAGCTGTGGGGAAGCTTAGACCCACTCAAAACATTTACATTATCATAGAATCATAGAATGCATTGCGTTGGAAGGGACCTTTAGAGGTCATCTAGTCCAACCCCCCTGCAATAAGCAGAAACATCTTTAACTAGATCGGATCTAGTTAGATCTTACTAGATCTTGTAGAAAGCGACGAGGTGAATAAAAAGATGCTTTTCTTCATGAAAGTGTGAAAAAAGCAGCAATGGCAGAGTCTGTGGAGGAAATCATGTGCATGTGGTTACTCCACTGGCTTATACAATGATGGGGAGAGTGCAACTTCAAGGCACACAAACGCTTCTGTGGAGCTTCTGAGTAGACAGCGTTTGGGAACGTTTCAGATTATATGAGGAAGAATTTGTGTGCCATAAGGTTTGCATGTTTTCCTGTACCTACTTCAAATATCAAGAAATAGATCTCCCTTAGCAAACTTGTTTCTTACGGGTTTTTAACCTGTCACAACTATTAAAAAAAAACCCCACCCCTGCAAAACATGAATGTTTTATTGTCCCACTTTTTAGATGCCTTGATATCGACATAATTTGTTTAATGTAATTTTTTATAAAGGTGAAAAAGGAGACAACTGGTGGGAAGGAGAAACAAAGTAGTGAGTTGTAGAGGGCCTGAAATCTCCACACTTAAAAGGGACTTTTGCTTTCTACCTTGATTACATGTGTTGAGTCACTGATAGTGGTGTTAGTCACCAACATTTGTGTGTTCTTACTTTTTTTCTTTATTCCTGTACAGATAACTGAGCGTTTTAGGGACAGATGGAGTATCTAGTCAAGAGTTCTGCATTGGAAGACAGTCTTTCTCAGTCATGTGTCGAGCTTGGCCAAATTGCACCTCTGTTTGTCCGTGGTTTTTCATAGTTTTAAAACCAAAAGTTGATAGTTTGTTTTTACAGTTGTGATTTATTTATTTTTAAACTTACTTCAGAGTGCTTGGAGCGAGAAGTAGGTACTGTAGTAAGTTTTAATACATGCTGCCTCTGTTAAGAACATTTTAGTTCTAAATTACAGTTAGAGAAATATGAATTTTAATTTCTTCAATTTTGGCATGTGTTAAGGATTGAGGAACAAAAATAACTGATCTCTGATTTAATTCCCTGTTATAAATTTAAATAATTTCCAAATTTGTGACATGATTAATACAAAATTAAAAAAAAATAGAAGGTAATTTCCAGTACTCTTGGAAATACGTGTTACTTATTATTTTTTCTAATCAGTAATTCAGTCGAAAGTTCAGTTCTTTTTATGTTGCCATCTTACTGCATTGTGCTCTTAAATGCTTTATCATACTGAAAACATGGTGTGACATCAGAGGCGCTAATGGTGATTAGTGTCTATGAGCAATATAAAGCTTTTTTTTGACGATGGGGTAGTCGATGAACATTATCAGAACTACCGGGGAACACAGTTCTTTAATCACTGTTTATACTAAAATTTCTTTGTAGTCTCGTTAATGACAGGATGTTAAGGTCCAGTTTTCCTTTGTTACAGGTTTGTGTGATAGCCGTTTTCAGTAGCTATCAGTCTGAAATTTGTTCTTACAGGTAATACATTAAATTGTTTAATTAAGGACAGATGGCTTCTGTGCATTTTTGGGTAATCTGTCATAAAATTCAAATTCCTTACGGTTATCATAGGTTTTGTCAGCTGACCTTTTTAAAGCTAAATAAGTTCGTATCAGTGAAAACCTTTTGTCATTTTGCTTAAAAAAACATCTTGCAATACCTAATATTAACATTTAACTTTACTGCACTAATCAGGTTGCAACTAAGTATTTATTCAAAGTCCACATTTTAGACTTTCTTTAATGTCTGCCTCCTAAGGGTTGTTACTTGTCCAGTTGCTGAGATGGTAATACTATAAAGTAATTCTAAAGGCAATAAAATCATGATAAAATAAGACCTCTGATTTGTTCTTGGTACTATCTGGGTAAAATCTTACATTCTCGTAAACACAGGCATCTTTTCTTCATTTGAACTTGTGCTGAGTTCTGGACTACTTCAGAATCTGAAGCAGCAGGAAGGTTGATGTAAAGTTGGAAGCTATCTTCTGTCAGTTTTTTTTATTTTTTTTAATGATGTAGGAAGGTTAGAAGATGTAAACAGTAAGCTGTTTCTCTTGTCACCATTTTACAGTTTGGACATCTGT
The DNA here is from genome assembly GCF_963924245.1 of Chroicocephalus ridibundus. Taxonomy (NCBI): domain Eukaryota; kingdom Metazoa; phylum Chordata; class Aves; order Charadriiformes; family Laridae; genus Chroicocephalus; species Chroicocephalus ridibundus. The sequence continues at coordinate 8,122,362 of NC_086285.1, read as the reverse complement.
TTCCATTAAAGCCAGTAGCATTTGAGACATTCAGCAGAGTTTCCAAGCCACAGGCAGAACTAACCTTTTTGTTCAGTTGATTTTGGTCCAATTATGATTGTAGTGTAGTGGTACAAGTTTTTGTCTTCCCAGAAATCTGATGGGTGGTTTCTGCTGCTCTGTTTCATGGAGGATGTATTCCTATACAACTAGAAAAGAGAGGAGGTAATGGATCAGGTTTTCTTAATGTTTTCTGTTAATTCACTTAGTTCTTCCTCTTTCACTGTATTTGTATAACAATCTCATATCTGATCCAATGGGATTAGTGAATAAAGGGCATTTCAAAATGAAATTTGAAAGACTGCATAGCTCTTTGCTTTTAAAAATGAGATCCTTTTCTGTCCATATGAAAAAGATCAGATGTAAAAGAAAAAGGTGTGTAGACAGTTTTAAATGATGGAAATTACAATAGTAAGAAGTATCAGAAGTATGGGTGGGATCAGAGCTTTCTTGCTATGGACAAGTGCACTAGGAGCTTGCGGAAGAAAACAGTTGGTAACCAATGAAGGACTTTTTGAGTGGGAACATAGTCTGCTGTCTCTGGTTTAGTGACGTTTATTTTACTGAATGTACTATGAATAAGTAATGAGCTGTCTCCCTAGTTTTCTGACACCCTGTAAAGTCTTTTTTTTCTGTAGAACAGGACTGTAAAATTATTTGATCCATAAACAAAACAGTGTTTGGCTTGCTTTGACAGCTTACCATTTTCCTATACCTACCCTTTGAATACTCGGATTCAGCTTCCACCCCCTTCACATAACGCCTTATTTTCTGCTCATGCTAATGAAATTGAAGGTTCCATACTGTCTCTGTTACTGTACTCATACAGTGTGGTAAAGACACTTCCATTTCACTGGCAGTGGGATTTATTCCTTGCTTCCACCTCCTACTGTCCTGATGCCATATTTTAGCAACAGAGTAGTAAAGTAATATTTGTTACTGAGTTTATTTTGCAGAGCTTTTAATTTTTTTTTAAACCAGTGTACTTCAGTGTTCATATCCTTACTTTCTTCACGAAGGTCATTTAATTGTAATAGCGGCATACTTGTTCTTCTGGGGTCGTAGCATGTGGCCTGATTTCAGAGAAGCGTTGGCTTCCACTGCTGGAAAAGTAACTCTCTCATCAACAGCTGTTGCCAAAAAAATCCCTTTGGGCATTTGTTTCTTCAGACTGCTTTATCTCTCTTATAAATTCAGTAAATGTTGATATTCTGTGCTTTTTATTTGCTTCAGATGATATATACCACATTGTTTTTAAAGTGTGTGTTTTACTCAGCTGCCAAATGCTTTTCATTGCCAGTGTAGTTTAGCAGATGGGTTTGAAGGGTTCAATTAAATGTAATTTGGGCTTCCATTTTTCTTCCAGCATCTTTACATGGTTCCTTAAATCAACATCAACATTTTTCAAGGCTTTGCAGTAATTTTGTAGTTTGCTCATTTCTAATGATTTCATCATTTAGTCATATAGCACTTGGGAAAAGGTATATTCTGATTTTACATTTGTTACGTACCATTGTTGATTGGCGGTTTTGAAAAACAGATGTGATGTTTAAAAATGCCATTTATATTGCTAGTTAATCCATTTTTCCCAGCTTTTAATAAATGTTGGATTCTTTGAGTGCTTGCAGGTTTTTTTCATAATTTTCTTTCCTGGTTAAGGTTAATCATGGGGTACAGCAAAGTCTCTGTTGAAAACTTTCTTGAGGGACAGGTTTTGGACCTCAGCTCCTCCCAAGTTCCCGTTCTCACTGTTTCTTACCAAGTAATATCTTTGGCACATGTGTGGCCTGTCTGTAAGAGCTGGGCGTTAGCTGTAATCTGGGCCATCTCAATAGGATGTAGGAGTGCCAAGTACAAAATAGTGCAGTGGGTTGTATGCTGGTTAATGTGCAGCTGCCGTTCATGAAGTTGGAGGCTTTGGGCTATGTTTTCATGGTTTCACATCTAATTTCAGGATTTACCTTTTACAGCATCCTCAGCGAGGCTTTACTGACTATATTGTTTCCTAAAACGAGTTTTTGCATTACTTTGGCTTTGTCGGCAGTCCTTAAATGTAATACTATAATTACTATTGCTACTTTCTTCACCTGCTTCAGGAACTCCATGTTACTGTTTGCTCATGTTGTCCCCTCTCTTCTCCTAGTAAAATAACAGAATACATCTTTTCCATACGGTTAGTAGGACGTGGGTAGAGGTGAGACGTTTTGCAGTTCTGAAGACTACACTAAGCATTGTAGCACAGAAACGTGGCAGTAGTGACCCGCTTTAATTTCTGCGCTGAAGCATTTTAGGTTTTTACAGTGCGGTTGTGTTTAGCATAAACTAGTATTTTATTTTTTTTTCTTTTCCTTGTCCACGAGTTGTGGTGCAGGCAGATATTTTGCAGAAGACATTACTTTCATCTGGCTTTAAGGATGTCAATGTAACTGTTAACACAGGCAGCTTTGTGATTTGTGTTTTCCTATGGGCCGGTTTTGATATCTGTGGACTTGTAGTAGCACTATTTCATGCCTAATTCATGCTAGGCTTTGAAACACAGAAGAATTATGGTAATAAATATTGTCTGTATTCTAAGAATTAAGCAGATGCAGTATGTAACTTTTCTTTGATTTGGTGTATGTTAATATTTGGATGTTACTTGACACGAGCTAGTAATCAAACATGCCAGTGTTAGTATTATATTTTTATTATAAAAAATGAGAGTCATTGAGCTCAGTTGTTGCTGTATGTTATGTATGCCTTCCTGTGAGCCACTGACCTGTTTTTTCTCAAGTTTACTCCAAATCGTATGGTGCTGTGCTCTAGCCTTAAAAAGTATTGTTGCCTTGGTGAAAAATTGCAAAAGCATGTTACGGTGCTTCAGGGACTGTAATGAATCCAAGAAAGAAAAAAGACTGATTAACTGAATCAGAAAGGTGTGAGTGATATTTTACAAGCATGCTGATGGAATCTGTTCCCTCTTGACTAGAGAACTGGAGGGTTATTGGGTAGTTCTTTCTGAGAAATTATTTCTTTACAAATGTGACTATGGTCTCTAATAATAATCATGCTTATTTATGACTCCTGGAAGTTTGGTGGTGCTATTTGTGTAGCATTGAAAGGAGAGATGAGGAGAAAGCACTGGGTTATGTAATGCATTGTCATCCCAGAGAGAATTGTATAATGCTGATAAGATTTTTTGGTATAACGTGATATTTCATTTCCATTTGCATTTCTGAGTTCAGTGTATACAGTTTTACAATACAACTTACACAACTATGTGGCTTATAGTTAACAACCTATTGACAGCATATTACTGTCTTTATTACTCAGAAGAAGTTTCCAAGCCTCTTTTCTGAAGGCATAGCTCAAGTTAGATAACATATAGAATCGCGGAATCATGGAATTTTTCAGATTTGGAAGGGACCTCTAGAGATCATCTAGTCCAACTCCCCTGCTAGAGCAGGATTGCCCAGAGCACATTACTCAGGACTGCATCCAGGTGGGTCTTGAAAGTCTCCAGAGAAGGGGACTCCACACCCTCCCTGGGCAGCCTGTTCCAGTGCTCTATCACCCTCACCGTAAAGAAGTTTTTCCTCGTATTTGATCGGAACTTCCTGTGTTCCAGCTTGTGCCCGTTACCCCTCATCCTGTTACTGGGAACCATTGAAAAGAGTCTGGCACCATCCTCCTTCAACCCACCCTTTAAACACTTGTAAACATTAATAAGGTCTCCCTTCAGCCTTCTCTTCTCCAGGCTAAAGAGTCTCGGCTCTCTCAGCCTTTCCTCCTAAGGGAAATGCTCCAATCCCTCCATCATCTTTGTTGCCCTTCGCTGGACTCTCTCCAGCAGTTCCCTGTGTCTCCTGAACTGGGGAGCCCAGAGCTGGACACAATATTCCAGCTGTGGCCTCACCAGTGCAGAGTAGAGGGGGAGAAGAAAAATGCTTTTCTGTGACAGGAAGAACCTTGGTCATCAGCATGCATTTAGAGTGGATTTCGTTAAACATTTTAAGTTGGAAAGACCTGGGAGTGCCACTGAAAGACAGCGCACTAGTTTCCTTCTCCTTGGTATTCACTCCCTTCTGCTGGCCGAGGTGTTCGTCTGTCAAATGAGGCTGGGGATCAGATCTGGCTGAAAAATTACAAGAAAAAATAGATATTGAACAATTTGTTATGTTTGTTTTTCAGCGATGTGCATATTGTAAGCACCTTGGAGCCACTATCAAATGCTGTGAAGAGAAATGTACCCAGATGTACCATTACCCCTGTGCTGCTGGAGCAGGCACATTTCAGGATTTCAGTAACTTGTCCCTCCTTTGTCCAGACCATATTGATCAGGCTCCTGAAAGATGTAAGTACCCAGTATTCAAATGGCACAATTAGTACCAGCTTTTATGAAAACTGCTCTGTGGTAGGATCAGCTTGAGAGTGCAGTTGTTTAATTGTTTAGACCTGCTTTCCTAGTCACTCACATGTGTTAAGGTGTGACAAAGATGAAAATTCATACTCTTCTGTTTTTAAAGCCTGGCAGTGGTGCACAGCAGAGTTAGTTTTTGGTTTTTTTTTTTTTTTTTTTTTTTATATGACAGAACAAGGGAAGGGTTTACTAACAAGGCTTGTCTTCCATCAGGTTTTAGTTCAAATTGACAGCCTTGCTTACTTGCCCTAACTGAAGTTAGAGCAGCCATATTGCAAACACTTCTGCTAAATAATAGGTTTAGATGTGTGTGCTAGAAGCTTTATTTTGTACTTGTTTCAGAGAAGCGTTGGTCCTAAAGCTCTCAGTTTTAATCTTGAGGAGAATAAAACTGCTTCTTTTGGTAAGAGTTTATTAAGGTTTAAAGTGAAAGTACTTTTGTTACGAGAAGATTAGCTGAGTATATCAGAAAACCAAATGAAATGAGTGTAATCTAATAAGTATATTAATTAAATTTGAATTTCATAAGAATGATCAAGTTTTGTATGTGTAAGAACTACTAAAGAATTTCTTGGCTTCATAATTTTGAATGAAATAATAATTGAGAAAATGATTTCTTTGTAGCAAAGGAAGAAGCAAATTGTGCAGTGTGCGATAGCCCTGGAGACCTCTTAGATCAACTTTTTTGTACTACCTGTGGCCAGCACTACCATGGGATGTGCCTGGACATACAAGTTACACCTTTAAAACGAGCAGGTTGGCAGTGTCCTGATTGCAAAGTGTGCCAGAACTGCAAGTAAGTGAGACTTAACGGACGTGGAGGAGGGCAGTCTGAGATTTATGTGCTGTGATTTTAAAACATTTATTGTATTAACTGTTCTTTTTTCCACAATTGTTTCCCCATATATATCTGTTATAATATTATATTAAGTAGCTGATCAAACCCTTGTGTTGGGAACTGTCTTCTAAAAGAGCTGAGCTGGAACTCCTGCGTGTTACTACCAGAGTTACTGTTATCTTGGTAGGTTCTGGAGAGCAGCAAAACCTTCTGACTTTTTCCTCCTTTTATAGGGAGGATTTTTCCTCACATTTACCAAATTAATAGATTAATTTAATGTAGTGCCTTTACAGTCTGGGAACCTGGGCTCTTATGCAGCTGAGGTTTCAGCTGTGCACATACCACACATTGGCTAGGTACCCTGCATTAGGCCCTCTCTTCTGTTTCGTAATATCTTTCAGAGGCAATTAGTGAGTCATTATGAAAACAAAAACATGGCTTAGTTGAACAAAGAAAAAAGTGACATGAGTGACCACGATTGAATTGTTACATCAGACAAATATTGAGACAACGAAACATAATTATTGTGGTATTGTAAGGGTTCACTTAGAAGACTCTGAAGGCTTGTACGCTTGTTCTCATATAACTTAATCTGATGGGCACTTCAGAGTTCTTTCGCTTGCTTGTTTATTGTTTTAAAGGGCTTACTAGAAAAGAAATAAGAGTTTTGTTCAGCTTTAGTCAGATCAGCTGGGATGAAGGAAAAAAGCCACTTCACTGCTGCCTCATATACCTGATTACTCAGTGCTTTGCTGTTTTCCAAGTAGAACACTCGATATTTACTAGCATTCAGATTCCCCCTCTTTAAAGAAGAGTGTTCCCTGATCGCACATAGCTGATAGGAAATGCCAACAATGAAGTTGTAATAGTGGAGCACATTCTAAAAAGTATTCCAAAAAATGTTGTACTGGGTAATTACAGTATTTGCTAACAAACCTTCTCTCCAGAGGAAAAGTAGAACAAAATGTGATGTTTTCACACCTATTACTTTATGCAGTATGGCAGTTTTATGCCAGTGTTGAGGAACAGCATTTTAAGCATATCTCCGTGCAAAGAGAGAACACTTACTGTTTTTTAAAATATCAGGTCTCCCAGGTAATGTAGTAGTATGCAGTAGGTGTAATGCTGTATTTGTGAAGCTTTATCAAGGCAAATCTTGTTGCCTTTAGATATTACCAAACTATTTGTGTTTTTCTCTGCAAATTTATTTTATCACTGAAATTTGTGGTGGAGCTCTGTAATACGCGACTCTAGGAAAATTGAAATCTCTTCCTCTAATGTTTGTTTTGCTCTTGCAGTCATAGTGGTTGACATTGTAGGAGCTCTTGTAGTCAGAGGTGGTGGCTCATTTTTTTTCTTTGGAAAAAATACAGATTGTTGGTAGGAACAAGTACAATTGCATGTTCTTTTCAGAAAGAAAGTACGTATTTCAGATTTTGAACTACTTCAGTACAGAAAGGCCATGAAATGTACCTACACATGTGTAAATGAAAGTGGACCCATTTGTAGAAGTCCGAGTAGTTGCACAGGCTCAGCACTTTGAAGTACGCATAGTGGTCTTCATTCATACTTAAATATGAATATGAGGGCATTATCTTTGGAATTTGTAAGTGGTATTCATATATTTTCATGTACTCAGCTATGTGTCTTCTTGTTTAGACTTTTCATTAAATAGATTTTTTTGTTGTGGCTTGTTTAATTAGTTTTTGTAACCAATTGTTACTTTTCTTAGACATTCTGGGGAAGACAACAAGATGCTGGTGTGTGATACATGCGACAAAGGTTACCATACTTTCTGTCTACAACCTGTTATGGACGCTGTACCAACAAATGGTTGGAAATGTAAAGTAAGTCGAAAGGTTTCAGAATAATTCCTCATCATTATAGGGGCCCAGATTTTGTTATGCGTGTTATGCCGTTCCAGGTGTATTGCAGCCTGCTGTTGCTGTGTAACATAACTTGTTATTTCTGAAGGAATCCCGCTTGTATACAATGATGTGGCTCTACAGCCGCTCTGTGAGGGTGGCTGTCCGTGACGTGGCTGAAGCAGCCTGTGTAGGACAGCAAATCAAACCCTGTAGTGGGTCACTACATGAGAGCTGCTTTCACGCTAATGTAAACTAAAACCTATGCAGTAATATATGTAATCTATACTCAAAGGCTCTTTATATTCAACTACTACTTGCTTACCAGAGTGGCAGTTCTGCAGCTGAAGGGTTCCTTTGCATTTGAGGAGGGCAGGATGAATTTGTTGTTTTATCAGTAACTTTATGAGTAAGTGTAAGTAATAATAAAAATACCATTTCAGCGTAATGGGGAAAGTCACTGTATAGTCAGTTTGTGGCAGTCAGGAGACAACTGAGATTAGCAATAAAAAAGTTTAGTCTCAGAAGAAATACTCCTTTCAAGTCAGGTTGTAGTGCAAGGAAACTCTTCTTGGGGTTGCACAGGCTCTTCATGCTCTATTATCAGATCCTGGATAATTTATTAGTGTTATCAAGGACAGAAACTTTATTTAATTTAATTCAACACAGGAAAATGTCAGTTAATGGCAATTCTGTCACATTGTGAAATATCATAATTAACAACTAAATTCTTGTGATCTCTAGAACTGTAGAGTATGTGCTGAGTGTGGCACACGAACAAGTTGTCAGTGGCACCATAATTGTTTGGTATGTGACAGTTGTTACCAACAGCAAGACAACTTATCTTGTCCTTTCTGTGAAAAACTGTGCCTCCAAGACTTCCAGAAAGATATGTTGCATTGTCACATGTGCAAAAGGTAAGGATCCTACTTTTGGTTAAATCGTATTAAAATGCTTGAATCTTATGATGAGCTGTATGACATTGATGCATTTCTGTGAAGGGTGTAGACTGTTTGATGTACAATGCTGTAGTATCTTGTTGTGCAACATCTTGATCCTTCATCCCTAAATACAATGAACAATAGTAGGTAGCCTTATTTTAATCTTAGCGACTAAGTATTAATTGGCAGTGATCAGAGGTGTGCAGAGAAATATGTGCTGCTGCTGCTTCTTACATTGTGACGTTATTTTGCGAGTAAGCAGACTAGAAGAGTCATCATCCTAACTCCTAAAGACTGTTGTTTGCAGTGGTCTGTTTTTATAACATTTTCTATTATGTGTTCCCTGTTTAATTTTATGTATTTTGCTATGCCAGTAATAAAAAAAAAAGGCACTATTGGGAACCTTTTAAAAATATAGACTGTGTTTCATATTCACTGCTATTCACAGCACTATCTTGCTGTGCAACGTCTTGATATTGCTATATGTGTTGTGGCATCCAGTTGGCTTTAGTGACAGTTTAGATCTTCATGTTTACATTTGTTCAGTGCTTGACATACTGACATATGATGTTTATTTCTCTAAAATTCACTGTAATAAAGCATTTGTTGAATTTTTTTATTTCCCCATAGGAATGGAAAACAGTGTTATTTTCTAATTGATTTTGGCTAGGATACTTTGTATTTTTACTATTAAAATCGTAGTCACACTTATTTAATCTCCCCAGGTGGATCCACATAGAATGTGACAGATCTCCAGGTAGTGAATTGGAGTCTCAGTTCAAAGACTACATCTGCACTCTTTGTAAACAAGGAGAAGGGGATCAGGCTCAGTCATGTGATGTAATGGGCACTTCCGAACTCATTCCTGAACCTGACAGTGTCACAGGTAATCAAACGCAACCTTTGTATTTCCAAAATGCTAGTATCAAATACAAATATATGCAGCTGTCTCACTAAGTCTTTTGTGAACCAGCTGCTCATATTCTGCTCTGTGGAGTTCATCCATTCCTTTATTTAGCAGCAGCTTCTCAAGCAATCCATGGGTGAGCCATCTTTTCAATGTGCTTTTTGGCTTTCTGGCTTCAGGATCCTGTATTTAAAACATGAGCAAGTAAACACCTTAATGGTGGCTCTCAAGCTTCCAGCTCCAGCTTCCCAGCTTGTAGCTGTAAACTTCTCTAATTCTGGGGGGATGTGGTACAGTTCATAAATGTATTCATTTGCCAGCCTAACTCTTTTATTCATTTGTGCCTGACTGCCAGGCACAAGCCAGCTTCTGGTAGATGTTCCTGGAGACCTTCAGTTTTCCTGTTTCCCTCTTGCTACTTGTCAGTCTCATAGTGCCCATTCTCCTCACTATGTCCAGGTAGGAGACAGCAGTGGAAGCTGGACTGTGCTTAAGGGACAGGTATATTTAACTACAGAGCCTTCAATCAAGTGTCCTTTCTCAAAACAATATATGATTAGTCATCTTATTTCTGAGAGATTCTTGTCTAAATGGACAAATCAAGCAGAAGGTGAAAAGGGAAGTTGTAGAGAGGTGTAAAGAATTTTTTAAAAAAAAGTAACAGTAAGGAACAGAGAGAACTTGGATCTGCTGATCTGAGTCTGGTGGGTCATCTGCAAGAGCTGTGTAATGAACTCCCAACTGAATGCCTTTGTGTATTTGACACCACGTGCTCTGTTGGACAGCACGTTCAGGCTGAATTTCCTAAGTACAGTTGTGGTTAAATTTGGAAGCAAGGTAAAATCTAACAGATTAACTGAAGTACCACTGCCATGTGCGTTTTCGATGCTTAAATAGCAATGCTTATGCATTGATCTTTTTGTTAAAAGAAATTGATAGCTCAGTTGCGTAAGTATCTGTGTTTTCGAAAGCCTGATGCTTTTTGACTGGAAAGGGGAAGTGTTGGACTGCAACAGAACTCTAATTCTTGTGTGTTAAAACAGATGTTTTGTGTAAACAAGTCATTTTCTCTGATGTTAGCCTGTACACATAAGTGGATACCTTTCGTGAGCAGTAAAGAAATGATGAAAAAGATGATCCTGGAGGAAGGGCAGTGACAGTAGGTAAATGTATGTAAATGAGCAGAAGTCATCTGTCAGTGAACACGTGCACCAAGTTAGAGAAGGTGGCGGCTTCAGCCTTTGAAGATCACTTCCATTCTGAAAGGTTAGTAGAGGCTGTTGGACTGTCAGGCAGTGTATTTACAACAGTTAGGAAGATGTCCAAGTAATATCCAAAACTTACACTGGAAAAACTCCCAGTCTTCTACTGAAAACCCTTTTGAATAAGTAACAGGTTTATTTGAAAGGCTAAAGTTTTAAGTAATAACTTCTGTTAGGATTTGTAGCGAGTAGAAGCATTGACAAGCATACTCTTCTCCCCAGGGAAGAACAGGACTGTCATCTCAACTACTAGGAGTAATGTGGAGCTATTACATCAGTACAGTTATGCAGTGTTTTAGACCCAGGAGAGCACTTTTGTACACTAAAATCGGATCTGGAGCCAATCTAAATGATCGTTTCCTCAAAGTTAAAATATCACTTTAAAGTTGGCAAAGTCTGAGAGCAGTTTTTAGGTGCTAAAAGTAGCATCACCTAACGCTTCCTGGGTTTTTGAACTTTAAAAGAGACGTTCCTGAACAGAAAACTGTATTCATTTGACTTTTTTTTCTGCTAACATCTGCGGAGGATCAGTTCCTTTTGAGTTAACGCTTACTATATACTTCGTTTTTCCTGCTCCTGCTTTGTCTGGTGCCTTTTAATGCCTTTTCCCTTAGCTGAAAAAGCTTTTACATGAGGAAAAAAAACCAGTATTTCCTGTTTCTGTGCTCTATAATGATACTGTCAGCCAAAGAAGTGCTCAATAGTTCCTTTTCCATGCAAATTCCTTTATTTAATATGAGGAACTCACAGATTAACTCACTCACTCTGTGCCACAGATTAAAGTGGCAAAATTTAGTTTTCATGTTGTTGAACAGGTAGGTTGAAAATCAGTGTTCCACATGCTGATAGTAGATGGAACCTCATATCCATGCCATAAGCCATTACGGCATTTGTATAAAAAAATTGAAGTCTTCATGCTACAAGTTCTGTTGAATTTAGCAGACTGGAACTTGAGAAAAGACTTTTTTGTATTGCTTAGGTAATGCGAAAGTCTGTGACTGTGTAAATTAAATTTTCACAATTAGGTGCATATAATTGCTTTACAGACATTTTTCACTATCTGAAATATATAAAACAGCTTCAGTGTTAATGAGAAAAAGGCTCTTAATCTTTAAGAAGTAGCTTTCTCATTGACCTGATTTGTCCTAACTGCTATCATATTGTTAAATATCATTCTCTTTAGCCAAAAAGTCAAACAGTGACAGCAACTACTGATGCCAAAGTAATAGAATAAACATTGTATCAATTTTGATAACTTCTTTGCCTCTCCTTAAGCTTGTACAAATGAAATGGAAATGGAAAGTGGTGGAGAGGATGCAACATTTCAGGAACAACCCCTTACTGGTGATGGCCCTGGTCAAGAATCAGCTGTTGGATGTGTCACAGACGGTAAGAAAGAGTTTCGCAGTCTGAGAAAATGCCAGTACAGAATCCTTCAGAACCCTCTTCCATTCAGTAAGGTTTGTGGTACTTTATAAATTTAAGAGGAAAAGGTGCCTGGAAAGGAGACAGATTGCATCAGTTCTGCTGTCTGAACTCTCAAGCAAGAGTATTAACTTTCTTGCTGAAGAAATATTTTATTGACGGTCTTCAGAATATTTGTGTAGGAGAAAGTTGTTCTACTTTTCTGGCGGGACTGGCTTTCTTCAAAAGCTGGAAATGCAGCTAAATGCTTGTGTACACTGAAGGTTTATAGTAAAAACCGCTATTTGTTGCTATTCAAATGCAGTCACACACACTTTAAGTCTTTTTTGTTTGTAGCTGCAAATAACTGGATTGGATTAATTTTCCCTGGTGTGTTTTGGGGCACGCTGTAGGTCTTCTTCCCAGTTTATATTATTTGTGGTTGTAACTCCACAAATATCTTTGGTTAAGGATCTCTTCTTTTAGCTGCCTACCTGGCAATCTGTATTCGGATTCCTCAAAAATTAATCTTGGCCCTACTTTCTTGTGATTTGCTCTGCTGTGTTTCCAGGGAAGAAAAATAATGAACTAAACCCATAGACTACTATAAATGTAGGTATAAAGAAAGATATTTATGAAGTATATTTTAAGCTACATATTAAATTCACTTCAGTAAAGTGATATGGACTTGCTGTACTTGATGTGTACCAAGTATACTTGTTGACCGGTACATCTGTGTAAGTTTTTCTTTTTCGCACTGAGCCTTTAATATGGTTGTACTTAGTTACAGGCATATCACCAGAAGAGAAGACCACAGAACTGGAAACAGAAGTCTCTGTTGAAATTAATTCAGCTGAAATGGAAATATCTCCTAAAAAGACACCAGCATCTGGTGACAGTCAGACTGAGAAAACGATGGAAGTGATGGAAGGTGTTCAAGCTGTGATACAGCAAGAGTTAGACAAACAAGTGGAAGAGACACAGCTACCACAAGGTAGTGTGGAGGTGTCACAAGTATCCACAGTAGACTCTCGGTCTCTGTCTTCAGTACCTGAGACCATAACTGTGACGCCAGAAATACGGGAGACTGAAAGTAAAGGAGATATTTGTATTCCTGTAGAACAACAACTGGAAATAACAAAAGTACAAAAAGATGTAGAAAAAGAAGAAACCCATGAAAAGTCAGAAGCACCAGCTCTTCTAGAAGCAGAAACTACTTCTGCAAATGAAGGTGTTGCAAATAGTTCACTAGTTGGAGACAAACCCCTAAAATCACCAGCTGAGACTTACCCCTCACTTCCCCCATCAGTTAATATAAACAAGACAAATGTGTCTTCCTCGCCAGATGTTTCATTAGACTTGCATTCTGCACGAGATGTCCAGCACGCTCAGCCCCCAGCACTGCCTTCCGCTGCTGGGAGCACTCTCCCAACAACTTACATATCAGTCACTCCAAAAATTGGCATGGGAAAACCAGCCATCACCAAACGCAAGTTTTCTCCTGGAAGACCCAGATCCAGACAGGTAAGCGTGTAGAATATTTCTTGATACGTTTATGAAGCACATAGTTCAAATTTCAGTGCATGTAATGCATTAAATCTGCCTATTTTTTAGGACGTAGTCTGCATTTAGTCTTCTAAGTGAATGGTAGTCTGTTCCTTACAGAAGGTAATTTCACGTTAAATAATTGAGAGATCGAACATCATAAGGGTTCACTAGTGAGAATTAAAATTTCTTTCAGCTCGTGCTTAGAGCAAAATAAAAGAAAATTTGTTATATTTTTAATACATACACTACAAATGCAGATATACATAATGTTGTACCTTTTAACTTATCTCTTAATCTTTTTCATATATGTATTTATTTTGGCTAGTACTTTCAAAGTGTGTTAACATTTCTGAAACTGGCTTTATAGAAAAACCTGCAACAACAACTGTTCCTGTCATGCTGTCAGATATTATTTTGATCAACATTTTTAATGGTGTTGCAAATAATTTGATGGTTTTGTTACATTAGCAAATTCTACAAAGAACTATCTGGTACAAATGGTTGTGGTTTGACTCGGATTAAATTTGATAAGTGAAAAGAATCCTTAAGTCTGTCGCCTTCTGCAACATCTTGCTCTCTATGCGAGTCGTGTAGTTGTGGGGATAATACTTCATCAATCTGTAGGATTTATTTTGTGTTTGCAAAATTCTACACAAAAAGTATGTCAGTGTGACAGATTAGTGTTTCATTTCTGCTCTCGTCACAATTTATTTTTAGTCTTTGGGATTTCTAGGTTGATGATTTCATGCTTTTCTGAACTTAGCTTTAAAAACCTTTTTATGTATTGCACAATTCTTTCCATTTTTACTTGTTACCTAAGGGTTCAAAATTATTGCTTCCTAAGAAAAGGTATGAGATAGTGTTCTGGAAGGGCTAAAAGTATATAGTAAAGTCAATAAACATACTATAAGAAATTAAATTTGGAAGGTTTTAGAGTATCCCTGGGGTTTTTTAACCCTCAAATGCATGCATGTGTAAAAATCATTTTTCTTAATAGTCTGTACTGTCCTTAAATTATTATTTTTTTTTTCTCAGCTTATGATGAAAAGTGAAGAGGGGTGGGGTTCTTAGGCAGTCTAAAATGAATTCAGTTGTTCTCTTGGGGAAGTCTGTTTGTCTTCTTTTGTGTTCCAGTAAGAGTTGTATTTATTTCTTTTACCCCTGCTCTGCATGGGAACCAGCATGATGATACTGGTACTAAAATGAACCACCAGAGAACCCACTGAGGAAAACATGAAGGCTGGCCCCAACTGTAAATGCCTGTAGCAGAATAGATAAGCATCTTAAAAGAAACAAAACAAAACAAAATCAGCTGTAAAAATAGCAATTTGTATATTCTGTATAGATATTAACCTCTTAATACGTGATGTGAGTGATGCAAATAAACTGAGTGGAATTACAGTTTACAAGTCAGGTGTAACACAAAATCCTAGCTGTGATGCTCAGTCAATACAATCTGGTCAACAGTTTGCAAATTGTGTTTTAAAATACAAAGGTGCTCAGCAGTGCCGTCTGTAGAACTGAACAAGTTACTTGTAAAATTCATGATCTGTCCTGTAAAAGTATGTGAGAAGTCTGTTAAGGTTCCTTTTGATTTCGATTATCTTTGTCTTGCACTTTAAACACCTATGAAGCTGGAACTTTTGTGAAATTAATAGCAATTTTCTGCGAAGAAAAACTCGTACATACTTTGTTTTAAGTCCCAGTACGTTTTCTTGCTTTCTGCTGATTATTCAGTTTTAGCACAGATTGGCACCTCGTGGAAATCAGTGAAAAACTCTCTTGAGTAAGGGCTGAAAAAAAATAAGACCCCACAGATACTTGATTAATGAAATATACACCATTTTTTTCTGACCAGTAGTCTAAATTCAGCTTAACTAGTTGGTAGGAATCCTTTTCAGACTCTTCATCGGTCAGTTTTTACTTTTGTTCATCTCATTTTCCAAGTTGGACATGAAGATACAAGTCTTGTACCTGTAGATAAAGTCTTGAAATGAAAAAAGAGAAAAAACTTGTATATAGTAGATGTTTTCTAAACCCAGCTTTATTAGAACCTTATTTCTGCTTTAACTGAACTTGGGAGTTCTGTGTTTACTTTGCTGCAGTTAGATTTTTCTGGGTCACTGTGCAGTAAGGATATATCATATCCTTATATATATCCTTCATATATATATATATGAAAATATATCATATTTTCAGAAATATGGGTATGCTTTAAACAGTGACAAAATTATCTCTGGTGCTGCAAGTTTGCCATGTTCGCTTCCTATGTTGGGCCTTTGCTGAGGGACTGAAACCTGTCAAAAGATGATCTGCAGAGTGTAAGTAAGAGATTTAGCAATGTCCAGTTACAGGTAGGTGCTTTCCTTTTGAGCAAGGTGTAATTGGACAAATCCACAATAGGTCAGGCATGTGTTTAAATGTTTTAGCCTTTGAATTGCACGCAGAAATTGGTTTAGGTTTAGGTTGGTTTTCTTAATTAATATTTTTGATGTAAACATTAAGGTTTTTTTTAAAGAATTGCGTACTTTTCCAAATCAAGAGTTGCGGGCTGGGAGCAGAAGCCTCTAAATATATTTGATTGTCAAAGAACACCTTGTGTTTTTATCTGAATTCTGCTCAATTTATGTCTTCTCAAAAAGTGCGCCTTAGATGTAGTGATTTTTTTAGTTAATATTTGTTCCAGTTCTCTGGGGAAAAAAAGCTACATTTTTCTGGTATTTGTGCCAGCAGGCCTAGTATGACTTTGTTTATAATCAACTCATCGTATGTGATTTTAGAAGCTGATTCACAAATTGGCAAAAGAAAGAAGAATCCTCATAGCTGTAACCATAATCCTTCTGATGCTCTCTCCTGCCGACCTTCAGTGCTCTCCAGACACTTCCGTGTGCCGGGGTCGGGTTTGGCTTCCTCTTACATGACCATTCTTTGGGGCAGGTTTGAAAGCAAGTAAGCAGGCTTTCACCAGGTATAAAACCAAAGAATTAAGGCCTGTTGTTTCTTTATGTCATACTCTACAGACACTTCAAAACGGATGTTTTCTCCCAATTCTGGCTTAGGGGGAGCACCATATTGGGCAGGTGCTGGCAGCTGAGAAAAGTGCTGCTTTCTGCTGTTCCTTCTTATTTTTCAGGCCAAGTGTGGCCTCACCGCTGAAGAAGGGACTTAATTTAAAACATTTTAGCCTGACACAATGTTCCAGTGCTTGTCTGTCTGAAGATGATCACATTGATCTGAAACAAGTAAAAAGTTGAGAAAAAAAAATCTGGAGGAAAAAATGCTGCTATGAAGTTCTAGGTATAGCAGTTCGGAATAAACCAGTTCTTTGCTGGGTGTCACTAAAGAGGAATTTTGCCTTCTCAAAAGCAGATTAAATTTAATGGGTCTGAGGTGTGCTTCTTTCTCTTTAGAAAATAACACATAGGGCTGTTGTGTCGCTTTGTGTCAGGACCTCGGTTATGGGATACAAAGGTTGCCTTGCAGCTGGATGAGTTCTTAGGGACATGCCTTAGAGGGCAATGAAATAAGAAAGGTTACACAAATAGGATTGGCTTATTTTTAGCGATTAAAGAGGTTGCGGCTCCTATAGGCGGTGAAGCTAACATTGGCTGCGCAGCTGCTTTCTTTTGTTGCACAAAGGAACCGTCGTTGCAGAACTACTTGCTTGTCCAGGACTGCACAGGTTTAAAATAGATACTCCATCAAGAGTCTGATTACTCTGCGGATGCAGCAGACAAGCCAACAGTAGCCAGTTTCTGTAGGTGTCAATATTCTTCACTTTCTCCTAAAAGATTTAAATCTTCTAATACGTAATTTACCTGTTAAAATGTCCTGTTCCTGTTTAAAAAAAAAAAAAATATAAAAAATCCATTGCAATGGGTTGATTCATAGGAAGAAGAACACACACACAAAAAAAAGTCTGGATCCTGAATATGTTGCTCCTCAATTTTACAAGACGCATGCTTCACTGAAGGCAGGGGTATCAGATTCTGATTTGGATTTGTTTTCGTTAATGTATTGTGCTGGGTAGTAGGATGAATTATTATCCCTTTCTTCAAAATCTATTAATACAATTGCTAATAAAATATATTTGAATAATTACTCGGTTTTGCTGTTGAATACAAAGTTATGCATAATCTGAAGTGATTCCCTGTATTGGATCTTTATAGTTTGCATTTGTAATAGGCTTTAGTGATGTGTCTGCAGCTCCACTGCATCGCTCCTATTTTGAAAGGACTAAAATCCATCTCACAACCAGTGAAGACAATATTCTGCTTAAAACTATCAGTGTTGTCATCACCACCCTTCTCCCCCCCTAGTATTTTTGCAGGCATCACTACCTTGGTTAGAAGCAACAGGAGAAAATCCATCTTCTAAACAAAAGGGGAGCTATGTATAAATCAACATATAGGTACAGTTACACTGATTAAAATTGCTTTTGCTGGTACAAAATTTTGTTCTGTGTCAGCATAAGTAAGGTGAACTTCTGCTAACGGTGTTTGTTAGGAGAGCATATTATCCATACCTTCAGCGACAGGTAATCTTTAAATCTGCATCCAGCCCAGTGAGAGCACCCTCGACTGAGGGAGTCTAGTGATAGGACAAGGGATAACAGTTTCAAACTGAAGGAGGGTAGATTTAGAATTAGGTACTAGGAAGAAATTCTTTACTGTGAGGGTGGTGAGACACTGGCACAGGTTGCCCAGGGAAGCTGTGGTTGCCCCATCCCTGGAGATGTTCAAGGCCAGGCTGGATGGGGCTTTGAGCAGCCTGGTCTAGTGGGAGGTGTCCCTGCCCATGGCAGGGGGGTTGGAACTGGATGAGCTTTAAGGTCCTTTCCAACGCAAAGCATTCTATGATTCTCTGATCTGCCAGGCTTAGCCTCTCGCTGACTTCCCGTGGCTTTTGATCCATGGACTGTCTCTTTTATGTTTCCGTTATCCTGCTTCATACTGGAGCCAAACTGGTTTTTACATATATGCGAAATTCAGTTGTTCATAGATCAGAGATACTCGCTAGTAGCTGCCAGTGTGATAAAGTCTTTACAGTGCAGTCCTCAGAGTTGGGTCTGTACAGTGTCTATGTATCTGAATTAAACAAATGTGAAATAGTTATTTTTGCAACAGCACTGTGTGCTGGAAAGCATAATATGAAATTAGTAAGTGGAGGGCATTACAAAGAGGTGAGAATGGTCTGTAGAATAGTATTGAAAAGAAAATAATAAGTTTCTACTGTTTCTGTTTTACCGTTAAGTTTTATTTTAGAATGAGTTCCATGGAAAATACTATTATTAGGGGTATTTAATTTTCGTCATGGAGATACTGGTGATCGCTATTATATGGCTCACTACATATTTCTAGGTGTTTTAAGAGATTTTCTAAAATGACACTCAAAAATGCAAAGCATCGTGATGGGTCTGGATGTGTGTTCTTTCTTGGGTATTATGACCTTTTTGCTGTCTTCAGTTACTCGGTGCCACTTAAGCTTGTTGTTGCATGCATGGTAGGTGTTTAAAAAAAAAAAGATCAAAAAGGGTTTTGTTCAAGGATTAGTTTTTGTTATGGTTCTTACGTTTTATTTTTTTAATGAGGGGAGCTATATTTTGAACAGATTAAATTTTGTTCATGACCCTAAAATTACATTAAATATTAAAATGCAAATCCAGGTTTGTGCATTTGCAATTGCAGTAGATTTCATAAAGCGTTAAGCACCTAAACACAGTCAGTGGTAATTTAGTGAGATCTCCTGACCCCTGCTGACATCGGGTTTCCTTTTGTTACAATTTACT
The DNA here is from genome assembly GCF_963924245.1 of Chroicocephalus ridibundus. Taxonomy (NCBI): domain Eukaryota; kingdom Metazoa; phylum Chordata; class Aves; order Charadriiformes; family Laridae; genus Chroicocephalus; species Chroicocephalus ridibundus. Next base: position 8,103,371 of record NC_086285.1, on the reverse strand, counting down.
TGCAGCTGTGTTGTTCAATTTCGAGGACTCAAGAATATGATGGAGAATTAGAACTTCCTGTTTCTGTCACAGTACATAATTATTGCTGTGGTTCTGATGTAAATGAACTGAGTAGAACTTTCTCTTCAGTGCTGTGTGGTAATAGGCATTAATTAAAAGCCAAAATATAATTAGTGCATCTCTTTGATGTAATTCATTTGTTCGTAGTATTGTGGAAGTGTGTGTTTTTAATTAAGTTTATCTGACCAAGAATTCGTATGTTTCTGATCTACAATAAAACTTGGATTAAATTTCCAATTTAATTCTTAACAATATGGTTCATGAATCATATACAATTCATTTTGTTTTGGAAGACCAAGTATTTCATATTGAGATTTAATATTCTATTAGCTTTTTAATCTTTTGAATATACTTAATCACCAGAGAAGTGTATCTTCTTAAAAGGAAAATAGTTTTGTATGTCCCAAATAAGAGTAGGTAGTTTTAGTCTTTGATTAGGTATTTTCAGCAAGTTTGATATCTTGAATTTTGACCTTTAGCAAGCGTGTTGCCCCCCTTGTAGATTGATGTAAAGATTGTTTCCAAGATACACAGATTTTCTTTGAGTTGCCATATTATAAGAACAGTTACTTACTGTGCATTATGAATTTAGAAATATAGGGACACTGTACCTAAAATTCAATGAATGTTTTAACTTTTATCTTGCTAACATTCTTTGATTTTAAAAATATGTCTCGTATAGCAAAGGTAAATCTCCTATTCCACAAACGTGCTGATGCTGTTGCTAACTAGTGTGACAGTGCTCAGTAAAAACATGAGATTTGGACAGAGAACTGACTAATAAAGCACAGTGCTCCTGATTTGACAAAATCAGACTTCAGTCTTGCCATTTCCACCTGGTGGAAGTTGCGGTGGGCTGGAGGAGTGGGATTCACCCAGCCGCAAATACCTGCAGTGTTAGAGATCTGTTGTAGTCACCCTGAGGTTCCCGTTGGAGCCACTGGAGAGAAGTGGGGACGTACAGGGCGAGACTGATCTGACACCTTCCATCCCATGCCATGAGATGCCTTCTACAAGCACCCGTCTCCCTTTGCTGACCATGCAGGGGGCCCAGGGTGGTTCAGCACAAGAGTGATGTGTGTTTCAGAGGAGTCACCCCAGGAGTGTGTTTGGGTAGGTGTATCCAACCTCCGTTTCTGTGGAAGTTTGCTTGGGTTCTTTCTGCCCGTTTCTGGCTTGGTGCAGTTGTGTCTCTGTTATGCCATGAATATTGTGCCCTTATGTCCTGGATGTGAACAAGGACTTTGCAGGTGCAGAGGGTTTCTGCTCAACGCTATTCCCCTGTTAGACGTTGTTGATCCTTTTGATCTGCTGAGTTATCTGCGTGATAACCATCTAACTGAAGCCAAGTAAAAAAACTGGGATAGCAGAATCTTCCAATGTAAGGTATTTAATGAAGCGTACTCACTGTAACCCAAGTGCAGGTGAGCAGTTGCTGGCACTAGCAGTTCAGCTGGAGTATTTTTTTCGAAGCATCTTGGCAGGGGGAGGACAATGGAGGGAAGCTGAAAACAGAGGTGACCTTCGCGCCACTAAGCAGTTCATAGCCTGTGTGTCTCTGTACCCCTTGTGTGGACAACATTGTAAAGTGGTGGGTTTTTTTGGTTTTTCTAAACTGTTACATTGTCCATGTTCCCTTTACCATGCAGGCATAACTAAACTCCTAGAAAGCAGATTTATACTGAATACCACCATGTCCACACTGTGGGTTGTACCACTTGCCAATGTTAGCATTTTTAAAATGCAACTTCTGTGCATAATTAGACTTTTAGGTCACTGACAACCTTTTTCTTTTGGCTCTGTTGTGCCAGTTTGAATACTGAGCTATCTGAGCAGCCGTAGGTTACTCCCTCCCCAACTCTGCAAGCAGAAGGTGTCACATGAGCTTTTCCTCCTCTGCTCCAGGGTAAGTGAGATGTTGGCTCATACCCACCTTCATCAGCAGATTGAGCTAACCTGGCCGTGCCTTACATGGGTCACAGAGGTCTTGCCCGGGATCCTTCTGGCCTGAAATCAGTTGAGGCATAGCCCTATTTTCAGCCAGCACGGCTGTTAGCAAAATACCGATTTACAGTCTGAGATGAATATGTGTTTTGATGAGTTGTTGATTCCAAAGAAACTGTTTCCTGCACATTCTTGATGGAGAATGTTTCATTTCAGAAACCCCCCACGTTTTGCAAAGCTGTGTCATTTTTCTTAATGCTTGTATAGACCAGTATTCAAAAGCACAAGCGTATTTGGGCTTGCCCATGTGAGCAGGGATGAATGTGTGAATAGTTGGGACTATTAGTATGCATAATGTCATTCCATAGCATCCATGCGATTCTGCTGCTGAATGTCATTCTGGAGAAGGTAAACCTATACTTTTCATCTGTTTTACTTCTCATCTTGGTATTCATTTTTTTCTTACTCTCGTAAACTTAGAATTAGGAAAACCTATTATTCTTCAACTATTCTAATTTGTAAATTCAGAATGAAGTTATTTATGATGGCTGTCTCCTGCAGACTTTTCTCAGGGTTCGAGGAAGTCTTCCACAGATTTTAATGTGTATGAGGAACTTCAGCGGGTTTTTTTTTCTTTTCCATCTTAGCACTTTCTTCTTGTTTTGCTGTATTTCTTGTGACAGTTATACAGTATCTCACTGTGGTGGGAACTATATAAATAAGGATAATAATCAATTAGTTGAAAAGAGTTTGTAGGTACAGCATATGGATGTATATTACTACATGTATATAATAACATATTAAAATTTGATACCACAGCGTAAAATAAAAACACTGGGGTAAAAAAAAAAAATTAATAGTGGAGTTTTCTAATGGTTTGTTTGTGGCAGACTTGCAGGAGAGAGATACTTTGTTAATTACCATGGCTGTTTTTCTTTTCTTTTTTTCCCAGTGGTTTATTTATATTCCTTTTGTTTCACACGCTTCTCTGACTAGTTGTTGCTGTGATTGTCAGTAGTTTAGACTCAAAAGTCGACTAAGGCCACCTGTTCTTTCAAAACGTGATTTGAAGTGTAAAAGGGGATGGTGTCATCTCAAACTACTGTCGTCTTTTGATGCAATAAAATTTAGGGATATAACTTGTTATGATTGCTTGCTTTTGATTTGTATTGTGCTTTGTTTATAAAACTCATTTTATTGTACTTAACCATCAGTTGGAGGTTAATGTTTGTTTTAGTATATGTTTCAATGAGAACCTAAAAATTTCCCACCTTCCTCTCAGTGAACTAATTGACTACTTAAGTTAACGTAGAATTGCCTATGCCTGCATGTGCTTTGCTTTTCAGATTTTTTTTTTGTTGCTTGCTTTTTTTCTTCTTTTTTTCCTTTTTTTTTTTTTTTTTTTTTTTATGTTGCAAAGTTTTATACATCTATTTTCTCACCTACCGTATCCTAGGGGGCTTGGAGTACCAATAATACAGTCAGCCCACCTTCCTGGTCCCCAGACATTTCAGAAGGTCGGGACATTTTTAAATCCAGACAGCTTCCTGGCAGTGCCATTTGGAGCATCAAAGTGGTAAATAATTTGAATTTATTTTCATGTATCCATTGCTATCTTTCTGCTGTAGAGACTAGTGATGAAATTCTGTATCTCACAACTGAATTAATCTTCCATTCTATTACTGTTTAAGGCCTTTAAAAATTATTGAAACTCTGGAGCTTTCAGGTTAAAAAAGTGTGCTTTCCAGAGTGTACAGTACGATGGCATTGCCCTGATTTTCAATGGCAAAGAATAGCTTGTATTACCAATTTTTTGTGTGTGCTGAGTACTTCACTTTTTGTGGTTGGCTTTACATAGCTGTCAAAAAAAATTACCTGAGAAGGAAAATGTCCTTAAGACTGGCAGCAAGGTAAGCCAGGCACGGAAAGGAGCAGAGGTCTGAAGGTGGCCTGCATTTGTTACTGTGGAGAAATCTTGCGGAGTGGATTCAAAGTGACAGCGTTTTTAGCTTATGGGGGGGAAAAAATAACAACTTTCCTACCTCATTAGGTGGACCAAAGCTTGTATCCACAGTGACGTTTACCATTAAAAACACCTGAAGAAACTAAGTGGAATTATTACTTTTAAATAAAGGCAAAAAAGCTAAATGATGAATCTCTCACAAATAGCTGTAGCTTCCCAATGATTTATTTTCATCTCACTTTAACTCTCATGCTAATTTTATTTTAATTTGACATTAGCTTAGCTTTTGCTGCTTTGAGCATTAATTTCCAGCTTAATATTCAGCATTAACATTGATACAAGTATGTGCTTATTCCTGTTACTAGTTGTGTGAAAATAACAATACTGATACCTGGCCTGAAACAGGCAAAATAAGAAACATGGCAGAAGAGTTTACATCTTAAAAAAATTGATGCTTCTATGTCCCGTGTGTGCATATGTATTAACTCCATATATATGTAAGGACAACATTTTTTCTTTCACCTTAGTATATATAACTACTTCAACCATCAGTAACATCCTCCCTTTTGCTTCCTAAAATAGCATTGTGTTACATTACCTCATTGTGTAAGAGTAAGTCAATTTAATTTCTCTTCCCATTAATAGATGGATGTTAATAAAATTTTAACATCGGGATGCTTGGATTCTCCCTTTAATTATGACCATAAACTTCTATATCTTCTTTAAAACAGGAGTTGGCATATTTGAAAAATATTGTTGGTAATAATGAGCCCATAGTGCTGCTTTCCATCCAGGAAACTCCTGTCTCCATCAGTAAAGACTGTTCATGTCTGTTGGCCACACCATCCCCAAGGAGCTTTGTGGTTCCATCAACATTGTTTTATTGAGTAACTGTTTTGCCTTCGTACTAAAAGTAGTTTCCAGCAAACGTTTGGATGCAGGCACCGTATCTAGATACTCTGGATGGAGTCGGGCTGTATTAGGAGCCGAGATTATTCACAAATTTGAAATGCAAGAAATAATCTGATTCCTTATTTCATAGTAGGAAGAGTGCTTATTTGAGTATATGCCATAATTATTGTCAGTTGTACAGATCAGAGGCTCTGAAACACGTTGTAAAGATGTCTGATATACCAGCCAGAACATTGGGACATTGTGAATGTGTTCTTTTTCTCTCTGGAAGTGATTAGGGAGGATTAAGGATCCTCTTTGTGTTTAATTCATTTTGAAATTAAAAAAAAATAATAATTTCAAACTCAGTCACAGTATTAATATCAGGTAATTATTATTGAAAACATACTTGCTTTTCCGCAGTTAATTGTAGTTGAACATACTGTGAATACTCCAGAACATACAACGCTGCAACTGTGCGCGTGCGTCTAAAATAAAGAAGGGGAAAAAAGCAGCTGTCTAAAAATAAGTGGATATTTTCTAAGAAAAGTATCATCTTATGGGGAATGTCAATCTGAGTGTAATTGATATAATTAATATAAAAAGCTCTCTCTGTATCTGCTGAATTAAGAGAATTTGATGGAGCCAGCTCCTGCTTTGCTTTGGGAGCAGGATTGAGTCCTAATAAATTCCAGTTTTTGCATGATTATTCATAGCATAAGAAAAGCATCAATGATTGCAAGTAATCAAGTGTCCAGACCCTATTCAGAAGTCCCACGACTGTCTGAGCTGACTGTTTAAAAAGAAAAGAAAAATGAATCACAGAATAGAGCATATTTGTTTTGGATACTTCGCAACTGTGGAAAAAAACCCCACATTTCTGTATTTCCAGTTATTCCTGAGCAGAAAATAAACATTTCTGGTTTTGGCTGCTTTCTTACTGGTGATAAAGGTGATGATATTATGTCATGTAAGTAGTTAAAGGTATTTCACAATGATTTATGCAGTGACTTAGTGATTATGGCCTCATGTTCGCTTGAAATCATAGGGTGGTTGTTTACTTATGTTTTTCTCTAGATGAATTGAACAAGTTTGATATCCCATATAACAAAAGAACTTCAGGTTGCATTTAAATTGTTATCTTATATTGAATAGGGCCGTGGATCAGGATTCCCAGGGAAGCGGAGGCCACGTGGAGCGGGTCTTTCAGGAAGAGGTGGCAGAGGTAGATCAAAACTGAAAAATGGAGTTGGGACTGTAGTCATTCCAGGGGTAAGAACATTTATTTTGAAGTCACATTGTGGTCTGTTAATGTAAGGTAATTTTATTCAGCTATAATTCTTGTATTAAAATACTGTGTAAAACCAAAGAGCGTTAAAAAGCAGGGGTATTTGATAAAGCCTGGCTGTTACTGAGTGTTTGTGATGGAGAACTAGAGCACTGTAGCTTAATGGACCTGGAGCAATTTTATGCTGCTCTTGCCGCTTAAAGGCACTACCGTTGGGAGTCTTAGAGTACTCCTTCCATTTCCTCGGGTGGAAAACATGCTGGGTAGATGCAGCACTCACTGCAACAACAGAAAAGGGGAGAGCAAGGCTTGTGCATGAGAACGTAACCGCAGCCAAAGCGGATCACAGCAGAGGTTTTACCCAGGGGACCAAAACTGAGTGCTGGGGGAAGTGTGCAGAAACAGAAGCGGCCTAGAGAAGGAGCCACTTCAACGGTTTGTGGCTTGGGGACTTGCTGAACAGGAGAAGGTATCTTTGTCCTGGGCAGCATGTGTTGGAGCTTTCTTTCATGAATTTGTCTACTCACTTTTAAAAACATTTGGAAACCATGTTCATGTTTTTTAGTTCTACAGCTCATCGACCTGTTGTCTTAAATTGCTGCTTGCTGGTTTTGCTGCCTGCTCCTTACTGCTCTTACAGAAGGGGCAGTGAAGAGTTGTTTCCTGTTCACCTCCTCTGCCCCATGCCACTCAGTTTCTACACATCTCTGTCATTTTTGCTCCTTCTCCTTCCACTCTTTCCTTGCTAGTCTGGAGAATCCCAGTATTTTGAGTTGTTCCTTGTATGGAACCTATTCCATATTTTTGATCATCCTTGTCACTTGTTTTGTCATATTAATTTTTTTACTTTTTGAACTGTCATCTGCCTTTTCATAGCCCGGCACTCAGCTTTATGAAGAACTTGTGCAGTTCTTCACAGTTGTCTGTCCTTTTTTATTACTCTGAATATCATAATACTGTTGGCAAGCTTTGTCACCTTGCTCCTCGCTGGGTTTTTCAGATTGCACACAAGTGGGTTGAACACCACGGCCTGTTAGCAGACATCCCTATCAGATTCCACTAATGCTATTCTCCCACATAGAAAACTGATAATTTATTTCATGTCTTGTGTCAATATAGGAACCATTCCTCTAATTCTATGTCAGTTTATCATTTTTTTTAAGGAGCATTGGTGAGGGACTTTGGCAAATGAATTTGGTAATGAAGTAAGTTACATCAGTCAGATTTCCCTGTCCCCAGGCTTGCTGACTCCTTCAGAGAGCTCTGATAGATCCTCATTTACCATAATTAAAGCTTCCTTCACTGTTTAACAAAACATAATTCATATTAACGTGGCAGCAGGTTCTCTGTTATGATCGAATGTCAGATATTCTGTAGGGATGGTACATGGCTTCCCCCCATGAGGAAGCAGTAGTTGCATTTGCCGTCCTTCATACTTACCGCCCTGAAGGGATTCTAAGCAAGTCGCTGCTCACCACAATTGATAGTTAAACTATTTCACCCTTGAAGTCCTTTTAAAACTCCAAAATCCTACACAGTCCTGGTCTGCTCTGAGGGATTTTGGTATGAAAAACGTGGACATCTGGACTGCAAAAAATTCAGGTTTTTTTCCTGCTATGGACTTGGCTTCTTTGAACTTGTAAAAGTTCGGTTATCAATCAGCCCTGCAGATTTTGAGAGGTATCTTGTTCCTCATGTCCAGGGAAGGACTTACTCATTTTTATGTCTTTATGAAGTAATTCCTCAGACTCTCTTTAGAGCTGTTTTTTATGTGTTCTTATATACAATCTGTTTGGGTTTATACAGCATTGTGCCATTTATTGCTGACTATATAATAATTTCATGGAATACTCTGGTATTTGTGATCTGGGAAAGGAACAAATGTGTTTATCATTGTTCCCTTTTAAATCTTTGGATGGTCAATATTTGTAAGCGAATAAGTAATTTTAAACCTACAGGATGAATTCCACTCAAGCTAGTCATAGGTACCTTATTGAATTGGAGGCGTTCACATAATTATTTAGTCCTCAGTACAGGAAAGACGTGAACCCATTGGAGTGGGTCCAGGGAAGTCCACGAAGATGATCAGAGGGCTGGAGCACTTCTCCTGTGAGGACAGGCTGAGAGAGTTGGGGCTGTTCAGCCTGGAGAAGAGAAGGCTCCGGGGAGACTTTATTGCAGCCTTCTAGTACTTAAAGGGGGCTTATAAGAAAGATGGGGAGAGTCTTTTTAGCAGGGCCTGTTGCAACAGGACAAGGGGTAATGGTTTTAAACTAAAAGAGGAAAGATTTAGACTAGCTAGAAGGAAGAAATTTTTTACGCTGAGGGTGGGTGAAACACTGGCCCAGGTTGCCCAGAGAGGTGGTAGATGCTCCAGCCCTGGAGATATTCAAGGTCAGGTTGGACGGGGCTCTGAGCAACTTGATCTAGTTGAAGATGTCCCTGCTGATGGCAGGGGGGTTGGACTAGGTGGCCTTTAAAGGTCCCTTCTAACCCAAACTATTCTACGGTTCTGTGTTACAAAGCACAAATTTGTACTTCAAGGGAAGCTGTGTTTTATAGAACAAACTCTTAAGGATTTTTGTAACTGAACAGAGGCTATTGAGTTAGGTAAATTGCTATTAATACAAAATGGACACCAATCTCCATGATTCCTGTTGAAATCTGATCCTGTGACTCATCAAGTAAATGGCAGCTTCAGAGTTCTAGAGCAGAGATGTGGTGTCTCGTGATAGAGTAGATGAAGGTAGCAATACCAAGAGACCAGCCTTTTGCCAGATAAATGTTTGAAATGAGAGTATATTCAGCCCCTTTGCACAACTGATTCTTATTCAGTGTGGGATCGTGACCTGGGGACAAGTACAGAAATCTGGGAATATCTTGATATATTTCGGGAATGGGGAAGAAGGTGGCTACAGGTTAACCTAACCTGGGTTAAGGCTGGCATTAAGCAAGCATCAAAATTGCAGTGATTCGGTCCTTCAAATTCTGCTTTTTTGTGTATGCAAGCAATTCCAAGGACTTTGTGTAATCTGTGGCAATGTGGCAATATGCGTGAGGAAAAAGCTCTCCCTGAACATACCAAGAGGTGTTTTGGGTGTTTTTTTGGTTAATTAGTTAGTTACAGCTGCAGTGCTCTCAACCATACGGTAATTAAAATGCGTTAACAATATATCCTCTTTGTAGCTGTTTCTCAGTAAACACTGCTTTTCAGCAACAGTCTATCAGAAGGATTCTGTAGCTGTTGTAACAGTATTTACATTGTCTCTAGAGTGGTGTTTGGATTTGTAAAATATTTAAATTATTATTTAAACAAAACTATCTGTGTAAGACTTAAACTGTGTTTAAAGTAATCCACATTTATAAAATTCAAACAGCTGGTAAAACAAGGGAGCATTTCTCTGTCATGCATTTTTTCTTTTATATAGAACTTCGTGTTCTTAATCTTCCAAGCTTCCATGGCTTGGAAGCTTCCGTGATTCGGAGAGTAAATAGTTAGGCCTATTAGTTTGGATTCATGGATACCAAATTCTGCATAGGAAGATTTGCATGAAAGGCAGAACACAGTTAAGTCTTTTTTTTTTTTTTCTTCCTTTTTCTTCCTGAGAAGCTATACGTACATGTATACGCTGAATTAATAAAGGGCAGGTCTGGGTAGCAATGTCTCGATCAAAAGGAGAACGACTGTCAGCAGTAAAGCTTGTGGATTGAGATGAAAACAGCCGTTTCAGGTTCAGTGCAAGTTTTTATGGGCAGGAGAGATAAGCCTCATAAAGAAACTGCTTACGGAGAGTATCTTAACTCTTGTAACTTTAGAACTCTTGCTTATCCCTCTAACATACTTGGAACATTAGACAAACCATATTTTAGGCAATATGGGACAAATTACATTTCTGCAATTGCTCTGTGAATTAATACTCAAAAGTATGTCGCTGCAATTAACTATTCAATGAGAAGAACCTCCGTGTTTATATGTAGGGAACAGAGCAGACTGGTCACAGTATGACAATTTCTGCTTAGTGATTTTTATTTTTTTTTTCTTAGACTACCACTTTCCTTCCATTTCCATTTTAAAGTGCAATGGGGTAATGCGTAAAGGTGAACAAAGGAGAGGAAGAGAATGTGTCTGTAAAGCTGAAATAGTGATGATGCTTGTACTGATGTGAAAATGTGAATTAATATAGCAATTTCTGATAAAGGTACCTTTTTACGAAAGTTCATACTGTATGAATAAATATTTGCAAAGCTTGTATGCTCTGGTACTACTAAAATAACATTTAGAGAATAATTTTCATCTGGTCACATGTCTTAGGTAATGTGATGTTCTTGTTATTTATGTTTTGTGGGGGTTTTTTTTTGTTTTTTGTTTTTTTTTTTAATAGGTCACAACTATGGATATTTCATCTAACAAAGATGAGGAAGAAAACTCGATGCATAATACAGTTGTCCTCTTCTCTAACAGTGACAAGTTCACTCTCCATCAGGTTAGGATAATAGTTTCTGTATTTTCATTTTGTTTCTCTGCTTTTAATTAGAAAAAAGTAAATGAACGTCCTAGTTAGGAGTTAAATTATACAGCAAGCTATTTGGATTTTAGTACATGTTTTCAGAATTTAGTGTCTGGCACGTGTTGAAAATCTGCTCTTCTCTGTCGTTTCAGGATATGTGCGTAGTTTGTGGGAGTTTTGGGCAAGGTGCTGAGGGCAGGTTGCTTGCCTGTTCTCAATGTGGTCAGTGTTACCATCCATATTGTGTCAGTATTAAGGTGAGTGCTTTTGTTACATGAAGAGAATATACTTGATTACACTGTTTTCATACTGCACTTTAATAGCACTGTGCTGCCTTTGGTTTTGTGGTAATTAGGGGAGTCATTAGCTTGTTAGATATTCATCAGCTAATGTGACCATTATTTGTATGCGACTTGTGAAAGACTTTAATTAAATGTCATTTTATAGTATGCATTGCCTCAAGAGAAATTAACCTTTTTGTAATTTTGCAACCATAAATAGCACTGATTATCCATCAGTTGGTTAAAATAACAGTTTGAGATATAAGCTTAAAACCTAAATACAAGCAGAGTTAAAAACAAAGAAAAAAATTTATACTGCTGCGTCTTCATTTAGTAGGGGCATAAGGTTCAGTTGATTCAATTTGTCTGTTGGCTGTCAGAATTGACAGCAGTTGGAGTGGTTAATTAATACATTTTACATTCATTAGTCTAGGAGGGAATGTGTGAAAATTAAATTTGAATGGTATGAGATGACTTAGCGAGCACATAATAAGCTCTTTACTGCAATGTATACAATATACACTATTGTTTATTATGTAAGTATATCTGTGCAAAAGTGGGATTTTTTTAAACATGTCACAAAACTTTATTTTAAATGTACTTTACAAAATGCCATATGTATATTTCATGCAACTATAATTTGGCTTTGTGTTTATGTACTACTCTTACATTATATATTAATTACGATAAATTAGTTGCTTGCTTCAGATTACTAAAACCCCGGCACTGGCGATCACAGATAATTCAGGAAAGATACAGGATTTGTAGTGTCCTGAATCCTGGCTTTACTACATAGCTGAAAAAAGCAGCTGTGTGTTCTCCTGCATCCCTACAGGACCAGCTACTCCTATAAGGAGTAAACTGTCCTACGTGTTGATCCAATGCAGTATGTATTCTCTGGTGTCTGAATAAATACATTCCAGAACAGTATCAGGTGTCAGTAATTAGAGTTTCTTTCTGTTTAATCCGTTCCCATTTATTGCGGCTCCAGAAAGTCTAATTGATAAACAGCTACTCGTGATGTGGTTTGTGTGCACAGAAGAGCATCCTCTGCTCCACTAGCCAGACCTTAATTTGTGCAACCGTTGCACTTGATACAGCAGTTTTCAAATAATTTTCATCTTGCCATTTGCAGATTACTAAAGTGGTGCTTAGCAAAGGTTGGAGGTGCCTGGAGTGCACGGTGTGTGAAGCCTGTGGGAAGGCGACAGACCCAGGAAGGTTGCTGCTCTGTGATGACTGCGACATCAGCTACCACACGTACTGCTTAGATCCGCCCCTGCAGACAGTTCCCAAGGGAGGCTGGAAGTGCAAATGGTGTGTTTGGGTCTGGGGTCAGCAATATCGACTGCTGGCCTCTTTTGTTTCTTTTTATCACTTCATATTTGCAGTGTCAGTTGAACTGTAATAATGTTTTAATTGTACTTAAGTCAGGTGTATTCAACAAAGCAAACAAAATACTTTTGAATTGTTTCATTCAGTTATCAATTTAATAGGGAAGCTGTTATCTCCTCTTAATACTGTTTCTTCTTGCCAAAAACCATGTTACTAGAGGTAGACAAAAATTTCCTTTAGAAACTCTTAGACAAAAAAAAAAATCTCATTGACGTTCATTGGAACGTTCAGTTGGAAAAATGAATGGGTGCTTCATGAAATTGTTCTCAAAATAAAACCCTCTAAAAAACATTTGTTTTTACTTGGGTGAAACACTAAACAGACTTGACCTCTCACGTGGTTCAGTCTCTGTATCTCAAAGTGAATGGCAACTGGAAGCAGGAACTCCTTTGACCTGTTGAGCTGTTACAAACACCCATCTGTCTGTTTTGCAGATGGAAGGGAATTCTTACTTAGGAACTTCCTGTAAAAAGTATAAAAGATGTTGGTAATGTTCAAAATCTAAATAATACCATTTTTATTTAATTAAAATATTGTGTGACCTGGCATGAATTCCCACCCCCCTAGTGGTTAGTGATCTAAAACTTAATTATTCACCCCGTTCTAAGTGGGAGGGTTTGAGAGCCACAAAATAACCTTCCTGTGAACTGAAAGTAATGGATCATTCTGTCTGTTCTGCAGGTGTGTTTGGTGCAGACACTGTGGAGCAACTTCTCCAGGTTTAAGATGTGAATGGCAAAATAATTACACACAGTGTGCTCCCTGCGCAAGTTTGTCTACCTGCCCAATCTGCTATCGCACGTACAGGGACGAAGAGCTTATAATTCAGTGTAGACAATGTGATCGGTAAGGATTTCTAGTATTTTACAGGTTTTTCTTGTTTAAGCCTTTTTTTTTTTTTTTTCCCCATAACGTAAAAGCATAAAGATGAAGAGAATGGTCTTGTGGTAAAGAGCACTGGATTGAGTCTCAGAAGTCTCTTATTAGTTCATTTCTAGTTGTACCACAGACTTAACTATATGACTCTGGGCAAATCGATTAATCGCTCTGTGCCTCATTTCCCCCCTCTGTAAAAATAAAGCTAATTTACCTCCCAAGACTATTGTTGTGAGACTAAATCTAGCTAAATCTACATTGTATCAAGTAAGCAGTTAAAATAATTGCAATATAGGGGGAAAATTATAATACTAAGACATATTTGCTTCCAGGACGTTATTTTATAGAGATTTCCTTCCTGTGAAGGAAATAGGTAATCTAATACTGTATATACAGTATTTAACACACACCACCATGGGGGAATGCTATATACGGAGAACCTGGTTGATCGTTTCTCCCTAAAAGAATTTAAACTAACCAAATATTTCACATTTACTTGGACCATATACTGATATTTGGGTCTCCTAAAACACCACATATTTCCTTTAAATTGTATTTTTTCCCCCACTTAATTTCTAGATGGATGCATGCAATCTGTCAGAACTTAAACACAGAGGAGGAAGTGGAAAACATAGCTGATATGGGTTTTGACTGTACCATTTGTAGGCCATACATACCACCAACAAACGGTAAGAAGACAATTGAAACCAATGGCAGGATTACACACTGCAATAACTAGGTTTGGGAATGTGTTATGGTTCTTTTCTCTGGTGGAGATGGGCTCATGGTAGAAGCAAGATTTTTCGTGTTTATTGTAAGGGCCTTCTGGAAGTGTCCTCAGCTCTTTCGCACCCTCTAGTGATTGGCTGCAAGGCCAGAGAAGACCTAGCAGGGGGAATTCTGGATAGATTTATTGAAGATAATTTGGGTAAATGACTAAAAGCATTTGGTATTGAAAGGGTAAAAGGCATCTCACTTTGTCAAGTGGAAGGAAGAAAGCTCAGTTCTCTAAAGTTATTAACTGCAGAAGACTCTGAAAATCACTTCCAAGCAGAAAAATGTTCTATATTTCAATACTTCGAGGCTGTCTGAAGTAGCAGGAGCTGTAATAACACTCCATCTAAGCATTTTTCCCCTCCTCCCTCATGTTTTAATAATGTCACTCCCTCCGCTCTCCCAGTATTTAAGACCAGTGCTTCCCTCCCTAGCTGCGGTCTTTAAAAGCTCACACTATACGTTCCTGCTCAGGAGTTGCCGCGTGCTTGTCAGTTAGAATGTACAGTTCCTTGCTCTTCTCCACACATGTTATCAGCGAATATATGTACCAACGTCCTCGTTAGTCTGTATCACGCAGTTCTGTAGCAGCGGTGCTCCCCAGAGCTGAGGTTACTGCAGTTTTCTCTTTAAGCACAGCTACAGCAGCTCGTTCTGTGGGAGGGCAAATGTTATTGTGAGTGGCCTGTCAGCAATTAGATTGGCCTATTACATGATTTATGGTCTTGCTACAGGAGTGGTAGCCCAGGTCTGCGTTCTCTGCATGTCGGCTCACGGGAGTTTCTGCTTCAGTCTGTTGCTGTAACAGAGCATTGGCACCTATACCCATTTTTAGCGTAATAGCACGTTAAAGTCTTTGCATTAAGCCTTTATCATGACAGTATGATAGGAGGAAGGTACAAGAACTGAGCAAATGTTTCGAGAAATATCTGTACCCAGCAAGAAGATGTTCAGTGAGATTGGCTTTCCTGATCAAGATTGAAGATACCATGAGGCATGTGTTCAAGAGGGCTGCCCAGAAAAGCTCAGTAGAGCATCTAACATCCCTTTACGCTGGCACATCCTCGTAACAGCGTGGCAGTAACTGTAACTTACTGACCTGACCTTGCAGGTTTATCTACTCCCTTTTCAACTACACATGGTTGTGGATCACTTCCAAGTATCCCACTTTTACCACTATTAGAAGAATGACTTCCGTATTTCTACAAGTCACTTCATTTTTGGGATCGGCTTTCACAAATTCAAAAAGATGTAAGCGGGAAAAACAAGAAACTTGCAGATATAGCACAGATTTTCGTTTATTTTGATAATAAGCTTTGGGCACGTAAAACAAAAAGGTCCAAGTAAGAAATACTCCCTCTTCCTTTCTCTTTGGAGCTGGCAGAGCTACCTTTTAGACGTAATTAAAGCCTGTAATACGCGAGATGGAGCACTTCACAAGATGGTATTGGAGATGTTTCACTTCCAGGCATAAGCTGGGCCCTGAGTTAGTCCTTCCTGCACACCTTCATGAAGTTATGTTGCTCAGGTTTGTCTTCCGAGGGATAGGAACCAGTCCTGCGGCACCTGTTAGAAAATTCCCAAGCTTTCTCTGCAGACTTTTTTTATAAGACAAGTTTCTCTGCTTATTCTTTCATGTTTTGACTCAGTCTGTATAATACCTCTTTAACACATGCACATTTGCACAGTTGCATGTCTGAATATGTTATTTGACGCATGTTCATAGAAATACTTGCATGTACTTTTGTATGAAATGTTTTGATCTTTCATTAATTCTTCTACAACTCCTTTGAAGATTTTCTGTAATTTTTTTGTTTCAAAGTGAGAACAATTAGCATTTGATTAACTTAGAGGAACAAATGTTAGTTAACAGTAGACGGGTTCTTAAAATGTACCATATTGTGGGATTTTTATTGGGATGGTTCTTGCTCTTTCCATTTGATGTATCACAGGTGTGTTTCAAACATTATTACAGGCTTTTTAACTACTTTCTTTCTAGAAGAAGCAAGAGCCCCTCAACCTAGTAAATTGCCAGTGCATGGTAGGTTTAGTAAAGAGTAAATGCTTCTAGCCTGTAGGTATTGAGAAAGAGCTTCCATTTTTCTTGCTTCAGAAAATGGAAACTTTTAAATGTGTAAGAGCTCTTCACTGTCTCATCTTACCGTATCTGATAATCTTACAAAGTCATCTTCAGGAAACAGAAATAAAAGATAAATAGAAACCTTCATTACTAGAATCTTTGGAAAGAATTGTCTTTCATCAGTGCTTCATCAGGCTCCTTTTAGTGTGCTCTCAAGTTATAATGCATGTGCCCCAGCGCATTGCTGGGCCTCGTAGAGTTGTTTTTTTTTCTAGTTTAGATTGCTTGAGTATTACCATGACTGGGTACAAGCAGCCGCTCTAGGTAGCAGCAGCTTTGTCTCTGTGCTCTAATTCCTGCACGTTCAGGAGAGGTGTGTGCATCTCTCATCTACAGTCGCTCCTAGACAAGCAAGTCTCAACCATCTACCCATCACTTCTGCCTTTCTGTCGTTTGCCCTTGTATGGCGTATGCCCCATCTGCAAATTCCATCCCTTCCTCACTTACTCCCATCCTCTCTTCGTGCACGTACTTCAGCTTCCTCCTCCCTTAGTGCTGATTTTCTTTCTCTGCAGGAGGCAAAGGGAGCAGCTCTGCCCGGTTTTCTTTAGCTAGTTACACCTGACCTGGTGACAGTTTATCATGGCTGCCCATGTGCACGTATTCCTCCTGTGGCTCAAGTGAGCGTGCTCACAGAGGCTGTGAGAAGTTCGTATCACTAATTCAGAGATGGCTGATACTGCCAGTGATAAGCGTATTATGGCTGGGAGCCACTGTTGTGCAGTTGTCATGAAACTAAATTCGGTGGTTCTTCCTTCTGGAATGTAATTCAATGTACTTTACAAATACAGGAGACAAAAGCAATGTAACGCTCTAGGTCAAAAAATTAACTTTTGAGTTTTTTATTATTTGGCACGTTTATTATGCCAGCTCTTATGTTCTTGTAAATTACTGTATTTACAAAGGAATCCCAGCGTCATGCATACAGTTATGCAGGCATCCCATAGTGCTCTGTTAGTGTTGTGTTTCTACATCAGCCGTTTCACTCCGTCCCTTATGCTGATTTCATGTCTTCCTAGAATTGTTCTTTTCTTTAACAGCCTTACAAATGGCAGCCCACTTTCTTTTGGAAACTGTGATTCTTCTCATTGTATTGTATTCTGTGCAATTACTTGTTTTCAACTGAAGCTGCTAAAATGCTGTACAGTATTCAGCATGTTGAAACACTTTTGCAAATAAGCATAACAATTTTGATTAAACTTCGGCTGAAGTGCCTCATAAAGCACTTTTTTGTTCAATTTTTAATTTTTTTTCCTTGAACATTCTTTCTGTAATAGCACTGTGTTTCTCTGTTGTCCATTTTATTGATTTTATTCCTTAATCTGCACTCTAATTATCTTCTCTTCTGGAATTCTGTGTGATACTGTCTTCAAAATCTATTTGTTAGTGCAGCTTTTGTGAGTTGGTCTCTGAAGGTCTCACCTCTGTCACTATCAGCCTCTTTATTTGACTGTTTCATCTCTCTTCGGTCTCCGAAGCTAAAATTGTTCACAGTCTGACCTGGACCAGAAGAACACTCCCTATTGTTTGACTTTCAAATAAGGATTTTAAGTTCCCGTTCACAGCTGCTGTTCTGAGTTTTTTGTTTACCTTAGATTCCAATTTAATAATTGCTATCTCTGTCTTAAAACATCTTGTAAATTATAACCAATTAAATGAACTGTTGGCATCTTAACCCAATTTGAGTATTTCTTACAATCTGCCTTTTTTTCCTGTTGTTTCAGTTCAGTGCTTTTGAGTATCTTCTGTCCTGCAGCTTGTCCCATATTTTTTGTCTCCCTCCAGCTCAGTGTCTCTTTCAAAATCTCATTTTCAGTTTCTTTTGTTCCTTGTCTTTTCCCTTTTAGTCCTGTGTATCAGTTTTTCAGTAGTCCTCATAGCTGCTTTCATTTACTCATTGCATGGAATATTATTTTTCTATAGGTCATATCGTTGTCCTGGTTTGAGGTAAAACAGAACCGATTTTCTGGTTTGTGGTTTTGCTTTTTAGCTGGGGGCCTCTTCTAACTGACTGAATTCTGAAATTAAGAGCCTGTTGTTCAGAAACTGTTCGCTCTCAGAGTGATAAGACCTGGTTATACCAAGGAATGGTATGCACAGAGGCTCTTGCTTATACTTATTGCTATAACAACCAAGGTCAGCTAACTCCGTTATTTGCCCCGTTAGAGGGTCGGAAGCGGAAAAGCGTAGAGAGGTCACACCTATAGGGAGGAGCGGGCAGGACAGGTGACCCCAAACTGACCAACGGGGTGTTGCATCCCATCTGCATCACGCTCAGTATAAAAGCTGAGGGATCAAAAGGTCAACTGTCTTTCTTCAATGGCTGACGTCTGAGGAGGACCCTGTCTGTTTGTCTGCCTTTGATCCCAATCCGAGCATTCCTGACTCCAGATCCGGAATTCAGCTCCTGTCTGTCGCTGACTCCAGTCTGGGACGTTCCCTGTGCCTGCTGGTGACGCGATCATCATCCTAGGAGCTGGATACGGTTTTGTATATATTATATACTTTTAAAAACATTTTTTAAATTATTATTTATTATTTCCTTATTTATTATTATTTTCATTTAAGTAGTTTAGTTCTTTTTCTAAACTCGTAAATCTCTTTATCTCTTCCTCTCCTCTCTTTGGAGAGAGGGGGGAGAGCCATCTGTCGTTCTCATTGGCCAGTCCGGCCAAAACCACCACAGTCATATACTTCAGTTACACCTTGCGTAAAACTTCTAAAGGACTACAGCTTTCGAAGACAGACTTTCACTTTCCTTAAAATTTAGTGTGCTTACAAAGCTTCTTCCAGATTTCGTATTCATTATTGTATTTAGCAAAGAATATAAGTGTAACTTGGAAGCTTTTGTGCTTTGCCTGGCCCTGTTCCTGACTCCCGTGTTGTGTGAGATGGTCAGCAGCAGCACTTGTGCCGTGGTCTGACCTGGCTGAGAAACAGTGAATCTCCCACATGTGCTTTGCCTCACTGTTCTCATCTTGTGTGATAGATGCAAGGTCAATACTCCAGATGTTTGTCTGAGTCTTAAATTCAACATGGATAAGATTTCTAGGCAAAAAAAAAAAAAAAGAAGTGTGGATAACCTTGACTATGTGGTAATGCTAACCGTGCCAAACTAACGGGTCTTCTAATTCTACTTCTCAGTGTTTGTGAGATACAAGCTTCTAATTTTCACTTTACTTACTCTGTCTACATAATCTCTGTAAAGTCACTACTAATATTAAAAGTCCAGTCTGCACATCACAGGTTAGTGAAGTGTGATTACGGTTATTGTAATTAAGGCAGATGGGAAGAGCATTTCTACCCACAACAAGAGTAGTGTTGTACGACAATTTGATGATTATTTGTTCAGACACAAGCTGTAGTTTTTAAATTGAGTTTCTGCTGTTCCATTTATTGATATTCTTATCTTGAATAAGAATTACCTTATCTAACTTCACCAAGTCATGTATCATCTGTTCTCAGATATATCAGCCTTATTTTGTTTCTCATATGTGTTGTATAAGAGACCTGGCAGCACAGACACAGCTGGAGTCTTGTGTGCAAAGCTCTTGGAGTGTGCCTGCCCCTCCTTGGGCAAACACGAGAGCGGTCGTATTCAATTCACAAAGCCCTCCCATTTTTCACCCTTAGGTCAGCAAAACCTGGACGTCATGACTAGCGTAGAGCGTACTTTCCAATCCAGTAGATCCAGTGTATTCATCTACCCTTAGTCCAGTAGAAGGAGATCATTTACCATGAAGTTCAGTGCCGTTCCTTTGCCATTCTTGGCTCTAGGAAGTTGGAGGACTTCAGTTTGTATCAGGCTTGTTTTGTAGTCACATCTTCTGTGGCGCTGAAAAGCACTTTATTTTAAAGGTGCTGGTGAATGTTGCCAACAGTATAAATTAGGGAGATTAACAGAACTGTTTGAAGGAAAATTAATTGATAGATTCAGTTTAAATCAAGTCACCATTTTTAAAAGTTGAAATGATTTTCCTTATATTTTTCAGTGCCTTCTTTGGACTGTTGTGATTCATCAGTTGGAGCTCAGATTATTTCAAAATCAAAAGAACTAGGTAAAGAATGTAAATGCTTAATCTTTGATCATTTAGCATATTTTAAGGGTATATTTTTACATGACACAAAAATTCCTTTTTCTATGATTTTGTAACACACAGCATTAACTATCCTTTGGTTACCGCAGCATGCTTTTCATTTTTATTTCTCGTTCTCTCTTCTTTCTTCTTTTTTGCCTGCCGTACCTGCATTATAATAATTACTTAAAATTATGCTTTGATCCTGCAGACTTAGTTGCTTGCCTTAATATTAGCGGTGATAACGCAGTGGGGCTGAGTCAAGCACATACACAAATGTTTACAGGCTCGAGCTGTAGGACACAACTTTTCTGTATTTGTCTGGTTTGTGCTAGGAGTTTATAATCTTGAGAGACCTACTGACAAGTGGCTTTTTATAATGACAGTACCTAACAGCTTCCATCATGTTAGGACAACTTCCATCATGTCAGAATTTGTTTCCATTTGATACCGCACAAATGTAGTCCTGAAAGAAGGTTCTCCCTTCAAATCTTCAATCTGAAAAAGAGTATGTGATTTTTTTTTTAAAGCAAACACTCCTTTTTAGTTCAACATAAGAAAACAGTCATCTGGGCAGAATTGGGTTCAGAACCAGCTGTGTTTTGAGGTGTGAGATGTTATGTAAGAAAACACTTTTGGTTAAAGGGAACAAAAGTTCTGATGGTTATATGTTTTCAAAAACCATGTTATCAAATTGTCATTTAATTGGCTCCAAAGAGCAGAAGGAGGAAGCTTCTTCATTATTTGGTAATTCCCTGAAAGTTCCCAAACCTCCACTTGCAGGGCCCCAGCACAGATGACAGCGCCTTTCTACATGGTGAATTAAGGAATGGTAGAGTTTATCGGTAGACTCAACTGTCATCTAACAGCTTGAGGAGGAAGCAGTCTTGCGGGTCTTGGGAGACTTTGGTTCTACCCATGATTTCCAATTTGATCCTGAGCAGCTCACTTGATATAACTTGGATTTTGTCTGCCTGTAAAATAGGGCTAATAACTTGCCTGAGTTACCAGAAGTTCTGGGAGCGTAAGGTAATTAATAAGATGAAGGTACAGTGCTGAGGGCTGGGTGAGAGCCTTGGCCAGTAAGCGTCAGGGACCCAAACTAAGACTTGCAGTTTTCTGTGAGTGCCAGGGATACGGAAATACCCTGCGAGGTGCCAGTTTCCATACTCAAATCGTTCTTTCTAATGAGTCCTTGATGTAAGTTGTTTTGTAGCAATATAATGGATTATTGCTGGATTTGACATCAGACTCTAAGTTATAAACCTGTAACTGTAATGTGTAAGACAGTATCAGATATCTATGTTTTATTTATACCAATTTCTTCGCTAAAGAATCAGCTCCATACATGTGGATTATTAACTCTTTAAAGTGCTATTCCTAAAAATCTAAGACTTGTAAATGAAAGAGTTTTATATTGCTGTTACGATGCGTTTAACTTTTATAGACCCACCGAAGACGTACACCCAGGATGGAGTCTGCTTGACAGAATCCGGCATGTCTCAGTTACAGAGCCTAACTGTTACAGTACCGAGAAGAAAACGGACGAAACCAAAGCTTAAACTGAAAATTATAAATCAGAACAGTGTGGCTGTGCTTCAGACACCCCCAGATGCCCAGTCAGAACACTCAAGAGATGGGGAGATGGATGACAGTAGAGGTACAGTCTACTTTTGGCACGTCTTGTATCCTAGAATGTTGCAGTCCGTGTGTATATTCCAGATAGATGAATCCATAGATGAAATGAACGTTTTGTGTGTTCTCATCTCCAAGGTAGAATTTAAGACAGAATCTGAGTTAGGAATTCTGGCTGTTGCTCTAGTTTGAGTAGATGATGCTGTATGAAGAGCCCTACCGAAGGGTTGCAGGTTCCAGGGTGGGGTATCTGTGTAGTACAGAGGGAGGGGAAGATTTTAACAGTGTTTTTGTAGCCTCTAAGGCTGATGAGAGTTGAAGGGATCTGGGCTAACGCTTGCCTATCCAAACACATCCCTGCGTATGGGAATGACATTTTGGTCAGTGGTAGAAGCCCCTGGCAGAGCTCCTTCCACTGCAAGTCTACACAGGGAGCAAAGATTCACAAGTCCCAGGGCTACCAGTACTTGTCTTACATGCTTCCCTCCCAGCTGGGCAAGCACAGCAGCCCCAGCCAGAGGAGACCCAAGCTGGGAGCTTAGAGTGGGAAAAGCATGTGGGAGCAGCCAGTCCTACTCTTCAAATCCCACTCTTCAACACTAGGAACAGCAGCCAGCGTGGTTCAATACCATTCTCATGCCCTCTTTGCTGTGGTCTGGCTGTGTACCTCCTGATAAGTGTGTTGGTAGGTGTTAATCCATGGCCTGGGGAAAGGCTTACTGAAATGGCAGGTGTGAAAGTCATTACATTAGTCATGCAGGTGCCTGTTAGGAGAGGAACATAGGCACCCCACCTCCCCACACTCTAAAGTGCTTTCTGTTTATGCAACATTGCCTCGTTGTTAATCAGATTAAATGTCATAAAACGCTTTTTTTAGATACAGAGTGTACTTGAGATAACTGGGTGGTTTAACCATGAGTGCAGTTTCCCTGTTAACTTGTTGATACAAGTATTGTTCCCGTTGTTTGATTAGCACATTCTTACCCTCTGCTATTGACTAGAAGTGTGGGGTTTTTATAATAGGTTCCCTTTATTTGTTTTAACCTTCAAAAAGTTAACTAGTTGTTCTTCTTTCCTTTCCTTCAGTATTCACAGGTTTTGGTACATTATCCTAGCATTACACTGACTCTTAAATTTCATCTTATACTTTCATGTAGTCCATCAGGTGGATTGTTGAAAGCAAAAAAAAGGCTGTTCATTTTGGTTTGAAGGCATCAAGATAGAGAATTAACCACTTCCCTCGTTGTTTTTCAGTGGTTAATCATCTTTACTTTTACAAACATATGCCAGTTTTCTATATAACTGTCTAATTTCATTATCTGCTGCTTGGCTTTTATAGGTATCCCTTTTCAACTAGATAACGAGATATATAAATGTAATAGCAGAGTATGAAAGGGAGAGCCAAAGCTTCCACAGACTTTAATTTCGGTTCTGATCACCTTTCGTTTCCTTTTTGAGAGTTAGAGCACATTGATATATGTGACAGTAACAGCACAGCATGTACATGGGAGATTGGCTGGGTTTCCTGGAAGCTCTACACGTGCTCTGTAGAATGGATCAGTGCCTGTTCTCTTAACGTCTGGAATTTTTGTATGAGCACCAGGATGAATAAAGCTGTGCCACGGCTTTGATTGGAGCAACGTGGTGTAGTAATTCCAGGCAAACGGGGATAACCCTTACTTCCACTCTAAAGTTCCAGTTTAAAAAAGAGGCTGTATGTGAGAAAACTGAGCTTGTGGTAATTTTGTTACCATCTCATCTGTAGGTTTTCGTCAGGTTTGGCACTTCATCAGGTGTTCCACATTTTAAAGTCCACTTGAAAGTTCAGCTTCCTTTGGGAGCTTCAGCTTTGGTAGACTTAACGTGGCTCTTCTGCTCCTCTTTGTAGAGCCATGCTTTGTAAGTAAATAGGAAGGACCACTGTGGGGTTTAGCTTTCTTGTAAGAGAACGCGGTAGCACTCAGGCAGGTTTCTCTTCTGCCAGAAGCGCACATGTTGCCAAGAGGGATCACCCATGCTCTTAAGGGGAGGAGTGAATCGGCTGTGGTGGTCAGTGGGGACTGCCTTTGCCAAGCCACCAGCTTTGTTGGTAGAGCTCAGAAAAGTCTTCATCAATGTGAAAGTCTGGTCTGTGACCCAACCTGTGGAAGAGCAAGGGTTGTAGTTCTGCCACAGCAGATGTGGTATGAAAGAGTCCAGCTCTGTCTTGTTACAACAGTATTTGGTGGATGAGAAGCTCAATGTGACCCAGCAGTGTGCGCTCACGGCCCAGAGAGTCAGCTGCATCCTGGGCTGCATCAAAAGAAGCGTGGCCAGCAGGTGGAGGGAGGGGATTCTACCCCTCTGCTCTGCTCTCATGAGACCCCACCTGGCGTCCTGCGTCCAGCTTTGGAGTCCTCAGCACAGGAAGGACATGGACCTGTTGGAGCGAGTCCAGAGGAAAGCGACAAAGATGATCAGAGGGCTGGAGCACCTCTCCTACTAAGACAGGCTGAGAGAGTTGGGGCTGTTCAGCCTGGAGAAGAGAAGGCTCTAGGGAGACCTTATGGCATCCTTCCAGTACCTGAGGGGGGCCTACAGGAGAGAGGGGGAGGGAACTCTTTATCAGGGAGTGTAGTGATAGGATGAGGGGTAGTAGTTTTAAACTGAAAGAGGGGAGATTTAGACTAGATATTATGAAGAAATTCTTCATTCTGAGAGTGGTGAGACACTGTCCCAGGTTGCCCAGGGAAACTGTGGGTGCCCCATCCCCGGAGGTGTTCAAGGCCAGGCTGGATGGGGCTTTGAGCAGCCTGGTCTAGTGGGAGGTGTCCCTGCCCATGGCAGGGGGGTTGGAACTAGATGATCTTTAAGGTCCCTTCCAACCTGAACCATTCTGTGATTCTGTTTCTCCCTCTTAAAACTGTATGTGCGTTTAGACCATATAGAACTATATACCTAAATCTAAAGCAGGGAATTGGAACTCCAGTACCTTTTCAGGGGCAAGAGTACATTTAACATGTTTCAAAAGCTTTACAATAAAATAAAGATGTAAAGTCATCATAGTATTGACATTTTGGGGATATCAGAAATAGAATTAACTCACTCTCTCTTGAGCACCAGAGGTTTTTTTAATGCCATCATACTTCATATCTGTTTCCTCCCTGCATTCCCACAGAATATAAACTCTAGTTTAAAATAGCAGTCTTCATCTTCCAGGCTGAGTAATTCCTTTGGGCTGAATTTTTTACTATGTAAGTCAAACTCCTCTGCTTCCAGTCAGTCACACAGCTTCAAGTCAAAAACCCTCTAAACTGAGAGTCGGTACACGTTACCTTCCAAGTGCAGGCTGCAATTTTTCAGTCTCTCCTCTCAATAAAAACAAACCCTATCAAACAAAACTTAGGGGGATGGTATACAAAAAGTACATCTTGCATAGTAGATTGTATGCGCTTTCCTTGATGTATGGCTAGAAATTGCTCAGACATTTAGAAAATGCAATAGCACAGGCTTCTGAAAGGGGCACCAAAAAAATTTCTCAGATTCACATACAGTAACTACAGCATTTGTTCTCTGGTTTTGTGTAGACATCTGCTCGCAGGAAATGTATGGATATACTGGGTCTTTGTATATATGTAGAGGGTGGGTTTCCCAAAAGTGTTTGGAGAGTGTGAGTATCTGTCACCCCTTTCTCAGTCAATTCTCAGTCAATTTCTCAGAAATCGGTCAGATGCAGAAATTCTGGAAAAATACCTTCTTTCCCTTTTCCAGGGAAAAGTTACCATTGCTTCTTTTCTGCAGAAGGTGATCTTATGGATTGTGATGGAAAATCGGATTCTAGCCCAGAACGGGAAGCTGTGGATGATGATTCCAAAGCAGCAGAAGGAGCTGATGGGATTAAAAAAAGGAAGCGAAAACCATATAGACCTGGTAGGAGACATAATTTATATGATTGTATGTCCCTTTTTTGTTTTAATACTTCTTTTCTGTATGATTAAAACACGTAATTAGAAAATAGTATGGAGTTCTGAAGTATTCCACTGATAATCATTGATTTTAGATATTTTTTTCCCCTGTTCTGTTTAAAATAATTTTAGGCCTCTTATCAAAATACATTTCTGAAGGTTGCTGCTCAGCAGTATGCCTGTCCTGATTATGCTCTCAAGTATTGGTTAGTAGTTCAAATCTATAAAAATGTGCTGTACTTATGTAATCGATGAAGGCCAGTTTGTGTGTGTGTGTGTGTGTGTGTGTGTGTATATATACATACAATATCTGAACTTCAGAAAACTTTTTGCAGGTATTTTACTTATTTTCTGAAATACTTGATCAGAGTAATTTACTAAGTATTTGCAGATTACTTCTGCCAGTGAATTTTAATGAATTCAGTTATGGGGTGAATTCATTTATTATTAGTGCAGTCACCTCTTAATTATCTTGACTGTGGATTAGCTGTGTGTCCTGGATGCAGAAACACTTGAGCTGTCTCCAGGCAGAAGCTTAGAGGTACCTGAGCGATTCTGTAGGAAGTAGCTCTGATTCATTAGGGCTAAAACTGAACCCAAGATAATAAGAGATGCTTAGACA
Source organism: Chroicocephalus ridibundus (assembly GCF_963924245.1). Taxonomy (NCBI): domain Eukaryota; kingdom Metazoa; phylum Chordata; class Aves; order Charadriiformes; family Laridae; genus Chroicocephalus; species Chroicocephalus ridibundus. The sequence goes on along the minus strand of NC_086285.1, from coordinate 8,076,974 downwards.
CTGCCGGGGTTTTTGAAGAGCCCCTGTATCCCACACCTTGGTGTGTCTCAGAATCAGTGTTACGTGTTGGTTTTCTGTTTCATTATGCAGCCTCCCACTACTGTGGATAAGAAATTGATTGTAATTTTCGCAGTCACAAATAGTGTTTTTGCCAGTCACACCCATCCTGCTTGCTGTAAGGGGCCATATCCTCTGATTATGGAGATAGCCGGGGAGAACAGAGGCAACGAAATGACTGAGGAGGGGAAGGCAAGGAACGCAGTGAAGGAAGGAAAGGAAGCAGGAGTTACAACACGGTCCAGTCTCTCTTCCTTCTCTCTCAATAGCTAAACAGATCTCTACCATCTTTTGTCCTCCTGCTGAGCAAGAGCCCTGTCTCAGCAGGTCATGCCCATGTGTATAATGCATTCCATCGTGGGCCCACCCCATGGAGATGGTGGTACAAACCCACAACACTTAACAGAGATTTCCTTTTTCTCTACGAATAATGTACCTCAGCAAACTATTTATTTCTACTGCTGGGTCCTCAAGAGAAGAGAATTTCATTTGCTCGGAGTGGTTTTGGATCGTGAGTTGAGCAGCCATCTGTTAGTTTTCTGCAGCCAAGAGTTTCCCTGAAAAATGAAACAAACCTGAATCTGATGCATGTACATACATACACACCAACTGTAAAGGATCAGGAGCACTGCAGTCAATCTCTGGTGAAGGATTCTGGAGTTTCGCACAGTATGATGTTGATTAATTTTCTTTTTATTTTGTGATATGTCCTTCTGTAGTACCGTCATTTGGAGTGGTGGGCTCTCATGGGCAATTTATAGAGGGGTTTTTTTATGGTTCTTTAAGGTTCTTTAATAGGTTTCATTTGCTAGATTGAATTCTAATTCTAGCAATTCATCAGCTTGCCAAGGGAGGGGAAAAACAACATCTGAAAGTTGCCACGTTTGGTAATTTGAACTTCTTGTGGATGTTTTACAGTCCTAAAATACTGATCCTTTTTGATAATTACATATATACCCACTGAGACATTAAAATTCAGAAACTTTTCATAAAATTCTGATTGAAAACTCCTCAGGTATCTCAAATTCATTTTTAGACCTCTACAGATGCAGTAGTCCCCTTTACTTGCAGAAAAATCTTGGCTCTCATTCTTACTGTAAAACGTAGTTTTAATCAATATATTGAATTTTTGCTTCCTTGTTAGGTATTGGTGGATTTATGGTACGTCAGAGAAGTCGTACGGGGCAGGGAAAGACTAAAAGATCTCTGTCCAGGAAAGATTCTTCTGGATCTGTTTCTGAGCAGTTGCCTGGCAGAGATGAAGGTAAGTGCAGCAACTTGCTTTTAAATTTTAATTCATCCTTAATGCAATACAAATAATGCAACTCATCAACATACAGTTCTTTCCAGAGTTGTGCTACAAAGGAAAAGTTCTTTGTGTTTGTCATCATGGCTCTATTAATTCAACTGAAAATACTCATTCCTACATACATACAATTTCAGCAGAGCCCATAATTTACAAAGAACTTGAAACAATGAATTGCAGGCTATTGTGGGAGATAAATAGTGAGGATTATAAGGACTGCTGTGTTGTGCCAGAGCTCTGTTTAGCCTGGCTTTGACCAGTAGGAGACAGAAAGCAGTGTAAGAAATGAGGTAGGTTTAGAGTAATCCTCTTTCTGATACATCTTCCTCCAGATGTAGTCCTGATCCAGAGGTGTCTTCTGGACCATCAGTTTGAATATTCAGCAGCGTTCCATGTTCCACAAATGTGTCTGGTATTTTTATGTATCTGTTTATGCTCTGGAAAACCCTATATTAGTGATTTCAAAAATACACTATTGTTGCATGAAGAAATAATTCTTTTTCATTTTAAACTGGGTATCTGGGAGTTTTATAGGCTGCCCTCTTGTTTTATGCTGTGAAAAATTATTTAAAAAAAAATAATTCTGTATTAATTTGTAATAAGGAAAGATTTTCTAGATCTGTGTCGCATTGCCCCATCAGTCGTCGTTTTTTCCAGGGTTGAAGAGTCCTGCTCTGGTCTCTCTTCTTGTAGCAAAGCCCTTTTAATGCCTTCTGACACTGTAGTACTCGGTAGACTGGGTACATAACAACAAGTCAGATTTTACTTATGGGCCTTGTTCTCTTGCTTGCTGTATGTGATTAGACTAAATTATTTCATCCATCTGGATTTGTTCACACTATCTAATCTAGAAAATATTGAGGTATCATTAAGGTGAGGTGTGGAATATGTTTAGTTCAGAGCCTGTTTCCTATAAAGTCGGTAGAAGGAGGCAGCTGCTTCTAAAGGTTGACTGATACCGTCTCAGAAGACTCCAGCCTTTTGATTTCTGCTCTTTTTCCCTCTTGTCTGTTTAGCTATTGAGTTTTTAACTGTTTTAGCGCCAGATTGGTCTCTTGCTGTGTATTTCGTACAACGTGGTGGAGACTGGATCTTTACTACAGCATCCAGACAGCATTAAAAACTAATAGTTAACTGTTGTCCTTGCTTGCATTTGTAGAACTGCTTTATGAAGCCAACAAATGTTTCTTTTATCAGCACAACTCAGTATTCTAGCTAGGTCCCCTGTTCAGATGTAGTGCTTGCTTTCTCTAGAATATTGGTGTTAGAGCTGTGTTTTTCTGCTTTGTAAATACTATTTCAGTGTAGTATACTACAGTGTTTCAGGTAATGATGAAAATTTTGCTTTAAATTTTTTCATTTCTTTAGGAATGTACTCCTTTAAAACAAAAAAAAAAGACTAAAAAGTTAATTCCCCATTCTGGGTAACAGTACAATGCATATTGTTAAAAAGCAGTATTCTTAAAGAAGTATTCTTCGGTTAAAAGTTAGAGCTTCTTTTTGTCTGCTTGGGCACAATTGCTTGTTAAGAAAAAAAATAAAGTCTTTGTATGTTTTAAATCATCATAGTTTGCTGAAAGCCGCCTTCTCAGCTGCCAGTACTCATCAGCCTTACCAAGTTTTTTGCTGCTCTTGTCGTGTTCCGCCCCCTTTTTCTGCAAAAGCTCCCTCTCCAGCAGCGCAGAGGTCACAGCGCTGGTGAACCTCAGTCTCCTCCCTGGGCTCTGAATATGGTACACGAGACTACTACAGTACAAAGCATAGCTGATTTTACTCCCACAATAAAATACTTTCTTCAATAACTTCCCAGGGTCATTAACTTCATGTAATTAGCTTTGGCATGACAGAAGTAGCAAGGCTTTAAAAGTTCTGCTTTTACCTGCGGTCTTTTCCCTGGTCTGTTGAAATAAAATACTGAATGATGGATGAGCGCCGTGTGCCTTTGTGTTTATTAGAAAAAACAGTGCCACTTTGGAATATGATAGCTGAATAAATGTGTAATTTTTCTTGAAGGGCTTCTTTGTTGATTTCTTTTTCTAGCCTGTTCATTATTTATAAGACAGTCTCTTCTCAGATTTAAAAAAAAAAAAGGTTTTTACTTTTAATTTGAGAAAAATTAGTGTATAAAATGAAAGGTGGTTAATGTGTAACTCAACATTGATGATTTTGGAGATACTACCTCATTGGAATTATCTTTCAGCTATCTGGTTGAATGGCACCTATAATTTCTCTCAAATTACCGATTTCTGAGGTGGCTTGGAGATAGGAAAGTTAAAGCTTTAAAGTGTGTGTTTTCAGCCAGTGAGGCAGCGATGTGGCTGTTACGTGTATGGTATTGCTTACTGCTAGAGCCTAGATGACCAGGTGGCAGTTCACAGCTCGCTAGATAAAAGCCACCTTTAGACTACATCTAGAGTGATATTCGATAAACCCATCCACCCAGGTAGGTAGCAAGATACATTAGGTTTGCTGCCACTGTACCTTTAGAGCAAGATACCAAGTATTTTATTTATTTTGTCTGAATGTTACTTTTTAGGTTGGACGGAACAGCTGCCAGACACTCCAGTTGAGGAGTCCACCCCAGCTTCTGAAAGTACCGAGAAAATAAAAAAGCGTTACAGAAAAAAGAAAAATAAGCTTGAAGAAACTTTTCCTGCCTACTTGCAGGTAAAACTATTGGTATACTTCTTGTGTAAATATGTTTCAAAACCTAATCTTTATGTGTCTTGATTCACAGTTCATTTAAACCATTAATGTTTCTTTCCAAATTCCCATTTTATCATTCAAATGAAATGGGTTTCCTGTAAAGGAACATTCATAAGTTTGTACAGAAAGCTCTATACGTTAAATCTCCGGTCCTCTGCTGTTATTTCTCAATGTATGGATCTCTGCTTCTTCAGAGAGAGGGATAAGGTGGGAAAGAAGCCTTTCTTTTCTCTGAACTGACACATGATGTTTTCAGCATTCAACTCTGTAGGATGCCTTAGCCTCATCGCGCCATTTCCTCTAGGTACTAATTTTTCTTTTCAGAAGATTGAAAAGACAGATTCAGAAGACGTGATTTGACAGGGGAAACTTGTTTTCCTACAGTTCTATTCGTTTATGTGCCCTGCGTTTCCCTACCACAATAATCTCCGTTCTTCCCTCCCTCCCCCTAATTCTGTGATGTCCCTAGCAGGTGAGAGGTAGCACTCATGGCTAATGACCAGGATATTAATGGTGATTGAGTAACTGAGCTACCTTCAACCAGTTTGTAAACTGACTCGTTTATATGTCTCTTACTGAGAACATTATTTGGCTCACTACTCTTCTCGGCCACCTTTTTCATGAGAACTTTGTTATCTTGTGAATGTTCACCAAGTTTCATGACATGGATTATATGTGGATTGAAAGCAAGGAATTGACAGAGAGGCAGAACAATCTCTGTCTAAAAAGAATGTGTATTTCGTAAGTGGGGGGAGTGAGTTGGAAAGAAAATACTTAAGCAGTATTTCCTTTGGATTCATAAGGATAAATATTTTTTTCTTAATGTACATTTTACTCCTGCAAAACGTAGAATATTTCTTAGATTCCTCTTTTGCTCATGTTGGAATAACTGATGCTGAAAAGTCTGTCTTTAGCTTCGTTTTTAGCAGCTGTATCCTAAATCAAGATTTTAAAGATTACATGAAAACAGAAGTAGTTCTTATATAATGAATAAAAATTGTCTTGAAAGTTTGATAGGTTGTTGTCAAATTACTGAGTGCTCAGGCTTAGGTGAGTGATAGCTGTTAGATAATATTTGAAAAGATATTAATGTACGTTAAACAGCTTTAGGTGTTTTGTTACTGCAGTTTGATGTCAGGATGATTTGTGTGTGAAGTGAAATGCTGCGTATGGTCGTTCTAGAATTTGGATCACAGTGAGCTTGCATGTTTTTCATAAACTTCTTGTGTGGCCTCGGATGAAGTTGCTCAGTAATATTCGCCTTCTTCAGCTGTCCTTTTCCTGCGAGGAGAAATACTTTAAATACTGAAAAACTTGTGATATATAATAACACTGTATCTGTACACTGTCTGTGCCATGTGTACGTAAGAAGACTGTGTTTTTTCTGTGTAATTTAAAGTGTGAATTTATTCATAAAATATTAATAATGTGGCTGCCCCAGGTAAGTTGTATCCACAGCTCATAGCCTGGAAGAGGTACTGCCATACTGGAAGGCATGTGAGACTGAGACTATTTTTCTATTTCTAATAATCATTAACTTTTAATTTTAATTTTGCTGTTTACCCAGCTTTTTCAATAGATGCAGTATTCTTCATACATTGAATCATTTTGTCTTCTTTGCAGGAAGCTTTCTTTGGGAAAGACCTACTAGATACCAGTAGACAAAACAAGATGAGCCTAGATAATTTACCTGAAGAATCACTTCCGCTCTCATGTAAAACGAATCTGGCCACCAATTTCCTGGATCCTTCATCTGACCCCCTTCTTAGCTCAACCTCCACCCCAGCTCAGGCAAAACTGGGACCTCAAGGTATACAAAGCTAAAGTTAGTGATAATTCAGTAGTTTGGTTTTGTTATTACACCTGGGGCTTTTCCACTTTCTTTTACACTTTTCACACAATGTTTATCTAATTTCTTTTTCAACATTTCTGTACATTAACTGTCCTTGTGACGTTAAGTTACATTGGTAATCGTCGCTATTCAGGTCCAGAGCTTCAGCTGTTTCAAAAAGAGCAGTGGATGGCGCAACAGTTGGCACTTAATGCAAATCTTAAGCTCCTTTAATGTAACATCCATGTCTATAAAATCCATGAAAATTAATTCTGTGTATGAGTAAGCATACAGATCCATTATAGACAAAGGCAAAAATAATCTTAATTTAAAGATATTTTTATTAGTCTAGTGAATATTAGTTGGATGAATGTCATCCAACTTTTATTTTCTTTAATGTTTTAGATTATTTTAGGTTGCCAGTCTCCTCGGAATTTTTGATTCACCATGTCCTTTCTGAACATGAGTGCCCTTTCCAGGTACAGTTTGTAGCCCCTAGGCAATCTTTTGCTTTTGCTATTGCAAAACCTTACTGAAGATACTGCTGAGAGTTTTGCAAATAGCCAGAGGGTTGTAAAGCGCTGCCGAAAGGGCAGCTTCACACAAAGGAACAATTAAAAGCAAAAACCTTACTGTCCCTTTCAGATTATTTTTTTCTTTGTGTCTTGTAGTATGTGCTGTTAGCCAGAGGTGTCTTATCATTCTGTATATTTTAAAAACTGTTACTACTTCTTGTGTATATTAGTTAATTTGTGGCTTGTTTCAGCTCATCCTCACAAGTTTTTCCATCTAAAAACGTTTACACACATTGATATAGTTTCCCGTGTCCAGAGAGTCATTTGAAGAGAAGTCACTTATTTGTGATTGTTACTCAGTGGAAATCCTGCTAAAAGGAAAGCAAAAGCCTACATTATAATTAAACATTGATCGTTAGACAGTTGAAATTGCGAGTAATAGAGAGTCCAAAAGTTAACTTCCCCGAAGGGGAAACTGCTGCAAATGGAGTGTTTCAAGGTCTGTATTTCATTGGTTCCAACACTAGAAGAAAATACGCTCATATGGACTCTTTTTTCACCCCAGCATTCTTTTGAAGCCAGAGAAATACGGCTTCACAAGTCTTGGTTGGCCTTGCAGACCTAACTGCAATATTAAAGTCACTAATGCTCACGTATCACAGTAGTGTAAGGTTTTAGAGCTTCATGAACTGGATGCTAATTTAATGTTCTGTTTTTCCAAAGTTTGAAAGGAATTTTTGAAAAACCTTTTCTTTGTGAATAAACAAAGTTGTAAAACTTTGTCATTTGCTCTTCTTTTTATTCAGAGATAAATCATAATGAGGTGGCTACTAATAAATAAATCACTAGCAACGGTTTTAGTGGATAACGTACTGTCTTTCCCATTTTATGTATGAGAGACTCAAAGGACAGTGTTTTCTGGCCATAGGAATGTTCTCAACAATTGTCTCTCAACTGTTCAGATTTCCAGCCAAAATTGTGTCCAGACGGAGCTGTTTGTTGTAGTTGGAGCGCCAGTGGGTAAAATCATCTGCCAGTATTGATCAGTTCCAGTGCAATTTTTCTTAACTCTTTCACTGTGACTGTGTGGGAGACGGTTATTTCCACAGCAGCGTCCACACCGTGAGAGGGACAGATTCCGTTTGAGTGGTGGAGACCCTGGGAAGTTGGCCAGCTGCTGAGCTAGCAACGGTCCCATCTTCCCTTCTGGCTGGTGTTGCAGAGGAGCTGGGCCTGAGGACGGTGCCCCAGGGCACCTGTGATATTATTGTCGTTTCGATACAGACCTGGCTTTGGAGCAGGAAGAACATGAACTGCTTTATTCACTGCACTGGGGGTCTGTAGGACTGTATTGTTACTGACTGTTATTTTCCTACAGTGCCATTTCTCACAAAGATTGCTGACTCCTGTGAGAGTCCTTGCTTAACCAGACAGGTCTTTTCCACAAGGAAGGTGTTCTTCTCATGGAAGCTCCACTTGTTTAATCACAGGATTAAGGGTTAGATAGACATGTTCATCTTCCAAAGAGCTCTCGGGCATCTCAAGAGGAAGTTATTCTATCTGCTTTGCTTTTCAACATGTGCATTGGACTGTTAGGGCATTGAACAGTGATGTGTTCAGTCTGCTCATGAACCGACAATGTTCTGTGACAATGAACTGCCACGTTCTGTGACTGTTTATTCTTAGAGCTTGGTTAAAGGTAGCGGAAGCTTTTGCCAGATGAGGTTGCCGTAGTGATGGGGATTGGCAGAGCCGGCTAGAAGATGGCTTTTTGAAGTCCTTTTTTCACTATTAATTACTAGTAACTGTGACTGAAGTGAGCTTTAGGTTCCCAGTCCTGATTTCTGTTTGGCAAAGAGGTTGCACTTTTTGTTTTCAGTTACAGGACTCACCTTTCCTGTGATTTTATAACATGTGACACGCTGTGCAGTGTGTTCTGCATGGGACCAACCCTTCAAATTATTTCCAAGGCTTGCTCACTGGGAACACAGAGCTCCAGATCTCCAGGGTCAGCCTGGCTGTTCATAGGTACAAATGAAGGTGGTGATTGGGATCTGTTGCATCCTGAGTGGTCTGAGGACTGTCTGCATCTCTTGAGTTTCTTGGCCTGGGTATCTCTGATGAAAAAGAGACCAGCTGGTGGGGTGCGTTCTGTGAAGGCTCTGGCAATGTGATCTTTCCTTCCGTTTGAAATAGCTTAAATTCAGTATACTTTTCTAGGGATGCTGAAAAAGTCATCTGTTCAAGTAAGGTCTCCAGAGAATGCTAAAGAAATTCTTCCTAGACAAAAGTCGAGGAGTCGTCCGAGTCTCTGCGCAGCTGATTCAAATGCTGCTGGGACACTTTATAACTAGATACGTTATTGCATGATTAAACTCTTAGGGTGGCTGCAGCCTTGGGAGAGGTGTTTTTATTCTTCTAGAACTTCATAAATAAATAAAAATAAATGCATTGGAGGAATCAGGATCACAAGATAGCAGTAGAACTATGCTTAGAGATCCAGAATTATGAGCAAATTATTTTCCATTTTGCTTTGTCTTAGTTTTCATCTCCTTTCTGAAAGAGTCAAATTAATGAGCGGTATTGAGCTATTTGTTTGGCAGCAGATGTCATCCAGCTATTGATTCTGATCTGAAGCAGCTGACTGAAGTGATTTAGTTGTTTCCAAGATAATATTTAGTACACATAGAATTAAAATGAGGGGAAAAAATAGAAAAGAAATGTAAAAATATGCTTTAGATTAGATGTCTTATACAAGACTCGCAGATCATGGAGTCTGGCCCTCTTCTGTCACCAACACTCAGCCTTTTTATAGACGTAACAAGCTCCATTTTGAAAGCGGGTAGGTTTTTTTGAACCTACTAACCTCATCGTAAGGCCGTTACAGAATCTGATTGCCTTAATAGTTGGCAGACTTCTAATTTGAAGCCTGAATTTATTCATGCCTAGTTTGTAGCCATGGGTGGTAAACTCTTCAATTATATCTTTCCACCTGAGCTCTTTCTAGCTACTTGTTAAATATATTTATATTCAGATTAGAAGTTGCATTTTTAGGGACTGTTCCCAAGCACATAACTAAGGGCTGTGGAGAAAAACAGCGGAATATAAAATACTACAGGAGAACTAAAGGCTGCTGATACCAACTTGGTGCTTCCTTGGCCAACGGAATTCTGGGCTGCATAGGGAAGAGTGTGGCCAGCAGGTCAAGGGAGGTCATTCTCCCCCTCTACTCTGCACTGGTGAGGCCACAGCTGGAATACTGTGTCCAGCTCTGGGCTCCCCAGTTCAGGAGAGACAGGGAACTGCTGGAGAGAGTCCAGCGAAGGGCAACAAAGATGATGGAGGGATTGGAGCATCTCCCTTAGGAGGAAAGGCTGAGAGAGCTGGGACTCTTTAGCCTGGAGAAGAGAAGGCTGAAGGGAGACCTTATTAATGTTTACAAGTGTCTAAAGGGTGGGTTGAAGGAGGATGGTGCCAGACTCTTTTCAGTGGTTCCCAGTAACAGGATGAGGGGTAACGGGCACAAGCTGGAACATAGGAAGTTCTGATCAAATATGAGGAAAAACTTCTTTACGGTGAGGGTGACAGAGCACTGGAACAGGCTGCCCAGGGAGGGTGTGGAGTCCCCTTCTCTGGAGACTTTCAAGACCCGCCTGGATGCAGTCCTGAGTAATGTGCTCTGGGCAATCCTGCTCTAGCAGGGGAGTTGGACTAGATGATCTCTAGAGGTTCCTTCCAACTCTGAAAAATTCCATGATTCCTTCATAAGGACTTTTTTCTCCCCGATACTTTCCTGCCTTCCAGTGGAATTGAGGAAGGTTAAAGAACAGCTAAAACCAATCCTTTGCCCACCAGCCAGCTGAAGGCATTAACATCACCTTGCAGTGCCTAGTGTTAGTTAGTTACTTGCATAATTGATATTAGACCAAATTTCGAGAAGGAAAACAAGTATCTGAAAAACCACAACAAACAAAAAAAAACCACAACCCAAAAAACCCAAACAAAAACCACCAAAAAAAATGCAAAAAAACCCCCAAACCCAACAACTACATTCTGTTTAAAAGCTTACATTTCATAGTACTTTTTATCAGGTACACGAAATAATTATACCCACAAAGTGATGTAGTTTTGAGGCACTTTTAAATACTTCTTCTGGTATCAATAGGAGCCGTATACTTTATGTACGTGTAAACAGACAGGGCCGCACTGACACATTGATCCTCTATAGTGGTAATGGCAAACATAAGATACGATTTAATTAGGATGGTATCATCTTGTCTGCATTACAAAGGATAAAAATAAAGAATAAAAATAGTAAAGTGAAGAAAAATCATTTTAATTTTGACTTTCAGTAATGGTAGAAGGGAGAAGGGTTGTCTGAAAAACAGCAGAAGGAACGCTTAAATCACTAAAATTTAGCAGCTTGGAAAGTAGCCTCATGGTGTAAGTAAATGCTTGGCACCAGGCCTCTGAATTAAGCTAGAAATACTTTCCTGGGGCAGTTGGGTTTTAACAGTGGGAAAGATAACCCGTTTATCTATGAAATATATGTTTGCTCTTCGACTTTCTGGTCCCTCTTCAACCTGCCCGTATTTGTTTTTCACATTGTACATGGTGTGATTTGTATTAATCCCTTTTCCCTGTTTAATTCCATGTGTATTTATATATTTTACCATCTCTTCATGATTCATTGGTCTTGCAATGATTGCTCCTATAGTCATGGTAGTCTGCAGTTTTTATGAAAAATATTTTTCTCAACTTCTATTTATTTGTCAAACAATTTTCTTCAGATGTTGCACATCTGTAATAGTCCTAAAAAATCAGTTAATAAAACCAGATGGGCCATTTGGAGGCAATTCTCTCTAGTAAATTGGATGTCAAGAAGAAAATAATATCTAGAATTTATTATTTAATATTAAATAACTTATTCCTAGGACCAGGCCATTTTTTCCAAGTTGACAAACAAACATGACATTTCTGCCTCTGGCTGTTCTCACTTCTTCATGATTTCTTCTGATCTCAAACATAGCATCTCCAGTTCCCATTTCCTTACTGCTGCTTCTTACTCTTACGTTTTACTTCCTTATCAGGGTGTAGTAAGTGGTTGCTCTGTAGTCTTAAGAAAGATGGTGGTGGTAAGAGAAGTAACTGATTACTTTCTTACCTGTTTTGTTTGGTTATTTTTTTTGTAAACGTTCCCTGTTGACTTGCTGTGAGCTTTGTCTTCTATAAAAAGTATTTGTTGACTTCTACATTCATAGGCCTTTGTGTCTTAGGAGCTGCAAGCTCTTACTAGATCTTGGGGTTTTTTTCCCCTAAAACCATCCAGTCTTTCTTCCACATGACTGATTACTTTATCACTTTCACTGTATTGGAGAAAATACCAAACAGCGTCAGCGTGTGAAAGTGCCCACAGTACTGAATGGGAGGGGATGAGTAGTCAGCACAGTCTCTCACCCCAGAGTGACTTGCAGTATGTAACACACTTACGGCCCTTGAGCTGGTAAATCTGTGTTTGAGTTCGTAGCTCAAGCTGTAGTACATCACCAGAGCCATGTATAAATGCCATGACCGGTTGATTTTATTTCTTGCATCTTATACAGGTAGCACTGACGATCCTTTAGCCGATCTTTCTGAAGTCTTAAATACTGATGATGATATTCTTGGAATACTTTCTGATGATTTGGTAAAGTCTGGAGATCATTCGGGTATGTATGTTTATAAGGTCTCTCTGATGTTTGTTTTCTTTTTTTCTCTTTATTATAGTGTCTTTGTTGTATTATAGGTTATGCTCTAGGTGATTTCAGATACAATTTTCATATCTTAAGAATACCTTGGTTTGAGATGATTTTGTTGTCTTCTACCAAAAAAAAAATAATCCCCAGCCTTTTCAACGTTTTGTTTTACTTGGCTCTTTGCTTTGCTGCTTAAGAGAGAATAAAATGGAGCTGCCATTGTCTGTCATACCTGCATAGCTTTTTTCAGCATGCAGCTTTTTCTTTACTTTTTTTTTTGTTTTCGTGTTATAATCATCCATTTTATCTGGTTTGGGTCCTGTAGGTCTTGATTTATGCACTTTCCAGGTTGACAACTCACCCTCCCCATTTGGTAAGAAACTAAACAATGGATGATCCGTGGTTAGAAGTAGTCATCTTTCCTAGTGGTTTTAGCTGAAAGAACTGCATGTGTAGAAACTAGTACTCCTTTACTGTGTCACTAATTCATGCTTTCATTTTCCACTCTTTCTGTGGTGTTTGAGTCTAACACGACCTATAAACTCTGCACTCTGCATTTAAGCATACTGCATTAAGTTTTGCTTACAGCTTTTAAAAACCTTCCTGAATTTTTGTGTTTCATGATACAAACCCATGCATTTTCTTGCTGCCACTGTTAATTTTAATGTTACTTCCAGTAGTAGTGTGTAGTTTTTATCCTAGTGGTATCTTTTGTGAATTAAAAACTTTTTAACAACGTGAATATATTAAAGCATGAATAAAAGAGTCAGCATCAATTTTTGTTTCCACTGGGTGATGTCCACCACCGATGTCCACAGGCTGACAATAAGTAGAGTGGCATGTTTCATTATTTTAAATCTGTTTTTATTCGATATCTAATACAGAAATATATTTTAAATACTGAAATGTGTACTTCTTTTTTTTCAAAGATCTTTCTCGTTTGAGATATTTATTGACTTGTAAAGGATGTTAGGAAACTTAAGTAGTAAGTTATGTTTTCTCAGTACCAACAGAATATTCAGTAGTTGTTTTTGAAGCAGAAACTGCTATAACTTGTTTGATATTGACTACACTTCAGCAGCACTTCAGTAGATGTTTAATGTAATAAGAACATTTGGGGTGAACCTTAAGGTACAGGAGGATGAACCATATCGATTACTGGTGTCACTGCTTTTAAAATGTGAAAAATAGTAATTGTGGAGCTATATACTGAAACTAAAACTATTTACTCAAAAACATGCTTTACCTAAACTCAGTAGTCTTATTTCCCATTCTTCCAGTTGCATTCTATTCAATTAACGTTCCTCAAACAATACAGTGAACTGGAGGTAAATAGTGGACGGTTTTGTTGACTTTTTCTAATGAACGTCTTATTTTGCCTTACCTTTTAAATCTTCAAAAGTCTTGGTTTAGTTGATAGCTCAGCTCTAGGGAAAAAAAAAGTTTTATGCTCTCTATTCTATACCAATAAATGTTACTATTTACGTCTAATTTAATATCCTTTCTTCCCTCAGCTGGATTGGATATTGGTCCCATCTCTGATGATCCTTCTTCTCTGCCTCAGCCGAATGTCAACCAGAGTTCACGGCCATTGAGTGAAGAACAGTTGGATGGAATCCTCAGTCCAGAACTAGACAAAATGGTCACAGATGGTAATTTTTTTGTCCTTGATCATGCTCATCTAGAAGACTTAAGTAGAAATTTTCTCTTTTTTTGTCAACTTACTTATCTATGTATTGTAACATACCTGGTTGCAGAATTAATTTTATTGCATCTATCAATGATTACTCATTCCATGTTGTTTTCACTTTGTCCAGGTGCTATTCTTGGCAAACTCTACAAAATCCCAGGTACGTGTTCTATCTTTGTTGTCTTTTATATAATAGTTTGTAAACAATGCCAGCCAACTCACGCACAGTGTTTTTGCAGAGCTGGGAGGAAAGGATGTTGAAGATTTGTTCACAGCCGTATTAAGTCCAGCAACCACGCAGCCGGCTCCTTTGCCACAGCCTCCACCTCCCCCACAGCTTATGTCTTTGCACAGTCAAGGTATGTTCCTTTGTTACTGTTAAAAACAGCAGCCTGGTCAGGAGAGTTGTGCATCTTTCAAATAGTGATGAGAAAATAGGACCCACATTGCTTTCTGCCATTGTTAATTTATGAATTATTATTCTAAAACTGTTCTGAACTGTTCTGTGATTAACATGCACATAAATGTTGCTAATAGAAAAGGACAGTTATTTTACATTTGTCTGACGTATTGGAGCTTTTATTTTAGCTGACACTTCCATAGTTTTGAAATTTGTGTGTGATAAAGCATGTGTTCTGACATTACTCTGTAATTACTTTTGAGTATCTCCTCAAGGGTAAGGAAAGAGTCTGTATAACAGTGATTTACCGAGTCTTAATTTCCTTTAAGAATTCAGTTTAACATATTAGCTAGTCCTACCCAAATAATAGATAGAAGGCTAAGTAATTCTGAAATGTATCTGGGAGATTATAATTTATTTTATTTGTTACGACTGAAATTATCATGAGTTGATACAGCATATTCTTGCTCTTACATTGAAAGCAAGGAGCAGATTGGTTATATTTATTGTTGTTACCAGTAGAGCAGCGTTATATATGAGCATAATTAAAAGCACTTTTTTCTCGTCAGGCATCACCTCTAGTGGATTTTCCCTGAGCTCATGTAAAGAGTACCCATTCTGTTATACTGGTACTACAAAAAGTAGTTATGCAAATTGATTTCACAAGCGAATTAATCATAAGAAGAAAAATGATTGGTTTCCTAGTTGTATGAATTTCCATAAAAAGGAAAGACTTCAAAAAGTCTTAGAAAGGAGAGAATTTAAAGCAAATAATGAGGTGATTTAAAGCAAAAGATAATATAGATATCATTGCCTGTTTCCCAGTTACTTGAGTACTTGGAGATAACTTCAGCATTTGAGCTCTGTAAGATTGTTCAGCTTCTCCCTGTGGGAACTGCCACAATTACAGAGTTTTAGATTTAAAATTTGGTTCAGTTACGGTGTAATGATCCACGTGTTTCTGTGAGATAAGTGCCTCAGTAGTGGGGAAGCTTGCATCAAGTTTCAGCAATTTCAGATAAAATTAATATTCTCTTCTCATAAAGATATGTGATCCTTCAGTGCAAACCAGAGGCCTGACTCTCCGTCCTGTTTATTTGCCAGGTCTTCGCAGTTACTGTATACTCTCTATTTAGCAGCTATAATAAAGCACGTTCTCTTAAATTTTGAGTTTCATCCAAACTGTACTTGCTGCATAGAGTATGTAACCTATAGATCAGAAGACAGTCTCCTAAAGCACGTGAGAATGATACAGAGTCATCCTACAGGTGCATCTAATTCCTGAGATACTTCTATGCTTTTAAGAAAATACTGGGACAACAGTTATAATGGCACTTAAGGGACAGGGATTCAAAGGCCAGTGTTAATTCTGTGTAGGAACATCTTCAAATACCATCTGTTGGAATGAATCTGCCTGTGTCACATTTGTAATATTGTAATCAAATAAATAAAATTTTCTGCCTTCATACCGCTAGGCTGGACATTTAATTAGAAAATCCTGATGCTCATTTGACTAGATTTATCAGTTTCATTGGTTACAAATTAAGGAGTTAGTAGATAATGAGGCTTACTTTGGTACACTGCTCAGAAGTCTCAGAAGAGATGTTTAATTCAGGTGACTAATGATAATTCTGCAAGGACTGAAAACAACCTTCTCCATGCTTGCTGCTGGGATCTGGGTATAACAAATATGACAGACCATCAGCCTTTAAGAATATACCTCGATATGAAGTGCAGTACATAGCATGGGCTACTGCAAAAGTTTTGGAAATCCATTAAAAAAACCCAAAACCAACAGGTTTTTCAGACAAGAAAAAAAAATCTGTGCAAGGATGTGATACAGTAGAAGAGAATCCTTAAAGCCTGTAGGTAAGCAGTGTAAACTGATTTAAAATCTTTTCCAAAAACATAAGGTTAGTACTATAAAGTTTTGAAGCAATTAGTTTTTCATTAGATGAGGCATCATTTTTTCACTGAAAACTTTCACCTTTGCCTTAAAAGTAGTCACCCTTTAAAACAGTAATTTGAACTTCTTTGCAGGAGAGAACGCGTTTCCAAGAGTGCCCCTTATGAATGGTCTGATGGGCCCTAACCCTCATCTCCCTCACACAGCTCTGCCTGCTGGAGGTGGACTGGGCACTTTCTCTCCCATTACACAGCAACCGTATCCTGATACCAGGTAAGTCGAGCTTCTTCGCTACTGAAATAGCAAACAGAATAAGTACTTTGCTAATTTTTTTATTTTAATTTTTATTGAGAGCAATCTGTCTATAAAACAAAACCCTTTTCTGGTTTGTCACAGGGATAAGAATCCAGCATTCAATCCAATGGTGAGTGATCCGAACAGCTCATGGGCACCATCTGCTCCACCTTTGGAAGCTGAAGGCGATACAATGTCCAATGCTCAAAGGAGCACTCTGAAGTGGGAGAAAGAAGAAGCGTTGGGTGAAATGGCAACAGTAGCACCCGTTCTCTATACAAATATCAACTTCCCTAACCTGAAGGAAGAATTCCCGGGTGAGTGATTTACGGAATAAAGTTCAATTTTTGTAGCGATTTATGCATCTTGATTTAAAAGAATGTGAAATAGACTTATCAATTTAATAAACTTAAATACGCAAAGCCTTGTGTGTTAACATATCTTTTGATTGCAGACTGGGCTACAAGAGTGAAGCAGATTGCTAAACTGTGGAGAAAAGCAAGCTCACAGGAGAGGGCTCCGTATGTGGTAAGAACAAGTGCCACCTGCGTTCGCATACTTGCAACAAATTTATATTTCATTTATAAGATTTTCATTAATTTTTTTTTAAATAAATTAAGTTCTACTGTTAGTGAAAGTTCACTTACTCCAAGAATGCCTTTGTAATTTAATTTCTAACTCTAAATACTTCTACCTGTATTCTTTGCTTTTGAGTCTTGGAATAAACTATGTTAGTATTGTGCAGCCTAAAGACATCAGCTGAGACAAGAACATTTGTGGTTCCTGCTGCCTCTTTGCCACATTGATTCACCCCTTAAGTCTTTTTTGCTCCGTCTTTCTGCACAGAATCTCACTAGTTTCTTCAGAAGGATAATAACAAACCATTATGTGACTTTCCTCTCTTTCATCTTCCCCTCTCGCTAGTCTTTTCTTTTTTGCCCTATTAGAGTTGCTGAAGCCTTTCACCTGTTGAACTAACCATTCCAGAGGCGTCACTGCTAACATCCCTACTTTTTCTCATTTTCTTCTGTTCCTGTGCTCTTGCCTTACTGTTCCCCTTCACTACTTACTCTCTTCTGTTGCTTTGTGGTGGAAACTCTCTTGCTATCTTCCATGTTGTGGGGAGCGTGAAGGACTCGGTTTTTCTCTCCAAAAGCATTCACCTTCTCATGTCTGAGTCAAGTGAACGCACATATTTGTACTAGCTATCTGGAGTTCCGTGGTCATTGACTCATTCTACCAAACTTCTGTAGAACTTCACCATTCAAAGGGTGACCCTTATGCTTTGTTGAAACCTCTTGTTGATGCCTGTCCACATCCAAATCTCAGAACCTGTATTATTCATTCTTTTTGACCTTCCCAGCCCATGTTAGCAAATGTACTTTTCTTTAATCTCCTGTCACATCTCCATTCTCTCCTGCTTCTCGTCTTTGTTTCTTCACAACAGCAATTGGATGATCGTTCTCACTTTGTAGAGTTCTGTGGATTTTGCAGGGTTATGTTTTCAGTTTCAGGGTTATGTTTTCTCCTAGCCTCCCCCCACCTGCACTTTTTTAATATAGTCCCATTAGTAAGCAAATTTGATTCCCAAGAATGTTGATGACTCAGAGTTTAACAGTACCAACTTCCTCTCCTACTGTCCAAATTAAAAAATCCCCTTATCTCTCTGACAGCTTTCAGAGGATAAATCACTACCCCAAATACCGTGTGGGAAGTGGAGTTCTTGATCTTTCTGAACCCTTTTCCACTTGAAAGAATAATTCTCTATTGTCTTCTCTGTGTCACTGAGGCATCGTTGTTGTTATGCTTTTCATTCAGGTCTCTAACTTCAGCACCTTTGGTCCTCTATGTTTTCTTGTCCATGCTATATTTAATCCTGGTGGTTCCTTCTGTGTAGTATTTATAAGATACTGTCCACTTACATGAGTGGATTTTTATCCAGGCATTTATCACTTCACTATTATTTCTATTACTGACTTTTTTTCTGTTTCATTGTTCTTAAGAAATGCAGTCCTATTCTCCTGATGGATGTCCAAAAAGCAGCTGCAAAAATTATTTCCTTCATGTTTGGGAGGAGGGGGCATGCAAGTGCACACACATAAGTATTTACAAAGCCAGAAGCAGTTATTTCCTCACAGAAGTTACAGCCCATGCCCTTTGGCTGCTCGGCTGTTGCTAGTGTTCCTGCCATCGTGCACTCCAGAAGCTGCTGTGGTACCTCTCCTGAGGGGCTTACACTCTGTGAGGATGAGTAAAGGCTACCTTAGAAATGACATTCAGAAGAGCGTTAGTAAATTTTCACTGTAGGCTTTTTACTTTCTTTAGTACGCACAATCCCATCGCTTATAGGGGAAAATGGCACTAATTTTTCTACTGCTGTGCCGCTAGTGCTTTCATCCATGTCACTGTGGCATTGTTGGAGGGGAAGGATTAAAGCCTTCTCTGCTAGGCAACCCCTACTTGACAACTGCAAATAAAATTGTGAAAAGAAGATGCAAGGGTTTGATTCAGAAAAGGAATCACATCCTAGATTGGTGATAAAACAGACTCTTTGAAACTTCCATTAGATGCTTTGAAGTGTCAGTACGGCTGTAAAATGCCTCATTGAAGAAGAATTGCTGTTCTTCCATCCAGTTTTTCCTGATCCATAAGGCCACAGCCTATGTTTGTACTGCTAACTTAACACAGACTGAGATCTATAGAGGCTATTTAATGGAGTAGACTGTATTTTTCTTGTCATTTAAGTTCTCTGCATTAGTGGCCTTTATTGATCCAAACATCATCTGCTGTGCTTATGCCTTCAGACTGCAGACCACACCAATATGTGATTTGAAAGGTAAACTGGTGGCATTCATGCTTTCTTGGCACAGCAGAGTACCTGAACAGACACTCCTAATGTATAGTAAACCTCTACTGCTAATAACTCGTTAGTTCTTTCCATATATGTTAAACGCAGAATTTGTATAGAGATTAAATATTTTCGGTTTGGAATTCCTTCTAAAGTGCATAATTTAGTTTTCACAAGCATGCATGTTTTTAAAACAGGCTGTACAGATAATTTGTTGATAGATTTTTGTGGGAATAACAGATGCAGTGTACAGACTTAAAAGAAAATAAGGCTAACTACATTTTTTTTCATCTTTTCCCAGCAAAAAGCCAGAGATAATAGAGCTGCTTTGCGCATCAATAAAGTACAGATGTCAAATGACTCCATGAAAAGGCAGCAGCAACAGGATAGCATTGATCCTAGCTCACGCATCGACTCCGATCTCTTTAAAGATCCATTAAAACAGAGGGAATCAGAACATGAGCAGGAATGGAAATTCAGACAGGTGTGTTGCATTTAGAGGTTTTTGTTATTTTTCTCCCAGCTTTTTATTGCATTGTTGGAAGCTGTTGTAATAAAATCAATTTTAATCTTTCTTTGTAGAGCAGTATAAAGTCAGCCATTCTGCACAGGAAGAAAATAGATGCTGTCAGAAGAGCAGCTGCTTGTAAATGTTGGAAAACTTTGTTTTAAAACTTTGACTGTTTAATCCTGCCTATTGTGGAAGTGGGTTATTCTTTCTCTCTATGGCTGGCTAGTGCAGTAGTTTGTTTTTATATACCCGATAGTGCAGTAACCTTGTCCTGCAGGCTACTGCTTCAAATTGGGCTGGTTGTCTCTCGGAGCCCGTTTGCCTCACATCAGTGCTGCATCTGTCAGTAACCTTTTGTCTTCAGAGTGTCAGGTTGGAAAGTAGTGCTGCTCTTTAGGCAGCCTGGGAAATGCTTCTTCCCAGGCAATCAAGGTGCATGTCAAGGTAATTGGACTTTACAAATAGCTAGACCCTCTGCTCCCATTGCATTTAAAATTTGCAATTTACAATTATTTATAATTGATCTTCGATGTGTCCTAAAGTTTAAATTATAGATTCAGTCATGAGAAAGATCTTGTATACCCTGGACTTACAAGTGTAACCTTTTTTCTCATAATTCTAAAACAGCAAATGCGGCAAAAAAGTAAGCAGCAAGCCAAAATAGAAGCCACGCAGAAGCTCGAACAAGTGAAAAATGAGCAGCAGCAACAGCAGCAGCAACAGCAGCAGCAGCAGTTTGGTTCACAACAGCTTCTGAACCAGTCTGGCTCAGACACGCCTAGCAGTGGGATCCAGAGCCCCTTAACGCCACAGACTGGCAATGGAAATATGTCTCCTGCACAGCAGACATTCCATAAGGATCTATTTACAAAGCAGCAGCTACCTGCTACGCCTACGTCAGCATCTTCAGATGATGTGTTCCTAAAACCACAAGCCCCACCCCCTACTCCAACCCGAATCCCAGTTCACGATTCGCTGTCTCAGTCTCAGACCCCTCAGACATCATCACAACAGATGTTTTCTCCAGGTTCCACAAACACAAGACCTCCTTCTCCGATGGATCCATATGCTAAAATGGTGGGAACACCTAGACCAGCACCCATTAACCAAAACTTTATTAGAAGAAATACCATTGCACCATTAGATACCTGTGCACCACAGTCATCCATGTCTAGGCCCATTCAGGGAACCGAACCATCAGGAAGCAGGCCTTCACCCGTCAGGGATTCATGTTCTTCATCTCCAGGTAGCAGTGATCCCTATGCAAAGCCACCAGACACACCCAGGCCTGTCATGGCATCAGAGCAGTTCTCCAAACCGCTGGGGGTCCCAAGATCACCCATCGTTATGGAACAGTCAGGGAAGGTTCCTTTAACAGCTGGAAGCAGTGATCCATTTACTAAGCCAGCTCCTAGAACTGATACGTTTCAGAGACAGAGAGTAACTTCTGCTGACGCGTACACACGGCCACCATTGACTCCTACTCCTACTCCTGTTGATGGTAGCCCTGGACCTTTTAAAACTCCTATGCGCCCACCTCAGTCCCCGCAAGATCCTTACGCATCAATGCCAACTACACCAAGGCGTGTTGCTGTTGATCCATATGAAAGGCCCGTTTTGACACCAAGGCCGGTGGATAACTTTTCCCATAATCAGCCTAATGATCCATACAGCCAGCCTCCCCTTACACCCCATCCTGCAATAAAGGAGCCTTTTGCCCATCCGCCCCGGATAGCGCGACAGCAGAGTGATTCTTTCCCTCAGTCTGGACCCATTTCAAGGCCAGCTTCTCAGGACCCTTACTCCCAGCCTCCAGGTACTCCTCGGCCAGTTGCTGATCCTTATGCCCAACCTCCAGGAACTCCTCGGCCCACCACAGTTGATCCGTATATGCAGCAACCACCAACACCAAGACCTGCTCAGCCAGCAGATTTATTTGCTCAGTCCCCAGCAAATCAGAGACATTCTGATCCATATGCCCAACCTCCTGGAACGCCAAGACCAGTTCTGAATGATCCTTATTCTCAGCAACCAGCAACTCCAAGGCCAGGGATTCCAGAGAGTTTTAACAGACCTGCAATGACAAGACCAGGAGTAATACCAAATAGAGACCCTTTCCTGCAGACACCACAGAACAGGTTGCAGGGCACTTTTGTCAGGCCATCAGATCCATGTTCTCAAACTCCCAGACCCGCAGGACCTGCAATAACAGATTCATTTAGCCACGGTCCAGCTGCTCCAGCACGTGACCCATATGATCAACCACCCATGACTCCAAGACCTCAGCCAGAATCTTTTGGAACTGGTCAACTGGCTCATGATGCTGCTGAGCAGCCACGGCCTGGACCTGAGGGTAACTTCAATGCATCCGGAAGTTCTCCAATGACTTCTCAAGGACAACAATTTCCCAAAGTTTCACAAGTTACTGGCCCAGCACCCACTACTGGAGTAACAGATACACAGAATACCATGAATATGTCTCAAGCAGATACTGAGAAGTTAAGACAGGTGAGAATAATGTTTAATACTGGTGGTATTAAAATTTCATAAGTAGAAGAATTTCCCCCACTTCTTGTTAATATTTGAAGTTACTTACCATTAAACACAGCTATATAACGTAGAATTATCTTAAGTCACTTAGGATGTTAATTTGGTCCTCCAATATAAAGGATATAGAAACACCGCTAATTTTTAAGGAGTTTGGTCAAGATCCAAACAGGAAGCAAAGGCCATCTTTGAAGCCACTGAAGATATAGATGATGAGTCTGTAATAGCTCTTTTATCTACACTGTGAGGAAAAAAACACCTAAAGGACAATTAATCCTATCCTATAATAGATGAGATAAAGAACGGATTGTCAGTGACTTGTTCACTGATTGAAAAAGGGAGTATAGGCAAAGATCTCAGACTAGACATCTAACTTTTCCGTCGGCGGACATGTTGAGGTGAATCCTGCCATTGGTCACTGCTCTTCTTGAGGCACATTCACTCCAGGTTTTTGTCAGTGAATGTTGGGCAAACGGCTCTTGCTGAGATGTAGGATGACATTCAACTTGTGGAAAGCTGCTCAGGCTTTTGTTTCGAAGGAGTGATGGAAAGTGGATTTAGTGGAAAAATTGGTAGTATTTATCATACTGAGAGTGAATTCTGCAGCTTTGCTGTAA
Source organism: Chroicocephalus ridibundus (assembly GCF_963924245.1). Lineage (NCBI taxonomy): Eukaryota > Metazoa > Chordata > Aves > Charadriiformes > Laridae > Chroicocephalus > Chroicocephalus ridibundus. Next base: position 8,054,011 of record NC_086285.1, on the reverse strand, counting down.
ACCTCTTGCTGAATTTTCTTCAGCAGACCTCTAGTCACTTTTCTCCATCAGAATGCACTTGACGTGTGGTAAAAGGACCTGCATTAGCGGAATAGAAAAAGGAAAAGAAAGTAGCTTATATGTTAATTGGGAAAATGGGTTCACACTATACGCTTCAACAAGAGGTCTGGAGATTAAGTTGCATTACCAGTGTCTTGCACCATTTGATCCCTTTTCTAATTTCTGAGGTGATTATGGTAGTTTGTAATATTTTTCTGTAATGATTGAAGAATTTCTTTCCTCCAAAAGGCTTAACCTAGCGGAGTGTAACACTTCAAAATGTTAGGGTGACAAAGCACTGAACAGGCTGCCCAGGGAGGGTGTGGAGTCCCCTTCTCTGGAGATTTTCAAGACTCGCCTGGATGCGGTCCTGAGTAATGTTCTCTGGGCAATCCTGCTCTAGCAGGGGAGTTGGACTAGATGATCTCTAGAGGTCCCTTCCAACTCTGAAGATTCTGTGATTCTGTGAAAATATGTCAATTGCAGTGTCAAGCACAATGATGTAATTTTATTTTTTTTTAAACAGCGCCAGAAATTACGTGAAATTATTCTACAGCAACAGCAGCAGAAGAAGAATGCGGTTCGTCAGGAAAAAGCCTTGCAGGAGGCAGCAGCTCCTGCCCATGCAACTCCTCTTCAGCACTGGCAGCAAGACAACTTAAATCCAATTTTTAACCGCCCTCCTCCTCCGTATCCTGGGAATATTAGGTCCTCTGTTGTCCCTCCAGGTGGACCAAGGTTCACCGTATACCCAAAAGACCAACGTGGACCATTTCCTGCTGATGGGCAGTTCAATAGACCCCAGTTTCCAGGCGATATGAATGCCATGGGGATGAGACCTCATGGTCTCCGGTAAGCTCTTTGATCTCTTAAAACCAGGATATTACAGGAGTAGTTCTACATTTACAAAAATTGTTAGATAAAGGGGTTTGGTTTTTTTGATGAAAAATCATCTGTGTTGTCTGCAGTAGCTGGTAATCTTCCTCAAGTCAGTACGTACAGTGAGTTCTCCTGTACGTGTCTGTAACATTAGAATGTGTATTTTACACTAACACTGTTTTACATTGTCTTTTATTGGGAATTAATCAGAAATACAAATGGAGAAACTGCAATACTTGTGAAAGTTATGATCTCGTCACCCATGGTTTTGGGGCATTTAAAAAAAAAAAAAGTGAAAAGTCTGGCTTTAGCTTTGATGTCTTAATAACGAATAAATGTAATATTCTTGGTTTTATTTATAATGAATATGTAATCAAACATCAACTTCTGTCTGTGCCATTTTTACAGTGAATGCTATGATGTAAAATGAATACCAGTATTGACATACATTGTTATCTCAGGAAAAATTATTTTCAATATCTTTTGATTTATTTCAGTAATTTCTAAATCCACGCATTATTATTTTTTACACTGGGTGGCATTAACATGTAGTTTATTTAATAAGATAGTTCTTACTGTCGGAGTTTTCTATCCATTTTTATTATTGGAATTGAAAACACGTTGTTTATTAAACATAATTAAAGCAATTATTTTATTGTAGTCATAAAGCTCATTTAAATGTAAGCATAATTAGTCAAAATATTTATTTAAATGTCTTAATGAATGCATCATGTAAAGCATTTTGCTGAATAGTTATTTAGTCAAATATGCCAGTCTAGGCAGTCCTGAGAAAAGTGATTATTTAGTCTTTCATACTTTATTTTAGATACGGGTTTCCGGGAGGTGGCCATGGTCCACCATCAGGTCAAGAACGTTTCCTCGGCCCTCAGCCACCAATGCAACGCCCTGGAGTTCCACCACAGCTGAGAAGATCTCTGTCTATTGATATGCCTCGGCCAGTGAACAATCCACAAATAAATAATACATCTGGGATCTCTCAACATTTTCCTCCACAGGGACTTCCAGTTCAGCAGCACAATATATTGGGTCAGGCTTTTATCGAGTTGCGCCACAGAGCTCCTGATGGGAGGCCAAGGCTGCCTTTTAATCCTTCTGCTGCAAATGTTATGGATGCAGCAGCACAACATCAGCGACATGCAGGGTTTATACCCAGGCAGGAGTTTCCGGGCCCAAGACAGGCAGAACCACTGAGACATAATTCTCAAGGTATACCTAACCAGTTGCAGATGTCTACAAGTTTGGAGCATATGTCACAATCCCAGCAGGATCAAATCAATCCTGACAACCCACCTGCACTTGTAATACGTTCTTTAAGTCATCCACCAGTTGCTGATGCATTCCCAGGACCATCTTTGTCTACATCTGCACCAAGTGATGAATCTGCAAATTTACAGATTCCCAACCAGCCAAGTGATGGTCTAGAAGAAAAGCTTGATCCTGATGATCCTGCTGTAAAAGATCTGGATGTGAAAGACCTTGATGGGGTTGAAGTCAAGGATTTAGATGATGAAGATCTGGAAAATTTGAATCTAGACACAGAGGATGGGAAAGGAGATGAACTGGACACTTTAGATAATTTGGAAACCAATGATCCTCACCTTGATGATCTTCTAACATCTGGGGAATTTGATATAATCGCATACACAGACCCAGACCTTGATGTGGGGGATAAGAAAGGCATGTTTAATGAAGAACTAGATCTTAGTGTCCCCATTGATGACAAACTAGATATCCAGGGCAAGACAGAAGAACCAAAACAGAAAGAACAAGGTGATAGAACTGTTTCCCCTCCTGAGACTCAGTCTCCACAGAAGAAATCTGCTACAGAAAATGAAATTAAAACAGAAGTACTTTCCCCAAACACTCAGGAGGAAAAGAAGAATGAAAATGAAAAAAGTGATGGAAATGCTGAATCCACAAGTACTCAGCAGGCTGCTGAACTGGAGTTAAAGGATGGAGAAAAGGCTTCTGCACAGCCTGCTAACCCAGAATTCCCTGACAAAACTACTGCTGTTGCTAGTCAAGAAACAACTGTGCCTAGTCCAGATGCTCAGGGTTCTGCTCCACTGCCTGTTCAAGGAGCAGTAAGTTCCTGCAGTATTTCTGGATCCACACCAGTCCTCTCAAGTCTGCTAGCTAATGAAAGCTCAGATAACGCAGAAGCAAGGACTCTAGGATCTCCATCTCAATCTTTGCCAACAACACAAGTGAACCACGCATCAGGTATTCCACAAACACTAATGACACCTGGTGGACAGATCTTGGAAAACACATTAAATTCAAATTTGACCATGGTTCCACGAATGAACCATAATTTTTCTCAAGGGTCACCAAATCCGGGATTTATTCAGGGTCAGTCATCTAACCATAACTTTGGGACAGGACAGACATCGAGTCAAACTGTGGCTGTAACAAACCGTCCTGGTCCTAGTGGCATATCTGGTCCCCAGCAGATGATGCTCCCTCAACCATTAGCTCAGCAACAAAATCGAGAGAGACCACTTCTGCTAGAGGAACAGCCACTTCTTCTGCAGGACCTTTTGGATCAGGAAAGACAGGAGCAGCAGCAGCAGCGGCAGATGCAAGCCATGATTCGCCAGCGTTCGGAGCCGTTTTTCCCCAATATTGGTATGTGGGTGATCTATTTGTCTGTGTAGTGGTTAGTTTTTTTAAAATACAACAATAAACAGTTAAATAATCCATAGCACTGAAAGAAGCAGGTAGATACATGGAGCTTGAAGGTGGCATAATAGAAAACAACCTGCCTAGTAGGTACAATGAGAGTATGGAAATTGAGCGTGTAGGTGGAATTCTGAACTCTGCGCAAGGCTCCTGTTGATGTTACCAGGATCAGGTAACTCTGCGTTATTGCTAATTTTTCTGACATTAGCTCCGTCACGTGTTCTCTATACTTCAGCTTCTCACACATGATACAGAGTAAACGTACCCTTTCTAAAAAAAATCAAATTGTCAAGTGGAATAGCTGACCTTTTGATACTTGATCTATGAATTTTCTGTTTATGATTGTTTTATCACGTTTTTCTTGTAGTATTTAGTGTGTCTCAAGGAAAGGGATCATCGAAAGCTGTGTTGCTATACTCACAATCTAGGCAAGGCCCAGAAACATCACAATTAATTCGGCACATACTGAAAGTATTCAAGATAAATTGTCAGTTCCTGTTTAAGATAACAATAGCAGTTTGAACATTCAGATCAAGACCATCACTGTCCTTTAATTGTTATTAATGAAATACGAAATTTTGAGAAATGTGTGAGGTGTAATTTCACTGGCCATCAGGACTGTTAGTTCATAAGACAAATTTGACCTACCCCCTAAGTCAGAGTTCCCTATTTGTAGGGTGGCTAGAACGTGCTGTAGCCACCCCAGGTGGCTAAGATGACCCCCAGATGTCCCTTTCAACCTCAACCGTTCCGTACTGCCATTAATCCCGTGCTGGGTGAGGCACCGAACGGGAGAGACAGCAAAAAGGCAGAGTTCACCATGCTTATGGTCTTTTCAGATGCTGTCTGGGGCGTGTGCCTTTCTGCCTGTAGCGCTACTAGTAATTACTGAGCGACTAAGCCGTTTTCTTAGTACGCTAGTGGTGGTGTGTCAGTTTTGCCAACTGATCTTACAGAAACAACTCTTCTTCCTGATTCTTAAACCTATAAATAGAATTTATTAATCTGTTGGGTCATAGGCCAGATTTAGTCTAGAGCCCTTCTCGGACGGACCTGCTTGTCTTTGTATGTTGTGGCTGAAAACAAGGACAGTTGCTGCTGGAGTAACTTTCCTTAGAGGATACATGAAACTACGTATTAACCATGAATTTCAAAGTGGAGAGGACAAGTAATGTGAAATAGTAATGCAATTATGTTGTTTTACTGATGATTTATGCATGAACTAGATCTAAACAGTCAGTTCCAGTTAATAACTTGTGATGTTCAGCTATGCAATTCACTGCTACTGATTTTCTTTTACAGACTTCGATGCAATTACTGATCCCATAATGAAAGCAAAAATGGTAGCTCTTAAGGGGATCAATAAAGTCATGGCGCAGAGTAACATGGGGATGCCACCAATGGTTATGAACAGGTAGGCAACACTTGATACCATTCCTTAAGGCTAAAAAATCTAAAAGGAAATAGTAGAACTAAGGGAGACTGCACATAGGAAATGAAAAAATTTAAAAGTGGAAAAATCTTTATGTCATGTAGTTCATAGTCCTTGGCGTTTCTTTTTTTCTCACTTTCTAATAATGTAATGACACATCTTCCACGCATTGTGTTTGAACACTGTTGATGGCCATGTAGCGGTTAAAATTCATGTTGCGGCATATCACTTAATGCTAAGTATAATTAAGATTTAGCCCTAGTAATGAAAGTTTCATCCTTTCTTTAAATCCATTATGGAGAATGAAAGGAGCTGTGACCTTTTCTTTTTGTGTGACCTTAGAACAGCGTGTTTGCTCCTTCCTAACACATGCTTCAGTGTTACATGATAATATGTGGCTTACCAGAGGTTTACATTTAACCAACTCTAGTTGACTGTGCTGGTGACCATGATATTGAAATCCATTAAATCTTTTTTTTTGTATCATAATATATTAAAATACAAATACAGGTATTTGTGTGCGTTTTCACTGTTATAGCAAGTTTACTTCATCTCTTTGAAAAAGGTGTAAAATGCAGTAGTTTCAACAAAGGCTTAGAGCATCAAATGAGAATTAATTCTCCAGACATTGAAAAAGTTTGGTACAGAAGTTCAGGCAAATGTCTATAAAATACGCAGATGCTTTTGTGTAATACAAAGGTTGTCTCTCCCCTGAAATGCTCACCAATTTTAAAAGTTATAATTTCACTTTCTGTTTATATATCAACAGGTTTCCCTTTATGGGTCAGCCAGTGCCAGGGGCTCAGACCAGTGAAGGCCAAAATCATATGCAGCAGGCGATTACACAGGTAATACAACTTGATATGGGGTTTAACAAAAGTGTTTAGTAATGATAACTAATTGGGTTTTTTTAATTGAATCGTGATTTAATATCCTTGTCTGTATGTTTTACTGACATTTCTAGGACGGAAGTTTGACACCTCAGATTTCTAGACCTAATCCTCCTAATTTTGGTCCTGGTTTTGTCAGTAAGTACAGATTTAATAATTTATTGTATGTTGGTGCTTCATTCTATAGTTCTGTTTTCTTTAAAATAAAATATCCATAAATAGATCCTGTCCCTAGTTCATCCTTTTAAAATGGAGTAATTTCATCATTACAATACCAACTAATAAAGAAGTGCATAGTAAATGCTATTAACACTTTTCGTAGAAGCTGTCCTCAAGGAAACACCATAAGGAAAGAGGGAAACAGAACAGTCAGAAAAACTAGCGTTACTTGGATTTGTGAGAGTAGTAATCTATTAACTGACAGACTATGTCAAAAAACTGGTCTTTGGTTGTGTTGTAATAATCTGAGCTCAGTGAGAAAAACAGTCTATATTGATGTTTGCTTTTTTTTATTTCGGAAGCAGAAAGTTTTGTGCAGCATCGTTGTCGTTTTAGCAAATACCAGTAAAAGCTTTCCAGGCATCAGTTAAGCAAGACTGGTTGGGAACCACAGTTGTTGAAAGCAGAAATATATAGCACTAATATTTTGCGTTCCTTGTTTCTGGTTGCCCTAGATCAATTGTAAATCCTAGTCTCTATGATGAGAAAGATTTATTAGCAGAAATGAAAACTGAACATAGGTTGGGAGAGGAAGGCCACATGTAAAAAAGTGTTTCTATCACTGCAAAAACTTTACTTGATATTTATGAATAAGAAGCAGAAGTAAAGACTTTCACCTTTTCCAGAAAGTGGAGTAGCAGCACTGAGTATGCAATAAGGAGCTTTTGCGATATTATCTGTATTAATTTCTGGTGAGATTTGACATGGCACCCAGCGGTGGCCTGGCTGGGGTTGGGGTGGTGGTGGTTCTCAGCACTGGAGAAAATGTGTTTCTCATTTCACTAGTAGTTATGCTTACCTGGAACTGGTTAATATTTTAGTACTTTCATTTGCACTTTCACGTTGCTCGCATCTGCAGTTACACTCCGTCACTTCCACTCGGCTGTCCCTTCAGGTTACGTGATTACTTTCGCAGAATTTGTCGTTGAAAGAATGGGCACCCCTCGAGCCTGTAGCGGGCTCTGTGAATTGATCGAGCTGAGCCGTTAGAGTTGATGGCTGTCGCTGCCCCTGTGACTGTTAAAGTAGAAGGTGGCAGGGACAGGAGGACATGGTTCTATTGAAATCGTACTGTCGTGTAGGTATCTTTATTAAACAAACATTCTTGACGAGAAAGATCCATGCCGTGTTCCTGGTTACCCAGCTCTTTGCCACAATGCGATCAGGAGACAAATGATACTTTCACCAAACCTTCTCTCTTGCCTCCTGGACTTAGTGCGGATCGAGTGTTATCAGACATGATTGTTTTGCCTCGAGAAACACATCCTGAAAGCAATGGGCTGCTCATAGCAGATGAGCATTCCTCATTTGTGAAGAGACTAATGTCTCAGTTACAGTTTAAATGAGAGCGTGTGTGTTTGTGGGGAGGAAAAGGCACTGGTGCTGAGAGCCCTGTGCAGAGGATATAAGTAATATATAAGTTATTTTTATGTAAGTTATAAAGTTATATATAAAATATTTATATATAAAGTTATATATAATATAAGTTATTTTTATAAGGCAGTATCTTTCTTTTGTTTCATAAATATTTGATGGTTGTTTATAATTTTAATTTTTTTTCTCAGAAGTCGTAATAAAAATAGATTTTTATATGTATAAAACTATTCTGCAAACACCAGAATTAGTGAGGCCAAGTTTCCTGTAAATTTGTGTCCTCACTCCCTCATCTCTTTCCCTCTACCTGAGCGCTTCCAGAGGTCTTCCACGTCCCCTCTTCTGTGCCAGAGCAAGCAGGGTACCGCCAGGTTCTGTAGCTGCCTTCAAAGCTACGTTGGCTCACTGGCTAGACAGCAGGCTGGTGTCTCTTGAAATTAAGGGACTGTATTAAAACTGCTTTCTCTCAATAAATGCAGTAATTTGGATTTTTGTCTCTTTTCTTCCACTCCAAGAGCTTAATACTTCTTGAGATACCAAATAATCTGTCAGATTTGGTTGAACTTGACCAGTGGTTTCTTCAAATAAGGGGGGAATCTGATTGTTAAACTTGATCTCTAAAAAGTAGGCTGGGAGCTCACCCCAGGATGAGGTCATATCATAATTAATCTCCCTTCTCTCCAGATGATTCACAAAGAAAACAATATGAGGAATGGCTGCAAGAAACGCAACAACTTCTTCAAATGCAACAGAAGTACCTTGAGGAGCAAATTGGAGCACACAGAAAATCAAAAAAGGCACTCTCAGCAAAACAGCGTACAGCCAAGAAAGCTGGCCGTGAGTTCCCAGAAGAAGATGCAGAACAGCTTAAACATGTTACTGAGCAGCAAAGCATGGTCCAAAAACAGCTAGAACAGGTAATCATCCTGAATCCAAATTGATCCCCTTAATGCTAAGCTGTCATACTGGTATGACTCTTTCCTTTAAATCTTCTAAAAGGCGAGTTGAAATGCTTAAATATGGTGGAGGTTATTTAGGAGCCACTCCCTATCGTATTTTGGGTGGAACAGCGTTACTCTGGATTGCCGGTGACACTGGAGTTGTAGGAGAATGTGCTACGGCAGACATTATGACAAAAAGCTGTTTTAGTACTTTGGGAAGAGGCGAAATTGCTTGGTAAGATGACTTGCTAAGGAGTTCCTGGCACCATGAAAAGCATAAATGAAAGATTGAGAGGAGAGCCTTAGCATGCAGGGTTAGTTTCAGGCTTGAATGAATCTCATAACTCAGTCTTTTTCAGGTGCCCTTAAGAAATCAGAAGATCTTGGTTATATGCCAGTTAAATGTTACTGTTTGAAAATCTCTTTTCATTATGTTTTTAGTGTTAGTCTAGTTTTATGATCTGTCTGATTCCTAGACGCTGATCATCACTGTTATCTGTTATTGTATCATGGAATATACAGGTAAGAGGGATATCTGGAGATGATCTAGGCTACTGATCAAAGCAGAACTGGCTTCACAGTTAAATCAGGTTGCTCAGCGCCTTGTCAGTCGAGTTTTGTAAGTCTCCAAGTGTAGAGATTTCCCAGCCTCTCTGGGCCCCTCTTCCAATGTGAAACCACTTTCACCGTGTTTTGTTTTTCATTCTTTGTATTCAGTTGGAATTTCACTTGCTACATCTTGTAACTGTGATTATAGTAAGTGAGATTAAAATTAAAGCTGTGATAACTTGGATAAATCTAGGGTTTGGCCAACGGTATTGAATGCTGTGTTCCTCAATACATTGTTTATAAATTACCTGGCGTAATTGTCAGGAACAGCTAGAGCTGCTGAACATAAAAATGCTTTAGAATTACCCTTTATTAATATGAGAGAAAAAATTGGCAGCAGGTCTTGGAATGAAGTCCTAAGTGATCTCTGACCCTCGAGTTCTTGCTCCTGGGTCGCTTCAAGACAAAGTATGCACTGGATGGAATCCTAGTCAGCTTGTCTTTTCACTATGTGGAAGAGGGATGGAGCAGATAAATTACATCTACATCGTTGCTTCCTTTTTTTCCTTTTCACAATGAATCACAAGTAGAATAAATGTAAAAAAAAATTAACTTCAGACAATCTTTATCATACATACATCAGTCTAATCTAAAGGAGGAGTTACATTGAAGTAAGAGCTGCTAATCATGATGTTGCCGGCAGATTCATTTAGTGCTCCATACTTAAGGTTCTTTTATTTTTCATTTTTAAACTTTAGTTTCACATACTGCTGGAAAATGCCCTCCACTCCCCTTCAACCACTGACTTAGACCAGTCATCCACATCCTAAACAGCACTTTGTTACATGCCTAGTAGGAGCTTCAATAAGATTTTATTAAAGTATGTTTTTAAGGACCTTCTGTTGAAGCAGTTCACCACTCTTTCAAATCAGATCAAGTAATTTTTCTGTCATCAAGCTTCTGCTACTTTCTGAAAGGGACAAAGTCTCTATATCTGTATATAGAGGAAAGAACTCTCAAATCCCTGTGAATGGCTGGTCCTGGCCACAGGCGCAGAGAAACTGGAGCTGACTTTGTGCGACACAAGCTAATGTGTGACAGGGTTATTAGCTCAGGCACGGAGCCACCACCATATTGTCTCCACGGCCAGGGCAGTGCAACTGCTTTTGTGAGGCACAGTGCCTGTGGTAACGAGCTCTGCCGCGTTCTCCCCTACGCGGCTAAAATCCCCAGGTCCATCTGCGCGGGGCCGTGCACCCAGCAGGGTGTAGTCGATGCTGGTCCTTTCAGATCTCGACTCATTCCGAGTGCAATCCCGTGGCTGATCTGCCGCTGCAGGCCCTGGGGGGCGTTAGTGGTTTGGAAGCCTCGTTGTCCAGGCAGCCGGAGCCAACACAGGTTCAGTGCTGTGTACCCATGGAGAAGTCCTGGAGTGCTGGACTCTGCAATGCCGATTGATCCAGTTGGTGGCTTTATGCAGTGGCACGCTTTATCTGGTGCTGTCAGTGCCAAGCCAGAGCTCATGAATCATCTTGGACCTGAGATTACTGTGCAAATAGCCTTTTGGGTGCATCTGTCCGGCATTCTGGAGCGTGTCCTGTAATATCTCTGTTATCCTGAGCTTTCTGGCTTGTCTCTCGTCCCAGATAAAGGAGAGTGCTGTCAAACGTTTTTAATTATGTTATGGACTTTTTCTATCAGCACAAACAGCAAATGGAAGTTGTGGAAATCATAATCTAAAGAGCAGAAGTGAGAGAGAGATAATGTATGTATTACTAACCAGCAGGTTACAAGGGCTTTTATTTTCTTTAGAGAGCAGTGTAGTTTGGTATCTGTTGTGTTTCTGAAAAGCTCTTTCTTCTCTGACACTGTCATATCGTCCCATTGGCTTCTTCGTAGAAACTTAGCTTTTAGTGTCCAAGTCAAGTTTATTTTCATCCTAAAATTTAATATTTTCAAGCAGCAGTTGGCATTTTCATCTGCTGTGTGATGTTTGAGGATCTGCCTGTGAATAAATGGGAATCTACCTCGCTGTCTTCCTGCAAACTAATTGAAAATTACATCTTTTAAAAGATTTTGCTGATGTGTGAAGATCATCTGCCTCATTGTTTCCTTTGTCCTGTCTGTTCCCAACTATTGTTAACCTGTGCATGGACGATAAGATCCATAGGACAAAGATCACTCTTGGTTTAGGTTTGTATATTCTCTAGCACAGCGGAGTCTTGGTATGTAATTAGACCTTTGAAGCAGTGTTATTTTTTCTAAAATTTTGTGATGGATAGTGTTTCTAAAGAAATAATGGCTATTTATCCTTGAAAAGGGAGAGAAAATAAGACTATGCAGGCATGCTGGTTTTGCCTGGGGTTCATTGTCTACTGAAATTGTAATGGTGAGCTGCATGTTTTCTGCTACTTACATAGTCAGTACATGTCAGAGATGAATAATGACTTTTTTAATTTTTAGATTCGAAAGCAGCAGAAAGAGCATGCAGAACTAATTGAGGAATATCGAATCAAGCAGCAGCAGCAGCAGCAGCAGCAGTGTGGAATGGCACCCCATGCTATAATGCCAGGTGTCCAGGCTCAGCCACCGATGGTTCCAGGAGGAACATCACCAGCAATAAATCAGCAAAACTTCCCCATGGTGGCACAGCAGCTCCAGCATCAACAACATACAGTGGTAATCCCTGGGCAGTCCAACCCAACCAGAATGCCAAATTTATCTGGATGGCAGTCTGCAAATACCCCTGCAAGTCATATCTCCATGAATCCAGCAAGGATGCAGCCTCCAATGACACCGTTGCCAATTACTCCTGGTACACCAGCTCCTGTGCCTGGTCCAAATGCAACTGCACAGTCAGGGCCACCACCAAGGGTGGAGTTTGAGGACAATAACCCTTTTAGTGAAAGCTTTCAAGAGCGGGAAAGAAAGGAGCGTTTACGAGAGCAACAGGAACGGCAACGCATTCAGCTTATGCAGGAGGTAGATCGACAGAGGGCTTTACAGCAGAGAATGGAATTAGAACAGCACGGTATGATAGGGTCAGAATTAAATAACAAAACATCCTTATCTCAGATACCTTTCTTTAATTCTGATCTACCTTGTGATTTCATACAAACTCCCCGACCTCTTCAGCAGTCTCCACAGCATCAACAGCAACAAATGGGGCAAATTCTGCAACAAGGTCCTGTGACCTCGCCTCCTGCCACAAATTTTATGCAAAGCAGTGAGCGAAGGCCAGTGGGACCTACAACTTTTGGACCTGATGCATCTGCTGTTCCAGGTGGAGCCCCTAATTTCCATAATGTAAAACAAACTCATGGGAATCTCCCTGGTGCCCCCTTTACGCAGAACCAAGTCAGGCCTCCATTTGCTCCTCCTGTACCTTCATCTACAGTGCTCAGTAGTGGTGCCTCATGTGGTTCGGACACTAGCATGCCCCAGGCAGCAAACTTCCCTGGATCAAGCCAGTCTCTCATACAGCTGTATTCTGACATAATCCCAGAAGAGAAAGGAAAAAAGAAAAGAACACGAAAAAAGAAAAAGGATGAGGATGCCGAGTCAATAAAAGCCCCGTCAACTCCCCATTCAGATATAACTGCACCATCAACTCCAACCATTTCTGATTCTACCTCCACCCCCGCAGTTAACACCCCCAATGAACTTTCACGTCATCAAGATGAACAAGAGTCAGTGGAGTTAACGGGCCCATCGACATCAAATGTGGGAGAGAGCCAGACCTCTCCGGAGCTGGAATGTAAGCTCCCCAACAGCAGTCTGCCTCAGAAACCGCCCGGTGTAAGTACCGAGATTGAAAAGGCTAAAGCAGATCCACCTGCCAGCATTCAAGAAGTTAAACTAGAAAAGGCAGAAACTGATCAATGCTCGGGTCAAGCTGAGCCTAAACCAGAAAATCCAAGCAGTATTAAGGTGGAAGAAGATAAGGTCACATCCCAGTCTGCCTCTTCAGCTCAGAGTCCAGCACAACCAGCAAGCATTCCAGCAGCGAAGGGAGAGTCAGGGAATGAACTGCTGAAACACCTGCTTAAAAATAAGAAGTCCTCATCTCTTCTAAATCAGAAATCAGAGAACAGTGGCCGAACAGAAGAGGAGGCTTCTGGGGATAAAAAGTTAACAGAGAAGCAGAATCCAGCTGAAGGAATGGTGAGCCTGTTACAGGTTTTGTTATACAGTGGGCATCGACATCCAAAGGCGAGTTTGTGCCTTTACCACAGGCATTTGTGAAAAGCTGGGGAGGGGCTGTTTGCAAGGGCACGTAGCGATAGGACGAGGGGCGATGGCTTTAAACTAGAGCAGGGTAGGTTTAGATTAGACATTAGGAAGAAGTTCTTTACGAGGGTGGTGAGACACTGGGAACAGGTTGCCCAGAGAGGTGGTGGAGGCCCCATCCCTGGAGACATTCAAGGCCAGGCTTGATGAGGCTCTGAGCAACCTCATCTAGTTAAAGATGTCCCTGCTCACTGCAGGGGGTTGGACTAGATGACCTTTAAAGGTCCCTTCCAACCCAACACGTTCTATGATTCTATAACCTACCTGCACATAGTGGAGTTAAGAGCTTTAAGGAATTGTTACCTCCCTTTTCTCCGTGAGTAAATCATCTGTGTTATAAAAAGAACAAGTTTTGGAATGACTTCATAGATCAGTGTATTCAGAGATTTTGTTAAAATGCAAAATCTAATTTTTTTTATTGATAATCATCATAAAAAATGCCACTTCCTAATATTGACCAAGATAAAGGCAAGATTTTACAGTATGACTCTTCATTACCTCCTCCTGTGTTTCTGAACAGCGTACGGTATGGCAAACATTGCTTTCTTCTGGGACTCCACCTCAGTCACGTATGGGGTGCCCTGGGCGCCTTCGCGGGGGTGTAGGGCTGGGCTTCGCACCCTTCAGCTGCACCATTGGCAGTGTTCCGTGCAAGCGAGTCCAGGCTCCTTTCTTGCCTGTCAAAGTCATATATTGTCTCTAATTTTAGTAGAAACTATGCTCTGGGATTTTTATCAAAAGCGTGAAATTAACTAAATCTCCTAAAATGGCTGGATTTCTGTGTTACAGAATATTTGTCCTAATTAATTTTACTTTAATGGAAGGGGACATTAATTATTTATATTAATGGCGTTATATGATTTAATAATTTATAAGGTTCTTAAAAACAGACCAAAAGAAACTTGCTTTCTCTGGAGGTAGCATACACTTTATTTTTTTTTTATTGTAATATTTAATTTCTGCTCAGTTTTGTTATGACAGGAATAGTGGTGAGAGTACTTGCGATAGAGGTTGTGTAGAGCTCTTTAAAATAATAATTGATAAAAAGAAATTTGACCTTTTTTTTGGCTTGCCCCTGTCCGTCGCATTACCAAGTCCCATTCTGATTGCTTTTACACAACTATGCTTTTCTGGGAAGAACGGCTTTGCAAATGCGTGCTGAAAGTATTTAAGCAAATGGTACAATCCAGAAGTGTTTCACAACACTGTTTTTGTTTCTAATCTCAAAATACATTCGTATTATATTAACTTACACGCCTTTTTTCTGCAACCAAGTCTGCCTTTCATTACGCCCTTGTGAAAATCTCTTAAGGTTGCATGCATATGTAACTTTATTTTATGGGATATTCAAAAGAAAATGTTTCTGGGGTGTGAGTTTTTAATGATGTTTTCAGACGTCAGTGGTGTTAACGATAAGTCATAATTCGGTGTGTAGGGACAGTGCAGCAGTTAGAGTTGCTAGTGAGACAGCAGAGTAAACAAACCATAAAATACAGTTTGTTATCGATGGGATTTATTATATTGTGCATGTTCTTTAGACTATTGTGCAGTAAATTTGAATGAACTTATATCAAAGTGTCAAAAATTCTGCTTCGCTTTCATTTTTTTTATACCAGCAAACTGCAGGAAACCAGATGCAAGGTGCGTTTGGGTGTAGTAACAGCCAGCTTCAAAGAACAGATGTAGGACCTGAAACCAAGAAACAGAGAAATAAGCGAGCTCAGAGGACAGGGGAGAAGGCAGCTCCTCGGTCCAAGAAAAGAAAAAAAGAGGAAGAAGAGAAGCAAGCTATTTACCCTAATGCTGATACGTTCATCCAGTTAAAGCAGGTAGGTATACAGGCGCTGGGTGAGGCATCAAGAGGACACTTGAAAGAGTGGGCTCCTCATGATGGAAGTTGATTATTAAGTTGAATTCTGAGTACAGGGTGGAGAAAATGAAAACTTCCATATTTTATATGGATGTATGGTGTATTTCAATTGGGTTTATTTACTGGCTTTATTTCAATTTGGAAGATCTACCGACGTGGCAGGCATTTGGTAGTCTCAAAGCCATGGAGTTCCTGTGGGCTCTGGCAGCCTGTGTGGCTCCGATGGACAGGCGACCACCCTCCTTAACAGGCAGAGGGGCCTGTGTTTGACGCAGTTTTCTGATAGTGGGTACATGCCAATTATTTTTTTAAATTTGAAACCACTTTACTGGTGTTTAGAGATCTGCAATACCGTGTTGCAGTTAAATTAATGTCTACCTTTTTTCTTTTAATATAGCAGCTTTCTCTTCTGCCTTTGATGGAACCAATAATTGGGGTGAGCTTTGCACACTTTCTTCCCTATGGCAGTGGCCAGCTAAATGGTGGAAACCGACTTGTGGGAAGTTTTGGTAGCGCTACTCTTGATGGGGCTTCAGATTACTACTCCCAGCTCATTTACAAGGTATGGTTTTAATCTGGATATTCATTGTGTTCTCTGTGGGAGAAGTTCATGACATTATTCCTGCTGGGTGGTTAGAGTTCCTGCCTTTTATGCAACCAGAAGAAAATAATCGTGTGTTGCTAGACTAGATAAGATGGTGCAGTGGTGAAACAGTCACCATTGTTTTACTCTCTGAAAGTGGAAATCAGTTCTAGAAACTCTATTGTTAACTAATTAAAAACTACAAGTATTCCTTTTACGAATGGATGCTAAATAGCGAAAATTGTAATTACAGTTTTATGGAGCAGAAAAGGCTGAATTCTCAGTATTTTGCAAAGTCATTGAAAGCATTAAAGCATTTCTTAATGTGAATTAAATAGGAAACAGGCCTTCCTCATTTGCCCACTAAGCCCTAACTAAGAACCAGAGAACTCTGCACAAAATGGACTGTTTGTTGACGAGCTAGTAACACACAGAATTTAAAACTCAGTCTCTGAGATCAGAGTGGCAATACTGGGAGAGCAGCAAGATAGCGAACAGACAGAACCAAATTTGCTGCTCGGCTACGCTGGTATAGAAACTTCAGTAACTTATTAAAAAACAGTGGCGTTTACTCCAGCCTTATGTGGCATGTAAGCTGAGAATGTGACCTAGCAGAGATAGCTACTCTGGTCAGAAGTGAGTAATAAGTATGAGCTTTGTAGGCGTGACTGCGACAAGAACAGATACTGAAGTTCTCATTTAGTTTTCATTTTAAATACGGGCAGTTAAGTAAGCTAGCGAGAGGTAGCCTGGAGTGTGAACTCACTGAGTATCTGCTTCTCCATGGTAACTGCTTCCGTGAAAGCCCAGCCTGTGCTAAGCGTGAGGTAGCTTCCCTTCTGCTGCACGTCGGGTAGGCGGGCTTGCTTTTGCTGATGGAGAGTCACAGTGGAATAGCTTTCAGTCTTCAGTTCAGACCTTTGCTTAAACTATAGGAACTGGTTGGGGCTCCCACACCATTCCTAAAAATGTTTTTTATGCTTTTCTATAAATAATTTAGCCGTATCTTCTTTCAGTGATGTATACTCCTCATGTAAACTATTTCTCTGGTAATATCATTGACACAAGAAAAGCAAAGCATTGTGTCTTTTATAGTAGATACTTTTATGTATTTGGTCACATATTTGAGAATTAACCATCGTCGCTTATCAGCACTACCTCTGGGTGTCAAAATGCGTGAGTGGGTTACGTTATTAAGAACAAAGCAAGTTTTCACCTTGTGTTCCATGGCTGATTTACGGTTCGTTACTCTCATGCAGCAGAATAATCTGAGCAATCCTCCGACACCCCCAGCCTCTCTCCCTCCCACCCCACCTCCAGTGGCGTGCCAGAAGTTGGTGAATGGCTTCGCAACCACTGAGGAGCTTGCTGGCAAGGCTGGTATGTTAGGAGGTCACGATGGTAAGACTAATACCTCTTGTTTCCATAATAAATGAGTCAAGTTTGTAGCAAATTACAAAACAGGCAACTGGGATGTTTTTCAGTTGCTATAGTCTTTTCTTATAAAAACAGTGTGCCTGGCCTCTTTAAGGTTGTAATCATTATTATCCGGTAGTATTTTACACCAGTATAATGTCAAATAATAGCCTTTTCCCTTTCCTTTTCGAAAAGATGTTGAGAGCTAGAAGCACTCTTCAGAGATGAAAAAGAAAACCTTAAGAAATTTTTTTTTTATGTCCAGTACAAATGACTAACCAGTTAGTTGAGGGAGCTCAGCGACAGTCTCCCTGTAACGTATCCTCAGCAGGCTTTATATTTAGTTGGTGTGTATTCCTGATGCTTGGAATTTGGTCAAGTAATATTACTTTCTCGTGAATAAAACTTTGTACTGCCTTTTCGTAAGGGCTGTTCAGTGATTAAAATCCTTTCTTCCGCCCCTTTTTGTTGTTAAAAAGTTGTTGATTTTAATTTTTTTTGTAAGTAAAACAAAAATCCTCTCATCCTGGCAGAAGGCACACTGAAAAGCCTTTTGAGCCCTTTTTGCTCAAAATGTGCAGTTTTTGGTAAATATGGAGATAATTCATGAACGGTCAAAAGTTTTTGAACTCCAAGTGGATGAGAGTGGTGTTGCCATCTGCTGCAGTGCCCTGGTTGTATCAGGGAGCACAGAACGTTTGTCAGTGGAAGAGCTGTGCAGTGTCTCATTGTGCCTGTGTTTCCGTTTTCAGTCACCAAAGCTCTGGGACCAAAGCAGTTCCAGTTGCCTTTCAGACCACAGGATGATTTATTAGCAAGAGCAATGGCTCAGGGCCCTAAAACTGTGGATGTTCCTGCTTCACTTCCAACGCCACCTCACAACAATCAGGAGGAGTTAAGGTAGGTTTTCCTTGACATCTTCAAATACCTGTTTGGAGCAGATTCTGTGATCTTTCGGTAGGAGAAGAGACTGTGAAGGTGCGAAGAAACGAAATCTGCACCACCACGCAGCGCAGAGAACGTAACGGGATCGTTTGTCCTAGTTAACTCTTACCATTCCACATGTAGAGAGCGGCACAGTGAAATAGGGGACTTCTGACACTGCTGGATCGAGATGTTAGGTTGTTAAGAATTCATTACCTTGCTCTACTAAAAGCGGAAGAATCCTGTATGTATTTTTCCTGGAGCAACTTGGAGCTGTTGTACCGTGGCAGTACCTGACTGCTGTAGCAGACAGCGGTACTGTGCAAGAGGCAGCCTGAAAACTCCCCAGCTCTACTCAGTTTGTTACCTTGTGGGAATGCTCGCTAGAACATGAGTCTCCCTACAAGGATCTTCCCTTTTGCCTCCTGGTCGCTTGCCCAACAAAAAGCCGGGTGGCTTAGAAGCGCTGAAGGCTGTGCACGGGCAAGGAGGGACAGACTGGTTGAATACACTTAAACCAGAAAGTTTAAATAGTAAATACTAATTTTTTACACAGGTCGATGGAGCCATGGGGAACAGACAGTTCTGTGACGGGGCCTGGGCTTTGTTAGTGCCTCTGTTTTCCTTTATGGATCTGTCCCAAGAAACTGCCATGTGCAATGGAGTATGAGATACCTAGAAGTAACGGCTTACCACATAATTGTGTTCCATGTGTTCCATGCAAGAAGCAAGTTCTCAATAGCTCCCTGTCGCGATGTTTAACTTTGCCTTACCAAAGCTTTTTAGGCTATTTCCAGAAGTTTTCCAAAACAGCTTTTTTGGGTTTTGTTTCAGGGTTCAAGATCACTGTGAGGACAGGGACACTCCCGACAGCTTTGTTCCTTCTTCCTCTCCTGAAAGTGTGGTGGGAATGGAAATAAGTAGGTACCCGGACTTGTCAGTCGTAAAGGAGGAGAACCCAGAACCTGTCCCATCTCCCATCATTCCCATCCTACCAAGCAGTACTGGAAAAGGTGAGACTGCAGCAGAGCAAACAATTAGAACTAGGCTTTTCTTTTTTTTTTGCATCCACGTGCATGTATGATTAACTTGGTGTGTTTCGTTTTATTTTCAGGTTCAGAAGCTAAAAGGAATTATATAAAATCAGAACCTGGTTCAGGAGTGTTACCTGGTTCTGGCTTCTTTGCCTCTCAGCTTGGACCATCTCAGAATGGTCCTAAATCTGGCCTTATATCCGTAGCAATTACTTTACATCCCACAGCTGCTGAGGTAAAAGGAATAAGCTTGTGTTACGTATATAAAATACAACAGCAGTTAATATATTGTATATCTAGTGTATCTGAAGGGGTTATAGTGTAGTATAATAAAGCAGCTGTTGTAATCTTCTAATAATTTATATTACCGTTACCTTACTGCCTGTCTGATGAAAACAAAGGTATGTTTTTATTACTGTTTTTAGAACATTAGTAGCGTTGTAGCGGCATTCTCCAACCTGCTCCACGTCAGAATTCCCAACAGTTACGAGGTTAGTAATGCTCCAGACGTCCCATCCTCCATGGCGGCCACCAACAGCCACAGAGTGAATCCGTCTATGGAGTACAGGCAGCACTTACTCCTCCAGGGTCCCCAGGCGGGACCCATGGGCCCTGCCAGGATTGTAGGGTCTTACGGACTGAAACAACCTAATGTGCCATTTCCTGCAAACGGCAATGGTGAGTAGCCGTTAATTCTTTTAAGTTTTCAGTACCTAAATTTTAACTGAGTCAGTATTAAGGCATTTCGGCCTCATAAATTCATGCTCTAGAATTAAAGAACTGATTTTTGTTGTAAATATTCTTATGTGATCAGTACGTGTGAACCTGCTTCTGATGTTAACCATAAATTAACGCCTGATCCATTTCCAGTTTCTGTTCTTTACGTCACCATCAGTGAGGTATTTCTGCCAGTAATTCCCAACATTTTAGGTTTTTTTGTCCCGTCTGATTTTAAATCCATCATTCAGAAAGATTGTTCCTATGCTGGAAAACTTGACACAACTGTTTAAGCATGTATTCCGCTGTTGGTTTCATTATTCATTTCTTATACAACAATGTATTTTTGTCTTGTTGTTTGCACAGTTGGTTTTGGTCTAAATTAAACAATTTCCCCATCAGGATGTAGTTTAAAACTTGCCTTCCGTGCACTGTCCAGGAGGATACTACTCCTCTAGACCACTGAAGAATACTGTGACTTCTCATAAATTCGGTTTAATCTGATACAGCTTCTAACGGATTTATCTGTTTCCTAGGTATAGCTGGCTACAAGGATCACAGTCAGAATATTGCGGAAGGCTCAGCACTGAGACCTCGATGGTGCTCTCATTGCAAAGTTGTGGTTCTTGGGAGTGGCGTGCGGAAGTCCTTCAAAGACCTGCCTTTCCTGAAACAGGTACCGCAGTGGAAGC
This sequence comes from Chroicocephalus ridibundus, assembly GCF_963924245.1. NCBI lineage: Eukaryota > Metazoa > Chordata > Aves > Charadriiformes > Laridae > Chroicocephalus > Chroicocephalus ridibundus. The sequence continues at coordinate 8,033,459 of NC_086285.1, read as the reverse complement.
GGGGCTTCTTGCCTGTGATGGTCAGTGAGCAAACGAAGGCGCAGCAGAGACCACGGCTTGTCATGCCAACTGACACCACTTCCAGTTTCTGTGGAGTCTCCCTTCTCCGTGTCCTGTTTCAGGATGGGACATCAAAGCACATTGGTAGCACAAATAAGAAATGTCGAAGTTGTTACTTCCATAAAATGAATTTCAGTAAATATCAGTAAATGCGGCAGCCTCCTGAATTGTGCCACTAACCTCCGTCCATGACCACTTCGGGGACCTTAGTTCAAAAGGAGCCTGTTTGTAAGGCAGCGCCGTATTGCCGTGGTGGAAAGTACTAGAAGAGCAAGAATACTGAAACGGGTTTTGAGCAGGAATCAGATTTCGGTCTCGGTGTCTTGTATTTCACATAGTTTATTGTGTAGCCAATACACCAGGCGGCTCCTTACGGCCATAGGCAGAGTATTCGCACTGGGAACTGTCACTCATTAAAAAGTACCATTGCTCTTTGTTTAAATGAGATAATTACGTGACAAAGGTATATAGTCAAAATTTATATACAAAAGTAATGGGTTTGTGTAGTCAGAGAAGCACTGAATTCCCAGTGATGTTTTGCAGATGGATCAGTAGATAAAACAGCGTGATCTGTCTTTGATTAGGCTGAAATGAGACATTCTTTTGCCATCTAAAGATACAGGAGAAGGGGTTTTGCTTTGCGAGTATGCCTGTGGAGCAGATGGCTGCTGCATGGCGTAGAGTGCTTCGCTTTGGTTGTTAAACTTCTGTTAAAGGCAAGAAATGCTGAAGAACAAGGCTGTAGGTGGTGGTAGCGTTAGATCTGTCAAATAATCAAGTATTTATATCACACTATTGCTCATTATTTCACAAACGTTCTACAAATAAAGAGTTTCTGGCTAGATTGGAAGACTTGTTTCATTACGTTTATTATGTAAAGAGTGGTATTAAAATGCACTTCTGATTATCTTCCGTGTTTGATTCTCAGGATTCCCAAGAAGGCTCTGATAAACTGAAGGACATCGTATTCTGTAGCAACAACTGCTTTGTTCTTTATTCAGCAGCTGTGCAAGCAAAAAACTCAGAGAACAAAGTAAGTATCGGCTGCTGGGAGACCCCAGCGAGCAGAAATTATTACAGAAATTATTCAAAATTATTTTTTGAAGAACAGAAATGATGGGGGGGAGAGGTGGTAGTTTGCACTTTGTTTTAGAAGTTTATAAATAAATTGTTCTCTATTTGGACGTTGAGATTCTGAACCAGCAGCGTGAAGTAAAATTCCTGTTTGCATAAGTTTCTGTCTGACAGAGACGCGTGGCGGAAGAGCGGCCACCTTGTCCTCTCCCCGCAGGCTCTGGAGACAGTCTCCCAAAAGCAGTCGTTTAACGCCTGGGCTTCCCTGGTTTCTCTGTGAAACACAGACGCGTCTTTAAGGGCTGTTTTCTGCATTGGGATTGGCTTTGTGCAACTAAAAAAAAGTTACAACTGTGCAAATAATAACTGAAGAGCAGATTTGCAAAAAAAGACTTATTTGTTCAATGTAACTAGAAAAATAACCTTATCCCTTTACTTTATTTGGGGAAAGTCACCATTTTAAAGCATTAATTACCAAAACGTTACTGAAGAGCCTGCTAACTGACAGTGACGAGGAAAAGGAGGTTGTAATTATTGGAGAAATACGTTTTAAGAAACTTGTTTGATTTCAGGTGGAATTAGGGCAGGGATTTTTCTCAGGTGATCCCAGGCCCCGTGCTGTGGGTCTCTGCCTGCAGACGCTGCCGGGGATACACCGCGCCCCAGGGGAGCTCCGCACGGGGCGTTGTTTCTCGCTGTGCCCAGGTTCATCCCCTTTCAAAGGAAGATAGCGTCGATTTATCTCCATTTAATCATTAAAATGGAAGAGTCTTCATTTAAGACGAAATGATCCTGATTAAGTTTATTATCCCTTAGATAAAACTTTTTGAGTATTTCTTTTAAGTAGCTTGGTTTCTGCTTTTCCTTGTTCAAATGTTCCTTTTTTTCCCTTAAACCAGCGGGCAGCTCGGGCCACGTGCTTCAAGCGTTTCCTAATTAATGTGCTCTCGTAGTCCCGGATGTACTGTAGAACATGCAGCCTTCCTTCAATGCATCCTACTTACTTTTTTCAGAAGAAATAAACAAATGAAAAGCCCAGACCCTGGAAGAGAAGAGAAATGTGTTCACATCCACATCCTTTTAGTGTCTCACGTAGCTCATTTTCACTAGTGTTTAACCAGGGTAACATGTCTGCACAAGTGCATCAGCACGTACATAATTAAGTTAATTAAATGTCATGTTCAGCCTCTTGATCCTTTCATTTACTCTTTCAAGATTAATCGTACAAGCCACATTAAGCACTTTTTAATCTAAACTTCCTTTGTTGTTCTTGTTTTCTCTCCTTTTTTCTCTTAACAAATCTCTGCAGGTTTAATTCTTGTTTACTGTGAGTGAATAGTTCAGTCCTCGAGGTGTGTGACTGATCTGGAGCCCAGCAGGAATTTCCTCCTCACTTGTTTCCAGGAAAAATACGTGGCATTAATTCCAAATCATCCCCTTCTACCAAATAACAAGATTTTTACTCTTTAAAGTAATTCAGTGACCTATATTTTAAGATTATTTTGTGTTGTCATAAAACTTTCTAAAAATACCTAAGCACTAAATCTGTCCGTTAGCTCCTCTAGGGCAATTGATTCGTTTTTCGTTCAAAACCTGGACAAAGGATTATTTGTATTTCCTTTGCTGTATGAAAGGGCACCACGTTCTAGGTTGCTGGGAGACCTTCTTTGCTCTGTATCCCAGCACGAGCCGTGATAGCCCGCGTCGGGGAAACTTCCATCTTCCTCTGTTGCTGTTCTGCCTCTTCGGTTCTGACCTGACGGTGTTTGCATTAATGGTTTGGGATTTATTTCTTAAGAGTTTTCTATCGATTTATCAGGAATCGGTTCCATCTTTGCCGCAGTCGCCGATGAAAGACAGGCCGCCTAAAGCATTCCATCAGTACAGCAACAACATCTCCACGTTGGACGTCCACTGTCTGCCTCAGCTGCAGGAGAAAGTTTCTCCGCCGTCATCGCCCCCCATCATGTTCCCCCCTGCCTTCGAAGCAGCCAAGGTAGAGGCAAAACCGGACGAGCTTAAGGTAACGGTGAAGCTAAAACCTAGGTTAAAAGCAATACATGGTAGTCTTGACGACTGTCGGCCTCCGAGTAAGAAATGGAAAGGTATGAAATGGAAGAAGTGGAGCATTCAGATTGTGATTCCTAAAGGATCATTCAAACCTCCTGGTGAAGAAGAAATAGACGAATTTCTTAAAAAACTGGGCACGACCCTTAAACCAGATCCTGTGCCTAAGGACTACAGGAAATGTTGTTTCTGTCACGAGGAAGGCGATGGATTAACTGATGGACCAGCAAGACTTCTTAACCTGGATTTAGACCTTTGGGTCCATCTGAACTGTGCTCTTTGGTCTACAGAAGTCTACGAGACACAAGCTGGTGCCTTAATAAACGTGGAACTAGCACTGCGCAGAGGCTTGCAAATGAAATGCATGTTTTGTCACAAAATGGGTGCCACCAGCGGTTGTCACAGGTTAAGGTGCACCAATATTTATCACTTTACCTGTGCCATTAAAGCACAATGCATGTTTTTTAAAGACAAGACCATGCTTTGCCCCATGCACAAACCAAAGGGAACTCATGAGCAAGAACTTAGTTACTTTGCAGTCTTCAGGAGGGTCTATGTTCAGCGTGATGAGGTGCGGCAGATTGCTAGCATCGTTCAGCGAGGGGAACGTGACCACACTTTCCGCGTGGGAAGCCTGATTTTCCACGCCGTTGGTCAGCTGCTGCCACAGCAGATGCAGGCCTTCCACTCCTCGAAAGCCCTCTTCCCGGTGGGTTACGAGGCCAGCCGGTTGTACTGGAGCATGAGACACGCAAACAGACGCTGTCGCTATCTCTGTTCGATTGAGGAGAAGGACGGGCTTCCGTTGTTTGTCATCAAGGTTGTGGAGCAAGGCCACGAAGATCTGGTCCTTACTGACACGACACCAAAAGGTAAATTCTATGAACTAAGGTTGTGACTGTTGTGGGTCTGCTGTTTGTTTTGTTACTGCTGATGCTTATCAGACACGATGGATGTCTCAGATAACACGTTGCAGACACTGGTCTAATGTAGTGCTCATAGTGAGCTTCCAGGGCCCGTTTTTAAGATCATGCTATGAAGACCGAGGACACCTTTGAAGAACTTGTATAAGCTGCAAACAAGAAGATTTGTTACAAGTTCACGGAGGAGACCCAAGTTTGAGTATTGCAAGTGAATTCTAACAGTAGGAATGTCAGCGTAGGTTTCCTCTCGTGAAAAGTGACTTTGTCTAAATACAGTATCAGCACTGGGTTATCTTCACAGCAGCCGTGCTGAAGTTAGCAAGCGATACAAAGCCAGTTGAGTTGGCCACGTTGTTCTCAGGGCAGGTGACATTGTCTCTGGCGGGGTGAAGCACAGTATCATAGAATCATAGGGTTGGAAGGGACCTCTGGAGATCATCTAGTCCAACCCCCCTGCCAGAGCAGGGTCACCTAGAGCAGGTTACACAGGAACACGTCCAGGTGGGTTTTGAATGTCTCCAGAGATGGAGACTCCACCACCTCTCTGGGCGGCCTGTTCCAGTGCTCTGCCACCCTCAGGGTAAAGAAGTTCCTCCTCGTGTTTAGGTGGAACTTCCTATGTTCCAGTTTGTGCCCATTGCCTCTTGTCCTGTCCCCGGGCACCACTGAAAAGAGCCTCGCCCCATCCTCCTGACACCCACCCTTTAAGTATTTATAAGCGTTGATAAGATCCCCCCTCAGCCGTCTTTTTTCCAGACTGAAGAGACCCAAATCCCTCAGCCTTTCCTCATAAGAGAGGTGTTCCAGTCCCCTAATCATCCTCGTAGCCCTCCGCTGCACCCTTTCCAGCAGTTCCCTGTCCCTCTTGAACCGGGGAGCCCAGAACTGGACACAGTACTCCAGGTGTGGCCTCACCAAGGCAGAGTAGAGGGGGAGGATGACCTCCCTTGACCTGCTGGCCACGCTCCTCTTGATGCACCCCAGGATGCCATTGGCCTTCTTGGCCACAAGGGCCCATTGCTGGCTCATGGTCATCCTGTTGTCCACCAGGACTCCCAGGTCTCTTTACATACATTAGACCATGAACGCGTGGGCAGGTCTTAGGTGCGTGGCCCGTGAGGCTCTGGGTCGTACCCACTCCTGCTGCGGGTGCTGGTGCGCTCGGGCTCGCGCTGCCCGGCCCAGCCCCTGCCTGCGGGATTGTCCACAGTCGCTGAGAGCTGCCTGGAGTCAATCAATGCAAATGGGATGGATAGTTCATTTTCAGAAAATTCTATTTTATGCAGGTTTTCTCAGGAGAATCTGTCTATGTTATTGTTGTCAGAGCACTGAAAGTTTCCATGCTGCGAATTCTTAGTGCTTTGTGCCCAGGAACCCAGGGTGCAGTAGAAATGTTGTGCGTGTTTGGGGTTTGTTCAGGACAAAATAGCAACTTGCCAAATTGTAGAATCACAGAATGGTTCGGGTTGGAAGGGACCTTAAAGATCACCCAGTTCCAACCTCCCACTAGACACCTCCCACTAGACCAGGCTGCTCAAAGCCCCATCCAGCCTGGCCTTGAACACCTCCAGGGATGGGGCAACCACAGCCTCCCTGGGCAACCTGGGCCAGTGTCTCACCACCCTCACAGTAAAGAATTTCTTCCTAATATCCAACCTGAACCTCCCCTCCTTCAGTTTGATAACCGTTACCCCTCATCCTGTCACTACACTCCCTGATAAAGGAGTCCCTCCCCGTCCTTCCTGTAGCCCCTGTGGTTCAGGTGCTGGAAGGGGCTGTAGGGTCTCTCCGGAGCCGCCTTTTCTCCAGGCTGAACGATCCCAACTCTCTGCTTCACTTTTTAAGCACCGGCCAGTTTGTGTACGCAACCAAGGACAAAATGCTGTTTCATTGTTGGTTTCTGGCTCCTGATATCCTCAGGCATTGGTTTTAAAACCAGCACAATAGACTTTTATTTTCTTGATCACTGTAATTCTTTCCCGTATGGTTGTGTAGGTGTGTGGGATAAAATCTTGGAGCCCGTTGCTTCTGTTAGAAAAGAATCTGAAATGCTCCAGCTGTTCCCCGGCTATTTGAAGGGTGAAGACCTCTTTGGTTTGACGGTCTCTGCCGTGGCCAGGATTGCCGAATCGGTGAGTCTTCGCCATCCCAGGCCTTGCTGGATCACCCCAAATTGTCGGCTGTCTCATAGAGGCATGAGAAGGGGAAGAGGAAGCAGTGTGGATAAGTAAATATTTTGTTACATGTGATAAACATATAATTACTTGGTGTTTGTTTTTTTTTTTTCTTTTTCTCTGTTTTATTGCAGCTGCCGGGGGTTGAGGCCTGTGAGAACTACACTTTCCGCTATGGCCGAAACCCCTTAATGGAACTCCCTCTTGCTATCAACCCCACGGGCTGTGCCCGTGCCGAGCCTAAAATGAGTACCCATGTCAAGAGGTTTGTGTTAAGGTATTTTGTTTTAATTTCACATAGTACAGCCCAGGGTTTATAGGCTGCTTAGGGTTATTTGTGCTTTCGTCTGCTGCTTACAAACCCTGTCGTCTTTGGCTGTGTATGTGCATGCCCCGATGGAAGGAACTGCTTTGTCGTCTCTGCTAGCTGGCTTTACGTGTCTGTGTGTCTGACAGAATTATTTAATGGGTTTTGGGGCTCTTTTCAGAGAAATCTTCAGTTTTTCTTGTATTCTTTCCTGTTACATGCCCAACTCCTACAGGCCTCACACCTTGAACAGCACCAGCACATCGAAGTCATTTCAGAGCACAGTTACGGGGGAGCTGAACGCGCCGTACAGCAAGCAGTTCGTCCATTCCAAGTCCTCTCAGTACCGCAAAATGAAAACCGAATGGAAGTCCAACGTGTATCTCGCTCGCTCACGCATTCAGGTCAGCTCTCATTCTAGGAAATGTACCTTGAAATAATTACTTATACCTTTCTTTATATCTATTTTTATATTTATTTTAATAAATTTTATGTATTTGTATATTTTATGTATAAATATTTATACAAAACTTTTATTAAAAAATGAAACTAAAGCTATTGCAAAATTGCTTCAAGTCTCATCCCCAAATTGGCAATTTTTACACGGTAACTCACTTCCATAGATTGATCTTAGTTTAAGATTTCTTTCTAATTACTGTAAATATCTTAAAAATTCATTTGTTACAGTCATCTCAGATAGAAGTTTCTTTTCAAGTTTTGGGGTTTTTTTTAGCATATTTCTCAAAAACGTCATAAAGCTTAATAAAAATACACAGTGGACGTATGACCCGCTCAGACGTATGCGTACAGCGGCGTGAGACTAGCGTGAGGAGGGAGTTCGGGACTTGTTTGCATTCGTAATAATTAAGCGATTCGTTGCTTTGTGTAATCGTGTTGGTGGTTTGCTCCACAGCCTGTTCTGCAAAAGCTCCGTCACTGATCTCGCTGCGCACGAACGCAGCTGTCGTTTATTTTAGGTTGGACTGAACCGTGCCGCTGGGTCCCCGTTAGGTTGCTCCGTTCTAGTAAGGCCCGCTTCCTTTTTCAGTGAATTTTCCATGTTTACAACGTCAGGTTTTGGAGCTGGAGGAGAAGTTTTCTCTCCTAGGCAGAAGCCAAGTACGTTTTCTTGCATCTTAAAAAAAATGTGATGCCAAGCTGGGCTCTGCATCGGGGCTGTTACACCACCGGTTATTTGCCTGCGCCGCTTCCTTCTTGCTGGGCGGTTTCACCTGATTTTCTGCAGACGGGGTTTTGGGGCAGGGTGAGGAATGCAGCGTAAAGAAATGTCTGCTTATTACACAAGTCTAAACCGCAACATATTTTTTTGTAGGGCCTGGGCTTGTATGCTGCTAGAGACATTGAAAAGCACACTATGGTCATTGAATATATCGGAACGATTATCCGGAATGAGGTAGCAAACAGGAAAGAGAAGCTTTACGAGTCTCAGGTACGGGTCGTGTTTGTTGACTGTTTCTTTCCCCTTTCACCCGTTCACACAACCAAAGCGGGTGCCGTTCTGCCGCTGGGTGGGTTCGGGTCCCCTCATTCCCGTTTCCTGCTGCGCTATAAATGCAGCGGGCTAAAAATACAACCAGAGGAGCCTGCAGTGTGTCTCACCCAAGGATCAGAGTATTTAAGCGTTTAATTAATCTCCAGCACCCTGGCCAGGCAGGAAACACGCACCCTCTGTCCCGGAGGATGAAGGCAGAGCTCTGGCAGAGATGTCAGCACCTCCGTTTTTCAGGAGAAATTCTTTAAATTTAAAGGAACTTCCTTTGTGTCACTCAGGGGTGTTGTAACAGTTGGTACGTATTTGTGAAGCACGTCAAGGCCCTCGATGAAAGGCCCTACGGAAGCTATTTGGGAAGTATTAATTGGCCGGGGATCTGTGTTTCTGCCTCGTCCGGTCCCTCCCGAAGCGGGGAGGGTCAGGGCAGTGTGTGACTCGCGCTCCCCCCAGCAGCCGGCGGGCAGTGTCCACTCCGGCCCGCGGGACACCCGGGGTAACCCGTGCCGCTGCTGCGTGTTCATCAGCGACGGCTGCGTAAAACCTACAAGAGCCTTTTTTCCAATTCTGTTTTTCAGAATCGCGGCGTGTACATGTTCCGCATTGACAATGACCACGTCATCGACGCCACCCTGACGGGAGGCCCTGCCAGGTGGGTGGCTCTGCAGAGATCTCTGACCTCCTGGGCCCTCGGCCACCGTCCCTGCCCGGGGCCCTTTCTCAGGGACGCGACTTTGTGGTTTTCTCAGTGGTTTTTGATCTGATGCATTCAGTCTTTGGACTGTTCCACTGAAATAATGTCTTTTCATTAGTTTTGCTCATCTTTTGAGTATGTTTCATGGCAACTATGAAGAGAGAATGGAATTTTTTTTTAACGCTTGATTTTTTTGACATTTTCTAGGTAAAGAAACAAGTACAGAGTAATATAGTTATATCTGGAAAGTCAGTGCGCCCCTGAAGCTAAGGTCATTCTAAGGTTTGGTTCAGATTTGCCTCAAGGGATGCATTTTCTTAAAAGTTTGCCTTGTTCAAACTCTGTTTTCGTAGGTACATCAACCACTCGTGTGCACCCAACTGCGTGGCTGAGGTGGTGACTTTCGAGAGAGGACACAAAATTATCATTAGCTCCAGCAGGAGAATCCAGAAGGGGGAGGAGGTAGGGTGCTCACCTTTGGTTCTCAGTGCCTCCTGCTGCTTGCGTTCATTTCTAGATCCTCGTGTGAGTCCTACGGCCAGGAGCCCAACTTGTTTGTGCCAGGGTCGGGGAGAGGGACCTTTCCCTTCTCTTCCCTTTCCAATTGTGCCCGTTCCTAACGGGGCAACCTCTGGCGTATTCTTAATCATAGTCATAGAATTGCCGAGGGCAGAGCAGACCTTGCAGATCATCGAGTCCAACCATTAACCCAGCACTGACAAAACCACCACTAACCCGTGTCCCTCAGCACCACGTCTGCCCGTCTTTGACGTACCCCCAGGGACGGTGACTCCACCATCTGGGCAGCCTGTTCCAATGCATAATAACCTGTTCTGTGAAGAAAGTTTTCCTGCTATCCAATCTAAACCTCCCCTGGTACAACTTGAGGCCATTTCCTCTTGTCCTGTCACCTGTTCCCTGGGAGAAGAGACCACCCCCCCCACCAGCTGCCCCCTCCTTTCAGGCAGTTGTAGAGAGCGAGAAGGTCTCCCCTCAGCCTCCTGTTCTCCAGGCTGAACACCCCCAGCTCCCTCAGCCGCTCCTCACCAGACTTGTTTTCCAGACCCCTCACCAGCTTCGCTTCCCTTCTCTGGACACGCTCCTGCACCTCAATGTCTTTTTTGTGGTGAGGGGCCCAAAACTGGACACAGCCCTCGAGGTGGGGCCTCACCAGTGGTATTTTGCTGTTTAACCTGTAGGTACAAACCGTGGTAAATCCCAGTTGTTCCATAACCGTTCTCCTGCCTCTCCTTCCAGCTTTGCTATGACTATAAGTTTGATTTTGAAGATGACCAGCACAAGATTCCATGTCACTGTGGAGCTGTAAACTGCCGAAAGTGGATGAACTAGAATGCATTCCTTGCTGTCTTTGAGGGTTGCTTGTCCCTAGGAAGAAGTGATTCACATTTGGATTTTGTCGATGGAAAATTGTTGCCTTTTTTGAAGGGGGAAAAACAAAACAAAACAAAACAAAAATCACTTCTGGAAGTACAGATTTCTACTCGAGTATTTAAAAAAGTTTAAAAAAAAAAGGAAAAAAAAAAGAAAAAAAAAAAAAACAAGCACCAGAAGCAAACCGGCAAAATCGGAAGCCAACTTTCCAGCCACGTGGAGGTGAAAGCAAATGAACAGAATGGTCCAGCACTTTTGTTTTTGAGCTCACTAAAGGAGAAACTGTTGAACTTGGGCAGAGAAGCGATGGCTGACCTGCGGCGGGGCAGGGGCACCTATGAATGTAAGACTGAAATCACCAGCGAAAGGGAGAAGTCCAAAGTGCTGGCCACAGCCTTATTTGATAAAGGGGCAGGCCCTCTAATTAAAAGAAAAATTTTAAATAAAAGTAGACACCACTGAACAAGGAATGTACTGAAACGACTTCCTTAGGGATAGAGCTAAGGGAAAAAATAACTTGCACTAAAATACATTTAAATACTTGATTCCATGAGTCAGTTTATTGTAGTTTTTGATTTCTGTAAAATAAGAGAACCTTTTTGTATTTATTATTGAATAAGTGAATGAAGCTATTTTTAAAAAGAAAGTTAGAAGAAAGCCAAGCTGCTGCTGTTACCTGCAGAACTAACAAACTCTGTTACTTTGTACAAAAGTGTAAATATTTTGAGAAAAAAAGAAAATACAGTATAAAAATAGTTATTGACCAAATGCTACCAGACTCTGCAGCAGTTCGGGTGCTTATTATAAAACGTCGATAGGGATGTTACAATATGATCTCATGTGCTAACAGACATGCGATTGCAATTACGGAATAACCAAAATCTCAATTTAAAGAGAGAAGGGGGTTTTTTTTTTTATGTTTGAAGCAGTCTCAACTGTGGTCTTACGAGAATTTTTTTAAGCAAACCTTAAGCCTGGTAAGGGCGTGTATATTACAACTCTGACTTTTGTAGATGTTTGGGTAATTTAGATTAATTTTATTTGTATTATATTGTTGCATCCCTATTTCTTAAGTCAGGTTTTTTGTGCTTACGATTTGTGATAACTGTGAATAACTGCTAAAACCACCCAAAATGGAGGCTGGACACGGGGTTGTTGTTTTTCTTCGGCAGAAGTAGTGGCGATGAGGTGACCGTTCAGCCCACGTTAAACCGTGTAAAGAGCATAGAATCATGTAGTTGGAGCTTGTCCGCTTCGCTCGCCTTCGGAAAAGGAAAACGAGGAAAAAAAAAAAAAATTAGATGTAATGTGCTTGCAGCTGCAGGACTCTGGCAATAGGGGTTTGGAAAATGTAATTTAAAGATGTGTTTGTATGGATTGTTTTTGTTTACATTTCTTTAAAAAAATAAACACTGTTTTGTGTTTGCTTGTAGAAATTTAATCAGCATTTTGAACCAGGTTAGCTTTTTATTTTGTACTTAAAATTCTGGTACTGACACTTCACAGGCTAAATATAAAAAAAAAAAATGAAGTTTTTTTTTTGTGTGCACAATTAAAGTGGACTGTAAACTGTTGGTATATTCAGTAATACAGTTCTGAACTTGTAATGTATATGGCATGATGTATTTTTATCTTACAGAATAAATCAATTGTATATATTTTTCTCTTGATAAATAGCTGTATGAAATTGTTTCTTGAATATTTTTCTTCTCTTGTACAATATTCCAACATCCTACCAGTATTTGTCCTACAGTTTTTTCTGTTCTGTATAATAGTATCTAATGTTGGCAAAAAAAAAAGAAAAACAACACAAAAAAAAGAATTTTTTGAAGTATACAGAGTGTTATGGGTTTTGGAATTTGTGGAAACAGATTTAGAAGATCAGCATTTACAAATAAAAATATTTTACATCTATAAATGATACCCTCCTGGTTTCATTTGGGGCGTCTGGTTTCCAGTTCTTTTGGGATCTTGGTGTCCGCTTCCATTGGGGAGAAGCGTTTGCATCCCCTCCGCTCCAGCGCAGCCTCACCCCACACGTTAACACCGTGGTGCCACGTCCTCAGCTCCTGCCAGATTCCAGGCCCCTGCTGTCGTGTTCTCCCCAGAAAATCTGCAGGAAAAAAAGCGGAACAACTACATTCTGCTTGTACTGGCTGGGGCTGGGATAGAGCTAATTGTCTTCACCACAGCGAGTGGTGCCGTGCTTTGGATTGGGGACGGAAACAGCGGTGACTGACAACGCACCGACGCGTCAGTCCCTGCTGAGCGGGGCTTGCAGAGCCAAGGCCTTTCCTGCTCCTCACACCACTCGCCAGGGAGGGCTGGGCCAGGAGCAGGGAGGGGACACAGCTGCCTCCAAGGGGATGTCCCACACCATAGGGTGTCACACCTGGCACATTAAGCTGGGGAAGAAGGTGGAAGGGGGGGACATTTGGACTGACAGCAATTGTCAGCATTACGCGTGATGGAGCCCTGCTTCCCTGGAGCTGGCTGAACACCCGCCGGTGGGAAGCAGTGAGTCTTGCTTTGCTTTGTGCGGCTTTTGCTTTATGTATTAAATTGTCTTTATCTCAACCCACGAGTCTTCTGCTTTCACCCGCTGCTGGGGAAGGGGCGAGCGAGGGCCTGGGTGGCATTAACCCATGTCACTGCTGCAGTGACACTGCCCCACACCGGAGCCCTGTCACGACCTCAGTACTGGGTCAAGGCTAAAAAAGGGCTCCGAGATTGATTGATGTATCGCAGAGAAGTGGGAACCAGCCAGGCCAAAGCTGTTCTCGGGTGTTGGTTACTTACATTGTGCACTTTGGCTGCTGGAAGCCGAGGAGCCGGAGTGCCCACCTCAGCCCTGGCACAAACAGGTCAGCACAGGGCAACCGTGGAAACGTGGGAGGAACCGGCCATGGAGCAAAGCCGATCTTGGCATCTGGCTGTCAGCTGCAGCCACCACCAACTCCATGAGGCAGCAAGAAAGAAATACTTGACACAGAGGCTTAAAAATCAGTCCCAGGCACAGTTTCTTTACCAATGATACATTTCTCAGTATGATAAACCGAGTGCTGCGACAGCTTCTAACCCGGGATAAAGCTTTTCCTTCTATGCTTCCTGCTCAGACAAATTCCCAAGGGTCAGCTGTGAGCGGACACTCAAATATGGGAATAAAACTACGAATTTCCACCTAATTCCAGGCAGCCCTTGCAGGGCCTGGCTGAGAGCAATCAACAGCTTCGGGGCCGGGTGCTCACTGAAGAGACAAACACCCTCTGCTTGGTTAGATCTCACGTGCTGACCCGTCTGTGCGGCTGCAGTGCTCAACAGACACAGCCAAAAAAATTCTTTCACTGCAGAAATAACTGAAACTCACCAAACTGCTGTTGCCTCCATCTGCTCCTGGAAACCAGCACCGGTCCCTGGGTCCTGGCAGCATCCCACGAACCCTGGCTTCAGCCACTGGCGCAGGCACACAGTGCTGCAAACTTGGGTATTGCTAATTTTAAACAAAAATACAAAAAAAAAAGTGTAGTATTTATATAAGAGCGAGGTGGAATATTGATCTTCTTATAGTAAGGAACAATCCAGCTGCAACTCGGTGGTCCAGCAATTCTACGTTCTTGTCTGTTACTGCAGGCTTACAGACCACGCGTATTGAGCGGGTTTTGACAGCAGCCTCCAAATTTCCTCACCAGGAGCAAAAGGTCAACAGCCTCAGACTGTAACTACAGCAAACTTCTGCTCTGCCTGTTTGAGGCTTTGTTTGGGTTTTGGTTTTTTAAAAAGACAACATAAAGGCCACGGAAAAAAAGAAGAGGCAGAGCAAGGCTACAGCACAGCCAAGTTGCTGGCCAAACCAGATTGCAGCCCTGGGCACAGCTGGGAACAGCTGCACCAGCACCCGCTGCTGCTTCACACTCGCTCGTGGGAGCAGTCAGGTTAATGAGACGATTAACAATTAAACGATGGTGCAGCCCATCCTTTCACCCGCAACAAGGACTGGAATTAATCCCACACGCAGCAGCCACCCCCGTGTCCCCCCGAGGAAGCAGGTATTTGCGCAGCGTCCCTCTCTCCAGCTGTGGGCACACAGTTTTACACCGCTGCAAGGGCTGGAGGTCGCTGCGAGCTGACAGGGGTGACCCTGTTCCAGCCCTCCGCTGCCCGCACCAGCCATCTGGGAACCCATTTGCAGATGGTGGGTGCCCCCGCCAGGGCTGCCCAAGGCAGGAGGTGCACAGCACAGCCGCACAGCTGCTGAAGGGGGCTGAGGTGGTTGCTTTGAGAGACTTTTTTTGGTAGGAAGGAACTTGGCTGCTGCCTAACTTAATTATCCCCATGGTAATGCTTTATCTGGACCAACTCCCACTTCAGCCCATTGTTGTGGTTTACAATGAAACCCTGCTTACCTGCCCCCTCCTGGCTGGTGACGCACTGCTCCCGCTGCTGCCGAAGGAGGCGAGAAGCTGCGCAGCGGCAAGGGATGGCTCTTACCTGACCATTTTCTTTCTTTGTGCTTCTCCCCCCGCGGTGGCTGCAGGACCAAATGCAACCTGTCACAAGCGAATCTCTCCACTCTGCGGGAAGGCGCGGGTCTATAATTACACCAACATTATTGTTATTTGCCTCACTCTGTCCAAAATGTCAATAACTGCATGCTGGAGTATTCGTGCAGTTGGAAAATGTTTCCGCTGCCCCAGGGAAAGGGCAAGGCCATCCTGGCGCAGCCGTGGCCGAACTGCAGCCTTTCCAACGAAGGCAGGTCGTGGTCAACAAGGTCAACAAGGCCAACTTGGCTAAGAAAAAATACGCTGGGTATTTTTTATGCTGAAAAAATACAGCTTTTCTCTTCTGCAGCGGCTTCCAGGCACTGAAGAAGCATCCAGGGCTGAGGCCGGAAGTCAAAGAAAGGTAAATAGTGAAATAAATGAACTTGGGAAGGGAAACAGAGAAAAAAAAATAAATAAAGAAAGAGAGAAATAATCTGTCAAACCTTCTCAGATGTGAGAGAGGGGGAAAGAGGCGGCTGTGAAGAAAAGGGAGTGAAAACAGGACAAGACCCAAATTGTGAGAACATTGATTTGCATCAGTCTCTTAGTTGGTGCTTTCTGGTCCAATAGCTACAAAGAGTAAGGCCATGCAGATTAATAAAAAAAAAGATACTTTATTTTAAATGCAGCTACTGTCATGAATCATCAAAATAGACTTTGTAATAGTTACTTTGTTTTAAATATGAGGTGACGAATGACAGCTAGGAATTTAAACTACATGAAAGGTCCTAAAATTGTAAATTAAAAGAGCTAAATTTAAATATTACAAATGACAATTTTCAGAAGAAAAATGGGAACAAAAATATTTTCCAGAAAAAGTAAAATAGTTTGGCCAGTAAAACCATACTAAAAATGTAAATTAATGAGATACTGCACATGAAATACTTGAAGAGGACTCCTTTCTGTCACTGCCATTTAAAAGATTCACAAAGCTAAAATCTCACCATTTAAATTACATTGCTCTAATAATTTCTCTTACTTAAAAACAGTTCAATAATCCAGGAGAATCCAAGGAACTGCTGAGAAATTGCACTTCTACGTGTTGTTCTGCAGTAGGGCTGCTGCTATTGCTGCTGCACCTGACCAGGGACACCGCGGTGGCCACCTGGACCTTCTCATGCGCACAGCTCTTCATAGCAGGGTATTTCTAAAGGGTCCTTGCAATGGTTGGGCCGGGTGTAGCAGCTATGGGCTCCTCGCAAAGCCCTCCAGAATGACCACAAATCATGGCTGAAGGGGAATCGGGTCTTGGCTTAACGCTTCTCAGCTGCATCCTCGCTGGCTCAGCTCTCAAAATGCCACTGCTGAGGAAGGGACCCATCACAGATGGCCATGGTCACATACCCTTTGTGGCTAAGTGGATCTACCACCTTCATGCACTGCCCCACGGAGACCTGGTAGAGGCGGTTGTTTTTCTAGAGGAGAAAGACAGATGGGATTTATTTATTAAAACTTCTGTTCTGCTCCCTGTCAAACCGATGCTCAAGGGGAGGGGACGCTCCTTCCTGACAGATGAGCCTTTCAGCAGCCTCCCTGACACACCACACCCACAGCTGCAGCACTTAAAAGCCAGAGCACAGCACACCCCGTAACCATGTTCAGGCCTTGAAAGGAAGGCTCTCACGCCCTTACAGGGACCCAGTTTGTGTTTTGTTGATACCCTTGTCTCTTAACGAGGTGGAGGGATGAGCAAAACCATTCCCCAGCACTCAGCAGAGAGGGAGCCCATGAGGCCACAGTGCAGCACAGCCAGGTCTCTGCTCTGCACCCAGCCAAGCCTCGGCAATGCCACCGCCCTCAGCACCCACGTGCTGGGGAGCTGCCACACAGGGTGACCAGCCCCTCGCGCATGGCGGGTCCCAACAACCAGGGCAAGGACAGACCCTGGTCAAATGTGAGAAGGAGACAGATCCTTCTCTTTTTTTCCCCCAGAGGATCCTGTCATCTCCCCCCACTAACAGCTTGTTGCCACTGCTTTGGGCACTTTGGGGGTCCCTTTTTCATCTGGAAAGGGCTCTCTGTGCAGTCCCAGCAGCTCCCGTGGGCAGCGATCTCCTGCTCTCCTGCGTGGAGGGAGCAAATACATGAGAACAGACACCACCGGGCTCTGTGTCACTATGGCCATAAGCAGATGTCCAGTGAAGCAGGAGAACACGGCAAGACTACACAGTGCTCCTCCAGAAAACCCCCACCTCTGGTCTTGTACCGGAACCGACAGTGCACGGTTGGCCCTTCTCTGTACCAGTGACTCACACACCTAACCTATTTCTCCTTGCTTCCGCATGTCTTCACTTCTCTACTCCTAAAGAGTCCCAGCCTGCTCACACATTCCTCATGCGAAAGGTGTCCCACACCTTCGATTTGCCCTGCCACCCATCTCTGATCCTTCCCCAGCCCTAATTTAGCCTTTCTGAGAGGAGGCGACCAGCACATGCAGTACAGGCAAACTACAATGGTGTGATGACATTCTTCTGCTTTGGTTCCTATTCCTTTTCCAATCAATCCTAATATTCAATTAATTTCTTTTGTTGTTGATCATTAATGAGCCCCAATCTGACACTGTTACAGATCCACCTCCCGCACACCCAGTGGCAACAGCCAGCTTAAAGCCCATTTTCACACGTGAAGCCCAGATTCTCCACCACCAACACAGATATCACCTGACAGCTACGTGCATTGAATTTCTATGGCCATTCTGTTGTCTGTTATTGCCATTCTGTTGTCTGTTCTTGTAAAATCTTTGTCCACTAACTCAAGCTGAAGGAACCCTGAATAATCTCTTATCAGCAGCAGAATTTTTCAGCTCACTACTCCCGCTACCATTTGCGGCCGCAGTGCAAGCGTCAGATACACACAACCCTCAGCTCACGCAATCTCTATCTCCAAATCATCCGGGGCTGCAACAGCCTTCCTTATTTGACTGCACTTAGGAACTCGTGCTGCCAACGAGCAACGTGGCATGAACCCAAGACAGTTTAGGCCGAGCTGTCCTGGAAGCGCAACAGGCAGTTCTGGCAGCGCCCTCCGCTTTGTTCAACGATGTTTGTGCTACAGACTCACCGCCACACCGGGGGCATGTGAGGGGGCAGCCTCTGAGTTAACACCCAGGAGCCGAATTTCATGTGTATGCAGCACTGGATCAGTTTTGTGAAATCTCAGCCTCTCCAGACTCTAAGCGATTAAACTAACATGATGCAGTTATAGGGTGGAAGCAACTGCAAAAATTTTCCTCTGTAAAACCTCAGCTCTGCCCTGTGCATCTTCAAGCACTAAACAGAAGTTACCAGACGGACCGCTCCTGACTCCCAGTCCTGAAAACACACCAAAGAGCCGGGGAGTGGATTTTGTTCTCCCTGGCACCTCCCTGTGAGCTACAAGTGCTGCAGATGGCTGTAACAAGCAAAAAAAAGTCTACATAGGGCTGCAGAAACCCTCCTGCGTTGCAAAGGAAAAGGCCTGCATGTCTCAGAGCTCAGCAAAAGTCTTATTCAGGCTGAAATGCAGCCAGCAAAACCCCTGCAACTTTTATACAGGCTGCCTGGACCTAGGCTGGGCCTAGTCCAGTACAACGGACTTGTTACATCTTGAGTTTAATCATAATTAAACTCAACCCTGATGTTCTGTAAGTGCTATTGTCACTTATTAAGAAAATAATTACAAGCAACGTACTATATGCCAGCCACTCCACTTACCCCGAATGTCCACTGCTGTGAGCCGCCGGATCCATGGCATTTCATGAGACGAGGTGGATCAGAGGAGCGAGTTTCCGAAACATCCAAGCAAAGGAGATTATTTAAAATCAGCTCATGATCTTCATTGTAAATCCAGACCTGAAAGAGAAGACAAAAGATATTTATCCCAATGTTTCAGGGCAGGTGCCTTGCATCTTTTGTTCAGCTACAGAGTAGGCCCTTTAGCATCTGGACCTCAGAGATGTGCCGTGCAATGACCACTGCCTTTTTGCTGCCTTTTTTCCAGCAGCTGAAACGCAGCTGCAGCGTTCTATTGCCTTCCCAACAGCACACAGCATTACCCCCCGCAGAGGCACTAAAAGGACCGCTTGTGATTCTGCTCTGTACCTAGCGGTTTTAAAATTAAGTAGTCCCCATATGTTCCTCCTGTCCAGATCGCTAGAGGAGATAACATGACAGCAAGTGGTGGATCTCTGAGGAGGTGACCAGCCACTCTCTGAGCCAAGTCATTAAGCCAGCAGTAAATCTCCTCATCCAAAGACAATCCTTTAGTCATGAAGGAGGGGCTGGTGGATTGCCTCAGCTCCACACAGGGAGCCACGCAGTGGGGACAGAGGATGATGCTGGGTGACAGCAGGTGGCCCAAGAGCCATGGGGAAGTAGCCTGGCAGCCATGCAAGGCCAAAAGGTATCTCCAGTCTTTGAAAATACTGCATTTGTCAATGAACACACAGGCATTTATTTAACATTGTGCTCTGGGGTCAGCTTGTAGATGCCCAATGATGAGAAACAAAAATCAGCTGTGCAAATTCTGTTGCCAGGTGGCCTACATAGGTCCCCACACTGGGGTCCTAACTCCTTGCAGCTGGTGGCCTGGTGCTCAGAGATCTTTACTGAAGTAGATGGTCACCAGCACCCAGGTGCTATCAAAATTTTCCATACTGCTCTTCAGGGAGTGAGAAAAATTGCTGCTTCACCATTCCCATGCTGAAACAACATGCGCCGTAACTGACAGGTTTATGACCTTCTCTGCTTCCCAGCCCAACTGCTTTTGCTAGCTGTGCCGTGCTTAGAGGGACACCAGCCCTCCCACATCACACCCGCTCTGTTTTGGGTGAACCAACGTGAAAATATCTTGATCTGGATCTCAAGAACCTACACAACCTAGCACTCACATGGTGGTGGGAACTGAATTCAGCCCCTCTCTGGGGCCCACCTGTATAAAGCAAGAATGCACTGGCTCACATTTGCAGCTTCCACTGCATTTGGGTTCCTGAATTTACACTACATTAGAGGATTTTCTCTGTGATCACACTGAAAACCATCGTCACCTCTAACAAGCAGCAAGGACACACTCAAGTTGTCAGTTTATCCCCTCCTACATGCTACTTTAGCAGAAGCAGGTATTTTTATTGTTGGCATAAAAAAAGTGTCTGGAACCTTCAGGTGCTACAGTTCATGTCCATACCCTGCTGGCTCTTCCTGGGCTGGCTAAACCTTGCTTTGGAGCAAGGCATGTCTGGCACAGCTGAAGGTTCAGGAAAGCTGGACCATCAGCCTAGTCTAACTGCAGCAGCTGCTGGTCCTCCCTCCCTCCTTCAGCACCTTCAGGCCTGCAAAGAGCTGGGCCAAGATCAGTTAGGTGGAGGACCTGGAGCTCTTGTAACCAACAGGAGACTCGGATCCCTATTCCAGAAAGCAAGGAAATGAAGGAACTGTGGTGTGTGCACCCCGAAATATCCTGTGTTACATAGGTGTAGGGAAAAGGAGGTGAAAAACTTAACGGCAGTGGAGGGAAGATACTGAGACCAAACTGGCTGAAGACCAAACAACTGCTATTTCTGAACACAGAGCAGGGCCCCTGCCTTCACACAGCACCTGGATGATATCTCCCAGCCTCTCTGGATGCTGAGCAGGTGACAGTATAGCTGGGGCCAGGTCTCTGGCTCTGCTGCCATTCCCAGAACTGACCCCAGGCTGGTGTGTACAAGGAGCATCCCAGCTCCTCCTCCTCACTTGCCAGCATTAACCCCCTTCCCCCTGCCCCTGTGAATGAGAGGGAACTGCCCCTCATAACTGTACCTGAAGTACCTGTACCTATAGGTATGTGAAATTCTTCTGGTACACTCTTCTTCCAGCCCTGTTTTGATTTCACACAGCTCAGTACTACAGTAACCATGCCCACTGTATGATTATTTTTTCTCCACTAAGTCTGCATGACTTTCACACTCGGAATATAGAATATCAAATTCCAGGCAGAAAAGTCAGGCAAATAAAACAAATTCTGATTTTTTAAATGTTTTCTTTTTGTCTGACAAAACTAAAAACTGCCTTCTAGAAGGTGCTGTGGTTCAGGACACTGCCTCAGTTGGACAGCACAATTCAAAAGCGTACCACTCATTCATTATTACAGTGACTATTATAAAACAGTGAAGGCCTCCTTTGAGGAAGTGCAGGTATTGCATTAAAATTTGCCCTAACCTCAGGAATTCTGTGCCCTCTAACATACTTTTTCTGTTTAAACCCTGCCATGAGAAAAAAGGCATGGTAAGATTAAAGAGGAGGAAAAAATGGAGAAATAGCAGGACCTGCCAGAAGAGCACAATTATTAAAAGGAGAAGAATGATGGAGTCAAACCCAAACAACAGATGAAACCGGTAAGAACTGAGAGAGAAGGACTGCAGTGACACAGGGAGCAGACCTTTAATCAAAAGCTGAGTAATGGCAAAGAACACACAACAGTGGTTAAATCCAGTGTGATACTTCTCCAAAAAGGCTTATACAAGATGGCCAAATTTAATTTAAAACCAATTATGCGTTTGGTGTAGCAAACAAAGGGCAGGGGGGGAAAAAAGGCCCGAATCTGGGACACGTTATGGTTCCAAATTCAGATTAGAGTATCAGTATGAACTTGCAGATTATTAAGAGATTCAAGCACAGGGAAAGCAAAGCCACCCCATGGGGGGTTTTGTTATATAACTGCAAGCCTTTGCGTACTCCAAAACGTATTAACTACTTTGCTGCTGAAGTCTGGAAGGATGATGTTAAGCTCTTGCTGTTACAGGCTGTCAGGAGCAAGAGCCCAGTATAGGAAGAAAACATCTCTAGCAGGCAGCACCACCAGTATCTCATCTACAAGGAGAATAAACTGCTCGCTCTCTTTTTCTTCAGGGCTTGCTTGGGTTCAGGCTCAAGCACAAAATCGTAAGTCTACAATCAGCCTGGTGCCTGCCTAGGATTTGTACCTCAGTTCCAAGTGATGTCTTGTTTTATTCCTCCTACATATTTTCTTAAAAAAAAAATTTTTAAAAAATATATTTTATTTAAAAAAAACCCAGAAGGTTAACAGTCAAGGTACAGGATATTTTTATCCTGCATCCACTTTCTAACACCTAGAAGAACCTTACCATCAGATTTTGGGTTTAAAAACGGAATGGTGCCCAGCTCCCACCACAAGGGAAATCGGCACCTTTAATTGCTGTCCCCCAGCAATGACAAAGAACTGATCTCCTCCACAGGTCTAAGGAAGATCACTGACCATTTTCACTGGAGTCAAAGAAAAATACCGTGATGCAATTAGAATATAATGAATTGTTTCTATTTTCAAATAAAACCTAAATGGCAGATTTTATGGAAAAAGCCTCTCTCCATAATGAAACTGATCAAGTTTGGGGTTAAATAAATTATTTAATTTGGTGAATGCTGTAGGACTGGCCTCTTTCTAGCAGCTTTTTTCACTCAGACTGCAGCAGCTGCTTCAACTTTCCTGTAGTGCAAAGTCCTGCACTTGGGTCAGGACAATCCTCATTACCAATACAGGCTGGGGGATGATGTGATAGAGAGCAGCCCTGTGGAAAAGGACTTGGGGGTACTGGTGGATGAAAAGCCGGACATGAGGCAACAGTGTGTGCTTGCAGCCCACAAGGCCAATTGCATCCTGGGCTGCATCAAAAGAATCATGGCCGGCAGATCCAGAGAGGTGATTCTGCCCCTCTACTCTGCTGTGGTGAGACCACACCTGGAGTACTGTGTCCAGCTCTGGAACCTCAACACAAGGACACAGACCTGTTGGAGCGGGTCCAGAGGAAGGCCATGAAGATGATCAGAGGGCTGGAGCACCTTTTCTACAAGGACAGGCTGAGAGAGGTGGGGTTGTTCAGCCTGGAGAAGAGAAGGCTCCGGGGAGACCTTATAGTGGCCTTCCAGTACCCGAAGGGGGCCTGTAAGAAAGCTGGGGAGGGGCTGTTTGCAAGGGCATGTAGCGATAGGACGAGGGGCAATGGTTTTAAACTAGAGCAGGGTAGGTTTAGATTAGACATTAGGAAGAAGTTCTTTACAACGAGGGTGGTGAGACACTGGGAACAGGTTGCCCAGAGAGGTGGTGGAGGCCCCATCCCTGGAGACATTCAAGGCCAGGCTTGATGCGGCTCTGAGCAACCTGATCTAGTTGAAGATGTCCCTGCTCACTGCAGGGGGGTTGGACTAGATGACCTTTAAAGGTCCCTTCCAACCCAACACATTCTATGATTCCATATTGGAAATGGGACCCACAGACCTGAGGTAAGCATTCTCACTGCTGGAGCAAAGCCGGAGTGTGTATCCTTCTGGTCACCTGCAGACAGATGCATACCACATGCAAGAGTAGGTGTTGTAGACATAATAAATAGGATGAGGTCCAAAGCACAAACTCTGTCAGTATTAACATTTCTTTTTTTTTTTTTTTATACTGGAGCTTTTTTGTTCTCTCGTTTTACTAGTATTTGGATTTCCTAACTGGTTTCAGGTTGCCACTGTTGGTACAGGAGGCATGCTCTTCACTCTCTCCATAAATCCCTATATCCCACTGATCCCCACCCAGGACTATTTTTTACCATAATAAAGAGATACAGGACTGTGTTACTGAACTTTTTTTTTTTTTGAGTGTGAAAGATTAAATTATTCCTACAATGAAATTAGTTCCTGTAAACAGATAACAGCTAGCTAAACTACTTCAGAGGAAATTCAAGTGAGAAAAGGGCTCAAATGGTGCCTCATCATCTAGGAGGACAGCCCATACTGGAGTTAACTGTAGAAGATTGAGTCCAGTGTCCACACAAACAACTGTATTGAAACAAAACCTATCAGCCAACCTAGGGAAAAACAATAAACACAAGAATCTGTAGTAGATAGAAAGTGGAAGCTCATGTTCCTAGGGAATAAATATTTCAAAATGATTTGAAATAAACCAGGAAGCATCAGCCTATCCTTTGGCTTTCAGAGTGCAGTGGAGCATAGCAAAAGGCATGGCTGGCCAACTGGCAAAGCTTTGTGGATATACACTCTTATTTGGTCTGCAAATTGCATTAGCACTAGAGGAATGCATTGAAAAATGTCAAGCAAATACAAGACAGTAACTACTACAGAAACAGCCCTTTGTGTGAAAGAAAATCCCTGCCGTGAACCACGCTGACAGGAGAAGCATTCCAGGACTTTCATCAGTTACAATCTGTTGCTTAGATTGGCACTACTGTATTATTCAGTCAGACAGTTTTTTAAAAGACAAAAATTCAGCTTAAGAGCACAAAAAAGCTGCCTCAGCACTGAAGAGATGTGCCTAGCAATTTGCATCATAGCTACTTGCATATACTTCAGCTCCTGTTACTATGGATAACAGTGACATCACTGCACCAAATAGACCACCAAAGTTTGGTGGTCTATAATCATTATTGTAAGCTATTGCTATCCCAGAAACCCAACGTTCTCCTGAAAGTTGTTCCAAAGCAGCTACATGCTTTGTGTTTCACAGTTCAGTCTGTTCCTGATGTTTCATGGGAATTTGTTGAGGGACCTCCACTAAGTTTATGGAAAAGCAGCAAGCAGACTTAACTTGCACATCTTCACAGTCACTCTAGACGTGGGTTGTATCAGAAAAGCAAACTAACAGCCATGATCCAGAGGTTTAGGGAGAAATATTTTACAGAAGAATCGCACACGTGAACACATCCTTTTAGACTCTGACTCTTTTAAGAGTCTGTAAAATGTGTATGCTTACATTTATAAAGTACTATAAGAGCGTTAACACAGCTTTTCTGAAATTCCCTGTTCAAACCAGTTATCTTTTAAAGTTCCAGAAAACAGATGCACTTGCTTAGACACCTTAGGACCATCCCCAGATTTTTAAAGCTTAATATATTGCTAGGTAAGAGAAAGGTTAAATTATTGAAGTGAAGCAAACACACAGAGGAGAGGTTATAACAACACAGAAAGTAAAGCTGTGGAGTCAATCTAGTGCATTTGAAAACAAACAGTAGAAAAAAAAAGATCCACATAATTCAGTGAACTTTAAGAGGAGATTTTTTGAAAAAGGAACTTGGCTTTAAGCATTTAGGTCAGGAGGAAGGCAAGCACACATTAGACACATGACAAACTCAATCTTCTTTCAGCTGTTAGATCACAAACATTCCCCACTAGTTAGTCCTGTTGTTGGCCATTATGCTTCATTCCAAAACCTTCCTTTTTAGTGTTGACAATTGCCTTCCAAGTTTCTCAGTAACTACTTCTACTCCTTCTCCTTTAGGGCAGTATTTAGCTCAAATCCTGCTTCAGCATCCTTGTCTCCTAATCATCACCCAATTAACCTTGGCATGATGGCTTTGGGTAGAAGCCACACCATGTAGTTTTTACTTCCACTTTTCAGACATCTCCAGTCTTTCATGATGATCTTTCAGAGGGCTTAAATATTTTCTATCCTCCTTCAACACCCAAGTTTTCATGGTGTGCACTACCTTATACATTTTCGGTTTTGGTTCCAGAAAGAGGTCAACCACTACTGACTTCCAGGAGGGTGTTTACTTCAGCAGTCTTGGGAGTTCCGTCACACAACCACTCTTCAACTACAAAATTTCTCATTCCATGTCAATCTTCTGTGTGCAAAATGAATATTCAAATTTTCTGCTTCTTTTGTTACTTCAGACCTCTCCATGCTGACCTTCATTCTACTAGATCCTGTCACCTCTCCTACTTGCGCTATTTCTAACTACAGAAGTTTTATCATTGATTCCTAAAGTTGTGTTCAGCCCTCATTATTATCCCAGACTGAGTGTTTCTGTTAGAGTTAGTGAAATGTCCTAGTTTTCATTACAGCTTAAAGACCCAAATTTTGGAATATTTTCTAGATGTATCACCTTTGTGAGAACCACTCCCCTTATTGCTTTTTCTTTCTATAGCAAAAAGATGAACTGAATATCACTGTCATGTCAAGTCCTAGAAAACAGGATACTTTGATGTGTCTGAGTAATTTTTAACTTTACTTAATGATGATTATCCAAGTAAAACTGAATTAAAAGTATTACCCATAATGGTGATACAACTGCTAGATTCACAACATGTTATTTCTTTTACATCAGGGAGTTAAGTGAGAATTTGAGGTTTCTTATCAGCCATGAAGGCTAGATGAAACAAAGCAAGCATAAATTGAAGGCAAACCAGACTTGCTTGTAAGGCCAATCTCATGATTTCAGTGAATCTGCTTTCCCCACAGACTCACTTTTCAAAGTCAGCTCTCATGTGTACAAATTGTCTATATTACACAGAAGACTATTTTCCAGTCAAAAGATTACACAAGATCATTTTCCAGCCAAAAGAACTGCAATCAATGAGTTTTAAGGCAGCCCAGTGTTGTTTTCCCAGCCCTTTGCATGTTCTCCCAGGTAGACGTGCAGTTGCTCCTTCAACTTACTGAGCAGTAGCATGTATTTTTCAAGGGAGGGCGTTATCTATTCACAGAGCAAAAGCAGCCTAGAAAGAAATAAACAGTGACAACATTCTTGTTCCTCAAGGGAAAATTAGCTAGCATCAAATGAGATCAGCAACAAGTGGCACCAAATTATTTCCACAGAAAGCACGGTTAAACTGTGGTACTCACTGCCACAGAATGCCAAAAGCTTACATGATGTCAAAATACAATTAGACACTCATGAAAAAGCAAAAATTCTATAAAAATACCATCTTTGGCTCAGAAAAACACTAAACGATGTCAAAAAAATGTGTAGGTTGGTATCTTCCAGAATAACTGTCTGCACTGTGTGTATTAAGCAACACACATTTAACTTGCTGCTAGTGGGCATCCAGGGGACCTGCCTTTCACCAGACCCAACCCAGGCTTTCTTATTAGGCCAGAGGCATAAACCAGATGGTTCTAGAGCAAAAAACAACTGAAAATGCCAATGGGTTGAGTGTTAACAGAAAGAACAGTTAAAAGCTTCCAATACTCAGAAGCTTCCTGCTATTTTTATAAGCAGAAGCTGTTAAGTAAGTGTCACCTTTACATTGTTCTCATGTATCTAGAGCAAGCTTGTTCAAGAGGATATGAAAGAAAGCTGGCTGAATGCACTCTTGGGATTTATTAGGAGAACAAAATAACTCTAATGGCAGAAAACCATAGTGTTTGTTGACATGTTTGGTTGGAGAACAAAATCACTGAGAAAGAAGATAGCACAGCCAGGTTTTTTTGAGAACCAGTTGCATAATTTACCACTAAATCACTGAGAAAAGAAGCCAAAAGTCAACGATCTGAGCATTAATTTTTCTCTTTCTCAACACCAAAAGGCTAACTGAAGTTTCTGTCTCCAGGAGAAAAATAAGAAAAAGGTTTTGATAAGGAAAAACAACCGACCTCCTCCTCCAGCCATGTGCAAGTTCACTACTGGAAATATTGCAAAAATGAGAAGGGAAACAGTAACTGTGAGGACTCATCTGTTCTTACTGTGGACATAATCCACTGGAAGTCATTGCTGCTTTCTCACTCAGACTGAATGGCTCAGAAAGCAGCGTAACACCTTTTCCACTGTAAAAAACATATAATCACTGCTACTGATCAGGTATGATTACATTTACACAGTCTTTACACTTACAAGACCTGCTGACTTTCTTATAGCTAATGGAAGAGATCACATAGGAAAACCTCCATTCCCAATCCAGCTTAAATTCATCCACCTTTAACACAGGGACCTACAATTTGTTCATAACAATGACTACTCGGTACTCCATAAGTAAAGCGCAGAGATGTATTGCTTGGTCATGTCTAAGTGGCAACTGGACACCATGTGTCTAGAGCCAACCACACTCATCCACACAGCGGCTAACAGCCCTCACGCTGTCTTCCTCTGTCACATTCAACTGGTGAGACCACAGAGAGGAGGCAGAAAGTCCCATTAGTTGACAAAGCAAACAACTGTCTGCTTGGGACTATCACAAATCATCCTGCATCTACCACTGCAGTTTCCATATCCTGAGAACTACTGCTCATTTCATAAATTACCAAGTTTGTCTAGCACAACCCACCTTTGGTAAAGCTACTCTGTGTTACATCCCATGCTCTGTGTCTTGGATTACTTTTCTCTTTAAATGTGATGTAGTTTTTAGACTTGGGTCCCATGGGCTCCTAAAACATAATGTTCTCAATGTAGTTCTTAGCTAGGTAAAAATCTTTATGGCATTAGGTGAAGATCTCTCTACCCTGGAGATTGTTTATGTAGGTCCTGAATTTCTGTTGCCTGAAAGAAGTCGAATAGCAAAGGGTTCATGTAGTAATATAAAAACATTAGATTTTCACATCCATCCCCAAGTAATCCCCAGAATAGCAATGCACCTGTAATCAAAAAAAAATCTCTAAACTCCTTACAATAAAGTCCTTATTTAATAACAACAAATCACCCTAAACTACAGCCACTCCAGCAGCAGAGGACTAATTGTACTATACACAAAGAACAGGAGGCCAGGAAAAGGCTACCTTAAATCCCAGTACAAGGAAGTGACTGAAAGAGCTTCTACAAATTCTGAAGTGTCGATCAGTGGATTATGAACCTGTCACGAGTCCCTTAAGGATAGTCTTCAGCCACATACACAGATTCATGTCATAAAGATAGGAGATTATAATATCTAACCCTCAGGATTATCAGGCACAGAGCAGTAAACTCCACAGTCTCCTCGGCCAGCCTTGCAGTTTGAACAATACTCTGAAATCAGCCCGCTTGCTGATGACATGGTATACTAGGGCATTTTGCCAGCAGGAAAACATATTAGCAATTTCTGAGATGTGAATCGCTATTCAATGTAATTAGGAATATCATACCTGGTTTTGATCGTTGTAGTCACATTCCCGAACCACTACCAGGCCTCCTTTCTGACTTGGGTGGCCCTGGGCAACCAGGCATTTGTTGGTTTGAAGGTGATACAACTATGAAAGGAAAAGAGTTTGATGGACAGAGTAAACAACAAACATCACATACCAAAGGGAATATATGTTAATGCTTTGGAAGCCCTAGAACTTAGTGTGCTCACTAAAACAAAACAAAAAAAAAAAGACTGCTCATAATAAAAAACCCCGTTTCTTCCCTTTTAAAATACTGTTTTGTTTACAGATAATTTGGAGAAAAAGCAGTATGAAATAGTTCCATTTTGCTTTCTAATTACATCAAGATTTCCCTCTTTGTGGTACAAGTGCAGTACACACAACCTGGCTCAGCTCATGCTGGCCACACTCTGCCAAGTTTCTTTCCCTTCTTCACTCTTCATGAGAGTCTCAGGCCCCAGATACTCACTAGCTCAAGAATACCTACTGTACAAACTACATTTTACTACCGTTTAGCCTAAACATAAGTCTCCTCCTACAGCCTCTCCTCATGAAGCAGGACCACCTTTTTTTAGAAAGGAGAAGGAATTACTTAAATACAAACAGATTCAGAGACTTATATTGTTTGCAATTTGATTTTCAAGAGCATTTAGGTAACTGAAAAGCCATAGTTACCAGCTATGTTATTTTAATGAAGATCAGGGAAGAACAGAAAGTTCTACGAACTCTCAAATGCTCATTCCAGTTCAAATGCACTACCTATCCTGATTTGGAGTAATGTTGTATCAGAGGACTAGATTCAGGTCAGAAGCCTGTGCTGGGATGCAAAACTGGAAGCCCCTACCATCAAGGCAAAGAAGGAGGTTCTCAGCAAGTTAGCAATCTCTCCCCTGGTTTGGGCAATGATGCTCACCCTAAAAGTCACACAAGAGGCATTCTGGAGAGTCTGAAGATTAAGCTGTCCTATTCTAACAGTCAAGAATCATTAAGAACTTGACATATCCCCCTGGAGTTACTCAGTGAGACAACACACCTCTATTCAGGCTTTAAGTTATACTCATGCCCTGAACTTACTGGTGGCCAGCAGAATACTTCTTTTCAGCCTGATGTGGTGGGGATCTGACTATTCAGACAGCAGTCACAGCCTGCACATCAAGAACTGCACTGCACACAGCCAAGGATACAAAGGGGAAAGGCAATTATTCTAGCAACAGCCACAACTCTGCCATTTCCTCCCGCGCAGCAGAGACCCGCTCTCTACCAGTGCACGGGAGTGCATTTGACAGCGCATGTGTGGGAGATGGCACGGCCCCAGATCTGGCATCCACATTAAACATAATTATTTGCAATCTGGAGATGAATGTAGAGGAAAAATGGAGTTTGCTGTCCTGAACACAAGGCCAGGCTGATTAATTGGTTAGCTGCATTTCATTATGAAGACATACATACGTACAAGACACCTTAGCATTTGTATCAATTCTACAGATTTTTAGAAACCAAAAGACACTTCCAGTAATAAAAAGAACTGTTCCATCCCATGATGACAAGAATTAGAGAGCACAAATACCAAATAATGTTCTTCACTAAACACCATTTCTGGAAATAGCTGTCCCAAGGCACATCAACAGCTTCCTCAAATGCACCATGTTTCTCCTGTTCCCTACACACATCTGAAACAAATTACACAAAACCTTCTAAGTAACATTCCCTCACACCCCAGAGACTTCTAGGAGAGCTCTCATTTTCATCATTCCTCACTCAACAGAAGGCTTTCAAGCTCAGCTACATGAGTTTTATATGATTTTTGTCCTTGTTTTTATTGGCCATTATGATCAGCATTTGATAACACTGTTAAGAACTGTCACAATTTGTGATCATTACAGTTTTTCCCAGCTGTCAAACCAGCACTCCTCTCTGGCCCAAATAGTTTTTGAGAATAGGCTGGGATTTGGAGTGATTCATCCCAAATCCTAAAGAGTCTGGCACACAGTGGTGACATTGGCTGATCGTTCTGTTCCTTGTAGGCATCTGGAAATAGTTTATACAATCATCAGAGCCAAAGCTGACTCTCTCACACAATGCTGGGTATAATTCTTGAACCCCGGAGAACCAAGCCAAGGAACTGCTTTTTTCTGTGTCTTGTCTCCCATTTCTTAAAGGGTGCACAAAGTTTTTCTCCACATTAAACCATGGGAAATTATTGCTAGGAAGATTTCCCCTTAAGTGTTGAGGCATTCAGATCCCTCAAGTAGCCTCCCCCACATCAGCAATTTCTTAGTTAAACTTCTGTGTGAATGAAAGGAGAAATCTATTAAATTTAATGAAGAAAAAAAAAGTCTGACTAGGGGAATAACAGCATTTAACAACTAGTGGAATCAGCCCATTATATCAGTTTTATTCAGGGAAACTACGCATGTTTGCCCTAATAAATTAACTTTACAGCTTGGCTGGGACACTTAATGAAAATACGGCACAAACTGTGGATTCACAGATAGCTGCTTCCAAGCCAAAATCTAATGATGTCAATAGGTTCTGCATGAACTCAGGTCCTCCAGCCGGCATCTACTTGCATGACCAGCAACCATCAACAGCTACCGCAGCCTGCGTTACCTACCTCCCAACTTAATGCTTCCAGTTCTTGAGCTAGAAAGGAATCTGCTAACCATAATCTACGTGCACACTAACAATCTTATGCAAAGGTCTTCTCTTACACAGAGAAGATCTTGAGAAAGTTATCTTGGGTTTGAAGTTATCCAGTATTTTGGAAAGCGTAAAAAGCATAAATCAGACAAATCCGACACTGGAGAGAACAGATACAACTGTACGCTGGCTTTGCTTGCACACAAACCCATAAACATGGGTGTCAGAGCTAAGGCATGAATTTACTCATGATTTCCTTCATGAATACATGTAAAAATTTATCTCTTCACTTCTACTTTGAAGAAAAATGGGGCAAAACTCATTTTTTGTTCATTATCTAAGAGTCAGGATTCGAAAAGCTATCATCGGTCTCAGATGCAAATATTCATCTTTGCAGAAAATTATCCAGTAAAAGCAATGAGTTTGGAAACTAATTACATTGTACTCTTATCATAAACCAACAGAGCATGAAATTTGAGGCCAAATTTCCCTCTATCCAAATCTATCTTCAGAACCAACAGCCATGAAAGCACATTCTAAAGGCATCAAAACTTCATAACTCAGAGCTTTGAGGCAAGAAATCTCATTGAATAGTGTTTAGTCTGAAAATGACCAGAAATATAGATCAGAGTGAAACAGAGTTTGCCTTGGTCTAAAGACACAAATTCTGTTATTTTCCAGACAGCTTGTTGCAAAACTAGAACTCTATGCTCTACAGAAACAGACTATTTTTCTCATATTTGAGCAAATCTTTCTGAAAGAATATCAAAATAATTTTTTAAAAAAATCAGAATTCTGTATTTTTAAGAAAGTTTATCTTACCCTTCCACGCTGGATTATTTTCGGTCGTTTCTGTGCTCTGTTAATAAAAACTGGCTGCGGAGCTTTGGCATTGGGCCCAGATATTTGCATCTCAGGATAGATGTTATCTAAATACCACTTAAATGACTTGCAGTTCAATCTTTTTCTCAATTCTACACGGTCAGTAATATTTCCATAGTTCCTCATCCTTAGCTCAGGTCTCAAAGCAAAATACTGCTCCTGTATTTAAGAGAAACAGGTTGGGGGAGAGAAGAGAAGAATTTCAGATCATTGATTTCCAACTTCTTCCTGTTTGCAGAACTCCCAAGTTTCATTTTATTTTGCTAGTGCTTTCAAACATTAAGTTTGAAACTGGCATTAGAAAATTCCAGTGTTTAGATTGCCACAGGAGGTGGGATTTATCTTGCTTAACTCTGAGCAAATCTTTCTAGACTGCTTTTTTTGATGACGATACTCCTCAGGCATGAATCCGTTGACCTTTTCTAGTTGCCTACTTGAGGAGGAAACAAATCAGCCCTACACTCCATTGGCAGTCAAGGCATCCTAGAGTCATTAAATCAGAAACAGATATGTATGTGGTCTTCACCCTCATCTGGCAAAGTTTTCTTTAAATTAGTTTGATTGTCCAATTGATTGTTTTCATTGTTGTGGGGTTCAAGTGTATTTTGTCTTCCACAGTTTCCAGCCTTCCAACTTTACAAGTTACCAGGGCAAAAAAAATTCCATATCAGAATAGACCTATAAGTGGGACTATCTTCTGAAGTTCAGCGGGACCATGCATTCATTCACATGAAGAATCACAACTGTCAATCAGAATAGTTTTTCCTAGTGCGTTTTTTTTTTTTCTTCATTTGCATTATCGCCAGAAAGGCTCCCACAATGTTATTTTTTCATGTTCTAATTTATGATTATAATTGGAATTGTACCTGGTTAGGCAAGGACAGATTAAGATTCCAGCTCATTCTTATGTGCTGTTCAACTCTAATGCAGAGACAATGGGGACAAACAGGAATTCATGAATGTACAATGTGGCATGAATACTATTCCCAAAACTAGAAGAAAAAATCCCCTTGTAAAGTCCTTAATTCCAGCTAGGTTTACAGAGCTCATAGAAAAGGCATTGTATTTGCACATTAACTCATTTACTAGATATTATTTAGAAATCAGTTTTCAGGGCACTGAGCTGTGGTATTTTGTTGGAATAATCTCTAGTAGACATCTGGAATTTACTTACCATAATGTGGTTCTGACAGTTTTCAATTACCTACTGCTATCTCTCATGTTCAGATGACAGACAGCGTCATCTCAAGACAAATTACACATCTGTCCTTATCAAGATCTTTGAGCAGTTGCATGCACTTGATGTATCACTGCTATTTTAATGGCAGAGGAAGGGGACGCATTAAGTACATTGGACTTGTATGGTGGACAACTCTGAGGAAGTTTGGAGACAGAGTGGACATCACTATCAGAAATTGGTCTGCTTCAAAAGTTGTTCTGCTACTTTTTTTATTCCTAGTTAGAGTTCAAATTTTAGTATCCTACCTTTTCTGCATTATTTATTTCCATTGTATACATGAACTTACTTCTTTCACATTTTGCTTTTGACAGCCATGAAAATTTTGCTGTTTCCCTTCCATCGTGCAGTTTTATTTATTAAATATTGCTATTTGCTCTTTGCTGTAAAACAGGTCCTTTAAGTCTTATCTTTGTACTATTCATCATACAATCACTTCAGTAAATTATTCTGGCCCTAAATATTTGCATTACACATATAAAAACAAATATTTCCAAGCTTGCCTTCCATACGTAAATCTGTCATAATGACAGTCTCTGGCAACTATCAGAGAATTAGATTAGAAACAGCTGGAAACGTTCAGGACACAAATCTGTGATAACAGACTGCTAGAATCAGCAGTTTAAGTCTTTGTTGGACAAAGCAGTATTAGCTGGAAATTATAACAAAGAATCAATTCCAAGCTTCAGAGAAAGCCATCATTAATCACAAAACAACCGTGCCCAGACATCAATAAAGGGGAAAGTGATGGATGAAATCTACCAATGCATTATGGAGATGGAGATAAAAATTAATGACCCCTAATAGGTTCCTCAAACTGACTGAACATCAAGATAAAGGATGGGGTTTGAAACATAAACCTCTAAAGAATATAAAGTTAATAAAACACATCTTGTAGAGAAATTGTAGGTACCCCAGGAGCTGGCCACACAAAAAACCCTATGGTCTCACAAGGCAAAATGTCATCAATTATCACAGAGATCAGGGCTTCACAAAAACCTGATCTACATTTAAAAGCATCAGTACCAAGATCTGAAGACAAGCAAGGAATACACTTGCCCTGAATCCAGAAGTCAATCCTGATTGATCTTCCAGGGCAAGACAGACTAGGAATCAGACTGCTAATTAAAACAGAAACAAAACAAACAAACAATCAACAAAATCCCTGTCTCAACAACGTGGAAACTACCTGAAGGCATATAGCAGTATATGGCTGCCATGTGATACTGATTTGGACACAAAGCAACACAGAGCTTACAAGAACTCATTCATCGTCTTTTCCTTCATTAAAAAGGCATAAAAACGAATCTCCTGCATGCAGTAGAAGTAACAGGGAGGACACCTGAGCACTCATAAGCTAAATGACAATTCTACAGAATTTAGGAATTTGTATCAAAATTAACATTAGGGAATCAGACTGTAGAAGGAATATCACATTAGAGGTGCTAACAGACCCCACTGTGATACAGTCCTTTGACAAACAAGACAGTTAATAACCTTATTTAGTGACCTAGAATTGTCTCTTACCTTATATTCATCCATCCACACATGTGCCAGCCTCAGTGAGTTATGAGCCATAGTGTCCTGTCCCCCTGGTGAGCCATAGGGACGTCTTTTACGGAAAATGTGTCCCACCCTGGAGCAGGGGATGATCAGAAGTCTACCGCCACACATCCAAATCTGTCCATGCAAAAGCAGAACATACCTCATTGTATGATTACTGACAAGACTCACTACCTCCTCCCCTTCTTCAAGGGACACTTAGGCAGGTTTATACAGTATGACAGGATTAGGCGTCAGCAATGTTGTCCTACATGTCGTGCTTTCTGACAAGTCAAATTATCAGATCTTCATGTTAGAAAAGACTATTTTTGTCATATCATCACACTTTCCACATAACACATCATGGCTTTCAGGAAACAAAAGTAAATTTTCTAAAATTTTATGCTCTAATGACCTATTGGAAAACACTGAAATATATGGGCTGGGATTCAATTTACAGATTAAGATATCTAAATGTATTTATCTACATGAGAATTATATGTCCACACTTCCATGATAGATAAGATCATCGTGGGCGCCTGGAGAGCTTTTCAAGTTAGTATAAGCACCTATTTTACACAGCTGTTTGTTTCTGTTCAGTATATAACTCAGAAATACTGTTCACATTCAGATGCTGCATTTAGGTGCCTCAATCCAGCTCCATGGCACCCCAGATCTAGATTTCATTTACGCTCTACTTCCATTTATTTTTTTTTAAATTTCTTTTTAAACTTCAGCTTCCAGCAAGTTATCATCATTGGCCCTTTGTTGGAATAACGAGTCCTCCGATCAGAAAAATCTTCTCACATTATCAGTTTATAATCAAGTCACTTCTAAAATTCCTTCTGAATAAGATAAAGACTAAACTTTACTTCTCTCCCCAAGGAGACAGGACTTCCAGACATTCTAAAGCTCTCTGATTATACTCCAATTTTTCAAAGCCCTTTTTATTGAAACTGTGTATTTTACAGTAACAGTAATTTCCTCACGCTCCACACACTTCCTCTCAGATACCTAATAATTTTATTTTGTACTGAAAACTTGAAAGATTTTACTTATTCAGTACACACACCTTTAAAGTCACTCAAACTTATGAAATGCCAGTTACTATTTTTGAGCTCTAATCTTGATTTCTCTAATTAACCAATTTGACAGATTTCTCTGAAGTTTTGGAGGTTGTGTGTTTGGTTTTGCATTTTTTTTTTTTTAAACTTCACCTTTTAATCCCCCTTTTCATATTGGTCATGATAGCATATAATTTTCAAGCAGACTTGTCAAACCTGTTGATGAATCCACCTTACAAAAGTGAAGAGATAAATGTGACATTGAGCACAAAAAGTTGTTTTTCTTTCAGTGGAGTGACAGGGAAGATGAGACAATAATATAGGAAGCCCAATGAAGTACCACATTCGACACTCCTGATGATGACTTCCTCATTATTTTTCCAACCAAGCTGACTCCTCTACATGACTCTTAATTTAGATACAAAAAAAATTTACACTTCCAGGCCCTCAACAAGGAGGCTGAAATCTCTGAAAAGCCCCATACATGTCTAAGGAAATATAATAAGCTTACTTATTATCAACATCGCTGTGAGCCACACATCTTTTTAACCGGCTTGTGAAATTCATTAGACATTGCTTATAAACTCATTTCAGAAGTTTGCATGACTATTCTTTTCTTATGCTTCTCTATAGATATTATGAAACGCTCCACCAAACAAAGAAAAAAGCCACAAACATTTAACTACAGAGCTCAAAATTCTCTTTAATCTTCCCATTAAAACTTAACTTGAAGATTATCATAAAGGCAGTTACTATGCACTGTAGGCATCCTTCCTGGAAATAAAAATGCCGATTTCTGTGTGCAAATAGCTATTCCAGTGCTAAAAAAACCTGTATGTAGGGAAGAGACGCAGCCAGACACCAAGGTTCATCCTCCAATACACATAAATGCTAGATTACCCGAAAAGATATTTCCAGATTTTCTCCTCCCCAGATGTCCATGCCACTATCATACTGTCCAAGTTCATTAAAGTACTCATGATCCATGGCAAACAGGCCTCCAGCCATAGTAGGTGACCTAAAAAGGAATATTGAAAGAAGTTCATTTTCTTTTAGAGAAAAAAGCCAGTAATTTTAGCTGAATCTGCTAGTCCCAAAGCTTGAATTTACACCTATGTAATACAATTTGAATCCTGCAGACCCTAGAAATCATCAGATCACATTTCTAGTCTCAAAATATTTTTAAAAGCAGCTCTGTAAGTGGTATTTGTGATCTTTCATTATTCCAATAACTATAAACCATATTCCTTTGTATAGGAAACTTAAGGAAAGGGTTAGGACAGGGAAAGAGGAACAAAGTGGCTATCTCTGTACTAAAAAAAAAAAGTAAAAAAGTAAGAACTTGTGCAAGTTTGGAGTCCCTCAGTTTTCTACAGTGAAATTTAGAAACTGCCTTTAACTGGATCTGTCTCTACCAGAAGCTGTTTCCCCTACAGTTACAAACGTGTACACTTGCACACACTAGTGTGTTCTTCCCCCTCTTACAGGGGCAAATCGTACAGACCAGGCTTGACTGGACTGCAGAAAGAGCAGAATCCAGAATACACATTACTGTCCCATATTAAATTAGATCAAGAAACAAGGCCCAAATTTAAATTATACAAGCCAGGAGGGCTGCTAAAAGAAATGCTACTCTATCTCATACAGAGAATTTAATTACCAGGAGCAACACTGTTTCATCATTGATGCGATGATAGGTTTATTAGCAAGTTATTCACAGTTTGTATATTTGCATAGATGTTCTCTTTGGGGTTTGGCAAGTTTTTTTGCCTTGCCTGTGTGTTACTGTAATGGTGCTCTATTTTGTAAAAATATGTATATGATCCCCATTGAAGAGTCTCTAGATTGAATTGCTATTGTATCAGAAAGTTATAATGTGTGGATGCCCTAGAAGAGTATATAAGAGAGTAAAAATACTACATGAATAGATATGATAGTTGGAAGATACAATGGGCTGGGAACAGGCTCTTTGTCATCCTTGTTAATAAAAACTTGTGATGAAACCAAGCCTAAGTCTGTATTTTCTTGCTAGTTCTCACACAATTTCCTGCTACAGTTTCTGTCAACTTAAAACCTATGTTGAAAGGTTGCTCTCAATTTTTCCATCCCTGACACCAAAATATTTCATTATGAAGGTCTCTAAAACATTAAATGTTAAGACTTTCCATTTGATGGAAAGCCATTTTCAAAGGTTAAGTAGCAGTCTAGCTTCTTTTTCAAAGCAGGCAGAGACCTCTAAGTAGGAAAAGTCCCTTTCATCCTCAGAAAATGTCATCGTTTTAGATGATTACACTCCCTTTAACAATGAAGTCCTCCACCTTTTCCATGGGAGTTTTTCCTAAAAGTGAGTTGAAGGAATGCAACAACAGTGCTGAACACAGCAAGAACTAACCTTCAGGCATTTGCCAAATTAACTGTGAGAACAGTTCTTAACAGCATAAGGATTTTAAGACTTTCTATGCTGGTTCCCGGTTCGGATTTTCCCAGTCTGTCCCTTCCCTTCCAGCTTCAGAAACTACCACAGTGACACTTTCCAAACAAGCCAGTCAAACTGTTAAGTAACTTAAGAAGTTTCCTGGCTCCTCAGACCAAATCTTGTGATGGGTAGATGTGGAAAGACTAACTGCAGAGCTGTCCGACCACAGCAGAGAACCCTGCACTGGAGCTACTTGCATCAGCCTGCAACGCTCTTCATTTACAGTCTAAGAAAAGAGAATGAAAGAGCGATGAGACTGCCCAATTTCTGACTCACTTTGCAAATCTTATAGAAGTACCACATTCACTGCAAGGAGTCAGTTTGTAAAAAAAAAAAAAAAAAAAGTCCTTCCACCTCACAAACCTGAATTCTGTACTGAGATGGATGCTTGCAACTAGAAAAAGCACAATCAGCTTCTTGCCATTGCTCTGCCAGCGCTGGCCCTTCTCATAAAGGGATTCACACTGGGACAGCTTCCATGCTTATGTCTGAAGCATGTGTCTGCTAATAAAAAAAGGTGTCTCCTGACATCATTTTATAACAGTTACATGTCCAGCAGGAACCAGATATTGCCAGCTCTGTACAGGCGAGACAGCCATCAACGGCTAAAAGATTAATGAAGGTAACTTTCAAGTCCTAGTGTTAAGCTTTACCAAGACTTTTGTTTCAGAACAACTCTCAAGCAATTCAGACCACAAAACCAATATGGACAGGTTTCCAACAGACAGTTTTAGGCATTTGCCACATTGTGTAAAGAGCCAAGTAATATTTTAAAGATGGTTTTCACATCCATGTGTGTTCATTTAGGAACATTTATGACAAAATAATTGCTTGCTTGAAGAAAAATAGAAATTAAATCTAAAGCAAAAAAATTATGTTGACATAGAAAATTACCATATGCTCTGATGTTCTGTCCCATCAGCTAGGAAACTACCTTCCTATTACCACAAAAACATATTTTCCCAATCTAGCAATTCTTTAGCATTTCATCACAGAAATTATAGAGCCTGTACTAGCGGGATATGCAGGCTATTACTAGCACAAAGGTGGTTATCAAAATCATCATTAAGCCAAACACATCAACAGACCGGAAACAAACACCACTGCCTAGCTCAAAACTAAAATTACTGGACAGATTTAACACAGAACAGCATAAGCTCCTTAAGACTTCTGTCTTTAGCAAAAGCTGCTGTTGTACAAGTATTCTCTAAGAGTGTACTTTCTTGACCTAAGACAACTGATCTATCCAATTTGTGATTAAATGTGCGAAATTAAACTGAAAGAGGTAATAGTAACCAAAACTATTTTTAAGTAAAATAAACTAGTCAGATATGACATGTTAGGCACCTGCTTCCAAAACTGCACACCCAGATACACTCCATAATGCTCAAGAAGTGCTTCTGATCACCCCTATGTTACATGGAGCTTCACACCACATCGGAGGAACCTTACTTGATTGGAGCAGTGGCTCCCTCGGGTCCTTCCAGTTCTGACACAGGAACAAGATCCCACTTAAAGTGCAGGCCCCAGTTAAACCCTCCACGCACCACCGGGGAAGAGCTGTAGGTAAGCGTGTCAGCACTGATTATGTCAATCACAGGGCACACCACAGTCCTGCGATCTTCTCTGATGGGAGTCAGCAGAGGTTGTAACCACATCTCGTTCACCTCACAGTGACTGTCCAGGAATACCAGCACTTGCCCTATAGAGGCCAAAGCACACAAAATACAAAGATCCATGGTAACATGAAACACACAAACGCTGACAAGCCAGAGAATCCACAGGGATTAGTTCAGTCACAAAGGCAGAGGTAGATCCTGGCTATTCACAGTTAGCTATGAATTGCTCATCAAATTTTCTACCCAGATTCAGCAGAGCTACTGCACTACAAACGAAACATCATCAGATCAGCATTAAGAGTCAGGAGGTGCATTTGTCCTAATGCAGAGCACCTCCCATGCCTGAGTTAGACTACAGAGATAGCCAAAGATGACAGATATTGGGCTGGATGAATTATCCCCATGACAAAGCTAGTTTTGTCCACTGACTGTAATCACTTCATGTCACACTTCAGCATCCATCCGGTTACTGTTACAGCTCAGATTTGTGGATTTTAAACCAAGCCATTCCGATGAATTAATCTGCATTCAGCCATGACACAGGCCACAGCATTTAAATTCCTGAATGTAAAGTAACATAGAGCATCTCCCCATTTCATTAGCTCTAGAGTGACTGTGGATTCATAGCAGTTTAAAAGAAGAGTAAGTGTCCTAAATGGGCATAGCCAAATCCACCACTATTTGACCAAGCAACACTCCAGCCCCACCAGTTTACACAGAGATTATCTACCATGGTCAGAGAGTACAGTTTGAGCCATGAGAGACCTTCAGTCTCAGTTTATCTAAAAAATAATCTGAATTTTTATGGCACAACAAAAAAATTTATGTAACACTAGAATAGTGTGGAAGACATGGGAAAGACCTTTCAAGAAAACAACTTAGAAACTTGCAAATATAACAAGTCACTTGTTAACAACAGACAAAAAGACCCCAGCAGTTCAGTAAAATCAATAAAATGACTTAAAATTGCACAAACTCAAATGAATCCTTGCACGACTTGGAAAGTGCAAGCACAATTTTCTCTCTGGGTTATGCCATTACAATGCTAATGAGTAAACACCAATTAAGAGACTTTATCTGCCACTCAAAATTATTTGAGGAACTAGTGCATACTTTCTCAGACACCAAAGAATTTAACTGGAAAACATATTATGTTAAAAGGCTTACAATGTACATAAAGCACCAACAGAAAAGCTTGTATGAGAAACATTACAATTAGATTGGTGAATTAGAAGCCAGATTAGAGCTTACCTTAATAAGGAAGTAGATTGCCATTTTAGAGCGATAGGTTTCACATGAAAGATGGGCATTCCTGAGAGAATATTCTTTTAGGGCAGGAATAAGGAAAATTCTACATTGCCTCACCAAATTTTGTCAAATACTGGTTTTGTCTTACTATTTCACTGGCCCATTCTAAAAGATGAACTAATTTTATCAAACTTCCATAGGAAGAAAAAAATCCAAATCAACATTTCAGACAAGGTTTAAAAGACACTCAAATTTGGCTCCAAATTTGCCAAGTCATTGTCTGGGTGACTTGAAAAAACATCTCCCCC
This sequence comes from Chroicocephalus ridibundus, assembly GCF_963924245.1. Taxonomy (NCBI): domain Eukaryota; kingdom Metazoa; phylum Chordata; class Aves; order Charadriiformes; family Laridae; genus Chroicocephalus; species Chroicocephalus ridibundus. Next base: position 7,991,895 of record NC_086285.1, on the reverse strand, counting down.
CTCTTACACAGCACAGATTTCCTAAAGTTAAATTGTTTTTATAGTTTGTAATTACTACATCTACTCTATATTTACATATAAGCAAGTACCAAGTCCTCCTTGTTTCCTTCTTACTGAGAACAAAAAAACCTCAGATGAGGACTAACTCAGTAAAGCTATGAGAGAATACTGGAGAAAGCTTTATAAAGATCATGGTCAACTGCATGATGTAAACACTTAAATACACAGGTAATGCTAGTTAAAGTCTCCAATTATCATTATACAGGTATCACTGAAGACACTTCATGTAGCCATTGTGATGTAGGTTAATATGATCAATGCAATTAACTCATTTCAAAATCGCCGATACTCTAAACAATTGCTAAAGTGTCTTTCACTTAAGATAGCATTATCCCAAATCTTTCTTTCACATGGCTAAGTTGTGTAGCTAAGAACATGGCATGACATGCAGCGCCCCCAGAGTGGGCTAAAGCAATCACGGGTCAAATATTCAACATCTGAAAGAGCTGCACTAGAGAAAGAGAAGTCACTCAATTAACATATGGTCAAAGTATGCAAGGAAAAGAGAAACAAGAAAGTATACCTGTGGCATGAGAGGCTCCAATCATCCTTCCTCGAATCAAGCCTTCCCGCTTCTCATTTCTTACCAATTTTGTAGTTTTTGGAAGCTGAGTTTTAACATATTCACCTAAGTCTTTCTTCAAGTCAGCTGAGAAAAGAAAAACACAAGTTCAACAACAGGATGAAAACTGTGAAAGCTCTGTTTAAATGTCCCAAGATGTTAAACTCAAAAAGGGCCAAAAACTTTATCAAAACCTATCCCAATATAGCACAGCTTTAAACCGAAAGCATCAAAAGGACAGTCAGTCATCCCAAATCCTACACCTGCCTGGCAATTCCTGCGGCCTTTTTCTGTTGTTTTATTCTCACATTTTCATATTGATTGCTTCACTTTTTCCTCCTGCATTGTGGAAACCCGAATGGACAAAGCAGGTACGTCCCCAGCACTGAAATGGGCAATGCACCATATGACTGGGCCTTCCACAGGGCACATTCCTGCTGATAAGCACTTCCTTATATTTTCCCAACCAATTTTTTATGCAGTGTAACTGTCTCAGGTTTTATACTTAGCCTTGGCTTCCTGAATACAGACTGGATTGTTATCTTTTTGTTCTGTTTTCAAAGGCTTTAATACAATATGACTCAAGTTAACTGGAACTACTAGACTCTATGTTAAAAGGAATTACTGCCGCTAAAAAAAAAATCAAAATAAAAAAGCACTGTACAAAGAAATAGCATTTATCTTTCCAAATTCTTCTCACGCTGACTGTCATTTGCAGCAGAAGTAATAAAAGCCCTTTCACATAGCCAAATGTTTTCTATTACTGTGTTCCATGGACTAAAACAAACACTGACATCTTTAAAAAGAAAGATGAAGACAGCTTTCATTATCTCTACCTGCTTAGCTGACACAATAGCAGATACAAAGAATGACAACTCAGTCTCAGGTGGCTGCTTTTCCAAAATACAAAAGGATCAAATACACTGCTGGCAAACATGTGCTTTTAAAGGAGAGCAAAGTTCACTGGAGTCTATAAGCACTACTGTAACTTAACTAACATCAGTGAGGGTTGTAAGAGTAAGAACACTGTCCCCAAGGATGGTGGTTTCCAATGTTAAAGTGGGCAGCAAAGTTTTACCATTGAAGAGAAGATGGACACATGAATACTTAAGTAATGGAAAAACATAAGTTAAAAAGCTTGTAGAAAAATAAAGAGGAATATAAAACAAGGATGAAAAGCAAAAAGCCAGCTGAGACTTCACAGAGAACCTTAGTATAGAACGGCAAGCAGAATTTCAATGGAGGATATGCTAGAATAACTATTTTTATTCTCATGAATGTCAGTTCAAACATTAAAGTTGCTGTTAACAAATTAAATGCCAAAGGAATATATGTGGAAGCAGGAGTTGTAACCTTCAGGGAGTACCTGAACTTTCAGGCAGGAAGACTGAAAAGGAGGTTCCCAGAAGCAACTCCAAATGTTAAGATCTCAGCATTTGCACTGCAAGGTAGCATCATGGATCAAGAATGAGAAGGTACCACAGAGCAAATATAGTGCTAGAGAATATTCTAGGACATAGAAAAGTCTCTCGGGAGATGCAGACTGGATTCAACTGGGTCACAGGAATTCTCTCACCTGATCTTGAATGTGACACAATACGCCAGAGACAATAGGAAAGATTTTTTTGGAGAAAGTCAATTAAATAAAGTAATGTCTAGTATGCTGCGCAAATAAGCAGGACAGGAGGATTTGCAAATCTAAAATAAACTAGTGCTTGAATCATTCTTCACCTGATATATCATAGCAAGGGAAGGATAGTGTACTGCCACAGGAAAAAAAAGGGCTACCAGAGCAGAAAAGGTCGGTTATCAAAATTAGCACAAGCAGCACAGTAAGGCTGCATGAAAGGACATAAAATACAAGAGGAAACAGTTTTGCATATGCAATCTTCTAAAAACAGCAGAAGAAAAAAAAAGGTCATGTCCATACTGGTAGCTAAACCAGGCTCACAAAATGGGCTTGAACAGCAGAATTTAAGAGCCAGTAGTACCCAATGGCTAACATGCTCTTAGAGAACAGTTTGGACCCAGAAAAACTAGCATTCTGCTGGAAACTGTGCCCAGCCTTATCATGGGCCATTCTCAATAGGCAGTTTAGTCTCAGACACCTTTTGGGGTGTTATGTGTCAGCTTATTGTCCACTGGAAAGATTGATTTCTTCTGACATAACCCAAAAAATTGCTTCAATACAGCCTGCCTGAGAAATTTTGCTCCAAGAAGAGAATTGCTAACTTTTAGCCAGTCAACAGTCTCCAAAAATTACTTTAGCTATCATCTTGCTCCATGTCTATGTAACGAAGGCTCCTCCAAACAAGAGAAGTCTAGGCAAGGAGTCAGGGGTGTTATTATTTCAAAGGACTGAGTTGCAGACAATTTTTCCTTTTCTATTTTTCAATCTCTTCTTCTGTGTAGAAGAGTGCCTCCAGTAACATCCTTCAGCATATCCTGTAGGCTGTTCCATAACAGGTAAAGCCTAAATTAGGGAGAAGGAGGTTGCACTAGAAAAAGAAATCCTGCCTTGCAGCAAAGGGAAGGAAAAATATAACAGCGGACTCAGATGAGCCATTGAAATGCCTGCTTAGCTAGTAAGCCTGTTGATGACTGAGCATAAGAAGCTTTTTGAGGCAAAACTAGATGCAAAGACCCAAGCTTCACACAACAGGACTGATGTGCAGCAGAGCTTCTATATTTAAAGGTGAAGAAATAAGCAGAACTTCATCTAAGATACCAAGTATGTAATGTAGAGAAAATGAATTTTAAAAAAAAAATTAAAAATCAGAGACATAGAGATCAAGGAATTTGGCCAAGCTCTCATGACATCCATGGCACAGCCAAAGTTGTTGCTCATTTCCTCAGTCACTAGACCAGCTTTGCATTTCTTTGGCTGTAAAATCCCATCCGTTAAAATTAAGCAGCGGTACAAACATCATTAGTACCATCATTGAGGGCAGTAATTCTCTGTATAAACAATATCTTCTCCCATCTTCAGCTTCAAAACATGTTCATTTGAAGTCAGAAAGGCAAAAGTAGCTACTTGAATGTTTTGGCCTTTGAATTAGCAACAGACCAGGAGAGCGATGGTATTACTGCCTAAACACAGGTATTCATCAACTAAATGCCTTACTGTATTCAAAAACCTGAGTTTTGAGTAAGATTGGTTCTGAATACAGAGGTTATGAAACTTTAAAAACAACAACTTGCACACAAGACTTTGTAGCAAAGAGTCTGTATTGCTTCCAAAACACAAAACAAGCTTTTAAATATTATACATTCTTATCAGCAAGGGACAGAATGTTTGATCTTTGTTCTCTGCTTTGTCTCTCTACATTTGATCTGACCTCAGAGAAATGAACTAGCTGCATAACAAGAGAATTTCATTCTTCATTATACATATCTAATCAGTCTCTTAGAGCAAGTGAGACCTTAACCCAGAAACCAAACGATGAGACCAAGCGAGCTTATTATATGTACTAAAAAATATCATCTAAAAATCATTTTAAAAAAGCAAAAAGTTGTGGACTTGTACAGATGCAAGTAGGGAACTTGCACAGTCCTGCTTGCAAGTACTGCTACACTAACACATTCCTCAACAGGCATTTCGCTTTTGAAGTGCCAAAACGCTTGAATTGCATATCTGTCTTCGCCTTGTCCATCAGTTGAGAGAAAAATGCCGAAGCATCAATCTTTCAACAACAGTAAGGCAATTCTGCCCAGAAGGAGGGAACAAAGGCTGCTCCAAGAGTCAGGGACAGCTACTCCTAGAGTGGCCACAAGAGGCTGTGAGAGAGCCACGCCGAGCCCTCCCAGCAAAGGCTGAGCTCGGATCCCAGCACGCCACCACTCTGAAATTCTGAGGAAGTACAAAAAAAAAAAAAAAGACGTTCTGTTTCCATAGTGCCACATCAACTTATTTGCAAGACCGCAGCTGAGACTACGTGCTTTCAATTCGTTTCAGGTGCATTGCCCCACAAATTTATGGAAAGATCAGTGTTATCTGCTCTGAGCACCAGAGCAGCCTAAGCAAGATATGATAAAAACAGCTGAACTATAAACAACTGCTTTATCACCCCCTCTGCAAATACACACTCCTTATTATTAGCTTCAAAACCTGTTTTTGAATGTTCAAGTCGGTATGATACAGAGCTCATAAGTAAAATGGCACTAGTGTCCAAGGGGATGTCATCTTGGACTTCTCAGAACATCATGCATCTCTACCAGCTGGCACTTTTTTGTGATGGACTGCAGTACAAATTGGTTTTGCATCATGGCTTCCACGTTTTTATTTTGACCAGTCAATAAAGCACAGTAAGAGACAGGAAGGTCAAGAAGTCTAAGCACCAAACAAAACATTACTGAAAGGTTCTCTCACCCAATTCACTGTTGTCATCCACCAAAATAATTTCATGAAGAAGGTGTGCAGGAGTGCGATCCAGGACACTATGTACTGTGCGAAGCAGGGCAGAAAGTGCTTCATTGTAGAAACAGATAATAACACTGGCAGATGGCAGATCAGAAGGGTAGGACTTCTCTCTACATCTGCAAACAGAAATACAGGAGTTATCACTATTTTCATTGGGATTTCCATAGGGCTAGGTCAATACTGAAACTTCATAAATAACAAGCAAACATTAAACGTGTAGGAAGAGCACCTAAGGGGGAACATCAAAAGCCCAGGCATATAACATCTATAGTAGGGCTCAGCATTGTAAGTTACTCTCCACATAATACAGACTTATAATTAACATTGCTACGTGTTAGAAAACAGAGGCTATGACTGATTGGGGGGGAGTGAGAATGACAGATCCTTAAAACATAAACAAGAGAAAACACTAAGGGCTTTTTTCAGCTGTCAGACTACTGGCTAGTACCCTCAAGTAGCTCAGGCATGTATAGGAATAGCAAATATGACATGACGCCTACAAAAACTCCACAACTTTATTGGCCAGCTGCTGGAGATGAGGTTGAATATCCCAGAATACCTCCAACGGTGCTAAATACCTGTTTAGAGAACCAAGGCTGGGATTCAGCCTGCAGATTAAGATGCTTAAATCTAGTCACTGCTGTCACTGGAGTCTAGATAGTATTCAGCTCTCCCAAAGGCTGACAAGTGCATTTTGTCAGCTGAAGAGCTCTGTATGCTCCATTAACTGCATTGAATGGATCTCTGCTAATTATAATAAAAGCAGAGACAACTGACTAACATGCAGCTATCTAAGTTTAAGCATCTTAATCTGCAAACTGAATCCCACTCAAAGCAAGTCTTTTTTTTTTTTTTTTTCAATTTTTGTCCCTAATTCTAATAGGGCACATTATCACAGATTAATGTCATTTGAAGATGCCAGGCATGAAGGAATCCAATAAAAATAAGAAACTACAAAAGAAAACCCCGAAATATACAAGAAGAGTCTTCATTGACTAGGAATGAAGAATTTCTTGGGAGAGACATTACAGCAAGTACGATGCATTACATTTACCCACACCAGAGAAACCACTAGAAAAACAGATGCAGGGTTACTTATTTTTCAATTCAGCATTGAGTTCTTTTGTTGTTGTTACAGTGGTGTTTTTTTCCTCCCATATGCATCAGATAGATCCGAGAAAAATATCTGCTTTTAATAGAAAACATTCAGAGTACTGCAATCTAGATAACATGGAAGGACTTCAACTAAGAAATAGAGCGCCTTTGTCATCAATCATTCTTCTGTCTTCTCCTCTGCAGGCTTACAATAAATGTGAAATAGTACCTAAGGTGAAAGTCTCTCAATAACTTTGTCACTGGAACATTTAACGTCCCTCTTTCAAAGGTACCGAACAGAATTATAGCATCTCTTCTGGTACAGTACTGAGTATCTCAAACTGAAGCTTCAAACAATAAAAATATTGTAGCATGCTTTAAGTAACTGAGTACACAGCTAGCAAGATGAAAGAGACAGAGGACATTTAATCTGAGTATTGCTGGAAAGAAAGTTTGAATCCTAGGTCTTTTCCACATTGACTTTTATTTAAAGTATTATTTTCAGGATCTCCTTTCTATCAAAATAGCTGTCTGCCAATCCTACTACTCACAAAAATTAAATTAATATGACAGAAGTTTGAATAAGTGTATACCCAATCTGGTTCTACATTAAGCATTCTTTAAGTGAATTAAGAACCAGGAAAAAAACCACACACTTTGCTTTCAGGGAGCAGCAGTCTGCCTTTTTTCACAGAGCCTGGTTTCTGTGGGGCTTTATCCATCACATACCTTTTCCAGCTGGAAAAAAATTAGATCTTCAGAAACAATATTCAGTCAAAAAGAGACAGAAGAGACCAAAAAATAAAAATCCTGCCCTCAAGCACTCCTGCTTAAATAGCTGAAAATCTGCCTTCAGCAACACAGGAGGCTGAGTTTCTAATAGAAACGTAATACAAAAATGTTAAATACGACATCAGGTACAACATGAGTAACAAGTCCTTAAGCACATGAAATTATGCCATGTTCTCTCCAAAAATTAGTACATACTTTGCATCTCTTGTATCAGGCACCTCCCTGTGGTATCCCAGCCGATTACTGATAAGCATATTGAAAGCATGCTTCTGATAGCCCAAGTCTCTCACTTCCTGGTCATCTTCATTAAAAATCATTCCTGCAAAAAACCACGCCAAGATCACTTGACAGGCTTAAAAATATCATTTGGAAAACAATCAAGGATTGAAACATACGCTTTAACCTCCCCTAAAATCCATTACACTCTTCAAAAATCCCTCTGGTTTTGCAAAGTGTATTTTTATGCAACTACATTACCCCTCACAAATAGGTAGTATTTATGAGTAGCCCTTGCAGCTATAATAAAATGAAATAATTCTCCAAAGACTGATGGCTCCATTGTGTTTATTGCCTTACCAGACACACTCCCTTCACTTAAATGGCCTCTAATTCTTAGCACCACCTAAAAACCAACATCAAAACAAGCACAGGATAGACTTTGACACGCAATGCATCAGCACCTATCCATACAGATGAAGAGTCCATAATGAGATTTTTGAGAGAGAAAATACATTTACAATGGTAGAAAAACCCTCACAATAGCAGCTCCGATTTCATGCAGTTTTCTCAAGTCTGCAGTACCATAAAAATAGCTATGAAAAAACTGTAAGCTTCTTGTTTATATCACCTGGGACTTTGACAGCAAGTAAAATAGCAACAGAGCTTGCTGTTTCTCTATTGATTATTTTAGCAGATGCATCAACTCTTTCCTGAGCACGGTGGAGCAGGGGCAGCAACTGCTGGTATAAATCAGCGCACTGCAAGAGGCCAAGGTTGAAATCCTCAATGCCATCCTGCCTGCCTTGACTCAGTTCATGGGCTTCTCTGTCACTGGGCCATATACTCACCAGTGTGAATAGAAACGAAATATTATCATAGAATCATTTAAGGTTGGAAAAGACCTTTAAGATCATCGGGTCCAACTGCTAACTTAGCACTGCCAAGTCCACTACTAAACCATGTGGTGCTTCACTCAACTCTTCTACAGGAAAAAATGGAGGCAGAAGAGGGAAGCGGTAGCCACCAGCTGCGTCTCCTAGCCACTTCTGCAACAAGTCAGGTAGCAGAGCAATGACTTTTTATTGTCTCTGTTCAGCTGGCTGCACAGAATAAGATGCATGTGTCCTCTGCAGCTAATATGAAGCTACAGAGACTATTTCACTGAAATTTCAGCACAAGAAGTGAGCAAGGATCATGTAATTTATCTCCTTCCACCCTGCCCATCATCTCCATACGGTTCAAAATCTCCAGAAAACAATTAACACGGGGGTTCCTCATTCACATGCTACCATACATCCAGCATAATATGTTTCATAGAGTCATAGACTAATTTAGATTGGAAGGGACATCTGGTCTAATCCCGTGCCCAAAGCAGATCCAACTAGATCAGGTTGCTCAGAACATGTCCAATTAAATACTGAAAGCCTCCAGCATCTCCAAGGATGGAGATTCTACAATCTCTTCATGTCCCTATTCAAGCATTTGGCCACCATCACACCAAAAATGTTTTTCCTCTTATCTAATAAAAACATACTCCTCACTTTCATTTCTTATCATAATCCCATACACCTCCAGCAAGAGTCTGTCTCCATCTTCCCTACAGCATCCCATTAAGTTGCTGTTGACAGCAATAAAATCTCAGCCCTTAACCTTCTTTCTAAGGCAGAATAAACCCAGTTCTCTCAGCCTCTCTTCATACCTTATGTTCTCCAGTTTTCAACAGCTCTGCAAAAGCCATCTGAGTTCAAGACCAGAGAAAATGAGATGGGTTAAAAAACAGAAAAGATCATTTAAAAAGTTTAGAAGCTTTCTTCCCTTTCAAAAAAGTAGTCCTGCTTGGCCTTCAGAGCACAGCTGTGTCAGTACCAGTTGTGTTTCAGCAACAAAGTCTACCTATAGGTATAAGATGACCTTCTAGAGGGAATTCTGTGAATCTACATTCCCACCATTTACATTTCGCACCTTGTCGCTTTTAGTCTTGATTACAGCAATGGCAATGCAGCTGCACTATCAAAACACCTTAAGGGTAGACACCCTAATATTTGTGCAGGACCAAGTGGGAAGTGCTGGGCATCCCGCATCTGTCGTGGTTTAGCCTCAGACAGCAACAAAGAACCACGTGCCGCTCGCTCGCCCCTTCCTAATACAGGAAGAATCGTAAGAAAAGGCAAGACTCTTGGGTTGAGACAAAGGCAGTTTAACAGGACAGTAAAGGGAACAGGCAAACAACAACAACAACACTGATAGGGGAATATACAAACGCGAAAACCGCTCCCCGGCCGGACCGGACCCGGGACGCCCCAGCCCGCTTTTAAGCAGCAACTTCCTGCCCCCTCCCCCGGCAGCTCCGGGTGGGCGTGGCTCACATGGCATGGAATACCAGGAAAAATTAACCCTATCCCCACCGGAACCAGGACAACATCCCAAGTGGGAATGTCTGCAAAAGATGTGGGGTACACCCACATAGTGTGTCTTGTGGTGACTGACCCTATCTTGCTCACAGATGAGTGCTCCCACTGTGGATAAGTTGCATCACAGGGGCAGGAATGAGGTCTGTTCACAATGGCATCAGAGGTCGAAAGGGGTAAGTCAGTCCTCCTTTGAACCACAAGCAAGGTTTTCAGCTTGTCAGTTTAGACATCCAGCTCAATCATTCTTGTGTACTCAGTGCCACAGTAACACTGTGCCACTGGGTCAACTTAAAATGTTTTCTTCGTACGAAGCATGAGCTTAAGAAACACACACCAAGTGTTTCATTCTACAGTCCACCCATACCCAACCACTAACTACATTTTTCTTCTAAATATAGGTAAGAGGGAGTGTTAATACTTTTAAAACATTCTCATGAAGAACAATATCCAAAATGCATTCAAAAAGCCCGAAACATTTCAGTTCAAGCAGCAGATAAAAGCTCTTGGAAAATAAGGGCTTTGCAATCAAAACATCAGTTTAGGCTTTACTTCAGCAGTGCTACATGGCTCACTCAGATTAATAAAAAAAAAAGATTGTCCCACCAGATGACTGGTTTTAGCTATCACATGCCAACTTGCTTTTCATTTTTTTCACTTTGCCTGTTTATTACTGCCCTACCCTAGATAGACAGGAAGCCCTTTCCTGCAGCACCTGATCTAATTCTAACAGAGAGCCAGCCGTCTCCTGATGATTCACGTAGAATTTATCCTGGCACTATAATTCCCCTTGGCTTTCACCAACCAACCCACTCACTTGGTTTGAACATCAAGGGACTTCTCATTAAAAAGCTCCAATTTCTTTCCTGGCCCATAATGAATAGTTGGAAAGAAATATCTACCTCTGGACTAGCCTTCACCTCACTTGGCTCTCATGCTTTTTGTGGTGAACTGATAAATATTTAGCAATGCCACAGGGCAATGTGAATTGGCATTTTTCCTACATATTCACACAGGTCTAATCACCAAACCTCAGTTTCTAAGTTGGTCAAGTTCTATAAACTCTTGAAGCTGGTGATCCAGTACACAACATGCTTCAGTTTGCATATCTGAACACCACTGTGAACACTAAGCCGTAAGCAGTTAAATATATAAAGCATTTAGTTTGGAAGGCAAGTTTGGAAGACAAACCCAAATCATCTCATTGATGAAATATGTTCCAACGAAACACACAGACTTTTGTTGGTGCAAAGCAAGCAGGATTTGGCCCTAACAACTGTCATCTCAATAAATCTTTCATTGTAATTTGTCCCACACACATTTTTTGTAGATTATTTCATACTCCAAGGATATTCTCCAAATCAATGGGTCCTCTTCATTGTGTATTGTTATGAAGCTATTTTTAATTACTGCATATGAGTAGAGTTTCTCTGTGTGTAATAAAAGTTCATGCATTTGAGCCCAGTCAACATAGGACTAAGACATGAAACAAGCATACGCTGAACCTTCCAAAAGTAAGAATGACACCTTGCTGTAATCCAGTCCTCCTCATTAGCACTTACACAGCACAGCTGTAAGTGTTAAGAATAGTGTATTTTGGATTAAACAGGATGGGATAAAATTCAAGTAATTTCTAATGAAGAGAGCCACTAGTACCACCTGCATTTTAACAAACAAAACTACTTCGTTACACAATTTTTCCTGCAATCCTTTAAAAAAAACAAACAAACCTTAATATATCATTTCTTCTACTGTTTTAATGATTTTGCCACCAGGACTGAAAAACACTTACCCATTTCAGGAGAAAATTCTACCTCCCCCTTAACTGGGTCCTGGACATGATTTCCAAGAGGATTTCCTATCTTATTCTCTTTCTGCTGCAATTCAGGTATATGAATAGGCCCACGTGTAAAACGGGGATAGAATTTTTTTGGAAATGGCCTCTGAGGTTCCAGCCCCTTGACGGGCACATTCTTGAAGGATTGGTTCTCTTCACTGAAGTTGAAATAAACAAAGAGCAGAAGTGTCCAGGTCACAGATGTGAAAAGGCACCCATAGCAGAAATAACGAAGTGTGACACTTCCCATTGTAGACTTAGCATCGTTGAGGACCCATTCTTAATTACCTGAAAGAGAGTGGAAGCACACATTCTGAGAGTGCTGCATGTTACCTCCATTAAATGATTTTTGGAACTTAAACTTTAAGCACAGACCTTAAGAATGAAAGCCCTTTTCACTTTCCCATTCAAAAAATAAACATGACCAGTTTGCACAACCTGTGTAGATAGTACTGCTTTAAGACACGAAATAAACAATCACTAAGAGCCCAGTGACACATCACAATTGAAGATAAAAATGAGTTTTCCTCATAATAGTTATATCTCTCTTCCACAACAGTACATTCCTTGTATGCCTGCATTCATTTAAACATATCACTATAACTAAATATACTACACACAGGGAACTGATTCTTCACAGAATCATAGCATGGTTGAGGTAGGAAGGGACCTCTGGAGGTCAATTTATCCAGCTCCCTTGCTCAAGCAGAACCGCTTTGAGCCAGTTGCCCATAGGTATGTCCAGACACGTCCATTTTTGTAGTTCAGTTCCTACCCTAAAGCATGGAATGAGAGAAAAGACTCAAAAAGCTATAAAGTTCAGTCCTTCTTGCCCAAATTTAAGAACAGCCAACATGAGTATCCCAGAAATTTCAGAAATCATGGGGTGTGATTTAACAACACAAAACACCAAGACAGTCACATTTACAGATACTCTTCTCTGCAGAAAGAAAGGAAATAGATATGGGATAGAGAAAGAGCAAAAAGCTCCAAGGTCATTTACTGGGTTCCTACAGGCCTCCGCAGACTCCAGAAAAGCTTCCATACTCCCTGGAGGAGATGCCTACCTAGAGCTGGAAGGAAGCAGCCTAGAGTTTTACTTTAGGCACCTATCCACTAACACAACTTCCCCAAGCTATACTAAAAATTACTACCATAACATAAGCAAAACCCTGAAGTGAAGCATATGAAGCTGGTGATAACATTTTATTTATGGCCCAGGAGAATCAGGTAAACTTTCTGGAGTTTCTTAAATCCAAAAAAGGCTCAAAAAACCCCAACAACCCCAAAACTACACAGCTCAGTTCCCAAAACTGAGAAAAACACTAACTCAAAGTAGATTTCTCTCATCATTATTTAACCACAACAAACTATTTGCATAGTAACAAAGAGTTAGGAAACTATTTAATCACCTTTTAATTAGCAAAACATTTGTTTTAAGAAAATAAAGTATTGGGGTAGGAGTCAAGGGTTTATGCTGATGCATTTTTCAGACTTCTTAAAAGTCGGAAACTACCAGAAGTCCTAAGGTCAGCCTGGCAAAGAATAAACATTTATAAGCACAAACAGATTATTCCCTTCTTAATATGGAAAACTACTGAACAGAGCTAGAAGGCATTCGTGATCCCAAAGAAACCTACAAAGATCCCACTCGTTTTGGCAATGTAAGTCTGAGTCCTAAGTGACTAAGTCCAAAAAGAATACACATCAAAATTCAAGCTCACATTTCCCAGATTTCAGCAGGTCATTGCCTCCCTCCCAAAAAATAAAATATCCACAAAGTAAAATAAAGCAAAAAACCCAAACCTCCTCAAAAATAATTTACCCATTATTCTTACCATGTCAAACTCCCTCACTTCTGCAAGGCAACAATCTATGCAGCAGTTAAGCCCAAGGAGCTTAAAAACGTCTTAAACGGGTTTTAAATCTCATACTGACCCTGCGCATACAGATGCATTGTATGCTCTGTGAAACAGGCTCTTTCTCTAACACTGTCACACAAAAAATCTTGCCGCTTAACTGTAGGGCCATGAAATTAGTCAGGCAACAAACGCTCTGGGGGTAAAAGTGATTAAAAAACCCCTCATTCTAGCTAACAGAATGGGTTTACCAGTTGGAGATGTACAGACCACCAATCCCCCATGCCTTATTCCCTGTGCAAACAGTGGTCAGTGATCATAGCAAGGCAAATCGAGGCTGAGAAAAAGCATGCAAGGCTGCAAAGGAACAAGATTAGATAAACAGTTACATCCTCTAATTATAATAATTATTCTTGCCAGACAGTCTGCAGACAATTAATACTTATCCATAAAAGAAGATCTGGGTGCTTGCCAGGTTTTGGGTTTTTTGCACAGCCACAAGGAGGTCTTCTGCTGTAAGACTTGTCCAAGCCTAATGTACTGCTCCTCAAAACCTGCTAGAGTTGTTTTTCCATTCACTATGGTAACACAAACGCAGAATCCTAACATCATGGCACATGGACTTGCAGTGTGGAACAAAATTGTTCTAATAAGATAAAAATTACTATAAAAGAGAAGGAACCTTTTCATTTCAGAGCTGTTTAAGGATACATCTACCCTGCAGGTTGCACAGGAAAACAAAAGATAATCCTTGCTATCTCAGGTAACAGTAGGAAGACAGGCATGCAGAGCAGAATTCATCACAGACTAAGTATTTTCCCAGCTTCTTGCAGCTCTTTTACAGCTCAGAGCTCCACTCTGCTGCTGTGGCACTTCTATCCATGCTAAAGTTAAAGTCTGCCCGACGTCAGTCACAGCATACTCAGATTAAAGAGGAAGAGGTAAATTAGTAATCACCAGAGTGAAAAGACTGCAATTCAGTAATCACCGGAGTGAAAAAGACTGCTGTACATCCCTTCCATCCCCAGAAAGCCCCCTGACCAGGCTGAAAGCACCCACTTGGTTACTGTTACAATGGCAACAAATGCAAACCTGAGCGTGATGTTATTTCCACATGCTCCTTGCTAGAGCAGAACTGTTCACCTTCTTTTCCTCTCCTTCGCTGTTTTGCAGTTTTGTATAAGGATACAAAGGTTGAAATCAAATGAAATCAGATGACAGAACCTCCACAATGCAGAAGACTTGTCTCTTTCAATAGCTTGCTATTCAACCAAGACATTTGGTAATACATTCGTCAGGAAAATACAGACTCACTAAGTACCAAATGTTTTGTTAGACACTTCTGAAAGCAGAATGGAAAAAATTTAAACCCCACCTATGAAAAGCACATTGAGGCTTATTAGTTTACTTTACTCACCAACACATATGCATTTACACAACCACTGTCCTATGGATTTCAACCACATCCACCATTTAAGCAGCCACAGAAGTCACAATTTGCATCAGAGCTGCACACTCCAGTTTTAGATTGACCATGACTTCTTACAGATGCGCTTTAGCAAAGAGGTCACAGTAGATTTTCAAGTCCTAAGCAATGCTCCCCTGCTTGGGACCTGCCCTGAGGAACCAAGAGAACATTTCCAACCCTATACCGTTATGCATACAAAGTACAATCACATCAATATATTTCCACTTCTCCGCAATATACCAAGAAATAAGTATCCCCTCACTCATTTCAGCATGCAGTGAAAAAATAACCACTTTGATACACACCACAGGAAGAAGAGAATACTTCAACTGGTCACAAGGACCCAGGAGGAAACACTCGCTTCACAGAGGCAGGCACTTAGCTCTTGATTCTTCCCTCATACATTTCCCTATCCATGACCTTCTTCTGCAAGCCATCTAGACCCAGTGAATAAAAGCCTTACCCTGCCAGGAGACACAGAACCAGAGAGCAGGAGATCTTCTACAAAACGGGCTTTGCTAATTTATCCAACAACTCTCTCCGCCTGTGCACAGTCATGATACCCTGATGATTGTCTTAAACATCCATCCTCTCCCAGTTGGTTCCTCCAAGCAGGATTTTGAAACTTAAGCAAAGCCAAACCATTCTTTTTTTTTTTTTTCCTCCTTTTCCCACCCCCCCTCCCCGAACAGAGACAAGCTATTCCTGAATACACAAGATGCAAAGGGTATGCCTTTCAAATTCAAAGTATTAATATCTTTCTCTGCCCTGATACAAGCTGCGTGAGAAAAAGATAATATATACTTTTAACTCAACAGCCCTAAAGCTCTGCTAATGCAAGCAGAGCTAGCAGGTTTGAACTGTTAGATCGAAACAGCTTAAATAAAAAAAAAACAGAACTGCATTATCCAGACTATAATATCAGTGAGCTCATAAGAATAATTTTCATCTATGCAATAAATACAGTAAAATTGAGTCCAGTCACCACTAAATTGTTATTTAGACAGTAGAGTTAAAATCCATTTCTATTTATTTATTCAAATGCATAGAAAAACACTAATTCCCATTAAAAAAATCTATGATTTAAACATATCAAGAAGAATTGTTTCATAATACGTTTCCTCAATTACTGGTAATTGAGACTAGGCTTGAAGGGTCTACTGTGTTTCTCCCCTTCATTTCTGAAAAGCAATGCAGCTGCCAAAAGTAAGTTTCCAAAATACCTCAAACAATTCTCTTTCCCAAAAACACATGTAGCGAAAAACCTCCAGAATGAACAGAAGACATTTGCTCTGCCTTGGCAATATAGGAGCTTTCACAGCAAATAAATGATAACACCTTGAGGTATTTTACAAGCATTCATTCACATCCACAACATCCTAGTGATACATGGAGTTTATGTCTGTGCGCATTGGTATACTTAGGAATCCAGAGATACTTTAACTTGACAAACACAAATCATTCAAGGTGGCAGCATCTCCTACATCAGGAAATTACAATCCATTTTGGAGGTGACACGGGTAACCAGGAAAAAAAAAATCATCTTAGAAAATGCCCCCATCAGCTCAGAAGAGACCAAGACTGAAAGGCACAGTGTTCTGAGAATTTCTAACCAAATATTATGCCTTTCAGTCTCTCTCTTGTTGCTCTGTTTTGACTGTCATATATTTATTGCCCAATAGTTTGCAGACTTTGGCAAATCCTTGGAACTGAGTATGCAGACCCACATGCCAGAAATGCCAAGAGTAAAATACTCCTCTCTAATTTCCATGAATTCCAGTACAGAAGTCTCAGTTCCTTGCACAAGTAGTAAATCATTCCTTTTTTTTTTTTTTTTTTTTTTAAGAGAACTATAAAAGTTAAGTATTAGTTACTTAGTAAATGTCTCTGAAAGTCAATCAATTACAACGCTGAAAAAAAACCTCCAGGAGCCTACCTGCCAAATTTGAGCTTCAGTAATCACTGTGCCATACTGCTTTCCATGTCACACCAGCTTCTTGTAGCATCCTTACAACACCAGCATGGCATTCAATTCATACTTCAAACCCAGTAACATTTACATTGATTTAATAATTGGCCCAACAATGATACAACTCCGTTCTCCCAGACAGCCTGGGAGAGCTTGTCATTAGTAACCTGCGCAGCTCTAACAATGTCCCAAAGTGTTAACCTTCAATATTTTTAATGGGAAAAAAAAAAAGCCAACCACGTTTCACAATATTTTGGCTTAAAGAGCAAAAGTAGCTACAGGCTCTATGACCAGCCACTGCTTAAACACTGACATCTGCTTGGATTAACCTCAACAGTTTAGTAAACACACCGTATGACTAGATATTTCATGACTGTGCCAAACTCATGTTTGTCAGAGGTCAAACAGAGGATCAGATTAGCCTCAAGATCTTTGAAATAGGAGTAAGAATTATTTGAGAAAACCTTAAAGTCTGCTTGTAGTTTTTCCAAGAAAAGCTTTTCTTCTAAAAAAAAAAAAGAAAACAAAAAAAACCAACCTGAAGACAGAGCTACAACTCATACTACTCAGATTTCCTGCAAAACTGCCTGTGTATTTTGGATCTATATTAAGGGAAGAATGCATATGATCTTCATTTTTAAGATGAAAATCATTAAACATTTTATCTTTCTACAGAGTATTAGGATAATTTGCTGCATGACCTCCTACAGATGCTTTTAATTTTCATTTTGTTATTTATTT
This sequence comes from Chroicocephalus ridibundus, assembly GCF_963924245.1. NCBI lineage: Eukaryota > Metazoa > Chordata > Aves > Charadriiformes > Laridae > Chroicocephalus > Chroicocephalus ridibundus. Next base: position 7,974,465 of record NC_086285.1, on the reverse strand, counting down.
GGGGGGGAAAGCACCAAGAAGATAAAGTAACACTACTTACAAATGCAATTTTGTTCTTTTAATAGCCTTAACTCTTTATATATTTCTTGGCCTCCAAGATGTTATGGCTACCACCACTTCTCTTCCAAAGCAAGCATCAGCATGAACAGGCTTTCCTATTTTCTTGTTGAATCGCTATCAAACAGCAGCATTAACAGTATGATGAACAGAGGCCAGATTAGGAAGAAGTAGTACTCCAATAATACACTTATCACACAGATATGCCATTCACAGTAACTTCTGCACTTTCATGTGAAATTTTTTTTCCGGGCATCCTTTACATTGCAGCCAGTCTTAAGGGAGAATCACAGTTAATAAACTAGCAAGATGAAAAAGGGACACCTTAGGCAGCTTTTGTTACAGACCCCAACACACATCACTAAGAGCAACATCCATTGAACATACACTCATAACAAAAGCCAGAGATATTCCCAAATAAAAGCTTAGTGCTTCATGTGCTCCAAAAATCTAAGCGCCAACCCAATTTAACTCCTTATAAAAAACCCTCTCCTGCTGTATTGTTTTAGCACTAAGTTGGATCTACCTGCCAGTTTGGTTTTAATTAAACAAAACCATTAACTTTTGACCTTACAGAAGGAATGGGTCATTGTACCTTATGAATTAAGTGGCTATTTTTGACACAATATAGGCAGGTAACTAGTGTGAAGACAGGTTGGGCGTACAGGGAACCTACCTCATGACATTCAGCAAGGACAAATGTTAAGTCCTGCATCTGGGACAGACAAACTCCCTGGCCACTGACACAGCCTGGGGAACAGCTCTGGGAGGTCTAGCTAAATAGGAGCCAGCAGCACACCCTTGCAGCAACAACAGCTGACAGCATACAGGCTTATCAAGGGGAGCACAGACAGCTGATGGAGGGATGCAAGTACACCACCCCACGCAGCACTCATAAGACCACAGGCAGAGTACTGTACCCAGTTTGGGATTTGCCAGTATAAGACAACATACGTCAGTAAACTGAAGCAAATTCAGTGGAAGGCCACCAAGGTGGTCGCGGGCAGGAACGCTTGCCCTACAAGGAGAAGCTGAGGGTGCCAGGCTTCTTCAGCCTGCAGAAGAGACAGCCCGGGGGGGACCTAATAGCAGCCTGCTACTACCTACAGGAATGTTATCAAGAAAACAGAACCAGTGTATTTAGTGAGGTGCAAGGTGGGAGAATGAAAGACTTAAAAAAGACAAATATAACTCCAGTCACAGTAACCCGCATTCACAGAAATACACTGTGGGCCACAGGCTGTCCTCTTGCATAAGATCACTGTTCCTATTCATTTTAATGAGATGACACACTAAGATCTATTTTTAATTAGCCTCTGTAAGTCACTTCTAAATGCAACTTTAAAAGCTCTGAGAGCCAACAGTCTAGTCATTTCAGCACAGCTATACAAATCCATGTCATACCACCTAAAAAATCCTCCTGGAAAGAATACAAAATTTTGATCAACACTTCACAGATAAATAATCTTAAAATACCAATAACATTCATTACACTTTATAGATAAAGAAAGGCACATAGATAAGACTAGTTGCATGAATTGCTGAAGACCTAAGAAACTAGGCTATGAGTATACTAAGTTTAAAATTCATAAAATGCTTTAGGAAAAAAATTAAAATTCATCTTTTTTATGTCTTTAGGTTCCCACCCCTCACTATTTTACCACTGCAGATGATTCACTTATATCCCGATTTGTATCTCAGTTTTTGGACTTTAAACAGAGATGTTTAAATATTGCATACTATCTTTTTTAAATCTATGGAAAATATATTGAAACGCCTCCTCTAGGAATACAACTTTGCTTATCAAGCTTTTCGGAATTTCTCAGCTGCAGTAAAAAAGCTTTTCTTAGCAGGTTGCCACACCAGAGTGAATGCAAACACTTTAGCATTTTTATAATAGAAATGTGAAGTTCCTTCTTACCTACCTCCATTTTCAAATACACCCTTAAAGAAATTTTAAAGTATCTTCTGCAGTAACATCTTTCACTTCTTTGTCAACAACATACTAGGTTTCTTCCTTACTGATAAAGGATATCTTTCTCACCAAATACTCTCAGTCCTTGGAGAGGTGGAGTATTTCACAAGGGCTCTCATTTAAGGACACAATTTTAATGGAAAAAGCAGCTACAAGTTTTGGAAAGAAAAAGTTTCGTAAGAGTTAGGATCCCATGTTAACAAACAACAGAAAAAACACACCAGTTTTAGTTACAACAAACTGCATCAAGAAAAGTAACACAATAGTCCAGGCTGATTAGAGGAAACAAGTACACTTGGATTAGAAACATGAGCTTACCAAAATCCTAGTGCTAAATACTGAGTAAATAAGTGCTATAGAGTAGACAGTTTCATGCTGCTGCAGTGTTCTCATTCCCCCCAAAAAAGCTACTGGTTTCTCAAAGCACAATTACATGCACAGAATTTTCTTATCTATCCCCCTAAAAACGTTGCACCACACGGCTGCCTAGCTGGATATTACTTTAAGCCATCTGGCACATAAATACATGCCATGCCATTCATGGAGTCCTAAAAATACCTTCTTCCTTTTCATTGCTAATAAATACTTTATTCCAATTGAAACAGCAAGATTTTTTTTTCATTAGCAAAATCAGCTCTCAAGGCAGCCAGAATGTTGATGTGCTGTCTCTCCAAAGAAAAATGCATGCATTTTGTAATACAGCCCTTCCTTCTTCACATATAGCTTAGAAAACAGCAAGATTGAAAAAAAAAAAAAACACCCCACACTGAGAACTTCTTTTTCAACTCACCTCTCTCACATTATAGAGACATGTATCTAAACACTAGTTTAACAACCCTCCAGCACTATATACAGTTGCAAAATGTAAGAGAGCTTACAAGGTCAGCTACACACAAGTAAGCTGCTTAATACCTTTTCTAAATGTTTAAAATCTACTTAGCTGTTCCTTGCATTTTACGTCTGCAAAGCTCACCAAAATAACAGTAAAAATACAGATGCATGCAAAATAATTAGATAAAACACTTCTACATGTACAGCCGAACAGAAGAACCCTCACCTTTTTCCAGAAGAGTCGGCACTAAAGAGGCAGTGCAAGGTTACATCGTGAAAACACATTTACTGCAGTAGCAGTCAAATCCAGTTGGTGTCTTCATTCTCAGTGAACAATAAAATGCTGAGCCTGAAACTTAACACTTTGTTGCTGAGTGCTGCTTGCAAGTCCTACCTGGGAACAGGGTAATAAACACGAGCTTCTCTACGACAACAAGCTAATTTGGATGGGTCTTAGGACATGAATGCTGCAAGGTTATTTCTCATTTGACTGCATACACTGCCCCAAGAGCACCAATCTATTTTTCTGCGTTTGGGATTTTTTTTTTTCGTATCCCTCTCTTTTTTTCCTTTTCTTCAGCTAATGCATGATCCATATGGATCCATGGATCTGGCAGCATAAACAAGACCGGTCATTTTACTCCCACTCACTAGAGAAGCATAACCAAGCAATGTATTTCTAAAGCATTCTTCGTCATAATATCAATGGATTAGACGACAGCAATGCTAGAGATAACTATCATTAAGTTGTATACAAATTTCAATTCTAAAAACTACTTTACTCCCCATTTTCCAAATCACTAGTAATTTTTTAAAATTTCCACATTTTGACTGAAATTTTCTAGGTATGCTTTCTGTTCATCTTAAAAAATTTTCATCAAAAGTGCTTTGGGCTTTTTTCCAGTCTTTTACAAGCAAAGTGAAAACACATTTTCCAATTCTAAAAATAATAAAAATTCAGACTTCATTTGTACAGCCCTCCTGCCAAAAAAGCTGGCAGCAAACTTGGCAACAAAACAGACCTCACCGAAGTACTTTTGAGTGGGACAGTGAAAACTGGGGTTGACCGGTGTCAATTTTAAACTGCTGACTACTGACCACGGACATTGCATTTTGCATAAGTTTTTTCTGCAAAACCCAATTTTGCAGTTAGCTCCAGGCAGACATCCACCATCCTCTTGTGCAGAACTCAGTACTGAAATCAACAGCTGTATACAAAAAAAAAAATACGCAAAAGACATTTGCAAACTCAGACTAGAAATTTCAAAAGACTATACCTGAACATGTTTAAAATGCAAAACTGCTGCAATTAAGTTATTACCAGTACTACAGAATTGGAACCTGTCTTAATGAGAATGATTACATTGCATCTTATCCTACAGCATCAAATTACAGAATTCATAGACCACCAAGCTTACTCCCCACAAATCATACAAGTCTACTTCATTTCTCTTTTTTCTGCAGGGTTTTCCTTTCCAATATGCAGAAACTTACATAAAAATACATTAGAAGTACCATGGTTGGATCCCTGACATGTTACACTCAGTCAGATGTCACAGTAAGACAGCACTAGCTGCCAGCTACTTGCTGAAGCACTGCAATCTGCCCTTGCAGATTAGTTTTATTAGCCTCTATGGAGCCTGAGAAACTGATATGAGCACACACTGACAATATTTGTTTAAAAAAAAAAAAAAAAAAAAAAAAGAGATGAAACGTAGCACCAGAACTGTGAGTAAGGTTAAAACAAGTTACAGTTTAAATCCCCAAACTGCCTCTGATAGGAAAGTATTTAACTCATTCTAAACTGCTCGGAGTTCTTAACTCCCATTACATTTCTCCACACTATTAAGGTATGGCACGATCTTAAAGATTTCCGCAATACATCGTGTCCTAACTGAATTTACCTGGGTGGATGGCCATTGTTAAAAAAAGTAGAACTGAAAGAAATTCTAAAAGCAGGCACTGAATTGAATTCAATGTCCATTTCCATTTCTCATGGCCAGAAACAAAGGTCACTTGGAGTTTTTCAAGCCAAGCTTTAGGAGGGAGTCCACAGTATCCATGCCATTTGGAACAGCAGAGGCATGGGACTTTCTGAGGAAGAATTCCTCATGGGGAAAAATGAAAGACGAAAAAACACTGCAATCTTCTTGCTTCTCAACAAAAGTTTAAAGTAATTTCAGTGCATAGGTTTCACTCATTTTCTCACTAATGTCTCCAGCCATTAATATAAGCGAGGAATCCTAAGGATATACACCTACTACATGTTCTCACTTCAACTCACTGACTGAACCAGAACACCTATATAGTTATCAGATTGACCTGTGGGACATTTTGGTTGAGCTATTTGCTTTGCTATGGATTTTGATGAGATCCTCAGCAACTCACTGTCTCAGCTCCCACCTATAAAAACTGAATGATGCATTAAGGCAAATACATCAAAGGTTCTGAGGCCACAATAACCAGAGAGGATACAAATATCAAGCAGAACTCTGGTTTAGAGCAGCAATAACTCATTCCTTCTGTTCTCCTAGCAAGCCTATTTCTAAATTTTACTAGCATCATATAGGAAACAGTCTCTCTTTTTCCTTTCCTTAACACAATACAGTAATACTAACAGAGAGATACCGTTGCTGGTACAACCATACCTACAGATGGAATCAATGAAAACACTTTTCACTCACACATCTAAACTAAGCTATCAATTTAATATAAGATTATCTTGCTAAACATTGTATTTGATAATACAATGTGTAATAATGGACTGTTCCAAATATGTAAGTAACAGACCTTTTATTAGCGTGCTTCCAAAAAAGAATATTTTTGTGGACATTAACTGTTGGATTAGAATGATAAATCACTAGCATAAAAAGATTTTACACTGTCTGTTAGGAGAGCAAGCTTCTGCAAGCTGAGCCAAAAATTAATTTCCTTTGTCTTTCATTCCCTTCTACATGATCTTAGAGACTCCACTCTTTCCTTCTTCAAAGAAATCCCTTTGAGGAAAGAGTTGTGGACCACTCCTTTTCCATCCCCTGTTGGTCTGTTCTACTTATCTATTGCCAATGTTTCTAATGGGAAAACGTACTCAGAATTTTGATGTTGAAATCAAGGATGTTGCAACAGAACAAACAGCAGATCAAAAATACGTTTTCCCACTTCACTAGAAGCCATGCTTTCCAACACACTGCTAGCACAGAAGGTTAGCATGCAATCCGAAACTTAGTCTTCTCTTGCTTCACAAGTGATGAGTCTCAGTGTCTGCTGACATAAGAGATAAGAGATTCATGTTAACTAACAAAATTAAGGTATTCCAGGAAACAGAAAACTAAAGAAAGCACTTCCAGAAAACAAATTCACTGACAAATACAAGAGGTATCAACAGAGACAGTGACATAATTTACTCCTGATGTTACACTTCAGGAATTAGCAAAATAGTCAATATACCTATGAAGATTGATTCATAAGGAGTTGTTTATCAAAACAGGACAGTTTCATGCTTCCTGGAAAAGGACCTCTATTTTAGCTAAGGCCACCTCCAAGGTTTAAAGCATCTAATTTAATCCTTGTCTGCACGAGAAAATCTGTGTCATTTAGCCAAGCAATATTTGAATGGTTTTACATAAACTAAAAAGACCACCTCTATGAACATGCTCCTAACATTTATTAAGTATTTGTTTAAATCAGTTTGGCACACAGCAATCATTTACTGAGGTACCTTCTTTTTAGCATGCCTCTGCAAGTTTATTAGCTTAACCTGTCAATTTAAAATTCAACTATGAGACACAGCACCATTCAAGAAGTTGAAGTTAGGAACGACAAAAGGTTATTGCAGGTAAGCAGTTACCACCCATCAGCCGCTCTGCAATGTTACTTCACACTCCTTCCCTCTTGCACAGCAAGAGAAATGATTTTAGTCAAGGTAGCTTGCTCCATGGCAAGAGGGGTTAGAGCATGCACACAAACAGTGACTACCTCAGCTGACAAGGTATAACTTATCAGTCATGGTAAACCTTCAGTCTCAGAAATGCAGAACTCACAATGCCACTGCTGCCACAAAAGAGAAAACCACAACAGCTCACCTGTCCCACATTGACCTTAAAGCCAGCAAAGACATCAAAATACCTACCTGTGAGCAGTATGGGGTAGTGGGGTCTGGACTTCTCCCTAGCCTGCACACCTATTTCTTGCTCATACTACAAAGCATAACGCAGGCAGTATGGAGTCCTGAGGTTCCCTGCATTAGGGGTTTCTAACTAGTGTAAACAGTGGAAAAACTGATTCACCCCTGTTGATTCCAGTTTCAAACATGCAAAGTGTCTGGCTGCCAAAACCCTAGAATGCACAAAAAAGGGCTGAGATACAACAACATTAGAGTGTCACTCTTACAGAGACTTCAATCCACGCTCTACATTTTGGTAACACAATCAGTTTTTTAACCTACAGACAGCATATTTTCACATCTAGGTGAAGGAGATCATACAACAAAATATCTGAAACTTAGTATACTTGAAGTAAACTTCAGATTGAAACAGTATCATCAGCTTCCCAATTTCCCCGCTTTGTGTTGCAGTATATTTCTACATTTTATAGAGTTTTCAAAATAAAGTATTTACAGTAATTATTACACAATGCTGACTCACATGAGAAACATGCTAGAGCACAGCTGAAGGATGTGGTGGATACTATTAACTCTTACACAAAATGAGCTGAACAAATTCATTTACTCACACTGCTAAACACTGGTTTAACAGCCGAGGCCTTTGTACTGACAGTACTTTAACACAGTAGCTGCAACAGCAGATGCATTAATCTCCATAAGCCACCATATGTTTTGAAAAGAAACCTTAGATAAGAATCAAGGCAGTTTATCTACCTCCCACACTCTAACAGGGATTGAAACACACTTCAACTCTGTATTATTTTTTGAGAAAAAGAATTCTACACTTCAAATACACAAGCGTACTTTTGCTCTTCAACACCAATTAACAGAGCGGTATTGCAGCACCTCTCCAAAATGAACGGTACTAAAGAAAATTACTTGATTTTTAGGGATACCTGTAACTGTAGTGTTGCCTAGCCCAACAGATGGAACTGTTTAGGAAGTCAATAAACTGAACTGTCACAGAGAGGAATGATTGTATTTTTTTCAAAATTTTACCTTTTCTCTTCAGCTGGAAGCCTCCCCTTGCTTCTCTGCTTCAGTAACCAACACTCAGCTGCCACACTGCCAAACCCCACCTGCCAGCTTCTCAGACCACAACCTTTTTACAATACCTTCCATGTAACTAAAGAAAGAATGATCCTCCTTCTGTTCTTTTCATCCCTACAGTACCCTATTATTTCTTGTTGGAAGATTTGAAATCCCCAATTTTACTGTCTGCTCAGGTATTTCTAATTTCATCCATTTGACCCACAGTTTGCCCTGCTCCACACACATGCCCTATAACTACCATTAAAGTTTTTGTTTCTCTAGCATTTATTATCAGAAAGCATGTTTTATGTAGATAAATTTTCAAAATGCTAATAATTCATCTTTATTTCCCTTGCCATGCTGTTTCAGGGCTTTCTTCCTCCTAAAAAGCTTGAATCACACCTACTGTTATCATCACTATGAAAATGATGAACAGATTCACCCATTCTCATAAACTACCATCACACAGCAGCTTATCAAGAATTCTTTCCAGTTTTACTCCTATGCATAATGGAGTATCAATTTGCATCCTCTGAGACAAAGTGATTAGCTATCAGAAGACAGGCAACAGGCTCTGAAATCTGCAGTCAAAATCTCTTAAACCAGAACATGTCACATTGCCTGCTGGCTTCCTCATCTGAGGCTGAGAGATGAAGGCTCATTAGAGCTGCAGCATTACTTTCCTTCCCTACTGCAGAAGAGCTCCTAAAACTCTGCAGGAGCTTATCTTACCCAGAGATGAGGAAAAGCTTATGCAGAAGGCATGCAGTTCTTCAGAGACAGTTATACTGGGGGAGGCCAATTGCTTTTAATCAAAAGCTTCTTATCTGGAACCACCTGGACCTTTATGCTGTTCTAAAATGAGGTTATGAATCACAGCTGGACTACTTCACATATGCAGAGGTTCTCTACAGGGTAGCAGGGCAGAAATATACTGTCAGGGAAAGGCTGGTACCATCCTTTCCTGGGCACAGCCTGCACCTGGATCAGCTTAAGCTAATCAGAGATGTCTGGGAGAAGTATCCTACTAAGATGAGATCCATACAAAAGAAAAAAAAAAAAAAGCAGATGCTAGATCAGAAAGTATTCAGGAATATTTAATGTCACTTACAGACTATTCTTTCTAAGTAAGGACAAAGTGGATTTGATCTTATGTTGAATTACATTTTCCAGAAAAATTTAAGAAAAGGCACATTGGCAGAGTGCTGATGATCCTGCCCACCTGCATAATTACTGTACTGGCATTAAGAGATTTCACCATTCCTTCAAACAGAAAGCAATACTCCAAATACACTAGACCAAACAGATAAAGTGCAGATTGTTTACAGAGCAGCAACAAAGTCAAGTCACAAGATATTTTTTTTTCTTTGGAAGAGTAGGGGCTACACTTTATATCTAGTTATACAATAAAATTCTGTCAGGTCTACTCCAGCTCCCCTGCAACTGATATTGAAAAGAAGTCAGGACCCAGTTTGGCAGAGATGCTGTACTAGAGGACATTAGTGTTTTCATTAGTCTCAACAGCAGTCTTAAGGCTGACACCTATGAAGAAGCGAATGAAGGTGAAACAGCTATCTGGAAAGGCAGCTACTGAATGCAATGTTTGCTTCCAGTGCCCTGCTAGAGCATAGAGGAGTCTGACCTGCTAAACCCCCTGCTACCAGAAGCACAGAGGTTTTGGTTCCTTGCTCAGCTAGATCTGTTTGCATGCAGACAAGGGACCAGAGAACCTTTCTTTTGCCTTACAAGTAACTTGGAGACAGTTAATTTGCTATCAGCATCGTCTGTTGCAGCCTTCCTTACAAGCTTTAACACAAAACAAAACACATGGCAATGGGAACTGACTAGAAAGGCTGGAGACCAGCCACGTAGAATAACACGTACTTGCTAAGAGGAAAAGGGAGCCTCAATGTTGCAAAGTACATACTGAAAACCACATGAACAAAAAACAAAACAAAAGAAAAAGGGAAATGGTTTAAAAATAAGTTTCCCAGTCATAAAGATAAGAAAGCTTTAATACTGCACGAGGTCAAACAGCCCTCCAAAAAGCAACGCCTGCCCTGGCCCTGCAAATGAATCAATGAGAGGGGCAGTGCCAGCAAAGCTAACACGTACAGATCCCCACAGTTCGGGCTGACAGTTGCATAGTTTCAGTCTACCTGCAGGCGGGCGGCTGCTGCTGCTCCTTCCCATGCGTTTAAAGACTAAAAAGAGATAATAATTACGTTGTCTTCCATCCTATGCACCACAACCCACGCCGGGCCCACGGTCAGGTTAAACTAAGGCGGCCGGACTCAGCCGGCGACCCAACCGAGCGCAGCCTCCCCGCTATCAGCTCACAGCGTTTATTTTACCCAGAAAGACGGGAAACCCTGAATCTGACCCCGGCCTCTGAGAAACGGGAATCGCTGCCCCCGGGACAGGCTCCGCCACGTCCCTCAGGGCAGGCGGGAAAACGGCGGGGGCCGGTCTGATACCGCCGCTGGCCCCGTCCCCTCACAGCCCCCGGGGCTGCCCCTCACACCGCCACCGCCGCCGTCCCCGTCCCTTCACACCGCCTCAAACACCATCCCCTCAGCCGCCGGGGCTGCCCCTCACACCGCCGCCGGCCCCGTCCCTCACCCCGCGGAGCTGCTCCTCACACCGCCGCCGGTTTCCTCGCCGGGGCCCCCTCCCCTCACACCGCAGCCAGCACCACCCCTGTCGCTCACCGCCCCGGAGCCGCCGCCTCCCCCTCGCACTCACCGGGGCGGCGGCATGCCCACTCCGACCGCCCCGTGCCCTCAGCAGCAGCAGCGGCGGCGGCGGCGGCGCGCACCGCTCGCGCGCGGTGGTGCCCCACGTGACCGCTCGCGCCTCCTCCTCTCCCCTCCCTCCCCGGCCGGCGGCGTCACGTGAGGGGGACGGGGCGCGCCCGCCATGACAGGCGGGGGCAGGGTCGGCGTAAGAAGATGGCGAGACCTGCAAGGGGGAGAGTGGCGGGGCTGTGGGGCTCCTGTCTGGAGCTCCTGCCTGAGCGGTGCACGGCTATGAAGCTGTGAGGGGGATTCAGGACTGAAGGGCTGTAGATGTGCGGCCTTCAACCCCCTTCTCCCCTCAAAGTTGTTGTGCATCTGCCCATCCCACCAGGCTTGCAAGGAGTTCCCTTGCAGCCCTCTCTGAGGATAAGAGCCTTTTCCAGTCTTCCAAGGAGGCATCTGCTTTGAGCTTCGTGGTCTTAAGTGCCCACTGGAAGTATTTGCCCTTTGAAGGGCAGAAAAGAGTAGGTCAGGCTGACGGAGGATGTCTGCGCTAACTAGCACGTTCTCCTCACCGTGTAGTTTGCCTGGCTGGCTGGAATATGGAGGACTCATTTCTTCAGTTCAGCAGGAAGGGGGAGAGAGCTGAGGGAAATCAACCACAACTACCCTAAAATCACCTGAGCTTGGTGATTAATGTGCATCTATAGCAACAAGAGTTGACATCCTCACAGGTGGAGAGGCATGTTGAATCCTCAGATCTCTCATATCCAGAGTAAGTGATCTCACCACTGGCTTAGTGGACAAAAGGGTGATGGGGTAGCTTCACCACTGATTTGTCTTCGTGTGGGACCCGACTCGGCAGGTGTCCTTTTGGGAGGAGGAGTGAAGCTGGAAGGAATTATAGGGTTTGTTAACCCTGGTGGCGTTTAAGAACGAGCGAAGTGTCAGATTTGCTCAGCATAGTCAGGACTAGGAGCTTTTTTGTGAATACACAGATAAAGAACTTGAGATGCCAAGTGACACTTTGAAGATGACGATTTTATTTTAGTGAAGTGGAAATTAAACAGGGTTGACACACCTGAGTCCATTCTTTGGCAGATACTGTCCCTGGTGTCCAGAGATTACGGCAAGGTGCTTTATCGTAACACAAATAGAGCAGAATACAGAACTTGTCAAAAAGCTGTAGCTACAGCATTAAAGTTCAAAGGCCAAAAAGGCAATATATAATCAGAAGGCGTAGTGAGAGAAAAAGGAGTGACAGTCCATGGAGGGGTTAGCAGACAGATGACAAGGAGGTAGCAGGGATCAAGGTGAAAGTCATGTGGGCAGTTAAATGAGATAGCCACATAGTCACCATCCCTATCAGACAGCTTTTCATAACACCTGTTTCATAATGGCTAATATGCAGCTTTGATCTTTCTCTTGTAATAATTTAGCCTGAGGACTGGAGGTGTGTGTTAAGCTTTTTTAGGTAAAAGCAGCCTCAGCATGCACACTGTCTTCTTTCCGCAGAAGCGTTATCCTTGAAATCCTTCTAATTTGGCCAATTCTTGCCTACCTGGTAATTCCAGGTATTTAATCTAGCCAAATAGCTATTTTAGTTCTTATCAAAAAGAGTTTCCCTGGTACTTGGATTATCATTTTATTAACAGAATTAATAAACTGCTACTTTTTAGTGTCATTTACTGTAAGGTCTTTGAGACCTGTGTTTCATTTCTCAAAATCCCTGATAATGATAATCTGCCCAGCCCAATTGACCCACTTGCTCTGTGCTCACAGCAAAGGACAAGAACTTACAATAAGTGCTGGCAAGAAGTCGTAACCCAAAGTAATCCTCTGTCAATATGGGTTGTGGTCAGAATTTGGGATACATATGTACTCAAGCACTGATATTTAATTTATTAAATGTTTCTGTTGTTGACATGTCTTGGACACAGAAATGACAAAAGAGAAAGGGACACTCTGAGCTACAAAACGTATTCATTAAGTCCTGTCTCATTTCTTAGATTGGCTCTTCTACTTTGTAAAAAAGGAGGTGAATATCCCCAAATCCAAACCAAATTATTCCAGATCATTCAGAACAAATTTCTCCAGCTAACGTGTAGAGTTTGTTGACCAGCTGTGATGGAGAATACTGGAGGAAACTCCAACTGTTCTTTCAATAGCTGGGATAACTAGCAATAGTTTCAGTGGTTTCCTTTTATAATAGTTTGCCTATCGGCTGTCCATGACTGAAGTCAGAGTCTGCACATCCCCTAAAAGAGGGGGGATGTAAGTGCTGGTCAGTTTATTTGGAATATTTGAGGAAGCAGGACGTTTATCTGGTTGCTCTTGCTCTTTTCCTTCCTACTGTTACTTTTGCTGCATTATCCCTTTAGAGAAGGTCAAATAATAACTCAGAATATGTACATGGGTTTATCTGCTCTGCCCTCTCTTCTCAAATACTTTTGAAATTTGGGGTCATGTTCATCAAATTTTACAGTGGGTTGAGATCTCAAAGAGATTATATTCTAAATAGCTTTGACAAAATAGATATCTGAATGGAAGAGAGAGACTGTTATCCACTACTGAGGAAAAGCCTGTAGGACAAGTTTGTCCCACATACCCTTAAGTTAGGAGCACTCAGGAGCTGTTGTGGCTCGTCTATTGAAAACATCAGTTCTATGATTTGTAGTAGGTGAAAAGGCAAAAATGATGCTAGATACATTAGGATAGGAATAAAAAATAAGATGGGATACTGTTGTAAAACCCAAAGTGCTTGTACATCTTGAATATTGTGTGGAATTCTCTCTACAGCACCAAGAAAAGTACAGAGAAAAGCAATGAGCTCATCAGAGGTGTGGAATTGCTTTCTTAAAAAAAAAAAAAGAGTTTTAATATTGTTGAATCTCTTGAATGGTTTAACTTGAAGAAGGACTATGATGAAATGTGATAAGGATGTAAAAATCTATTGTTAGAGAGAAGGTGAATTCTGTGTTTCTTATAGCACAAGATTTACGTGTCCTGAGTGAAATTTCCAGTAAATTTAAAAGGCAGTAAGTTTAAAAGAAACAAAAGAAAGTATGTTTTTTCTTGAGTTACAATTGTAAATTGCTGCAAGTTTATTATGGAGGCCAAAAGTATAAATGTGCTCATGAGTGGATTAGAAATGGAAAAAATGTCCCTTAAACATAATGCTAATGCAGCTGCCAGCTCAGGAAATCTCCAAGTAAAGGGTGGATTCAGAGATCAGATTAAGACACCTAAATTTGGGTTTCAGTGTGTAGGTGTCTCCATGTGAACCAGATGTCTAAGCTCCCTTTATACATAGTAGAGAACTAATGTGGGATTTAGTTACATAAATGTGGGCATCAAATGCCATTTTAGGTATTGTGGCATTTTCTACCTGGCCTCCTGCTCCAAGAAGCAGCAGGTCTCCTAAAAAGCCTGTCATATCTGAAGTCTCACGTGGGAGTCTTTGGTATCTCAGACCATCGCAGTTGTCACTAAGCACCTATGTTTAGCAAGCTGAACCCTGCTAATAGTTGATAGCAGCAAGCTATGCAGATCACCTTATATAAGGTGATTTTGAACAGCTGTATTTTGAACAGCTGAACAGCTCTCAGCTTCATTAACTGTATCGAGTAGTTTTCTATAGACTGTAGGAAGAAATTCTATTCAGATGAAGACACCTGCATGGGGACATTTCAGTCTAGGTGTCATAATTTATAGGTTTTGCCAGGCTGTACCAGAGGGCATATTGCTTATCTTTTTAATGCTATTTCCTTACGTTTCCTTAGCTAGTCACACCACCAAGTTGATTCGGCTGGGATTGATTTAGGCGAAGAATACAAGAGATTATGTATGAAAAACCTTCTTAAGATGCTCAGATTTATTGATAATGAGGATTGCGTGAAGGTTTAGATTCACAGTGCATTGTGTAATGGTGCATTGATATGTAGTGACGCTTTAAACACAGCTGGATGACTCCCTAAGCCTGGAAGATACCCGATGGCCAAGAGTTCTGGGGCAACCACAGATAATACTGATGAAGCCACCAGAATGTCAAATTCTTAAGCCATTAGATCCTGTAACTGAAAGGGGGTTTTTTTTGGTTTTTTGGTTTTTTTTTCACAAAAGTAAATCAAAAGTAATTTGGTTGATGACAGGCTTTACACCCTTCTGTGAATCAAACCAGTCAGATCTTGTTAGAGTTGCAGAACTTGCCTAAGAAGAATTTGGGCTAAGATTCAGGCCAAAGAAATTAAAAAAAAAAAAAGATAACTAGAAAAGCTAAATGATAGTTAGATGAGTTTTGGAAAGTAGAATCGGTTTTTTCCTCAATCTCTCACGCTTCAAATTATTTACATTTTCTAGTTGGAAAGACAGAACTTGTAGCACTAATGCTGTCCTCTAGAGCTGACGAAATTTGTAACAAAAGAAGTCAGCAAGTTCTGACTTTGCTTTTTGGATATCTTAAAACAAGCTATGAAGGAGAGTTTATGGTTTTAAAACTGCATTGGTCACCAGTTCTGTTGCTGCAGCAGTGTTCCCATTTGATATTTATTAACAGAATGCCTTCATAGTACAATAAATAATAGAGACTCCCTCTTAGCATCACTGCTGTTAACAGAGCATCTGTATCTCTCAAATGTCCTGCTCTTCACGATGAGACAAAGACAAGAACAAACCTAGTATGATATAATGAGCAGGCCCATCTCCCTTTTACCACACATGGGACACAGAGAAGATCTACCAACCAGCTAAATATGTGAATATTAACCCATGCTAATGAAGCAAGAAAGAAGTTGCGGGGTAGAATGATGAAAATATGTGAAGTGTCCCTAAAATCTGCACGAACGCGAGGAAGAAGCCAGTTGTGTGAGTGACAGTCAGTCACTTGGGAGAATTCACATATCTAAGGATTTTGCCTTGTTTTGTCTCAGCAAGGAATTGCAGCACTGAGTATACATAGAAGAAAATTGTCATACTTTATTCAGTTCCCTTCAACATTTTTCTTCAATTTTTAGCCCTGTCTGTGTTATTTTTCTGTACTTCTTAACACCTCTCTTCTGATACTTTCTGTAGAGTCTCTCAAGAACTGTGGAAAAGTTGTGTTTTAGCTTTGAAGTGTTGCTGAAAAAATTCCATCTGTTTTTGGTATTCAGAAGTTCTCACTCTTAAGATCTGGGACTGAGATGTTACATTTTCTGTCATTTCTTTTTATTGAAAAAAAACATTCCTTGGAATCTGTGGAGGGAGGTAGTTGGCTAAACGTTCTGTCCAGTGTTGCTCAACTGTGCTCCAATCACTTCACAGGCTCGGCGTCTGGGCCAGCCTGGGCTGATTTCTTTTCCACTTTGGACTGGTTTGCAAAGTTTTAAGAGTGAAAACAATCCCATAAAACCCAGAAATCTCATAACTGAATCAGCTTTTTCCCAATGAGTTGTCTTAGAACTCTACCAAGAGTTTCCGTCCATCTTTGTTTATACTCCCTGATAGGAGGAAGAAAAGTTTATTTGCAGAGGATGTCAGTCTCATTATCTTCTTTTTACAGATGTGAAAGTCAAAGCACAGAAAGATGAAGTTGTTTGTTCAGGTCATCCAACAGAGCAGTGGCAGACAAAAAATAGAACCAAATCCTTCAGTGCTCACTCTGTTGCATCACTCAGTCTTCCTGTTTTGAGGAAAATGTCTGAAATGTAGCTTTCATGGGTAAGCATGTGAGAAAGATTCAGACTTCCTGAAGCACGGAAACCAAAACTTTTAGTTATGTCACATAAACAGAGGTTAGATACAATACAAACTGAGACAAAGACTCCACGCCTGAGCTGTGGCACTTGGGTTGTACGGGTATCTTTTTGGTAATTCTTTCTCATAGCAGGTATAATCTTCCAAGTATGTTTCATTAGAAGATACCTCAGCCTCTAGCCCCATACCTTTTGTACAACAGATGCTGAGCCTTTATTTTACTTATTTATTTCATGCTACAGTTTAATTTTCTGCATTCTCAAGGATGGGATTTTCACTTTCCTAGCACTGAGAAAAGCATAAAAAGGAATTATGTATAACAAGCAAAGAATGATTATCTGGTAATATTCAATAGTTTCATTTTAGTTCTATTTTCCCATTGTTTTTACAGAATTATGCTGATTCATACCAACTAGGGCAGTTTCTGCTTGTCTGTAGGAACTTTACTATCTGTTGTAATCACAGAATCACAGGGCTTATACCCCTTCTTCTTTCACCCCCTCTCCAATTTGTCATTCATCTGCTGTTTCTATAACCCATCCTAAAAACATTTCACAACTTTACAGTTTTCATGAACAATCAGACAACTATTTAGAAACTTGCTATTGTAAATCATTCTTCTTTTTCAGGTGCCTGAGATATATCAGTAGAATACCTCAACTTTGTATTGTTTTTTCAAAGAAGAATATGTGAAATTCAGTAGTAGTTGTGTCTCCTATATTATGCATGTATGAGAAAGTGAAGAGAAATTATATTCTTATAGCTAAGAGGACAAGAATTAAGAGACAGGACTGTCCCCTCAAGGCATTCCCTCCGTAAATCTGGGTTTATTGCTTGATGTCTTCATTTGTTATATATAGTATGTTGCTAAAATTCTTATCCCCACAGCCTGTGTCTGTTTTATCTATTTAGATTAGAAGAACTTGTGGCCAAACACAGTTTGGTATTGGGCAATTATGTATCACTACAAACAAGGACACTTGACCTCTTGAACTCTCAACTCTCCTAGGATTCATAGGCAAATTCAAAGCAAAACAACAAAAAAAAATCCCCATGAGCAACATACTCTTTGTTGCATCACTAACTTGTGGTTTACCAGAGAAATGTGTTAGGGTAGGCTATCGAAAGCAGTGTTTCTAAAATGTAAGTTTTGGATATGTCATAAACTTGATTTCAATAAATGACGAAAACAGATTAGAAAATAAGTATTCTAATCAGTCTATACAGAACCCAAGAGCTGTGCAGCTATTTGTAAATCTTACTCATTTTAGCATGAAAAAAACCCTATATGATTAAAGAGTTCAAGATAATTTTTGGGCCTGTTAAAAAACCCTAATACAAATAACATAACCTTTGTGTTAATGATTTTAGCAAAGGATTAGTAGGAAATTAAATGAATGACTGGAGGAAACCATTATTGCACTATCTGAAAATGTCAAGCTTCAAAAGAACTATACTGCCTAAGGAAAACGGTGAAAATGGAAGATAAATACTGCTAAAATCTGTCCTGGATAGACGTTGTGCTGTACAAGGGGATAGCAAGTCTGTGCAAGTTGTGAGGTGCCCCCTGGTGTTATAAAGTTCAGCCATTGTACATGGTCAGAGCAGGAAAAAACACCCGAAGTATGTAGAGAGGATAAGAAAGTGTAAAAGGGAAATAGAAGCTACAAAAAACCACAAAGCAGCAGAAGAGGGATTGGTAGCAATGTCATTTAGGATCTAATTGCCATTTACAGTAAGGAGCATTAGCTGTAAGCTTCTCAGTTTTAGGTAATATTTTCAGTAGCAGGAGTTAGAGGCAGCCGTATGGTAATGGGGATCCAGGTAATGAAGAGGTCAGCCCCATTTTGTGGAGGATTGGAAGGGGGGCTTAGAGAGGCTTTGGAGAGCCACAGAGAGAGGAGACTCCTTCACTTAAGATGTCTCTACCATAGCACTGTGAGGGTTATGGGACCCCCAGACCTGCCCTTGCAGGTGTCTCAACTCCATTCACCACAAGCAACAATATACCCTGTCTTCTTCCTACAGCAATTTCTACTAATTTGGGGCTGCTGAAAAGAGGAAGGAGAAGCAGGGAGGGGACAGGAGAAAAGGAACTATTTCAGCAAAGGGGGAGGGAGGAATAGGAGGTGCTGAGCCATAGAGGAAGGCCTTAGGGAGCAAAGCTTTTTGTTCCTATTACTGGGGTCAAAAATCACTGCTTTAACATTTGGTCAGCCCTGAAGTGGTGAGGCAGTTGGACTAGATGATCCTTGTAGATCCCTTACAACTGAAAATATTTTAGTCTAGTCTAGTCTTGTCAAGAAAGAGAGAAGAAGGAAATTGTAATTAGGATAGATAAACTAGAATTCTGTGTCTAAACTGGTCTGGCTCTTCTCCAAACCTAAGCGGCAGTTCTAGATGCTAGCAAGTGGGGTTGGTTATCCAGGACTTTTTTGGAAATAAAGTCACACAAATCATGTGGACCTAAAAAAATGTATAGACAAGAGCATTGTCTATACAAGTACAGACTAAAAGCAAGTGATTCTAAGAGTTTGGGGGGAAATCCTGCACTATAACATAGCTATTTGTAACTGGATACTCAGTATTTGCAACTTTGTTTTGCAGGATCTTCAGGTGCCAAAACAAAAGATAGCTGCTGCTTCATTCAAGCAGAAAAGGAGTATTATAGGCTATTTTCAACACTAAATGAATACCAAATCTCTACCCCTTTTGTATGTCCTTGTGATGGAAAAAAGAGATATCCTTTTGTATCATTAAAATAAAATACCAATGGTTTAGCCAGGTGTCTGATTTTAATGTCTACATATTTTGCAGATTTATTTCTTATGAATGGTTTCGTTCTTTTGTGGATTAGATAAGTGAGGACAGGGAAATGAGGAAATGAGAGCAAAATCCCTTTGAACAGATCGATATTGGTTGTAACAAAATTTGCAGCACTTCATTGTGTAAAAATTTCTCGTAAACCAAACAATCCTACTGGTGTTCTTATAGTCTTTGATGCCAAAAAAAATAAGGTAAGAATTTCAGCTTTTGCTGTAATGAAAGCCTCCAGCCCTTGTGGTCAGAGAAATAAATCTTGAAGATTTGACATGTGAAATAATGGTTTATCCTACAAGAGTCAAATTAAAAAATAACTTAAAAAAAAGAGAGAAAGTGAAGTATCTTCTAGTGTTTTTTAATAAAGCCATTCTTCATAAAGCCAATGGGCACAAGTTAGAACATAGGAAATTCCATACAAATACACGGAAAAACTTCTTTACAGTGAGGGTGACAGAGCACTGGAACAGGCTGCCCAGGGAGGTTGTGGAGTCCCCTTCTCTGGAGACTTTCAAGGCTTACCTGGATGCAGTCCTGAGTAATGTGCTCTGGGAAATCCTGCTTTAGCAGGGCAGTTGGACTAGATGATCTCTAGAGGTCCCTTCCAACTCTGAAGTTTCTGTGATTCTGTGATTCTGATTTTACAGAGACCGACTCCTGGTTTTGTTACTGCTCAGGCTGGTAATACTGAGCCCTGGTAATACTGGTAATACTGAGTCCCAAATATGTCTTTTGACACTGTACCAATTTGAGTTAAACCAAAATATATTATCCCTTCTCCTAAATGCAAGCTTCTGCTATACCATATTATGGAACCAAGTTATCTGAGAGTTGCAAAGTAATACCAGATGGTGATTGTAGGTTGGCTGGAATTTGCGGTCTCTCTCGTCTTGCCACATGTTTCACCACTTGGAAGCCTCTAAATTATATTGTTCAATTATTTGTCTCCTTGGCTCCATATTCCGTTTCTTTCATTTTCTGGTTTGGTGCAATTCTTCATGCTTTCACTAGGTGGGTCCCCACAACAGTACACTGGGTAAGCAATTTGTTGAATAGCCTGAACACATTTAGGTAAATGTATCTCCCAGTCAGTTTTATTATAACTTTCTTTGGCAGAAGTTCACTGCATCACATGTTTCGATGTACAACTTCGTGATTTAAAAAACTGATTAGAGTGTTGGGAAGTTGTCATAAAGGGATTGGACTTGCAGATCTTCCTAGGACTACTGTCTTTCTAACTTAGCTATTTCAACTGAAGTTAAAATAAATGTGCTCTTCTTCTTATAACCAGTCAGATACAGTCCTATCAAGTTTTGAAATTATTTTACCTTTCAAAGGGTGATGCAAAGCTGGTTGGTTAGCAAAATTGCATATATTCTTCTTTTCCAAAATAAAAAGTTAGTCATCTTTAATGCTTTGCAACTTTCCGTACTAGTCAATACAAAGAAGCAAAATCATCTTTTCCATGTGTGTTTTCCTTGTGACTACACAAGAAAGACTTTTTAGCTAAAATCTTCAGAAATTTTCTTTCCAAGTGTTTTATGAGTATTTACTTATATTAAAAAAGATTTACCCCCTAAACCTGAGCAAAACAAAACCCAAACACAAAACTTCAGTTCTTTCTATTCCATAATGCTCAATAGAGAAGATTAAGGAAAAAGAAGTGAGAAATTAGCAATATATTTTCATCTCCTATTAGAAAGCCAGTCTAACCCAATGGTGGGTAGCCATTTGTGATGCCTTCTCCAGAGTCTTCTCACCAGAGTCTGAATGTGATTCTTGCCTTTGCAGCACCCGTTTGTCACATCAACCTGGGAGAAGACTGTAAGTCAGGAGCACAGCAGCTCTTCACTCTGCTAATTTTTATAGTTAGAACTATATGGTCTTTAAAAGTCACGGTGCTCTGAATGAGGAGGCATGTAGCTTCTTTACTGTCTCGGGTTGTGTCTTCACCCTGCAAGAAAGGGGATCAGTTAATCTGCAGAGAGCTCTATACTGTCTTTTTCTGGCTTTTTCTGACATTCAGGGTTGTGCATTCAAAGCTAGCTCTCTTTATAGTGTAGTCTGTAGCATTGATTTAACTTAAGAATGGATAACTCTTACCTCTGGTGGGCTGATCTAAAGATATCTTTTCAATGCCCACTTGGGCATCTTCTTGGCATCTTCAGAAAGAAAATCAAACCATCCAATTTCAGTTATTGTGAGGTTTGGATTTATTTTTTCTTCTTTTTTTATTCCCGTTCTTATCCAGGCTCCTTAAGTTAATCTATTTCATCTGCTTATTTGACATGGTAAGACAATTTATGTGGAGGTCTACCAAGAAGTGCAAATTTTGATTTAACTAAAGGTTTTGTTTCCTGTGATTTATATTTAGAGGACAAAGAAAGGTTTGGAAAATTCTTGCACTATGTATTACAAGTATAAGCTGAAAACTAAAACTGATTGTTTCCTTGCTCAGTAACCAACCTACATTAAATAAAACTGATTATTATTGACTATATTTAAACTCAGAAAATCTTAGTCTGTCAAATAATTAATGCAAGACAAGAGAAAGGCTGTCACAGTACAGAGAGGGATGGTAGTACTAAATGTCAGAGATCTGGCTCAAAATTAATCCTCAGGAGTTACTATAACATCTGATTTCCTGGCTTTAGCAAGTAGGTATATAGAATTTTCTGTGTTTTACCGAAACTAGTTTTAATGATCTCTTTGACTTCGTTTTAATGGCAAGAATCTCAACTTGGAAAAAATAGTTTCTATATTGTTTAAGTTTACTTATGTTTCTAAGCGATGGTTATGACCTCCAATAGTTATCTCTTTCATCATCAAGCTCGTATCAGTTACAATCTCCATTCTTCAGCTCTAGGCCAAATCTACATTTAGGATGAGTGCAGATGCTCTAGGAATCCAGGACAATGAGGAACAGTGAGAAATTCTTACAAAACTTTGATTCATATTTGGAAAATTCTTGTGTGTCTGAGCGTGGAGACTTGACCTGGGTAGGGGGATCTCATGCGTTCCTGGATTAGAGTCACCCTTCTGTGTCCCTGGGCAATTACACACAGTGTAGTGGGAGTGCTCGTCATTTCTACTTCCAGAGTTACAAACCACAAAGCCAGACATACTATATGAGGTTGGTCTGCTCACACTTGTCTGGCACCATTATTTCCTCTGGGAAAATGGCAAAAGCAAATAGCAACTTGCCTGTTTGCATGTAGGCGTGATCCTCCTGAGAACATATAATTTGGCACCATGCGCAAGTGAAGTTCAAACATCCTTAAGCTATGAGTTGTTGACAACATCTCTCAGAATAGACATATAAACTACATAAAGCAGTTTTGGTCCTGCCTTATCTCAACGTTATCTTCAAAAACTATAATGGTTCCCAAGTCACTAAGTCCCCCTGGTTGGGGAAATACGCTTACAGCAAAAGGTGTTAACCACTTACCCTTTGCATTGTCCCCCTTGACTACAGGCAGAGGGTAACAACACTTAGCAGCCTCATCAGGACCCTGGGACATGCAAAGCACTTAGACTTTTGTCTGCAGTGATGAATGCTTATGCGTTGCTGCCCCGCAGTGGCTGTGTTTACAAAGGGTATTATAATCCCCACAATAAAGGCAATGGTAGACATTTCAAATACTAGCAATTTCTCGGTTAGATTATTAGCTGTGCAAAACGGGCATTGCATTTAGACTGGTTCTCGGTTTACTGCTCAGAATTTGAATGCAATTAAGCATAGCTGGTGGTGTCACACCTAGTGACAGACCTGTCCCTTCTTTATAGGAGGTATTGTAGAAGTGCCAAGTATCACTACTGTAATGAAATCAGAGGGAGGTAGATATACCATATAAATATTCCAAGGCCTCTAGACGCTGAGAGTCAGCAAGCGAACCTTGGCTACAACACAGAAAATTTGAGAGTTGTTAATAAAGAGGATTAAAGCAGTAGGCATCCTCTGGGCTACAGCAGGATTTAACAAATGCCTGCGAATGTGTTCAATAGGACTCCAAGGCAAAGCTCGACTATAACTTGGAGTCTGCACAGAGGGAAAAGAGAAAGCAGTCCAGGATCATGTTACTCATCTGATTGCAAAGGGCTGTGTTTTCAGCGTTGCCCCCAGGGCTTTACCTGATCTATCCAAATAGAAGATGTCTGCCCTTCCCACCCTGCAATCATTCATACATAAACAACTCTAAATACTTTTCTGACTGTTCTGCCAGTTTCAGCTCTTCTTGCTTATTCAGTGCCTGCTCTCCTGCCAAAACAACAAACTGAGCTCGTGTGGGTTGTGGTTGGGGGCAGAAGCAGGCAACAGCGGTCTGCTCATTTCCTTTGTTTTTCACGTTTCTCTTTGGCCTTTCCTTGGGTAAAATCCAAGGGATGGATCATTGCTGGTTCCATCATGATGCAGAAAGAACAGACATCACTTTTCAAACAATGACAGCTTTATGAAGCTTAACAGTCTCAGCCAAAGTCTTGATGGTATCATCAGACATGTCTTTCTTCCCAGTCCCTGCAGGTGACTGCAGCTGGCAGCAGATCTTTTGACAGTCAGATTCTGTATGTTATCTCTGTTGGACCAAGCCTTTAAATAATTGAACAGGAAGATCTGGGAAACAGATATGCTATTTCAAGGCATAAATAACATTGTGCTGAGTGCTGCAGAAAGCCTTTATTTAATTTAGTTCGATTTGGTTCAAATGTGGTCATCTGGTTTGGCTTCCAACCAGGATTTCTGTAGATGTATGCTCAGTTTCTTCCTGTACCACCAACTGTCATATACAAATCACTTCTCACTGTGCCTTCATTCCTTAGCTCTTCAATGGGAATAAGAAGATGTTCTTGACTTATAGGAAAGGGAGATAAGGAGTGACGGGAAGTAAGTTTGTGAGATTTTCTGATTTTCTATCGATAAAGATCCATATAAATAACTGAAACACAGAACTGAGATGGCAAGAGTAGTTGCTGCTAACAGCAGAGATACATGGAGAGCGTTGCTGGTACACTGCCATCAAATCACGTCGTATGACAGTGAAATCCATCCCTATGAAGAAAGCCTGACCATGCAAAGTAAAAACTATTTAAGCTGTTAAAGTGGAAACTAAGTTTTGGGTACTCTGTCTGACAATGTCACTGTGGTGGTTTAAAGAAGTTTAATTCTTCAGTTTGCTTATTGCCACTTGTGATGATTACTCAGAGCTTCATTTTAGGTCACAAACTATTTTTGATAGTGATCAACTTCGCATTTTAATCTGCAGGTATTAGCTCCAGGCTGTTTCTTTGCTTCCAACACACCAAAAGTATTTAGCTAAACAAAAAATAAAAGAACTTCAACAAAGTACTCACACATTCTTGTTTGCCTTTTTTTATTCCCCACCCTTTTTTACAAAGGGGCAATTTCAGCTACCTGGCCTTTTCTGGAATGCAATCAGGGAGGTGATTTAATTTTTGCTGTGTAAAGAAGAACAGCACAATCCTAGCAGTGACAGCATCCTGCCAGCTAGTGCTGCCACCACCATATCAGCACTAGCCAGCAGTCTGAGGACTAGCAGTTCCCCAACAGCTATGGATCAGGGACAGCAAAGAAGCATTAGATGGTTTGACCTACGGCATTTTAGGATATTTGCTTGCTTCCCAGAAGTCTGGGAGGCTCTGGATTCCTTGGCGTCTGGTTGAGACAGGGAGATAGATTAACTGAAGGACTCTTACTGTTTTGTCTTGGGTGAGGCCTTCTGGGCAGCCAGCTGTTTTATTTTGTGTATTGCACAAAAGGTTGCTTTAAATCTTCATGTTCTAGGGATGAGGGTTGGAAGCGGGAGGGTAAGCTGCGGGATATTTTTTTCCTTTACACAGCGGACTTCACTAGCCAACATTGTTGGCAAAAGCAGGCAGAAGAGAGAATTTCCCTTACAGTAATGGTAATACACATCGCCCTGTCATGCAAAGTTTAAGCCAGAAGGGTCCAGTCCAATATGGTGCTAAGGGCCTTATTTTAAAATTATTTAGCTGCCTGTCCCTAGCTGCTACAGATTGCTCTTGGAGCACTTTAACGTGATGAACAGTTCTGAAAGCCAGGATCCAAAAGTCTAGTGCTGTAGCTGGACTATAATTACCATGTTTTTGTGTACACAGTGAACTCCACTGACTTCAGTGGGTTTCTCTATAGACAAAAGTGTTCACCTGGAATTAAATGCTTGTTTGCAGATACTAGATCATCGGTGTCCTACGTGCTGTCCAGGAGAGAGCCTGAACAAAACCAGAAGAAACTGTAAGGTCAGTGATATTTGTGTAAACCAAACAACATGTGCTTTCTCAGATCATCCTTTTATAATGCAATATTTTTGTAACACAGTTCTTACTCTCTTCCACATTTGAAAGGGCAAAAATTGTTGTGTACTTTCTGCAGTTTATCCCTTCTTGCCAAAGCTGACTCAGAACAGAAGGAAAAGACAGCTTTACTTTTCCAGCTATGGCTTTTTAAAACATTTTTGTCTGATTCTGTTAGGCTCTCAGAGAATGTTTCATGAATATGTAGCATATTATGTTATTACTACAGTGTATTTGTGTTAAACCCTTTATCATGCCACAGCCCTTTGAAATAGGGAAGACTTAAAAATCCTGGGTTACAAACGAGAAAATAGTAGCACAGAATTTAACCCCCATAAGATTTCTCTTGGGCAAAATTCCCACACTGTAGGAGTCTGTTGCCTTCTTTGTTCTTGCTTCAGACCACTAATGTCAGTGATGGGGTCGGGTCCATGCTGGGGACAGGGTGCAAGGAGATATAGCCTCACCTACTGTAGCTCACACTTACTCCAATAAAAACTGTGAGCACACAGTACTTTTGAAAGGCAGGTCTTAAATGATTGGCAGTAGACATCCTCAAACTGCTTGTAAGAAAACTGCCAGTGGACATCTCAGCTATTTTGCTAGTTTGGTTTCTTCCTGACTGGAAGGTAGAGAATGTGATACAATAGCAGATACGTCGCCTAGTTTGGGGTACCAAGGAAGGCATTTGTGTGTAAGTCTTGATCTGAGTTTGTTTTCTTACACAAATAATAATGAACAAAAAATATAATTGATAAGCATATTAATAAGTTAATGATTAACTTACTTAACAACGTCGGCCTTCAGATTGCCAATTAGGAGGCATTTAAGCTAATACAGAGGTCT
Source organism: Chroicocephalus ridibundus (assembly GCF_963924245.1). Classification (NCBI taxonomy): domain Eukaryota; kingdom Metazoa; phylum Chordata; class Aves; order Charadriiformes; family Laridae; genus Chroicocephalus; species Chroicocephalus ridibundus. The sequence continues at coordinate 7,947,941 of NC_086285.1, read as the reverse complement.
CACAATTCTTATTCCAGGTTCCTTGCACACACGCCTGTCTGTACTGATCAAATTCTTACGGTTTTCCTCACAGATGTTAAGAGAAAGAAACTTTACTCTTTAATAGCATGAATGCATGCGTTGTATGGCCAGGTTGAAGTCCATACTGCTAAAAGAAACTTAGGGATCTCAGGCTTCCAGGTTTATATATAGCTTTTTTCTGATACAAAAAAATGAAAAACAAACTCATAAAGCATGTGGACCCATCCCAAACTGCAGATGAACACACTTTAAACCCCAAGACAATATAAACAGAAAAGTGTTTGCTGCATGCAGGCTTCCGTCCTACATTTACCCAGACAGTTCCAAATTGGTTTTGGTTTTCCTGTCAAGTTTCTGGACCTAATTAGATCCACCTGCATCTCACTAACATCTTACAAGAGATATATAACATTAGAGAATCTCATCAGTATAAACCGAGATGTAATTTAGATTGCCAACTTAAAAAATAGCATTGTAGTGGTGACCCTAAATCTCCAACCCCTTCACTGCTTGCCAAGGAGATGTGGACTAGAACTTGCTAAGCAAGTGTTGCTTTTCACCCCAGGAACTTGGGCGTCTGTCTGTGGCTCAGACCTTGCAGCTCAGTGGCAGATCTCCCTCGTGACTTGTGGGAGTCCCACAAGTGCTATGCGATAAGTATTCAAGGAGTTTGCCATTTACCCACCAAGTAATAGATTCACGATGCTGAAAGGAGTGCTGTATTCATATGTCAGATATGTAGAATCTGCTTTACCACTAGAGAAGATTTAAGGATAAAACAATACTTGAGAACACATGATTTTCAATAATGGAGAAAATTACAAAAAGATACAAGATGGGTCACTAAGATTATGTTTGGCAATAAAGTCCTTTCGTATCTGCACTGACATCTCATCCAGTAAGAGGCTGAGAGACTGGTTAGTTTCTGCTGTGTGTGTCAGACTTGATTCACCTAGAAAACTTTAAAGCTCCATCTTTCATGTTCTAGTGATAAAGAGGTTACTTAGAGTGTCCTGGAACAGCTGTCTCAGCCTAAAGCAGACTGTCTTGTCACCTACCCCTGGTAACACTTTCCCTTCTTATATCTTATAACAGGACACTCAGACTCATGTTAATGAAGGAGATCAGGTCATTTACGTACACTACTCTCTTTAAAGTGCCTAATTAATTCTTCTGTTGTACACTTTGATGTGAACACATTCCTGGCTTCAGTTTTGAATTGGTTTTGGTTTGGTTTTTTTTCCTTTACAGGTCCCTTCAGACAGGATGCTAAATTTTGCAAATCATAACTTATAAATATAAAATGTGCAATTCATAAATAATAGATAATTATTATAATTCCACTTGAAAGTGCAACTGAAGTGAGCTCATTTTTAGCAATTTAAATGCAATACTTGAAGATAAATGGATGGCAAAACTGGGAATTGTAGTTCCTAGAAAGAGAGTTTCAGGAACTCTTAGTTATAAGGGCCTTTTTCCTCCTGAGCTGCTCATACTTCTGCAAAGAGATGGGAGAGTTTAGCCACTAGATATATCGAATGCACCACTCAAGAGTTCCGTGTGGTTTTGTGCAGGGTTGTGTATAGGAGTGTACAGTCCTCAGTCCTTTACACCTCTGGTGTAACCTTTTTCAGGTGTTTTTACCTCTGTAAGACTTTGAACTTGGTACAGAATAAACGTGGTCTCAGCAGAGTATGATGATCTCCTTGCATTAAAACTGCCTGTATCTGACACAACAGTACAAAGTTCAGGCAGTTTGTTGAAGGCTGAACTGGACTGTTCTGATACAATTTTCTTTATCTTATCAGAAGTCCTCCAGTGAGCCAGGTGAGTCCAGACTACTTCTTGTTCTCTGGTTCCTTGGCTCAGTCTGTGACTTCCTGCTGCATGAGTCAGTTTGCTGTTCTCCGGCTATCATTCTCTAATTTTCTGTCTATTTTTTTCTCTGGTCATTTTTATCTGTGACTATATGTTAGGAATATTTTGGTTCACAAAACTCTGACTTGCCTTAATCTGTCTCAGAGTAAAACCTTTGTCTCTCACATTTCCCTCATTCGCTTTCTGAACATAGCCTCAAAAATTTTGATTGCTGTGTGTACTTTGCCTGACCATTTCGGGTTCCCTGCCACTTAATTTCCTGTGCACAAAATCACAGTAAACTTGTTTGCTGTTTCCCCACTTACCATTTCTACATCCTTAAAATGATGATCGTGTATTAAATAGCAATTGTATCTTCACAGGGATAGTCACAACTGTGGTGGGCACTTTTTCAGTAGCCTGAAAAAGTAGGTTGTAAATTTGGTCCACTACATTTATTACATCTGTCTGATCTGAGAAGTGTTAGAATCTGTTTAAAACCATTATGGACAGTTCATCCAGACTTAAGTGAGGCTGGTAGCTGCATGACAAATTCCAGGCTGGGACTGCAACAAAATGAAAATAATTTTCCTGTTTAGCTCCAGTTGTATTTCTCATTATGTGTAGCTAGTGGCTTATTTTTCTGAAAGACCTCTCTTTGGTCAACTGACTTTCCAGCTGACCTTATAAGATTGCAATATGCGTCTGAAAAATCAATTAAAAAAGAACTGAAATACACTTCTATTATATATTAACATGTGTCCTTGTAAAGAAAGGCCATGATCTGGGTATGCAAAGGCTAATAATTGACCAGCTTGCGGTGCCATAATATTTGTTCTATTTATTTTCTTTGCAGAAAGCATGCAAACACTTTGGAGGGACACTAAAAAAAAAAATCTGCAGAATACCCATTCTAAGTTTAAATAGGCGCATTTTAAAATGTTGAGCCATTATCAATGTTTATCACCAAGGGCTCCAAAACTCTTCTGTCTAACAAAAGAGAAAATGTAGATTTTATAGGTTAATGGTAATACATGAAAAATAGGTTTACTTTGTCTCGTTGTAAGGCTACAAAAAAAGTTGAAGATATAATGTGATAAAGGCACATGAAAAGACTGGTTTGTGGTTTTGTGTTACTCATAAGAGGCACGTTCAGCATTTGATTTCAGGAAGTTTCTGAGGGCTCCAAGAGGTGCTCAGCATTTACACAACTGTGTCTGCAAACCACTGTAAAACTGAAGCTTAACCGTGGCATTTGACTTGGAGGAGGTGGTCTCAGTGACTTGCAGTGTTTGGGGGAACAGAGAGGACAACGCATTCCTGTGTCAATACTAGCAGCAGAGGGCATGTAGTCAGGGACTCTCATGTCCAGTGGCAGCTGGGAACTGATTTGGCCGCCACCTCTGTTTGCCTTTCTTAACTTGTGTGCTTTTTTTCATTGCTCACTGATTGTACTCCTTTTCCTTCAACTAGAATTGCTTTATACAACGGAAGTATTTCACTTCCACAGATTTCATACCACAGGACTATTTCTTCCCTAAAAAACTCTGAGCTGTTACCAAAAAATTTAGTTTCATTACAGTAATCTTTACCAGGCTAATTGGTATTTGGTTTAGGAGTCATTTTGAGTTGCTACACTTATGAAGCCTTCTATGGCTTCAGGGTACTTCCAGGAGATGCCAGGACCTCTGAAAAAGTCTCGTAATGCTAGAACTATCTCCAGTCTGTAGGACTATGGTAAAATAAGTCACTCTTATCCTTTCCCAGTGAATTCTGGGAGAATTCACCTTTCCTTCTGGGCAAGCACATATATTCTGGGAAAACTTCAGAGCCTTGGAGCATTTGACTAGTTTAGCTTCTATCCACGTGATTCTAAGGGAAAAATGGTCTTTCACTCAAATGAGTAAATTCTTTAACTTCAGTTTATAACTCAAAATGAGCTTGACAGATGAGCTAATCTGTGGTGCTTTCAATATAGCCTTTCTAGCCTGAGAGCACCAAGATTTTAGGGTTACTTTTTTTTTCTCTGAATAAGAGGTAAACTGGGGGCTATATCTGAACAATATCATGGCAGGGTAGACTCAGTTGTGGTATCCAGCTGGGAATCTGACACTAATGTCTTGCTAGTCAGATGTTGTTGGGCCTAATTCTGAGATTAATATTTACATTCTGCATGGGAACATATTCCAATCACCTGTTATTACCCATATCATATTGTATATAATGCCTTTCATTAATGTATTGCAGTTGAGGTTTTTTTGGCCCAGTTTCTTATTGAAAATCCATTCCAGAACTTGCTTGCTCTTAAATATAAAAAGCTTCTAATTCCTGGACTAAATGTATACATGCCTTTTTTTGCCTTTTTTTTTTTTTTTTACATTTGTTCTTGAATCAACTTTAGATTTCAGCTTAATTGATTTGAGTTGGAGCCGAGAACACTTTCAGAGTCAGGCTGATGCTTTTTGAAAGAGCTTATAAATCTGTAATTCCAGTGCTCTCCAGATTTCTTCGAGGAGAAAGTACATGTTCCCTCCTGCCCAGCAATGCTTTGATATCAAGAGCTTTTTATTTGCTTAGAGCAATTCTTCCATTTTGGGAGTTTGTTTTAATTTGGCTTTTATGACTTGAAGTATCTGGTGTCTCGTAGTAGATATTAAAGAGAAAAACAGCATACGCTACTTGGGTTTAACTTTGTTAGTAATTGCTTACCCAGAGGATAAATAATGAAACAGCTTTACTCTGAAAAGTATTAATGAGAGACATAATTTTTTACAGATAAGAAAATGGTATCCTTGACTTAACATTACCATTGAGGCTGTAATTTTTTATGTGATTCAGTGATAAATATTTGTGTGAACTTTGGTATATACTTGCTAGGGTATTGGGATTTCCTCAGCTTCTCTTTTAGTGCTAATGAGCAGAATGTACAAAAAATATTTTTTCTGAAGTTGCCCTAATTTCATGGGGCATCTGGGTTCTGGTAGGACTAAGCCCTTTGCTAAGGGATTACTGTCAGATTCTGAAGAGATGAATGGGAAAACTTGTCCCTTCGTCTCCAAACAGCTTAAAATAAAATGTCCGAGTTTCCACTTCCAGGAGTCAAGTCTCAGTGCTGAGGTGAACGATAGCAAACCTTAGGGATTTGAAGAATAGTGTAATTGTTAGTCCAAATACCAAAACGTAAATTCTGAGAGTCAAGTGCCTAAGAGTGGCATCTGAATAACAAATCTGAATATTCCATTAAATCAAACACATTGTACCAAGTGCTTTGCATTTTATTTTGGCACTGAGATAGTATTTGTTTAATATGGATTCTGAAGTCCTGATAAAAGCAAAATTTCCGTTATGATAAGATTGCAGGATTAGCCCCAACTTTAGTAATTATTGGCCTGCTTCCAGCAAAAACTATCAACACTTTTTCCTCGCTAGAAAATATAGTTACCTTGGGGCCAATTTTGTAAGGAATGCTTGAGACCGGTTTGAGATATATATGCCACATATGCACATATGTTTATGTCTACATATTAGCAATTCTGTATCTTCACTTTGGCATTGCCTTTAATATAAAATTAGACCTGTTTATACTGATTTTTGCATACGGATGGTTCTCCTCGATTCTTAATTAATTATATATTATTTAATTACTCTTGTAGTATATGCTAGTCAAAATACCAATGTGTTACAGTTCTAATTTGGAGTCCCCAGGCACAAAATGCTTGCCATTATAATCTCCTAGATATTAAATATCAGTTCAGATATTCATAATTCTGAATAACTGGTAATTCTACTGTCAGTTCAGATAATAGAATAATGCTCAGTAGAGCTTACGACTGTGCAATAAAAAAAAATCTTCCACATGATCAGCCTCATGCCATCAGGATTAGTGTTGATGAGCAGGAAGAAATTTGACAGGAGAATGGCTGCTCTCTTCTTCCTTTCACCCAAGCTGTTGTGGTCCCATAACAGCTACCAGGACACACTGGAGTGGGGCACCTCACCTCATGATCATCTCCCAGTGGAAACAGGTCTTACGTGGACTACAGTAATGCTGGGACATAATGAAAATATTACACTCCCACATTTCCCACCCACATTTTTATGTATAGCAGAAAATAAAAGAAAATAAATTTATATTTAAAAAGAAGACCATAAGTTCCAGGTTATACATATCCTGTCATCTGGAAGCTTGCAGAGATGCTTGCAGAAACAGATGCAGAAATTGTTTGCATCTCACCTGACACAGGACTTTAATCTTCTTGTTTCTATCTTCTTGAATGCTATTCATTCTTGTCCAATATGTAGGTTCGGTTCCTCTCCTACAAGTGTTTGCTGATTTTAGTCTGCTTTTTCACACTAGGAAATCCTGCTTTGTGGCAGGATTTCACTAGTTCATGACATGAAGCATTGCCAGATCTAGCTGCTCTGTGGATAGGGAAGGGTGCTGGAAGAGGAGGAGACATGGCCCTTTGCTTGGCCTCAGCGTGATCATGTCACCACATGCAAGTGTCTGATATTAGTGGTGCTAAGGGGATGCTACCATCCTTTCAGCCATTTAACTTTCCACCAGTTGTCTCTTTGTCTCTAAATTATGGCTGAAGCACACACTCCCTTCTCGGGTTTGCTGTTAGTCTGTAGGTGGGGAGCTCTCAGGGCTGGCATCAGGACATTTTAGGACTTTATTATTACCCTTTACATGCTATTTTGCAAGATTTTTACCAAGAAGCTGCTTTTCTTTCAGTCTGGTTGGCACCTATCTGTCACATATGCCAGCTGGGAGAGCTTCCTGTATTGATTCTTGGCCAGTTTCCTTCCCAGCATCTGACCCTGTCGCTCGCCCTTGGAAGTGTGACTTCCTTGTAGAAGTGGATATGACCTAGACATCTGTTCTTTCCAAGCAGATCTTTTGTATCTCATCCCTTCATGATTCCTGCAGGCAATTGCACTGTATCGATACTTCCTATTGTCTCCCATGCTTTCCCAGCACTTTGTTTGAACTTCTGTCCATGCCCTCATTCGCTAAAACAAGAGGTATTTCTGCTGGTTGCTTCTGTTTGTTTGACTCTGTAAACTGATTGCCAAACAAGGAGTAAACAGCACAAATTGGGAAGTCAATTTGACTTAAAATAACATAAATTCAAGACACTGCTCTCCCTGCAGCGCTGAGTACCCAGAGAGCTGGGAAGACTGACTGCTTTCTGTTGAAAATAATTAAGTTGGCCCAAAATGGGGACCTGTCAGTTACCAGTTACAAAAGCAAGAACTTCTTTTTTTTCATGTTGGTTTTCTTTTCATTTTATGGAGGACAATGAGTAGAAAATACTGTGATTGCATGGCCAGCATACCTCTGAGGGTTCATGTTAACTGTACCTTGTGCCTTTCATATGTTATTTCGTGCCCTACCTAGGACATTGCAACTATAACCTCTTCTATCAGTGACAGAACACAATCAGTTAATGACTTTTTGATTTTTTTTTGGTTTTGTCTTCTATCTTCAACACCTAGAATATCTCCTTGAGCCATTCTTTTCCTTTCACTTGCTTTTTATCCTACATGTATCTACTGAGCTTTAAACATCTCTAGTGTTAGCTTTTCATTTTTCATTTGAGACTCTGAAGTCCAGGTACTTTGCAAAATAAGACATAATCAAAATTTTAATCAAGAAAAAATTAATAATCTCAATGAAGTTACACTGAATCATGCTAACTAGCATCTGTTGGGAGCTCTTTGGATCCAGGGTAAGGAGCACCTTGACATTCCAGCGTCATCTCTAGACATTTGCTGCTTCTAAAACTTCTGATAAGATTTTAGACCGTCATCTTAAGAAAAATGATGCAGTTATTTTGAGATATTTCAAAACAAAAGTTCTTTCTGACATCAAGTTATATTACCATAAATCTTCCCTTATTGTCATTTTCACCATTTTCGAATACTGTTTGAGAGATTTAAAGCCATTCTCCTGGCTTTAAAATCTCAGATTGAGATGAAAAATGAAATGTGCTAAATCTGCGCTTGCTACGTTCTAAATACATACTTCTTTTGGAATTCCATTGTTGCTATGGTAATGCGCAATCTGCAGTCTTTAACTGGATATATCCATTGCCATTCATGTGTCAGAATGATGTGCTAATAATTACGACGCTTGCTACCTTCAGCATTATACAGCTCAGTGCAACGTGAAGAGCATTCCCCCTTGTATCGCTCATTTGCTGCTGAATACAGTAGTAGTAGAGTAGGACATTGTGTTTGTCTCTTCCAATGGAAGTGCTCTGCTGACAGGCCGTGAAAAGGCTGAGAAGCAACTTCAGTTTTGTTTGCAGAGAGCCCAGGCATGCAGGGGAGCCAGGATCCAACATTGTCATTCTCCTGGCACAGCTCCAGAATACAGACCTCAGATGGCTTTCTTGCCCTGAGGCCAACTGGTACAGCAAGGCTCGTAATAGAACTCTGAGACAGAGCAGCCATATCCGAGCTTCCCACTGGGAATGATCATTGACTGGTGTTAATTCCTGAACCATGCCTTGGCAGTGTTTTGGAGAGCTGTAGCTGGCCTGAGACTGTGTGAAAAATTTAGCGATATGGACAGTTGCAGGACAGTGCTCACACCTGTGCCCTGACGCTGTTTGGGTTGCTAGCGTAGATGAAAGCGCTGTTTCTGAGCAACCTTTCTAACATGTCACCTTTTGTTCTGGGGAGGTGGCATCTTGGATCTGCATTAATGCACACTTCACACCTGCTCATCGTGCTTGCCTGTGCTCTTCATGCATGGAGAAGCACGAAAACAATCTCTGCAGCACTTCAGTTAGACAGAATTGCTATTTGGGGATTAAATAATATGTTGGCATTGTTGCAAGCAAGACTAGTTTGGAAGGACTGGGCTCTTAGTACAAGAGATATACAGTTTATTTATGAAAACAAGGAGAAGTTGCCATTCACCTCTCATGGTTTTCTAATGTTTGTATCTTGTTGGATGCATAGGTCCTGCCAAGCTGTGTAGGCAAGCAAAGTCTCAGTGTGTATTCTGATCCTCTGGAAGCCATTGTGTTGATGAGGTTTCATATCACTCTGTGGTTTCTTCCTTTTTTATTCACTCCTCTGTCTCATCCATAAATAATCATCTTCATTGGTTCTCCACACATAATGTGATTTCTGGTGCTCTGCTGTTATTAGTTAATACCATGTGAGAAAACACATTTGAATTGTTTTATGCAGAAAATACACTTGGTAAGTGCAATTTTGCTTTCCCTACACATAGCCTAGCCACTGGCCTTGGGTGGAGGTCAAGTGGAAGAGCATTGCTACAGGTATGTTCTGGGACACCTTGCCACCAATACTTCGCAGCATAATAAATTTGAATTTAAACATGCAAAAATTATTTTCTGTGTGATCTTACAGACCATCCTGGAATCGACTGCTTATGGTTGCTTTTGGAAACCTCACCTCTTTTTACATCTGCACCGCCAAGCAGTAACAGGCTGATGTTTTGGGGCAGTTGCACTTTGCTCCAGAAGGAAGGCGTTGTTACTGCCTACTGTACTGTCTGAGGCCCAACACACTCTATGCCAAGGAATAAATTCTGAGATTAGCACACAGAGAAAGCTCACAGAAAGTGCATTTGTAATTTTTCAGCTCTCTGAATTCTTTCCAGTTCAAGGGGAAGAACATGGAAATATTTTCAGATTTTTACTGCTGAAAACGCTTTTTGTTCTTGTGCCCACACATATCTGGTAGAACTATGTCTCTGCCTCCTTTAAATGCTCTTCTAGCTAATGTACTGCATTACGCATACTATTGCAAAAGAAAATGAAAAGCAAACTCCTCTTGAAGCCTATTCGTAATTCTCTGTGTTAATTTGCAGGACTGACAAAAATCGCACTATATGGGAAACAAGTATCTTTCCACTATTTTTGCATATAATCTGCTATATTAAATTTTGATTGAGGTTATCTGTCTAACTTGTAGGCCTATATATGCAAATCAAAAGCACTAAGTGTTGTGTCTGGCTAACAGCCAGAAAGTCTGAATCACAATCAGTTGAAAACACAAAAGAAATTTTCCTGTATCAGTAAGGAGGAAATGAGATGCTTTACAGGCCTTTGTCTATTTCTTCTGTGATTCTTCAGTACTAAGAAAACTTGAGGCTGAACAGTATCATTTCAGTCAATGGAAATCTTTTTGTATATAGAAATCAATATAAAAACAAAATATTTATCTCAGAAGATATTTTGATCATTGAAAGGCTCTCCTGGGTCTCAGAGTCAACAGAGGTTGTATGAACCTTGAATAATCAGCTTCAAGGTCTTTTATCAAGCTGTTGTTCTTCAAAATAGAAAATGTGTTTTTCATGTTTGTATCTAATCAGGTCTCCCAGACACTTACTTTCTATGCAGAGATGACACTGAGAGCATTATTGTTATTTCACTCTTACGCTATAGTGATGCAAATGAGAATCTGAATTTAGCTCTCACCATCATCTACAGCACAGTGCTGGCACTAATGTGAACCACGCAATGGAGTTCAGGTCACATCATCATGCACCCATCTGATTTACTGGGGTTGCATCTGTTCTCGTGGTGTCCATACCATGGAGTATGTGGGCAACTGCAGAAGGACTATGTCTGTGGAGCTGTGAAGATGGGAGATAGTGAGGCAAGCCTTGCAGCTGGCAAAATGGGGACCCTCCTGCCAATCCTTGCACCAGTGCCCTGGCCAAGATCTGCAGCTGAGACACTTTTAGGAAAGAAAACTAAAAAAACTGCCCCTGCCTTTGGCTGATTGAAGGGAAATGAGCAGTCAGATTACATTAGAGAAACAGCCTAGAAAGTTCCTATGACACTGCTTCTTTCTCATTTCCTCTCCTCTGCATTATGGTCCAGATGAGAAGACACCTTGCTGACTCAGTGGGTGAATCAGCGCAGCGGCTCTGGAGTGACCAGCACACCAGGAGAAGTGGTGTGAGCAAGAGGGAGAGCGCTGTAGGGCAGAATGTCTCCACCAGAGCATACAGCTTTAAAACAGCACCGTTACTGCTGGGCTTCAGGTGAAGAGAGAGAATTTATTTCAGTAACCACTCATGTACCAGAAGGCATCTGACAGCCTGGGGAGGAAGCACAGCCACCTGACCACACAACCTCTCTCCTTCAGCATAAACATTTGTCTTTGCTGCTGTTATGTTCCTGGGGACCTTCTGAGGACCAGAAGTTCTTCTCTCATTAACCTCATTATCTCACCATGCTTCAGCCAGTCAGGCTTTCCTGGCAGGCTTGCAATTTCCCCAGCAAATTTCCCCATGGAAGACCATTTCAATTGCAGTTTTTCTGCAAACAATGCAATTTATCTCTCTACAGGTATTTACTCATCTTGACTGTATTCTACTTGAGTTGAAAACTGCTCCCTGCACTGTGCTGAGCGTCAGCGTGTCACAGGTGAGAGTGTGAGGATGGGCAGACAGATGTAGAGGTGTGTGTCCTCTCTGGCCTCTGCAGAAAAGACTTGTGCAGGGACTACTGCATCCTGATACTGCATCGTGTTAATTACATTGTACTGGTGATTAAGTTAAGGACCCCTATGCAGCAGGATCGAATTCAATCTAATAGATGTGTTGAACAGAAACTGAACAATTGACATAATGCATGCTTAGGAAAGTGAGTGGGAGACTGGAGAAAAGAGAGAGATGGAGAACAAAAATGTAAAGATGATAAAAGGTGGAATATGAAGCAGAGCAGAACGGGAGAGGAGGAACTGCAGAGACCAACGTGGACAAAAGTTAGCGTGATAAGAAAATAAAGAGAAAATTAGCTATGATGAAGCATAGTAGGTGCTGGGATACCAGATACCAGTAACAGTCAGACAAGTTCGCGGGCATCCAGATTTCAAAATATATTTATTTTCAAGGATTTGTCTTTAAACCCTGGAAATATTTGAAAAAGGTTTGAGAGTCACAAATAAGAACATATGTATACACATACCTAAGAAATAATGTAGTTGATCTGAGAAATTACAGTATTTATCCTGGTGTAATATAGGCATTACTTATAGTAGGAAATTTAGTGCCCAAAAATGAGATTTCTGCAGGTTTTAGTGGCTGAAAAATAGTTATAGATTGCATGTGTGAAAAATCTACATGAAGTGCTCGCAGTAAGATTTACTATGTAGCCTGAAGAGAAAGAACAATAGTTATTTCCACAGATTTTTTTTTTCTGTAATAAAATATATAAGTGCTTGGCAATATTACTAACAACAAACTTTAAAGCACTAGCAAAACGTACTGGTTTTAATAAAGATTTTTAAACTTCCAGCAACTCACCTAATTCTCCCCATGCACCACTTCTTTTAGACACACTTTTAAACTTAAATTTAAAGTCTTAAAAAAAATCTCTACATATTGCATGTAAAATTTCAGCACAAAAGTTAGCTGGTGACGTATTATTTTACTTATGGCGACTAAAATTGATACAACCAAGGCTCAAAGCAAAATTTTATAGCCATTTTATAAACTTAGGAATGTACTCTGGGAATTCGTCATGGAAAAATTGACTCAAACTGTATTTAAGTAATAACTAGGGCAAATCCTGTGACGGAATGTAGTCCAAAATGCACGTGGTGCTTGTGCTGAGCTCCAGGTATGGCTTGGGACTGGGGACCACTGGGGTGGGACTGGGGAGAGGCAAAATGTGTCTGCTGTGTTTGAGATCCTCTTCTGCTGCCCCCAACTGCCCCCCCGCGCCGAGGGTGCATGAAACCTCTAAGTACTTTAGGGTGGTATTCGCAGAAGTATTTTGATACTCATTTGTCTGTGAAATTAGTAATTTCACAGTAGCTGCTTACATGCCTCTGAAAACACATTTGTTTGGAGTCAAATTGACAGGATTGAACATGGAAAAAATAATTTTAATTCACATGAAAAGTATTTGCGATGCTCCTTGTTCATGTGATGGCTGCATTTCTCCCCAAAAGATAAAAAAAAGAAGATAAAAACATGACGCCTTACTGTCTGAAATAACTGGTGATTCCTTTATTTTATATCAGAGTCTTATTAACACTTTATGAGGAGTCAAACTCCTGAAGTCTAGCAGCTGTAGGAGGATTTTGACTTTGGTGGTTTGGGGGTTTTTTGTTTGTTTTGGTTTTTTTTTTTTTAAATGTGTCTCTAATCCTCAGAGCTGCAATGAAAAGTTTAAAAATATGACTGGAGGATCAAAGGTCATATTTGTCATCTTAGAGGATCAAAGGAGAAAAATAAGAATAACCCCACATTGTGGTATTAATAAAGTTATAAATATGCTTAAGTCAATGTCATGGGGTGGGGGGTGGGGGAAGCTGATCATGGGGGTTTTTCAGGTTTGGGAGTTTGGCCATACTGCCTTTTTTACTTCCTAAAAATTATTTCACATTATCCACCATTATTCATATAAATAATCTGCAAGAAGAAAAGGAATTCATTTAGATTTAAAATACTAAATGTGGAGAATAAGAATAAATGATAATATTGTAGGAAGCAATTCTGCATAAACAAGAGAATTGATTATATCAATGGTAGATTTTATTCCACCTCAAATGTTTGTTAATTTAACAAAGAACAGCCAGGAGATCTGCTTACTTAGGATACCTAGTGCTAAAATCCTTCTAAAGAAATTCTATGGTTTTTTTTTTCATTATTTTTTAACTTTCAAGACCAATACTAGCAATGAAAAATGTCATGACAGTTTTTTGATAGACTTATTCATTAGTAATTTTCTCACTTCTTGATTCCAGCGGTCCGTCATTCCCATATCCCTTGGCAGCAGCACTTCGTTAGTGGAAGAGTTTTATATAAATGTTGGGGGGAAGTGTGTTACAGACCCCACTCCTCTTTTCCGGGGGGACTCCCAGGCTACCCCAGGCACCGTTTTCTGTCTGCGGGAATTCTGCTTCTCTGTCCCTGTGCTGTTAATGTCCTTTTCTGACTCGGTGACGATGTTGCTAACTTCTGTGGTCTCATTTCTGGCTCTGTTTCCTTCCATGACATCCTATAGGAACCTATAAGACAGTTATATATAACATTAAAGAAGAGGGTTCGTATTTTTATTTGATTCTGTATGGTTTTAGGGAAGTGGCTACAGACTTTATAATTGACCTACCTTTGCGCCTGTTAAATCCTGAGAATTCCATAAAGAGGGAGATAAATCTGAATTCTTGTATTTCTTGAAGATCGCCGTCGCAATCCTATATTTTTTCAGAAGATAAGAAGATTTTCTTGGAAAACACTTCCTTCAATGCTTATAAATCATTGTTTCATAGAATCCCGTAAGATTTGATAGAGGTAATTATGGTGTAGATGGTGAATGCACACATGCACGGCTTTGAGCCCAGTGAAAAGCTGTGTTTAAGTGATGTGATCGAAGGTCTGTGGCTGTAACGGCCTTGGTCTAATTGTCAAATTCACACAGTGTAAAACAGTGCAGAGATTGTCAAGGGAAGAGTCACTTTCTAAAACAAAAACCTCACTTTTTGATCCAGAATGTATGTTTGTTTGTATGTGTATGAAAACCAAAGACATCTCTCTCTCATTGCTGTTCAAAACCCTCACCCTTGGAATCCTGCCTGGCAGCAGGGCTGGTGTTGGCGTGGCTTTGCTCTGTAGCTGCCACACAGCGTGCCCCGAAACACAGCAACCGCCGCAGCCACAGGTGGAGCGGATTCTGAAAGCTTTTCATTTTCTGATACTCTGTAACGCCAAAATCGTTTGCCCGGGGGGTGTGATCTGCCTCTGTGCTCGGCTGAATTTGCATTGGCGTTCGAAGGCTTTTTGGAGGGAGGGGGCGGAAAAAAACCCGTGTTCGAGAATGGACCGGGGCCCTCTCGGGCTTGGCACAGGTTCCCCGGCAGCGAGGGGGTGGTTTTGCCCGGCGGGAGCGAGCCCGGCAGGGACGAGCCCGGCTGGTCCCCGTCGCCAGCGCCGTCCCTCGGGCCGCGGGCCCATTGCAGCAGCCGAGTGTCGCAAGGGTGCTGCGGGCCCGGGAGCGCTGCGGGGACGGCGGGGTGGAAAGGGGGCTGCCTCCCGGGGAAGTAACGCTCCTTTAGGGGCACGGGCCGGGAGAAATCCCGGGAAAAGGGAGGAATCAGGCGGTGAGGTCGGGAGGGAAAGGGACCGCGCCGCTGTTTTGCGTTTTTCTGGCAAGGTGACACCCAGCCTGTTCGCCCGCCCCCGCGCTCCCGCAGCCCGGGGGATGCGGGAACAGCCCCGGCTCCTCTCCCGGCAGGGCGGCCCGCGGCGGGGGGAGCGGTGCGCCCCGCACACGGGGAGGGCTGCGGAGCTCGCCCCGGGGGGAAAGTTGCGTTGTGCCGGTTTTGCACTTCCTGACGAGCCCGGCCGGGGCTCTCGGCAGCCCCCGGACACCTCCTCCCGCCCCGGCCGGGCTCCGCCGGGCAGCGCTCGCCCGCCGACCTGCCCCCTGGGCGCGGAGCCGGCCCGCCGCGGGACATCCGCGCTCTCTCCGCGGGCCGCCGGTCTGCCAGGAGCCTCCCCCGAGCGCCTTCCCCTTTTCGTTTTTTTGCGGCGTTTGGGTGTTTTTTGGGTTGTTTGTTTTTTTTTTTTCTTTTTCTCTCTCTCGGGGAGACTGCACCGCGCTGGGCGAGGGGAAGGAAACTTTCTCACCCCCCCAGGATGCTCCGGATATTTTTGAAAGGGCGGAAGAGTGAGAAAGCGAACAGCGTTCGTAAAGGCATCTCATGCTCTTGAGAAGGTCCCTCCCGACACCTCGCTGCTGGGATTAAAGGCCGGAGCTGGATAAACTCCTCCCCTTCCCTCTGCTTCTCCCATCCTCCCCCCCCCCCCCCCAATCCTTTCCTAAGGCCGTTTAAAAAAAAAAAAAAAAAAAGAAAAGAAAAAAGAAAATAAGGAGCCTGGAGTAACTGCGGCCGGTGGGACGGTGGGGAGAGGTGGAAGAGGAGCCTCCCTCTCCAGATCCATCACCCAGCACCACGCCTGGGTGAAGGGATGGGAAGCACTGCCATGGACAAGAAGAAAGACGCCTCCAGCAGCAGCAGGAAAAGCTCCAGCCAGAAGAAACTCATGTTGCGAGTGCACATCCCTGTAAGTGGCTCCTTGCTCTTCCTCCCCTTTGGCAGCTGGCGTGGCTTGGTCATGTTTTTCTCTGACATGTAGCACAGTGAAAGGCAGAGAGAGGTGTTTCCTGCCGCTGAGGTCTGGAGTTTGGTTGATGCTGGGCTGGAGGGTGCAGCCCGTGCAACAGGCAAGTCCTCCACATCTGGGGTGGGCTGGGGCATGGGGGGCTCCCCTGGTCTCTGCCCCCCGTGCGGTGCTGGGAGCTCCAGGTGCCATGTCCATGGCACAGAGGAGTGAGGATAACTCCAGCTGCACCACTGCTCCCCTGCCCTGGGCTGTGGGTTTGGTTCAGTATGTCTCATCCAGTTCACAGGCAGACTCGCAGTGTGGTTTAGTGAAAGGTGTTCACCCCAAACGCTGCTCTCAACATCCCCAGGTTTGGCTCTGGGAACTGTCCGTGCCTTGTGGCTGAATCAGAGCGTTTAATCTGACTCTTCTCTCTCTCAAGACTAATCCATATCTGAATTTCCCTGGGCTGGAGAATACAGAGCTCGCTTAGATTTGGACACAAGCAGTCTGTTTATTGCCAAAAGAGCAGGGACAGTTGTATTGCCATGGTGGAGCACACTAGTGCGTCAGGCAGTCTGTTCACTGATTCTTGTTTTGTATATTCACACTATAAAGAAACAGGCAAGAAACTATAGCATATAGATACAGAATAACCTCAGACCAAAAGTTTCTCACTATTCCCAGTGAGTACTAAAAGGCTGGCTGTCTCTGTCTTCAGAGTTTACGTGCCTTTCAAAACTCTGGTTATTGTTTTTCTTTACTATTAGGATGTTCTTTGTTATCTATGGAACTATTTAGGTTTTCATTCTCAGTCACTATGTGCTTTTGGTTTCAGTGCTTCTGGCAAGAAATGGCAGAGTCTCTTTATCTTTTTCTGTGCAATCTGGTGGGTTGTTTTTAAAATCTCATTATATAAAAGTGGGAAACAGTCCTACACGTGTCTCTGCCAGGCCACTAGGGAGCAAAAAGATATTTCTGGTTCTAAGTTTTTCCTTTGTTTTAGGGAAGAATAAGAAGTCAAAGCAAATTTATTAGGTGTCTTGAGTGTGTGGAATAAAATGGAGGAGAAATACATGGCTCTTCTGCAGATTTCATTTTTCTCTGGAGAGGAATGCAAGCCCAGGAGCCTAAGCCAAACTTCTGGAGCTCTGAGTGCATTCAGTACTAGGATAAAAGGGTCTGTTTCTGCTAACATGGGTGTTGCCTACGCATTTGTGACTGGAGTTTTTAGGCAATAATCTTTGCCATGTTACCAGTAGTATTTCACAGTAGGGATGTAAAATGAAAACAAAATGTACCATACCAAAGCACCACTCACCCTGTGCACCTTATTCCTTTCCACCCTGCCTGCTGCATTGTCTCTGCTGTCTCTTTCCATAGCCCCCCCACCTCTGACTCAGTCTAGCCAGGAACTTCTGTGCAGCTGGATCTCTACCTCTGCTCCAAGAAGCTGCACTTTCTGCCGGCTGAAGAGCTGCAGGTAGTATGGGAGATGCTGTGGTTGTTGCAGAATTTTACAGGATCCATCTGGTGCTTTTGAAATACCTTCTGACCAGCAGATAACTGGCCACACCGGTACTTAGAGCAATTTTCCCCATTCTATGGTTGTGAAGTTAAGGTGGAAAAAGTGCCCAAATAACTTGTTTGCACTTAAGCATTGTTGACAGAGGAAGGCTAATCCTTTTTCCTAATTGCCTCCCTTTCTTCATGAGTGTTGCCTTAGTTCTGTCTTGGATGGAAGATCATTAGTAGTGGGGCATAATTTTTTATGTTCATTAATCTCTTGGCTTCTTTGCTGTGCAGTTCATCACCTAGGTAGTGGTAGTTATTCAGATACAAGCCTGCAAATGCCTGATATTACACTGAAGTCGATATGAGTTTTATTGTTCACCCAGTTGGAAGCAATTCAAGATTTGGTAATGAGATAACACGTTCCATCCCTCCTCTCCATCCCCAAAGTATGATCCTTCTGTTCCATTCTGCATCATTCTAGCATTCCTGAAATGGACTATTGGGCCCAGGATCTTTCAAATTGTACTCACATTTTTGGTCATTTTCTGTTATCTAGTAGAATTTAAATATGACTGTGCTGTAAGAAAGAACATTTTTCTCATTCTCCTAATTTGACAGTGGAATCTGCATTTGAAAAGATCCATTTAGACTGTTTTTTTTTCTCTTTCATAACGTTTCCTTGGCTGTTGTTTTGAAGCATCGTTCCTATTATTTCAGTGGCGCCTGTCAGTGTAGCTGTAGTTGTCAAGGGAGCTTTCACCAGACAGTAATTTTTATTTTGTTCATCCTCTTCTTTGTTTTGCTGTGAGATCATGTTTATTGCTGAGACATGTAATTCTTGCTCATTGAGATCTTCAAATTAGGAACAAGAGAAGGACTAACAAGGTCTGAGTAGGAGGGGAGAGAGGAGTCAATTCTGAAAGAGAAAGCAGTGGGAGAGAAAGGTACTGTTGTGATGCAGGCGACCCTAAAATATATTTATTAGTCACACAGAAATGCTGACTGAAAAAGTAAGACAAATATTGTGCAAAAAAAGAATAATGCAAAATATGCTACAATTAGGTTAGAGGATTATGGAATAATAGGTATGTCTGAAAAGAAAGTTGTATGCTTTTCTTCTCTCTCCCACATATATTTCTATTTTGGGGGTTTGCCTGTGACAGTGGGAAAAAATGGATCTATTTAAGAAAGATGGTTTTGTGTTTTGCAACACTCTAGGGCATTTCTCAGGTACATCTTTCTCAAGCAAGAACAAAACGTGATACAAAAAGTCTGGAAACACTCTTATTTTCACCTTCTTTCTGTGCTCAATCTCCTTTGGCGCAAGTGGGTGGTGCCCAACCTTTGCTTCTGGGAGTAGTGGTAGACCACTAAGTTCCTGCCAGTTGGGTTTCCTGGCTGCTCTCAACTTGTCATTGAGTAGCCAAGAGTAAAGTGAGGGCCACTGTGTTCTGTTAGCATGGCAGGGAAGTATTTGCTAAATTGCTGGACTGATTGATCAACTTTCTGCTTGGTTTGTTTGTTGTTTTCTTTGCAAATACACAACTGACTAACAAACGTAATTTAGATGAACCATAATATCATTGCAGGAGCCTTTGTGAAGCAGAGGTCAGGTCAACCTCCATTTTTCCCAGCAGCACGTTCTGAAGTCTTGAAATTAGAGATGCCTAAATGGAAATTTCTGGTCCAAATATCTTTGAAAGCTGCTTCAGATTTGAATAGAAACCTTTGCTCTCGAGATGCATCAGATCTATAATATGAAGACATTAGCATTATAAAATTCCTTTTTAAGCCATTAGAAGTTAATGCTTGCACACTGCTTTGAACATTTTAAAACCTCTATTCTGAGATGGTACGTAATTGTCTGCTGAGTAGGAGCTCACAGCAGTGAGATCAGTATGTTCTTTTGTCATCTTGCAAAATTGATCTGTTCTAATGTTAATGTTACTGTTGCAATCCCATGTTGCTGCAAAAACAAAAAAAAAGAAAAAAAGGGAGAGATTCTGCTCTTGCTTACTTTGAATTTCATCTGGGATAATTCAATCAGTGCCAGCAAAGTTATGTTGTACTTAACGTTAGCATAACTGAGGGCAGAACCTGTCTCAAGAGCTTCACCATGGCAAGTGCCAAGCACCTGCTGCTCCCAGCAGGTGGAAATTGCAGAACCTTGGCACTTCCTTGGATTTTTCCCAAATACATCACAAGGTGACTTTTAATTCAAAAGAACAAAGAGATTTTTTCACAATAAGGACAAGAATAACATCTGCAAATGAATATAAAAACATCTTTCAGTCCAGTGAAGTGGCTGTTGCCTCTGGTACTTCAGCCCCCACAGAAGAGTTGAAGCAGTAGAAGGATGTTTTGGAGATCATGATCCTTCATTTTCAGTGTCACACAAACAAACATCTCTGCACACTTTCTCCCATTTCTTTTGTCATCCTCTATGATTTTGAACAGACTCCTCAATGTGCAAATTTATTGCTGTTTCCAGGCCTGTTGTTATGTCGGGATGCCAGGCTGAAACATCAGATGGCTTAAATATTTCTAAGCCGATAGATGACAATGATGTTCTGACAGCTAGTGTTGGCTCGGGCTCTGCCCCTCCATCTTGCTTTCCACACTTGCAAAGTCATTAATGGCTGCATGCCTGATAAATCACTGTGAAATGACTTTGTTCTGTCACAGTTTTTACAGGGTGCTTCTTGCCTCCCAGTAATTGCTGGGTGGGCTGATGACAACAGCACTTCAGTCTAGGGATCACTTTAGGAAGCTGCAGATGAGGAATAAGCTGGTCAATTGTTTCAAAGGAGATGAGGGAATCAGCTTCCAGTGTGATCTAAGAATGAAAAAAATGTTTGTTTTCTTGGGAAAATGAGGTGGGGGTAGAGGGAGACAGAGGAGAGAGAAATGTTTCCCTAAAATTAAATCTGCAACTGTCCTCCCCCTTGCTGTCATAGGGCAGACTCTGAGTTGTCCTGAGCCTCTGCGGCCTGGAAGTTTAAATTTGGATTCCTCCCTAAAGGGCTGATATATTAAGGATCTGAAAGGGCAAGAGGTATTTGCTCAGGAGTGTTGAGATTGCGCTTTGAATGTACCTGAAGGAAAAAATAAAAGGATTCATGTTTGCAGTCATAATAGCTGCCACTGTAATTAGGCAAGCTCTTAGTCTTTTTTGTTTTAAAGCTTAACACAAACTGATCATCAGCTTATTGAAAAGTACTGCTTCTTAAAAACATCACTTTTTCTGGTAGGAGATTCTGCTCCTAAATGGGCTTGTCTAACCTCCTTTATTTATACCTGTGAGCCTGTGAGGACTGTGGGCTCAGAGGAATGTGAATTTCCTTGGAGGAATAAGTCATGAAGGTGGAAAGAATGTCCCAGAAATGTGGATGGTGAGATTTTTGGCCTCAGGAAAGGTTACTCACACTGTGCTTGTATTGGGAATTACTGAAACAGAAGGAAATGTCACACTTCTAGAGGGATCAGGAGTGAAGTGGGAAGTAGTGATCTCCACCTGGAAGGTTCCAGTGCCTGTTCGCAGACCTGCAAGGTTCAGCTTATGCCCAGTTTCACATTGGCACCACATTGCATTCAAGGGAGCTGCTCAAATGTGACTGAAAGCAGAATTTGACCCTGGAGACAGGACTGAACAATCATTTTAGTGGTGATGTACAGACAACCATGGAAGTAGGTTGGTGTGCCTGTGTGCTGGCTTGGCAGGGCTAATGGCAGTAGAAAGGAGCCAACGCTGTGTCAGCATGGCTGTTGGTAGACCAAATTATGGACATCCGTGCTGAGTGAAGTAGCACATATAATCCTCATCCCATTGAAGAAGAGCTGAATTTATATCAAAAGTCATCCCAGGCCTTGGGAATAATGAAAGAGCAGAGCTGGTTACAAGACAAATGAAGCATCAAGGAAGACATCAGTAGCAGAGAGGAGATGTCACAGAATAAGTCTGTCTGGCATAGAAATAGCCTGTTTGGGGGCTATGTTACCTTAGTCTGATCATCAGGCTTTGACAATTAGCCTGCTGTCAGGGCCTGATCTGGTTGCAGAGGACTGCTGTTTCAATGTTCTACTATTGTTTGCACTGTAGACACACAGGAAAACATGTTATGGCCTAACAAATAGGGGGAGTTATGCATGTCTTCAAAGGCAAAAAGAAGCAGCAGCTTGAATGTATCTTGAATGGAGTATGTTTTTCTCCTGGAAAGCAGAACTTACATATACACATGAATATAAGATGCCATCAATAAATATAAAATATTATTGGTGGTTGGGTGATATAGTGCTACGCTACTACTGAACTATTTCTAATGCTAGCAGTGAACTGAAACAGTGATGTGTGTGACAAATTCTGCTGCAGAATTACTTTTGTGTTTATTCTTTAGGTAGTTGTAGAAACTAGAATATAATGCATCAGTTTAGTGTTTGCTTCTCTAATACTGTCTCTCTTAAATTGCTTGCATATAACTACATATGAAATCTTTAAAGCATGAAAGCATTATTTACACAGTAGAGAACTAAAACAACACAGTTCTTCAGTTTTTGACATTGAGGATTCATAGAATGGTAGACAGCATCCTTTAAATTTTCATATAATTTAGCATGACAGTAAATTACATCATGTTAGCATGACTTAGTGGGATGCATGGCAAATGCATTTCAGTATGTGTTTTATGGTTGTCATTTATATCGAACATCGTGATTGTTCAGACCTTATGGTCATTATTGCAAAGGGCGACTGTGACCTTGTGCTCTAAAACCAGAACCAATGTTATAAGTTGAAGACTTAATCTATTTTTGCAATCAGGGTGATATATCTATATGCCTTTTTTAAGCTGCTGGACAACACATTCATAGATCCAGAGTTTCATTAGGAGGATGTGTGTGCATTATAAGCAATATCTACCATGTTATGGTACATTTATCATAATTTATTCAGAACAGGCATTGTGCAATTTTCAGTCATCTTTTCATGTTGGTAACGCTGCTGGGACAATGAAAATAAGAAAATATTCTGCTTCTGCAAGCTGAAAAAAGAAAAGCTATCAGAGTGGTCAGAGTGCTGGCTTATGGCACTAAAAAACACAGGATTTTCCTGCTCTGTTGCAGACTTACTAGTAGTCTTTTACAAATGACTGAAGTTTGGATCTGGTTTGTGGAAGCTACATGCCTCTTGATTCCTTTAGAAAAGTTTGGAAACATGTTTTCCATGGAATTAGAGAAATCAATAGTTGGTGTGCTAGATTAGGGGTAAAAATTGAATCCAAGCATGAAGAAACATTTCAATGAGGACAAGCTCTCCATAGAAAAGGTATAGTTGTAAGAACGTGATGGACTAAACAGGTGCTGTTAGCATTGCCTATGGCTGTCTAGTGGAAGGAATGGATTGTTACCTTCATGCCACTCATTTTGAATGGACTCTATATGGAAATCTGGAAAGACACCTGGAATTATGCACAGAATCCTGAAGTATATCACGGTGACTCTACTTTTGACAAGTTTCAGAGTCAGGACTTGTTCTGTTCCTTTAAATAGTTGTGCATTTAATATGTTTGCTAAGCCTGTGTTGTCTTGTTTTTGGTGATGTGGCCTTTAAAAGGTGTAACTGCTAACAAGTGTTTCTACAGAATCATGGAATAGTTGAGTTTGTAAGAGGCCTCTGGAGATTGTCTAGTCCAATCCTCCTGCTGACCCTGTGGTCAGCTACAGCAGGTTACTCAGGTCTGTGTCCCATCAGATTTTGAATATCTCCAAGGGTGGAGACTGCACAACTTCATTGCTCTGAAGGAATGCATTTGGGCAAGTGAAAGTTCCTTGAGACTAAATATTGTTCAGTGACTACACAGGCACATTGAATTTAACTCCACAGTTGGTTGGATCTTGTCCCAAAAGCATAGTATCCATCTGGGGAGTGAAATTGGATTTGTCCACATAGTGTAGAGAGCATGCTCTGAGACGGGAGTTGAAACTGGAGGCACAATAGTCCCAGCAAGGTTGGTGAAAGAAAGGGACAGTAAGGAAGAGATAAAAAAAGGTGCTTAGTCAGGTTAAACGCAGTTGTTTGGGAGTTTGCCAGCTTCTCAGTAGAGCACTGCATCTTCTGGAATGTGGTTTTCATCATGCGTTGTCATTCCTTTTGCATAATTTAATTAGAGGGGGATTTGCTGTTACTGAGTATTAATCATGGCTTCTGTGTCGGAAATGTGATCTAAACCAAGAGGCATGAGGGAAGACAGTTCAGGGATAAGAGCACTACATCATCATCTGGCTGTCGGAATCTCTGCCCGCTGTATTGCCTGAGGTTGGGCAGAGGAGAGTCCTTGAAGTAAGCTTCGTATTGCTGAATGGCTAAAGCTTGAGGTCTGCAAAGAATAAACTTTTAAAGTATCAGTGTGCCACACTGAAACATCGAAACACCTTATGGGATGTTCTTTCCATCCATGACTGAATGCTGTTGAGCTACATGTCTATGGTTGGACTCGATGATCTCAAAGGTCCTTTCCAGCCATGAAGGTTCTATGATTCTATGCATGCATAAGGATACATATGTCAGTACAGACAAACTCACTGAAGAATTTAAAGCCTTAATAGATGTTATAGACTTGAGGCATATGAGAGGGAATGATGTCCATGCAGTACTGATATTCAAGTAGTTGGTTGGAGTTTAAGCAACTTGCCCCATGTTGTACCAGAGTGTTGGACTCAAAGTCTTGAGACCTAGTTCACTTATCCATAACCCCAACCTTCTTCCTATGGTATTTGTCCCATCAGGATCCCACCTAAGTCAGCAGTGATGGAAAGTATTTTTCCTTTTGCTTTTCGGAAGTACATGTGAAGTGAAAGGCTTCCAGTCTAATGTCTCTGGACAGTCATGCTGTGTCATAAAATAGCACTGTTAGGACTCTGGTGGTCTGATCAGGAAAACCAAGGATTGAGGATATTAGATAAATTAGAGAAGACTATATTAAGTTCCAGCATCAAAAGTAGTACTTCAATGAGTGTGCCTAATTATCACATCCTCCATGTGGTTCATGTGGTTGTTGAAAGTTGTGAAATGTTAGTCTTTTTTTTTTTTTTTCTGAATACCTGGTGGCACATCAGTTGCAGAGTTCTTCAAACAAGGCACCTGCAGTCGTCTAGCAAGTAGTCACCTATACACTCAGGCAGATGGGGTTTGGGACATCCGAATCAGCACTTTACTAGCCATGTTCAACCTACAGCACCCTCCAAAGAGTCTGCAGGCATCCTGTCTCCATTCCTGCAGTCCTCTGACTTGTCCTTCCAGTTGCTGAAGCTGGGCATTCCCCAATACTACTGCCAGCAAGTGCAGGAGAGAGAATACCGGCATGGTCTCAATGCTGTTCTTCTTGGATACTCCTTCCACTAATGCTAGATCAACTCCACATTTTCATAGGAAAATGGAGAGCTTCTGCCGTCAGAAAAGTTGAGCCAACATTATTCATAAACATAAGATTTATAGCCTGAAATGAATGGGAGGTAGAAGATGTTATTCAGCTATTCTCTTTGTCCTTTTGTTTAGCTAGTTGATGTTTAAGGTAAATACTAATTTAATAGATTCCTTTTAGTTGGGTGACAATTAATTATACATTTTCCTTACATTTTTTATGTTTTTGAGAATGACTACATGCTCTAAGCTATGCAGAGGCAGGAGGGTACATGCCAGCATTTTTCTTTTGAAAGTAATACCAGTAATTAAAAAAGTGCAGTTACTTCAATTCTTTTTTCTGTATTGTGTACTTAGAGATATAGCTCCTTTCACGGTAGCAGACCTGTGGAGGCATCATCAGTTGGCATGCAAAAGTTACTGATTTTCAGCTGTAAAGCACTGAAGTTAGTAAAAGAGGAAACATGCCTTACTTAACCATGTACAGTAGCAGGCTAATTTCCATTACTTAGTAAGACAAAAATGTTCTTCACACAGTATTCATCAGCTGTCCTGGTGGACCTCAACCAATAGTTACCACGGCAAAGCAAGCTGCTGTTCACCAGTTGGCTTCATTAACAAACTATGTGCATCCTCCTGTCCCACCGCAACGCTGAATAAAACATGTTTGCCTTACGATGCCTTCTTAGTTAGCCAACGTGTTTTATTTTCATGGTGTACGTTGTCGGATAAAACAAGTGAATGGTAACTTGGTAAGCCTTGGTAACTCATTCACTTTTGATGTCCATCTGTCTATAATCTGAGATACAAAAATCCGAGAACAACAGTTGACTCAAGTTTACTTGAAATGCCATTCACAAGATTAATCCCTGGGGGGAAAAAAAATAAAATTGCTAAGAAGCCTAGTAGTTCAGAGAGATGGGATTTTCAAAAGAATTGAGGCAAATTAGGTCCCTTTGCAGTATTTGAAGGTGTTACTAGTCCACTTGCATTAAGATGTCCTTAAATACATTTGAAAATCGAGCTTTACATCTTTCAAGCTTTCAAGATGCCATCCTTCCCCTTTGGCTATTTATATCTGTATGACGAAACAGAAGCTGATTTTCCTACTTTTCCACTCTTGTACAACATTCTCTTGTACCTGATAGCTAAAATGGAAAAAAACCCAAACCCCAAAACCCGTCAGAAGCTTGTTTTTTATGGAACAGAATTTGAAAGTAATACTAGGAAGTAATTTGGGAAGAGATAAATATCAGCTGTTCTCTTGATGATGAAGACTGAAACTAATACTGATACTTGGTGCAATGCAATCCATTGTGACATGATGTCTGTGTACGACCTTATGCTGAACTGAGAGTAACCAAGTATTACGTACGATAAAGACTTCAGAAAGAAACTACTTTTCTGTTCCCTTCAATTTTTCAATGTAACTTGAGAAAAAGCTGCAATCATTTAACATTTGAGAGGATTTTTTATTTATATGTTTTTTACCTGTGTAAACTTTTAAAGTTTTGTGAACTACTGTAGCCATTTAATCTGTTTAGACTCGCTGTGGATAGTAATTTCAAAATTACTTTCAAATATAAATGGTTTAAAAGAAAAAATGTATTTCACTGCCATAATCTGCATATACTTTTTGTCAAGATGTTTATGAAGCAGAGCCGCTTGGGTTTAAAGGTATTTGGAGTTCTGCAAGTCAGTGGCAATAGTGCTTTGTGGGCTGCTGCTGGTTGAGGTCACTGGAGACAGACAGGAGGACACAGGTGAGCTCCTCAGGTTGTGAGAAGCTGATGGGGTAACCAACTTAGACTCTGAAATGTAGCTATACATATCAGTTGTAAAGCAAGCTTTTAGCCTTGACTGTATTTGGGTTGAAGTAAAGCGAAGGCTGGTAGTATCAACGGTAGTGATCAGTATGTGCATTTTAATGGACGTGAGTTGGAACACACAGGCTGAACATTTGGGGGATCACCCAGATGTTCATCACAGAACGTATGTCTGGGGATCACCTTGTCTTGGAGGAATGATAAAATTTAATGTCTCTGGACTTTAGCAACAAAATGAGAGGTAATATTAAATATACACTCTAAAGAAACATCTATTTTCAGAGAAGATATTTTTAAGAGTTCATTTCCAGAGAGCAATAGGTACCTTTGATTATGTTTTATGGTCTTGAATGTTCTGTGCACTTGACTAGGTTAATTTAAAAAACATGTGAGGACACAAGTGCAGAGGCTGTGTGTTTGAAGAGAAGCTGCCCTGTGTGCAGCTGTTTACTATAAACTGAATACCTTCAGTGTGTAGGTACAAGCTGGCAAATTGCTTGTGTTGCAGAGAAATGAGCTGTGATGGAAAATGCAATAGATATTTAATTATTTCAGAAAAAACCACATTATGAATATGCTTCTGCCTGATGTTAAACATCTGGATTTAGTTTCTAGCTGTGCTAAGATTATTTTCAATTTCATATCCTGTGTTTTAATGTCGCAAAACAAATAACACAACGAGCTGACTTTGTATCTTGACCTTTAGGCTGTTTATATTTCTGGTGGCGTTTGGGTTTTTGTGGTTTACAAGACTAAGGCTAAGTAATTTAAAGTCCAGTCACCTGGGGTATTGTGCTAAGAGATTAACATGTATTAATTTGAGTCCTACTGTCCCAGATAGTGTAACCGGGAGTAACTTTCTTCTTCCTTGTCTCTGTCTGCTTCCCTGCATGCAGCCGTTGCTGTAGAAGGCCTCCAAGTCATGTCATGTCAGATAATACATGGTCTTCAGAGCTCACTGGGGGAGAGAAAAGTCTGGGAACAATGTGAACAGGCACAGCCAGGCACTTCCACTAATTGTTGATGTGGACGATGGAATACAAAAGCAGAAGGAGGGAGGGGGGAATGGAAATGCGTCTTGGTGTGGAAACGACTGTGTAAAAACAAATATGCCTGGGCTTGCTCATTGGGAATGTGCATGTTGCACAGGAGAACTCCCACACAGGAATCCTCTGCTTTAGTCTGCCCCTGCCAGATAATTTTAGAAGGTTTCGGGTTTTTTATTTATTTACCTGTAGGGGCTTTCTTGGCTATGTGGAGGTGTGGACTTCAGCAACCATGAATTGTAACACGTAGTGGCAATTTACTGCTGAGCTGTCTTGAAATTCCCTGTTAATTTTTGGTTCTAGTTATGTGGTATTGCCTAAATATTGGGAATGGGAAATTTAACTGGATTAATTATTAATGTAACATGCCAGTGGCATTTCAAAATATATTCTGCTGAAGTGGAGTTATAGATCCAAGTGACTGTCTTCCATACTGTGTCCTCTAACCCAGAGCAGACTGAAATGCTTTGCAGATCAATTATATAGGATGAATAAAACAGAATAAAATGACATATTTGGGGTTTTTATTCATAATGAAATACAGAATTTCCTCTCAAGAACTGTTGTGCTGAAATATCTACACTGTATTTTGCTTAAACGCTGAAAAAAATCAGGTAAAGACAGTGATGAATGGATGATTATTTGGTATGATGAGCCTGAAAATGGAATGTTTATCCTATAGGAGGTGAGCTATATGAAATTACAAGCAATTGAAAATGAAGTTAGTAAAATTAGTGAGATTCATAAAGTAAAATGAGTAGATTTATACTTTATTACACAGTGGAACTTTAGCTACACAAGGAAGCTACCAGCCCACGCTGGGATTCATCATCCCCTGGAGATGAAAAGACTTTTTACATCAAGGAAACAGAAAACACAAGTTATACATGGGACGCTTGCATATTCACCTATGCCTGAAAAATCATCATACTTATGCTGAAAAGTAGATATTGCTGCAGTGAAATGCAACAGCTGCAATTAGTAATCAGCATGACACAACACAATTGGTAAAAATTCAAATATTTGCTTTATCCATTTACTAAATTAATCACAAATGTCTAATTGAACCAAGAGCTATTATGGAGGCAAGAGGAAAAGAAATAGCCAGCAGAAACACCAATTTGTTGATTATATAATGGACCTGTCATTAGTAACTTGATTATGCCAATGCAATCGCTTTGTCTCCAAGACAGATATTTGTTCCTACCAGGGCTGACTGATCTTGAGAAGCAGTCTGATTATGCCAGAGTGTGTTTTAAATGGAAAACAATAATAGAGTTAAGGAAGATGGAAAACTATTTGCTGGTAGAAATACGATTGCTGATAGTATTGCAGAAAAGTGAGAATGCAGAAAGATAGGATGGTTTATCCAAGGAGTTAGATTTATCCCTTTTTAGTTAAAATATGTCAATTCAGTACTGTGAAAGTTATCATGAGGACAGCCCTGAGGATTGATTGTGACTCAGAGCGCAAATCAAGTTCATCGTATAAAATTCCTCACAACAGTCCATTATGGCACTTCTGTTTTGACAGGCAGGACTGGCCTTCCAGCAATTACCACTGCAGATATTTATCATTGTAGTGTGGAAATCCGACTTCCTGGCACTAGGTTGGGAACTTCATTTCACAGCGATATTTCCTAAACATCTTTGCTAACTGAGACTGATTTTCAGCATGTTGCCAAAAGATCTTAGTTTCTCTGTGTTCTTCCCAGTCTTCCAGTTTTCACATCAGATTTCTCTTTATTATGTGTTCCTATTTTTGTAGTCCCGTGATTTCTGAAAGCCACTGTAACCTCCACGCAAATAACATTCTCTTAGCAGTTTTCCCCCAGGCAAAAGCACTAGCTGCTATCTCTAGATAGTTTCTAAAACCCACCACAATCACAAAATACGAAGACCACAAAAATCAGTCTCATAGAATTCCATGTTGTGTCTTTATGGAAAGGATTTTTAGTTTTGTTTACATCCCTGAGATGTGGGCAAACTTTAGGGATGAATATCAGGTTTTTCAGAAATTTTGATGACTTTGGCTGCCCAAGGGTGGGATACTTCATGCTAATGGGAGCCACAAGGCTCCTGCTGTTTCATGGAGGATACCCACAATTTGCATTTTAGGGGATTTAAACAATATTCTTTTGGCTTTAGTGACCTCTTCAGTGCAGAGCAGGGAGCAGCTGAACCTGTTGGAAGAAGATTTCCAGCTGTGTGAGCTGCTCAGCACTAGATATGGTGGGTGTGATTCTGGTGTTACTGGGTTTAACAGGAATATTCTCCCTGTCATCGCTGAAACCGCTGTCGTCAGTGGGGTTGGAGCTGGAGGCACTAGTTCTGCATGAGATGAAAATGTTAAGATTTTGTTATGGCTTTCTGCAGATGAGAGAGATGGGAGAAGGAAACACCTAAAGCTTGTAAGTGTATAAAGCATAAATGAGCAAAGTATGGTGTACTGGTAAATACCTCGTCAATGGATACCAAAATATCAGGGTTTTTTTTTTTTCAATTTTGCAATAATTCAATTTGATGAACGTCTAAGTTTCTTCTGCATGTTCTGCTGAGAGCTTTCTCTCCTTGCAGACTTTTACAGTGCTGCTTACCACAAATCTGACCACATTTAACAGGACTGTGCAAAATGCCTGATAGAAGAGATCTGCGATGGAGATGGGAGAGTGAAACCAGAGTAGAGTGGTAATATATGGCTAATGCTATGATTCACCCTCTCTGCTATTCTGGTTGTGTTACAGATGTAATTCTGTAGCTGTGGTTCCTTCCAGCGGTCTAAACAGGGAGGCAGGTAAACGGCTGAACTCACTGTGAGCCAGAAAACCTAAAATATCTCTGTGGGTATTGGCAAGGTGCCCAGACCAGAATAAATACGTTCAGCCTTTCTCTTTCACATCCCCCTTGTAGAGACAAAATACAAAAAAGCCAAACAGAATTCTGACAGGCTATATTTTGTTTAAATAGAGGCCTGGTAACTATATGAGATCAAGAGACAGTTATAAGGCTAAATCCTGTACTTTATATGGATTTATAACAGTAATTTAAATAAAGTATGCCTTTGTGCACAGGCTGAGGATTTGTAAATTCAAACAGTTTTATGTATGTTTGCATAACATATGAGGGTTTTTATGTGCAGTACATACACTTGGCTAGATTTTTTTTTGTTGGAATCATCATGGTGATTTAGTTAATGTTGTTTTCTTTTCTGAGCATCGTGTCAGAATTTATCACAATCTGTTTAATAGTAAAAAACCTTCTTTCATCTGTCCCAGTTTACACATAAGGCTAGTTCTGAGGAAAGCTTGACTTTTCCGAGAAGCTTCCAGAATTTCCAAGAAAGGTTCATTTCCACCTGGTAATTAATTAAAAATAGGCCTTAAGAAGTTCATATTTTCCTTTCTAGGATATTCTGTTATATCAGGTGTTTCAGCACTGCTGTCCATGAGTCTGACTGTGTGTCATAAAATCATAGAATGGTTCAGGTTGGAAGGGACCTTAAAGATCATCTAGTTCCAACCCCCCTGCCCTGGGCAGGGACACCTCCCACTAGACCAGGCTGCTCAAAGCCCCATCCAGCCTGGCCTTGAACATCTCCAGGGATGGGGCATCCACAACTTCCCTGGGCAACCTGTGCCAGTGCCTCACCACCCTCACAGGAAAGAATTTCTTTCTAATAGCCAATCTAAATCTACCTTCCTTCAGTTTGAAACGGTTACCCCTCGTCCTATCATTACACTCCCTGATAAAAGAGTCCCTCCCCATCTTTCCTGTAGGCCCCCTTTAGGTACTGGAAGGCCGCTATAAGGTCTCTCCAGAGCCTTCTCTTCTCCAGGCTGAACAACCCCAACTCTCTCAGCCTGTCTTAGTAGGAGAGGTGCTCCAGCCCTCTGATCATCTTCGTGGCCCTCCACTGGCCCTGCTCCAACAGGTTCATGTCCTGCTTGTGCTGAGGACTCCAGAACTGGACACGGTACTCCAGGTGGGGTCTCACCAGAGTGGAGTAGAGGGGCAGAACTGCTCAGAAAAGGATCTGTGATACCAATGGAGGGATAGGACTTGCCTCCAATGGCTGGAGCTGGAGTTCTTGGTCTTGCACATTGGTTGGGCTGCACAGGAGGTTATAACTTTGGGAAGGAAGTTTAATTATGTGTTTTGTCAATAGCCTTAACATTTTCTTGCTCTTGACTTTTTATTGTTGGAAAATTACATGTAAAGCAACTGCAACTGGTGCAACAAATTTGTATATTTTATGTATAACTTCAAAGCAGAGTGAGTATGAATGTTCATCTTGATTAGGTCTTTTCCAAGTATATGTATTCATTAAACTGACAATAGAAATGCAGTCAAACATAATCTCAACTATTGCTGGCAATTTATTAACAGATTCGTCTAAAACTTTCTCCAAAGCTTTAGTTTCTGAATCAGGTCATGAATGTCTCATTTCCTCAGCAGTCCAAAAATACACAGGCAATTTGGTGGTTAAAGCCAAGTCTAGCCAGACTGCGAGCAACAGCATAACCTCCTAACCACAAGCTTGCTTTATCTTGGATCCAGCTGTGCTTCTCCTTCCATGTGTCAGGGCTGTAGAGGAAGAGGATATCCTTGAAGTATGAAACATGGCAGTCTCGACCTTAACACCCTGGTGGCTTTGTTATTGATCTTGAAGGCAGTATGTAGCCCAAACCAAGCGCTTGCTCCACTGATCTTCTCGCAGTTAGTTACTTGGCTGGGTACAGAGTATGCAGGGTAAACTCTGGAACCGATACAAACCTTCTCATATGTAAAGCTCTGAAGTGCTTTAGAAGTTATGTTTTTCCATATATGGCTGATGTAGATAGATCTGGGACAGCGATCACTAGGTGTTTCGCTGGTGCTTAGCAGTACTAGGAAAATGTATGCAGGAATCCAAGAAAATTACTTCATCTGGAATATCTGATAGGGAGGACTTTGACAAAAAGTAAAATGTGCGGAACAGAGTTTGGAGTCAAAATTCATTTTCTGAAGGAAAGTGTTGTGAGAACTTGAATGGACACAAGTGGTTTACTTCTCTTTGTCTGGAGAAAAACATGTTTTTGTTCATTCCATGTAAACTCAAGTGCCTCTGTAGCACTTTGCCTGCCTGCATTGACCCTGGTTTGGAGGGATTCCTAGTGAGCAAAATGATATCAATGCCCTAATTACTATGAATCTGAAATGTAAAATGTCACCAATCATCAGACTGTCGATTCTCAGTTAATTGCAAGATCCTGATATTCCCCAGTCTCATCTTGTTATCCATATGCTATTGAGTTTATCCTCTGTAGATCACAGCTCTTATCAGGCAAGTGTACCCTCTAATGTCAACCTTCTGTTCATTCAAGTTTGCACTTACACCTTAAACACAGGGAGACCTGCTTTATTTGAACTTGCCAAAGAAGTGGACTCTTGGAGGATATCCAGGATTTTATTGATGGGGTATTTGATCCAAGTATTTGCTTTAAAACTCTCCTCAAAAGGAAGCCTGGTGAGAGAGCCAACATAACATAATAACCCTAACGTACTGCCCTCCTCCATCTCCTTCCTTGTGCAAATTTCAAAATGTGTAGGAGGAATGGTTGAGTTAATCATACCCATCTTGCCCTGAAAGCATCATTATTTCTGATTTAAATCTTGGAAAGCAAAAATATAACAAGTTACTTGCCCAAGTCTATAGCAAGATGGAAAATAGAGTGCAATGGCTACCTGGTCTTTTACATAAGCTAAAAACCCCATTATGCTTAAAGCCGGACCGTTCTAGGTAATTCAGCACTGGCAGAGGTCTTGGCCCACTCTACTCCTGATTCTGCACCTGGAGCTTTTCATATACAAGATCAACTCTAATGAGGCTCCCTTTGGCCTCAGGAGCTTACCTGGGATGAGGTCTGTTGCCAGACTCCAGTGTCAATAGATTTACTGCCTCCAGTTGTGGATGAAGTCACTTTGACCCAGTTGAGGCAGAATCAGATAGCACCATGAGCCTATAGTTCCCCATAAAACATCCCTTCTCTGCCATTCGTTGTTGTTAAGGCTGATGGAAACAAGCCAATGTTAAATAAGGGGTGGGAAAGTATAGCCTTGCCTTAAACTGAGTACAGCTGGTCTTTTGTCACTCGAGCTGTATGCAAGGGCAAGCAGTGTTTTGGCATGCTCTTGGCTCCATAAAAGCACTGCTGAGGGAGCAACGGAAGTTACTCCCACTATTTTAAAAGACAGGTCACCAGACTTCCAAAGTTCCAGCAGCTGATGCCTCTGGAGAGCCGGCTGTTCCCTAAGCCCTGGGGAGAGCTGAGGAAGAGCATATGCTGCGAAGGACGCCCTCACCGTGGGAACTGTGGTTTGAACCTGGAAAGAGGGTGACAAATCAGTTCAGCATTCTCCCAGTGGGGGTCTGGTTTTTCTAGATGTCATAGAAGTAGTCTTCCAGGCGGCTGAGACAGGTGAAAGTAGGGACCATCGTGGTGGCTGGCCAAATGCTTGAAATACCAGTGCTGTATATTTCTATGTTCCCTTTCCTGTCCATTTTCAGGAAGTTTTTTTTCTTTCCTTTTCTTTCTCTGTCTTGTTTTACCTGTAATTTCACTTTTAAAGCATTTCTTTCCTCTTTCTGAGCTTCGCTTTTAAATCTCTTAAAAAGAAATTTCTTTCAGATTCACAGAAATAGTGTTTGCTTGCTTGTTTGTTTTTCCAGGCTGTTCAGTAGATTATGGAGATAATTTCTGCTTGAGGTTAGTTTACATAGGTAGGATTATCTTGATTCCCCTTTGGAGTCATTATACAGCTCTTCCTCAAATCTTGGGGCATTTGAAACTCTTGTATAAGCAGATGATATGTTTTTATGAGTATTATCCCATGTTTGCATGTATATATGTATGTGGGTGTGCCCGCATACACTCATATTTCCATGTGTATTTTTGCATATAAGCCTTCGAGCAGATTTGACGTGAGGTTTTCAAGAAGGACCAGAAGCATGGCATTAGGGAGCAAGGACTTCTTATAACAAGTTTAGCATGTTTTGATGCAGGTTTAGCAAAATACCATGGTTGGCATACTCTGAACACTGAAAAGGTCGCTCTCTGACATGTAGCTACGTGTTGTGGACCAGTCTCTTTCCAAATTTGGAAAACCGTTCAGAATTAACCTTTCTGAATCATCCTATATTTTTATGCCAACCTTCACTTTATACATAGAATGACTCCTTTCCAGATGTCCACAGCCATTCCTGATCTTCCAAGTCATTAGACAGCTGAACCGTTTCTGTTCTGCAGATCTGTCAGCTATTGGGTCTCCACAATAGGAGCAGAACTTCTTCAGCCTAGAAGAAAATGTTAGAAATAATTATTTTTCCTTTCCTTTCTTGCTCTAGAAGATGCATAAAGCAAGAAGGAGCCTTCTTTAACCTGCCATTTATTTCCATTTCCTGCTCCTGTAGTAAAATTCTGTAGGTAGCCCCATTGTATCTTCCCTTCATCAGTCTGAAAAGAAGTGATGTTTCTTGTTCTTATTAGAGCTTTCCTCCAGAATGTCACTCTTTTTGCTTCCTAATTTCCAACCTAAATTTATGCACAATCAGTTTCCATTTTCTAATTGCACCCACAAAGTGTCCCTTGTCCCTCTGTTCTCCCTTGTTGGTGTTTATCCACCTTACGTAACTTTGGAGAAGGATCGCATCCGCTCTCAGCTATCAACTGTGAAACGACACGAGCCAAGCCCTTTTAGTCACATCCCGCAAGAGAGACTCTGTGTTCCTCTCATCAGCAAAATAGTCTTTTGGTGCACCTGTTCCCAGCTGAATTAACCTTTCCTGAGAACAGATGACCAGAACTGTACACGTTATTCCAGATGAGTTTTGACAGTGCTAATATATAGATGGTATTAAAGCTTTTTATCTGCTCTGGAGGCTTCCTGACGCATGCTTTAATCACACGTGCTTTACTCATAGAAGCATTACAATGATATCTCCCAGTTAACCTTTCGAGACAGGTACACTTTGGTTCATCTCTATCTAGCTATTGAATGCTTGTTTTAGACAAAATTATAATCCATAAGTACGTAATTTAGGGAATAAACTAAATTCATTGAATTAAATTGATTAAATAAACCTGATTTCTGTTTCTCCGCTCATTGATGTTATCCAGTCCTTCCTGTGAGATATCCTGGTGCTTCTGTTAAGGAGTGAGCCCAGTAGCTTGGTATCATCACCAAGGTGCCTGGTTTAGCTTAAACATATTAAGGTTGTTTACCTAGGTTTCAGTAAACTATCTCATGGAAAGATTATTGCTTCTCTTTGCACTGAGGACTTGAAATTCCTAGTTGTCCTCTGTGCTGCCAGGCATGCCAGCAAGAGAGAGCATTCTCAATTCTCGTAGCTGGCACTTGAGTGGCCCAATGTGGCAAAGAGAAACAGAAGGAGGATGTACGGTGGGTAACAGAGGGTTTGCTGTGTACAAACTAAATCTTGGATGAATTTACTAAGAAATTGAGATCTCTCCCACAGCTGTCTGGCTTATCACTAGGCCTGAGTTGGGCAGTGTCTCACACAGATGGCACAAGACAGACCTGTGTTGCCCCAAGATTTCATGGTATTAGCAACAGTGATAGCTCTTTTCAATTAAATGGTATAAATATTTTTTTATTTGACAAAAAATTTCTTTTTCTAACTTTGCCATTTTTATCCTGATTTTAGCTAAAACCTAGCTTGAAAAAATGTTTATCTGAGGGGAACATCTGCCGAAGTTTATCAAATCATAGCCCACTAAAACAGGGGTTGTGTTTGCTAAGTATTTGCGTTGTGTTTGCTATAGGTTTTATAGCCTATAGACCTCTTGTTGCAGAACTATGAGTGAAAATAGATCAGTTTAGTGCAGGAAGACAAACTAATTATTTGACCAAATTTTTAGGACAGAATTAAACATCATCTGTTTATCTGTCATCCTTGTAGCAGTTGTAGCTGTCTAGAGCTTTACATTTACAGTAGAGAGAGTGATTAGGGGAAGCAGATGGGGTAGCTGTTTGGGGGTTTGGCTAAAACAACACGACCTTTGGAGCTAAGCCTGCTTACACTTTGGTCTTCCTCTGTTTAGGGTGACCTGCTTTTCACACTTCTTTTATTGGCAGGGTATGTAGTTCTTGAGAGAAGCTGAGTTCATTTGAAGTAGAAGTTGCTCAGATTCTTCTACAGTGTCTTCTCCAGCTGGCTTGAGAGGCTGATAATGCTTGGAATAATTTTTAAAGCTTTGTTTCTTTTTTCTTCTGCTACATTTTATAAACTTTTCTAATCTTTTTTTTTCCCCTCCTCTTTTTCTATCTGTTTTCTCTGGTCTCTTTGCAGAATGTGAGCTGTGCTTTTTTCAGTGGTGATATTAAAGGGAAATAAAAGGTTAATACAAGACCTGGGCAAATAATGAGTCCTTTCCAGCAGCGCTACCAGCCGAATTGGCTTTCAGCTGCATTGTGTGCTGAAAACTGATGACTTACAATTGGCTAAAGCTGACGGTGGGGCTGGAGCAGCTGTGGTATAGCAGGGTGGCAGAAAGTTGCAGAAACAACTGTTTTCATTAAAGCTGAAAAAGAATGTCGTTTTCCCCCCTTCTTGTGTGAGTAGGTGCTCT
Source organism: Chroicocephalus ridibundus (assembly GCF_963924245.1). Classification (NCBI taxonomy): domain Eukaryota; kingdom Metazoa; phylum Chordata; class Aves; order Charadriiformes; family Laridae; genus Chroicocephalus; species Chroicocephalus ridibundus. The sequence goes on along the minus strand of NC_086285.1, from coordinate 7,910,524 downwards.
GAAGGTTTTCTTGTGCTGTTAGATACCTGATGAGGAGCAGCAAGATTTCAAGAGGAAAGCTGTTTGCATGTATGTAAACTAATGTTGTGAAGTGTTTAAGTAATTTATTTGGTAATGCTTATGCTTTAGTAAGGATTTTGTTTTTCTTTTCCTGTGGATTTAGTGCTTCTGGAAATGTTGCTGGATTAACAGTCCTGTAGTAGTCCATTTATCCAGAAAGCAGGTACTGCCTAGCCCCTGGCCTGGCATTGCCTTTGCCTCACCTGCCAATCTGGATCCCCTTGAGAAGGTGCTGGTGTCCATTTTGGTGTCTGTTCCCCCAGCCACCATCCTGTGGAGGTCTGAGAAGTTATGCTTTGCTGAAAGCTGTGATAGTTTTTTGTTGCGGACTGTGGACCATTTGAAATTCCACCAAGTACAAATTCATCTTGTGGCAGTGAAGCTGATTTATGAGGGCACTGCCTGGGAGGGCTGCATGGCATTTGCTGTGCCAAGGGAACTGTGTCTCTGTGGCTGGTGATTCTGGAGAGAAACCAGCTGCTGCTCTCTCCACTACTATTCCTACTAGCTCCTCTTTCTGCTCTGCTGCTATTGGGACCAATGTAGTTCCTCCAGAGAGGATCTTTTTCTGGGCAAATGTGTTTTCATACTGTTACCTAGAGTCTTTTCATCTGTCCTAGCAATGTTACTGCTGCTTCCCCTGGGGCTGCAGCGCATACCCTGAAATGCGTCAATGTGTTGCCGTAAATGCTGAGCGCTTCGTTGTTTCCTTAATCCGTGCTGACTCCATCATTTCTGGGTATTACCAGAAAAGTGCTCACATAGTAATTGCATATGGTCCACTAGACTTCGTGTTCTTGCCTGCATCATCACATGAAGTGGCATTAGAACTGGCTAGATCTTCCCTCCAAAGCGAGGGAAAAACAAAGGGGAAGGAAGAGCCTAAGTGTCTCTTCTTATCAGCAAAAAAGAGGATTTGTTTTCGCAGACTAAGCTGCTAATGCTGAATGACATAAAGAAAGAGATAAGAGAGCTGCTAAGTCTTTGAGGAGCGTTGTGGGGACAAACTATGCTCTCCAAGGAGAATACAAAAGACAAAAAAAAGCAAAACCAGTGCAATTATGGAAAGGAAAAATAAGCCCCTCCAAGAAGAAGCTTAGCAGAGAAAAGGGGCAGCAGGCAGCAAAGTTATGATGTCTATGTCAAGGAAGCCAGGGCCAATAGAGGCTGGTGAAGATCATCTTCCAAGTAACAGAGATCCATAAGCAACAGAAGAGAAATGTAAAAGGGTAAGGGGCCTAATTTGCTTTACCTTCCTCTAAAATAATTTACCATAGCTGCACTGCTTCAAAGAGTTACTGCATCAGGATGGGGTTTTCCTGTATAAACTCCCCCTTCTTCCATTGATTGGTAAAAAATAAGCTTCCAAGGCCAAAGGTGAAAAATGACTTCTACTTATGTTGTAGTTATTTCCGGAAAGAGAAGTATATGAAATACCAGAGAAAGATATCCAAGGGAGAGTGTCTTTCTCAAAGAAAGGTACTGAAGGACCAATAAGTGGGTTTGAGTTTTTAGCTGGGAAGCCTAAATCACCTTCACAAAACATTGAAAGCAAGAAAAAATTTTGCAGTGTGATGAGATTAGGTGAACAGACTGCAACAGAGGTGGCAGAAAATCTGACCTTTGCTTTTGTTTAAGTACTCAGCGGATTACCTATGGAAAGAGAAGCTCCCAGTAAAAGGTGTGATGAGATACCTTTGTGTTCTTGACAAATTTGAGAACTTCATAAGAGTCAAACAGGATGTCCTGAGTATTGTGCAGATCTTTGATGTAGTTATGAGTGGGACATGGTGGAAAAAAAGTTATCGAAAATGCAAGACCAGCTTGCTTTAGGCATTCAGCAGGCTTTAAGGCATTGGTGATGTCTGGTAATAAGCCATTTTACCTGGTTTCTTAACTTTACCTACTAATAGTGGAAATGGAGATCCGAAACAGCACAGCCATACACAGCCTTGTGTATTTTGGTATTTCCCCCAAATTAAGCTTATTTTAGTGAACTGAAATTTTAGCATTTTAGAGAAATAGAAGTGCCACTGATTCCTGGCATGATCTACCCTTACTTCTTGCCACGGGTTTTGCTATATTTGCCATCCGAGTGTCTCGTGTGCTGGACAACACAAAGCAGGGCTGCTTCAAAACAGAACAGTCGACTTCTTATTAGTAGTTTGTTTGTTTGTCCTCAGGCCTATTTATAAAAACAGCCCCAGGCAGGGAATTCTGCCAGCAGCCCAACCGCTAAACAATTACAGATCTTTTCTCAGAGCAGTGTGTTCAAATCTATGCAATAATTCAGCAGCAAACGATAGCCCCTGCTCACATGTGTATGAAAGTAGCTATTTTTGTGTGACACCTTTTTTTTTTTTTAAATAAAAACAGTCTCAAAAAGTATCCATGTTAATGCATATAAAATTAAAAAATCTAACTTACAGGGATCACTGACAGTTTAGTGAAACCAGGCCCACAACAATATGCAGAACTCAGAATGAAGTCAAAATGGTCAAATAAATATTAATCAAAAACTATACATAGGCTGCACACTCAGACAAGCAATTCAAGGGACTGGTGCTCACAAAGGGCCAGGCTTTCCAGCTCCCTCCAGTTAGGTTTAAGCAAAAAATAAAAGGAAACCCCTTGTAAGGGAGAAGATTCATCTTATTTTGAAAGGACTCGGTAAAATATGGTTTTATTGGTGGTATGGTACTTCACAGATTTCAGTTCATGAGTGTGATAGATGGTTGGTTGGTTTTGCATCACAGATGAGATGCCGTCTTTTATTAGCGGATGTAGAACTAAAGGGACCAAATATGCCAGAAGTAGAAGGAGGCTTAAACGTTTGGATCTGACTTTTGGTTTTGTTCAGACTGCTGTAACAGCATAGCAAGAGGATTTTGTGAGAGTAGCATGTTAAACCACAGACAGCAAACAAGTCTAGTAAATCTCATGAAAGGAGTGAGCATCCAAATGAGACTCTGGGGGGAAGTCCTCTCCAATGGAGGCTGCAAGCTGCACAAGGCTGGATCACTTCTCCGTATGAAGTACAGAAGTCATGAACCATCTCTGCTTGGAGAACGTGTGTTTGTTAAGCAGCGTGGTTGTATTTCAAGGGTTTGAAATGTTCTTTCTGAACTTGAAATATGTGTCTGTGTTTGCTAGGTGTGACGCAAGCTTTTGACAGTTTTGCATTTGATTTATAACTTAAGCCTTAAGGAAGACTTGGAATTTGGGATTTAACTCCAAATCACTATGGAACTTGTTAGGTATTGTTTAGATATTGGGCTTTTACAAACTGTTATTTTATTATTATTTAATTTTATTCTTTCTTGGAGGGAATACAAAGCAAACCTGCCTGGCTGCTGCCCATGGAGAGGTGTGGCAGGGACAATCTATTCCTCAAATAGCTTAGGCCCGGATTATATAAATACACCCTTGAAACATTTAATCCCTCCATTGATGTCTGAAGATTGAGGTATATCCTGAAGTAGCTCAACTGCTGTGCACAGGACAAGAGTTGGAAACTCAGAATCCTCGTCTCCTTTTCCTGTGTACGCATATTGCTGGAAAACATGCTCTATTAAAGGTATGACGAGGCCAAGTCGCTGCATCTCCAGCACATACAGCAAATTGGAGGGATATGGCACATGGATGGAGGATGCCCACAGCATTGTCTGCTTTTCCTCCTACACAGCAGCCTGGTAATGTGAATGAGAAAGATTGTATTTCAGGATGCATACTCTGTCCCTCTTTGCTTTTCAGGTTAATGACAAAAGACTAAAGATGTCAAACTTTGGATGCCATGGTTCAAAAATGAAGTCATACAGTATTAAAAGTGTGTATACCTCTTGAACTAGGAGGGGAGGGAGTTGGAAGGAGTCTTGTAGAATTTGTATAAGCTTTTTTCTTATCATTTGTTTACTTTGTCATGTGCAACCTAATATGTAATATTGGGTTAAGGAGCAGATGCAGACTTTAAAGTGTTGAGTTCTGCAAAGTTAGTGACTTATTGTTTCTTTTATCTTTTTTTCTTTTACTGTTTTCCTATTTCTTCTTCGTCATTACAGTTTCAAAAAGGGGAGCTGAGCAGAAATGTAATTCTCAGTTTCTGTTCCTCCTTTTTGCCCAGAGCCCGTGTTGGATTGCCCTGGTCTCCCTGCCCTGCAGATCATTCAGCCACTGTTCTTTATATAAAGGGTTAAGATCTGATGATGTTGAAACCAGTCTCCTGTTTACAATCATTGCAGAACTGTAGTATGGAAATTTCCATCTGCAGCAAGATTTTAAAAAAAAAAAAAAAAAATCCCTGCTGATTTTGTGAACACTTAGATCCAAATAAAGAAATAGTGGCTGAATCAAGCATATTAATTCTGATTAGCACATACAGTGTGTTCAGCCAAAGAGGTCTAAGCTAATAGCTTGCTGTTAGCTTGCTCTGCTACTGCAGCCGGCAAAAGTTTTTCACTTGCAGAGGTACCTAAACTGCTCAACTCTGATAATCTCTGTATTGAGGTCTTCTAAAGTGCAGTGCTTCCTTCTTTACTGAGATATGATCAAGGTAAAAAATTACTGACTTTGTAATTATTGCTAGCAGTGGTTTAACTTCTCGTTATTTAGCTCTTTCATCTGTTTGGTCAATGACGAGTACAAGGATGTTGATACTTGTGGAGAGTAGAGTTCATAGTGCAAGATGTCTGTGATAGATTTAAGTCTATGATATGATTATTTTTGGCAGGAAAAAAAAAATTTGTGGATCCTACAGGCCTTTTGAAGAAACTAGACAGTTGTTTAGCTTCTCTAAAAGCAAGAGCAGTGCTGTCTCTGTTTCACGTGTTGTGTTTTACACATTTCCAGGCTTACCAGGGGTGTAATTTTACATAGAAATTGTGTTGGACTTTCCATATCAGTTCTGAGCACACATTAATAAAGCACCTGTCTCCCTGCATCCACAGCTGCCTCTCCTGCTCCTTCCACAGCCCAGCGCTGTAACAGTCACATGGTGTTTGCAATGTGCACAGAAGAGTACACTGCTTGTATTTAAAGCACTGAAAACTTTAAAACTTGCATTGAAGACTCTGATATTTTCTACTAACCACAAAATTGAAATTATTATTGCTGTGTTAAGTTTCTGACAGTAGCAGATTACAAAAAGCAAACTTTATGACAGAATGCACAGCTGGGCTTTTGGGAAGAGGTTCTTTCCCAAGTTGATGCTTTTCAGTTGTGTCCGTGTTAAGGTTTGTCACTGGGCCAGACTGAGAAAGAGCATTTGATGTTTATGAAACTGTATTGCTGGTCTGTGTGCTGCTGAGAGGCAGGAATCAACCGATCTCTTTCTTGTGGGCTGTGTGCTTAGTGCTCACTTGAGCACTCTTGTGCGCTGGCTAATGAGCTTGGTGATCTCAGCATCTTCAGGCTGCTCTAAGTGACTGTGTTTTTTCATGAGAGCAAAATTAAGGGTGTTCCACTTCCTCCTATTTTGCTTTTAGGACAAGTTATAATTAATCTTCTCTTGCCTTTGTAAACCCCAACCCAAAGTTCTGCATAAGCAATAATAAGCAAGGTTAATAATTGAACAGTATAGTGATTTATATTTTCAGAGGCCTTTACAAGCATTATACAGTTAACTGTCACAACACTTTTGCTGTAAATGAGCATTATGCTCATTTTGTAGCTGGGGAAACCTCTTGCTGAACTGCAGAGCTGTGTTGAAAGCACGAGTGAAACAAATGGTAGCATTGGGATGGGTTCCCAGCAATGGAAGGTGGGATACCTTGGGTTTACCTGACAGGGCAGAATATATGATAATGCATAACCCCTATGCTTGCTGGGGAGAGCAAGTATCCCCAGACAGCATCCGAGGGGGCTATACCATGCGTGTTTTTAACTGTGCACTGACAGCTGCGGGTGATCTCCTGTTGGATAGCACGGAAGGTGGCTGGGCCTCTCTCTGTTGCTGTATTGGTTACGTGTAGAGTTGTTGGCCTCGTGCTTGCTGGTGCAGGGCACGCTGGAACAGTCAAGTGGGATTTGCCCCAGGGAATGAGGAAACACTGTAAGAATCAGGATCTGAATTTTTTTTTTATTCTGTTTGCCTTTTGGCTGCCAGTCTCCACATGAAACATCATCTATAGCACAAGGAACACTTCAGTGATTGCTTTTAGGCTGTTTTTTCAGTCACGGTCCCTGGTAGTGTCCTTGTGGTTAAAGCAGGTGGACGTTAAAAAGGAGAACATGGATGAGCAGATGAAATGCTGATGTGAACAGTATTCCCAACCTCAGTGCTCAGCTGGGTCTCTCAGGCACTGCCCTGATCTCAGGGTGCTTTTCTAAAGGATGCACTGCAAGCTACTGTGTGTCAGGATAACACCCTTGGGCCATTACTGAAGATGGAGCATGGTCTCCCCAGCTTCACCAGAGGTGGGAAAGGCTGTGAAATGGAAGGCTTCTGTGCTCCTTTTCCTAAAGCCGTGGCTTGAAAGAACAGAAAAATCTGTTTTATAGCTTTTTTTGCCCAGACAGTTCCATTGTTTTTGCTTGCATACACAGCCTTCCTAATTTGTATAGAAAGAAAAATCTGCAGTGGAAGAGAGAATATCTTAAAAATGAGACAAAACCCACATACAGCTCTGGGGGAGATCACAAAAAGTTGTCCAGGCTTTATTGTTGCAGAGAGATGCACTCGTAGGATACATCTTGGGTGGGTGGGTTTTCATAGTAAAACATGGGCACTTCAGATTAGAGGTGAAATCCTGGCAGTGGTCAAGCCAGTGGGATTTTTGCCAGTGATTTTAATCAGAGCCAGAATTTCACCCTAGGTCTATAATCTTGTGTAATCTCCCTTTGAAGTCACATGGATTTTTAACCAATGTCTTATATAACACACAAACAATTCACTATCCACCCAATATTGTCTGTTTTCCTGCGTAACCGAAACTGAATGTTCTAAATGTGTTTTCCAAAAAACTGAGATGATGCTGAATTAAAAATATGATTTTTTTTTTTTTCCTTTTTTGAAATATGGAGTGTTTGTAGAGTCACTTTGATGGTGTGGCAATATTTTTCTTTTGAACCCCTGGTCTGACCTCATGGCTGACCATGCTTTAAGCTTGAGGTTGGGATAAAGATTTATGTAGGACTCTTCCAACCTGAACTATCCTCTGATCTTATGGTCCTGTTTTGATCTTAGAAAAATGCCTTTTAGACTCATCTGCTGGTTAAGAAACTGATAGGCTGCTGAAAATGCAGTTTGTCTCCTTAAAATTAATGTAATAATCAACCATCATTCAGAGCAAGAATTTCTGAGTTTAGGTTCACATCTCTGCATATCTGGGGCCCTGTAGCCAGGGACTTGCTCTACTGAAACCTGAGGAAATTCCATCTCGCTTACATTTTTCATTCAGAATTTCACTCTATGATCAATGCAACTTCTGGTGATTTTAGGACTGCAGATGTCTTTTGAGCCTTCTGGGCTAAAAGAGAGAAGGTGAGATGGAAACACCTTCAGTACGATAGTAAAATGCTTCCATGTCAGAATGAATTAGAAGAGTATCACACAAAAAATTATTTTGAGGCCAGAACTCCTGTGTTGTTTTGAAAGGGGTGGTTTATTTCAGATCATCAAAGATTATGAATCTTCAGAGGTTTTCAAGACAAGACTGACTAAAGCCCTGTGCAACCTGGTTGGAGTTCACTGTTGACCCTGCTTTCAGCAGGAGATGGGACAAGAGACGTGGAAGTCCCTTCCACTTTGCATAATGAACTTGAATCATGCACAAATCTCCTTGAATCAGCGTTAGTAGATCCTTGTCAAACACAGACTACAAATTATCAGGTGACAGTACATCAGATTGTCTTTCTTGTGCAGATTGTTTTTAACTTCTGTACTCATGGGAGGACTGAAAGCTGGATTTTTGCTTTACATTTAAATTCCTCATCAGATGTTCTACCTGTAATTAACTTATTTGAGGCTTCAGTGACAGTTACGTTCTGAACTGGAGATCACCAGTGGAAGGGATACACCAGGCCAAACACAAGTGCTTGGATTAATGGAGAAATTTCTGTTTAACATTCCTTGGCCTCTGCTGCAATCGAACTATGTGGGAAGAACAGCCTTTGAGGGATTTACAAATCTCTTTGTTACTGCTTGCTTTAAGGTAAAATCCTGGTTCCTCTGGGTGCTAGACCCTATATAGACATACAGTGAAAGAAAAATTTTGCTATGAGAAGTTTATATTATTTATGGTATACGCTGAGGAGGGCTTCAACAGAACCAAACACAGGAGAAATGACTTACTAGAAGTCAGAAAGTATGTCAGTGACAGAGATGGCTCTTAATTCGGTGTTCTGTTGTTTCCTAAATCTTCCAGGATTTAGGAATTCTAATCTACATCTGAGAAGATTTTATACTCCCCAACAACAGCATCTTAATTCAGGAATAAAATTGCTGTTGACCTGGACAGGTTTATATACACATATTTTAATTTACAAACAGTTAAGGAAAACTTTCTGCTATATTAATTCATTTATATTGTCAGTTTAATGAGTTACCTTTTTCAACCTCCTCGTTATACCTTGGTATTTTGGGTTTTGTTAAAAATTATTCACCTTGTAGTTCCTGTTTCTTTGTGGCTTCTTCATTTGCATTATTTTTATCTTAATCCATTTTAACCTTTAATTTCCTTTCGGTTCTTCCCATCGTAAAAGATAAACCTCTGCCTCTACAGATCACTCAGCTTTGAATGAACTTGCACGCATCTGACTCAGGCTAAATTTGTTGTAGAGCACATCTTTTTAAAGCTATGAGTTTTCTTTGGTCAGGGTTAACTTCATATTATTTTGAGTTGAATGTTCCAGCCTGGGAATTGTTTCAAGTGGCAGATTAAGGGGTTTATGAAGAGGTTTGTCTAAAGTACTTAGGAATGCAGGATTTGCAATAGCAGGTGAAATAATTTGTCAGTTAAGTCTGGTAACCTGCCTCCAGCAGTTGTCATCTCTAATGCCATGGTGAAAATGTCTTTTCTTAGCCTCCCTTGTACAATTGAGCTGGTTACTTGTATAATGCAGTATAGGATAACTGTGGGAAAACATAGATTGTGTTTTAAAAGAATAATTAAGCTCCTTACACTACAAATTTGACCCATATTTAAAAATTTTGAAGGTGATACAGAAAGTTTCAGACTGTAAATCTGGTTTCTGTTCTCCAAAAAAACCAAAACAAACAAACAAACAAAACCAAACCAAAACCAACCAAAACAAAAAAAAAGGGACAGAAAGCTTTACCCGGGGCCTGTTCTCTAATTTCTCTGAAGTAACATTTGTTTTTCTATGGAGGTCAATATAGTTCAGAGCAAAAGAATGAATTGGGCTTGGTGATGTCCCCAAGGACTACTTTAAGACAATAATTGCAAACAAGAGATGACTAGAATTAGAAATGGGGGATCAAAATTTGTTTGGTGGAAATAAGGTCCTATTTCTAAATGAGAAGAAGACCACTACCACTTCCTGGCATCTGTCATTGGTCACCAGAGATTTTAACAATCTGCATCTGATATCTGGGGAGTTGGGGGCCAAAGGAAGCATGTCCTGCTTTTGTGACTGCCAGCCGCCTGTCCTCCGCCTGCCCAACCTGTCGCCACAGTGGGCCTTTCTTGTTGTCATCCCAAGGAATGTCTTTATCCATCTGGGACAGAAAGATGGACATAATGTAACAGTATATTCTCTTTGTCTAATTCTTAAACTCCACCTAAACAGGAAGGTTTGGGTTTTTTTCCCCCCATCTCTCTTTTATTTTGTATTTCCAGAGAGAGAGCATGTCATCAGTCATGTGGCTTTTCTTTTGCATCATGACTGTCAGCACCTGAAGGAAAACCTTAAATTGCCAAGCACTGCTGTAAATTGGACAGGTTGCTGCATGGCTGGTTGGGCATTGTACCATGCCTGTGTTTCTCCAGCTAAAAGCAAAAGGAATAAAGAAAGAACTGTGTTGAAATAAAAGCTTTACATTTTTGTCTGCTTTAAATTCTCCTTCCTCACTTCTGCACTCATAATAAAACACCTTTAAAGATGGTTGCTGTCCTTGCCCAAACCGTTTTGGATCTTCCCAAAATGACCCCAACTCTTCCTTCAATTATGTGTGAAGTGGGGCCACCTCCCACGTCAGTCCCCCTTAACTACCTGTGAAATCTGGGTATTCCTTATGGCGCTGTAACTCCTGTCAGCTTCTCACTCTGTTTGCTATGACCAGCAATTTCTCTTGTCACGCTGGGGAGTTTGCATGGTCTGTCCAGTTAGCTAAGGTTTACACCAGGCCCTGGTCATCAGCTTGTGTGCCTTAATGCAGACCCCCAAAGTTGTCTGCATGTCACATCAATTTTCCTATCCTCTTTCTAGCTTAATGTGCCAGTCTTCTCCATCGTGTGGTGGCCCTGAGCACCCTCCTCTCTGACCAGGCATGATTTCAGCCCTTTTGAGTGACTCTTTCCCTTTGTGCCCTACTTCTCTGCCTGTAGCCTCATTTTGCGGGTGCCGGGCATGGAAGCTCTTGCCTTGCACAGGAGACTGAATTGAGCTGAAGCATGGTTAGCTGTGAAAATTGGCAACTTTATTTCAAGAACTAAGTCAGCTTCAGCATTTGTGTGCATTCAGAGGAGTGTGGGCAGGACAGAGCAGACCTTTGACACTGAAGGTGCCTTTGGATCAGCAGGCATTGCCCCAGAAGGAAATGGTTGTGGAACACTGCAGCCTGTACTGGATCCTGTTCATCCTGCTGCTCCAGCCTTTTTTCCCCTTAGGACCTGCAAGAGCTCCTGCAGCTGAGTAAAGAATTCCACCAGCTTCTGGAGCGGAAATGGGCAGGAGCTAAACCTGCTCAATTGTGTTGATATTGTCCTTGGCGTCTGAAAGGTGGTTGAAGCGGTGAGAAAATGACTCCATGCCCGTGATGCTGGGAGTAGCCCTTACTGCTGGGTGCAGTCCCACCTGTACCAGGATCCAGTCATAAAAGTGCTGAGTGGAGGTGTAGACTCTGGGCTGGTTTGCTCTGGCACAGCCTTTCCCCCAGCTGGTCACTCCAACCAGCCAGAATTGGTCAGCGTTGTTGTGTTTGCACACAAGAGGACCACCGCTGTCACCCTGCAGCAGAGGAGAGAGGACTGAGGTGGTGTTGGGTGGCCACTGTCGCGCTATGGCTGGTTCCTTCTCTCTCACAGCACCTGCCAGAGCTCTATTCACTGCACAGAAAGGCTCTGCTCAGGTGCTGAAGCCTACAGAACCTTGTCTGGGAGGGGGTTATGGGCCTGCAAGGTAGATCTTTCTCTTCTTTCTGCCCAGTGATTGTGATGTGTGGAAGAGGGATGTTCTGGGATTGGGATCTGGACCTATGGGCTGCCAAGAGCACTGGATGGGCTTTCTGTGCAGAGTTCCCAGCCTCTGGGACAAGGGGGACACTGGGCAAGGACCTGCAGTTGGGGAAGGGGAGGTGAGCCCCAACAGCAGTGAGGACTCAGCAGTGGGAGGGTGACTTGCCAGGCAAAGCATGCACCAGGGTGTGTTTGGGTGGTTGTGGTGGGACTGCCTGTGCTGCTGGGGCTTGACTTGTAGCAGGCTCGTACCTGGCAGGTGTCGATGCCACCCTGCGGACAGCCAGCACACAAGTTGTGGGTGTGGATGGCCCCTCTGTACCATCGGCTGCAGTTACAGAGGTTGACATCAATGAGGTGAACCTTGGCCTTCTGCAGAAGATCAGTTGATCCTCCAGCTGTGAGCACAGAAAGGAATTAAAACCTAGCAGCTTGTTGCCAGTTCTCCTCCCCTGTCTGGGTGAACCCGTTCCCTAGGGCTTGGCTTTGCATCTTGAAGGCATTGTACTGGTGTTTCCCTTCTGTCTTGCTTTGGGTAATGGGTCAGGCCCATCTCTGAGGTCCCTCCAGCCTGACTCTGCTGTCAGGAAGCCCAACATATCTCCCCAGTGTGCCAAGCTGGCACTCAGGACTTTTTGGGAACTCACATCTTGCAGTCGTGGAGCCCCAACCACTGATGTGGCAGGTTCTCAGCTCTGACACTCTCAGTGGGGCATCGGGCACGTAGGTGAGCTGTGTGTAGTAGCTGTACTGGACAGGCTGGTCCAATTCCAGCAATGCAATGTCGTTCCTCTCTGAGATATTACTGTAGTGTTCATGAACCTGCTTAATATTGCGCACTTGGGCCTCAGGGCCTAGCTGAGTCAACTGGCCGACCCTGATCACCACCCACCACATCGCGACATGCCTGGAAGATGGAGAGAGGGGTCAGAGGGAGCAGAGCCATGTGCTACGGTAGCCCAGCAGTTCCCTGCCTTCTGCTTCCCAGGGGAGAGAGGAAAGCAGCACTGTGGAGGGTGCGACTGCCCTAGCATGCCTTAGGCACAAGGATTATTGAGCTGGGGGCTGCTAGGAAGCAGTGGCATGAGCCCAGCCTTCTCCTGAGCAGTCTCTATGCTGGGCACTGAGCATACGGCAAAGAACCGAGATAGGAGCGGCACATGGTGCTGCAGACAGGGCACCTGCTGGTGTTGTGGGACTATCCCCATTCCCTGATCCGCCTTACCTGGCCTCGATGAAGCAGTGGGCTGCTGTGAGCCCACCACTGTGGGCTGATGAGGGACCCTCCACATATACGCCTTGTGCCTGTTTCCCAGGGATCCTGGATGCTGACAATCCAGGGCCAGGCCCCCAGCTGGGCATCTGTGCCACCTGCAATGCATGAGGTGCTGCAGTAAGAAGCCATGGGCCAGAGCCTACAGGTCCCTCCGTAACCAGAAACTCATTACTGTCCTGTTCAGGCTGAAGGCCAGCCTTTTTCCTTCCCCACAAGGCATTGCATGGACAACAGGGCCAGGGAAGCCCATGGGGTGTGCGTACGTACGGCCCTGTTTCTGCTTTAGCCCAGTAGATGAGTTGTAGCAGCCACTTGGCTGCTGGCAAGGAACTGAAGCTACCACAAAGGGTTTCGGAAGATGTGGCACAGCCACGGGGGACAAGCGGACACCCTCCAGTGAACCCCATAAGGGTTGCCCAAGCTCCCTCCCAGAGCCTTGGGCTGCTTACCCACAGTTGTCCCATGTGCCGGCATGGGCCAGCACATGGCCAGCAGGACGAGGAGGGGAATAAAATTCATCACTACCAGTGGCATGTGGCAGCTGCAAGAACCAAGGGTTCATCACCACCAATGCAGCAGCCAACGCAGTGCCTGCAGTACTCGCGGTGCCCTTGTTCCTGGGGCTGATGTCACAGAGTTGCTGGTTCCAGGTGCTGGGCACGGTGGCCTCCTGAGAGGGAGGCAACGTGGGAGGTTCCAAGCAGGAGGGGAGGCAGAAGCTGTGAGTGGACACCCCCAGCAGACCCCTGGCTGAAGGCTCTGCTTGCAGGATGAGGATGTGTAGACCCCGTGGCAGGGAGGAGCACTTGGCTCCAGCACTGCCTGCTAACAGCTAGCAGGAAAAAGCAAGTGTGGCATCACAGCCTCTTTGGGAAGTTCACTGCCACCCTGTTGTCTGCAGCTGTTTGCCACCAGGTCCTTCCCAAAAAATGTACGCCAGAGAACAGAACTACTGTTTGGGTGTTGAAGAACCCATCAGGTTACAGCCGCAGCAGGCAAGCAGTGATGTGCAAGCCAAATAAGCCAAGCACACCCAAGCAGTGTCAACTGTCCTGCACAAAGCATGGTGAAAGGCACAGCAACACCCTCCGCCAGGCTTCATGTCCTTGCTGTCTATGAGTTATAGTGCCCTTCTGGGCCAACACCAACAAGGGCAGTTGTGCCGCATGCTATGCGTGGCCAAAGACATGCAATTTTAAGCTCTAGGCAGAGAAGGATGCTCCTGTGCTCAGCCCTACATGCCGTTCTCCATGGCTTTGGGAAATCCTGTATCAGCCTCATCTCATTGATCTGCCTTCTGCAGCTGTATGGGGGAGCCTTGCCTACATGCTGGAGTGCAGAGCAGTCATGGGCGAGAAGCAGGAGCCAGCCACGTGCGTTGCATTTGCTGAGCAGAGCTTGGTCCCTGGAGTGTAGAGAACAGTGGCTTGAAGAATGGCAGCCTCAAAGCTCATGAAAGGTGGGGGAGCAACCTGGTCCCTTGGATGACACGGCTGCTTCAAATTCCCTTTCCTCTCTTCTGCGCTTGTACTAAACCACTCTCAAATATAGTATTTACTGCTTTGACACTAATCAGGCCAATGTTTCTGTACCTTGAAGCTCCAAAACTTGATTAATTATTAAATGTCGTACCATGCCTGGGTCATATTTCACCCGTGCACTCTCAGCACTTACATATTATATAAATATTATCACAGCAAGCCCACTATGGTGGAACAGGGCTTTCATCAGTGTTTCTGGTTTCATCAGTGTTACCCAGACCGCGTATGAAGAAACATCCATAAGCAGCAAAGCAAACAAGGACAATGGTGTGACTCGGTGTTACAGAAGAGTGACAACCAGTTCACCTTTCCCAACTCCAGTCTTCATCTTCTCATGGGTTATGGAGCTGATTGCAGAAGGGTGTGTTGGCTGAGGAACATTAATGAGTCAGGACGCTTTTTGCTCTTGAATCTGTGATTGACTTTATGGGCAGTCTTTGTACTGCGTTCTCACCATAAGCAAAAGGGAAGGTACTCGTGTATTTTGCAAGAATGCTGAGATGTAGCTAAAGTGTTTGGTGGACAGCTTGGGAGGAATTTTAGCCTGGTTGGAGCATTTTGCAATGTAAAAATAGAATAAAAAAAGACCTGGTCAGAAAATCTACTTGGCCTGTTTGTGAGTTAAACTTTGTACTTTTTCTGGAGCTCTCTTTTCCCAAAAGTGATCCCTGGGTTTTGCTGGAGGGAAGGGGCAGTTTCCGCCAAAATAATGCCATGTTTCTGGCGCCAAAGAATAGGGGACTGTGCAGACAAGAGAACTTGAGAGACAAAGAGGCTGGCACCTACAGGACCTTGGCCATTCACTGTGGGAGTAGAGGACTGGCTAAAATCCACTGTCCACCAATCTCGGTTAAAGTTCTGAGTGCACAGGGAAAATGGAGTTGATGTGGTTGAAGGGAGAAACAAGAATGGGTATCAGTATCTGCGTGTTTGTTCCTGTGCTTCAGGGGTTATTTTCTCTGTTAATTATGTAATTTGTTGAAAACTATAGAATTTGCATAGAATCCTGTTTGTGGAAAGTTGTTCTCTAGCATGAATAATTTGGACACATAGGCACTGAATGAAAGGGAAAAAAATGATTATAAATTTTGTGATTGTAAGACTGTAGCATGTGAGAGAGCTATTAGAGCCACGTAAGACTGGGACTATTCAAATATACGTTTCTCTTTCCATTTGTGATGTGTGGTGAAGGGAGCCAGGTCTGATGTTAGGAAAACTATATTTAATCCCTGGTGTGTATCATCAGACAGCTCATAATTATATTGTCTGTTGTGGTAGAAAACAATTGAAACTAAAATGGATTCAGCCTTTATGAAATCAAAGCCAAGGTCTTAAGCCCCATCTCTGTGACACACCTTCTGGAAGCGCTGGCTTCCCATTCTAGACCTTAGGAGACGACTCAGTTCAGCCTCTTGCACTAAAGCAGGATGGGTGTAGCTGGACTGGATTGAGGTCCTGAATGGCCAATAGGTCACCCAGAGCCAGCAGGACCGATGAAAAGAGGGACCACCTGCTTAAGCAACATATGGTGCTCCCACAACCAACTCTCTCTTCCTGGTCCTGCACACAGACAGATGTACAGGTTGAAGAGCTGCCTCTGCTGAATCCACATGGGAGGAGGAGATGATACTACGGCCTTCCTCATCCAAGACCACCCTTTCCATGAAAGTGGAGTTTGTGGGATGTTACAAAACTGGGATCCAGCCTCTAAAGCTAACGAAATCAGGCCGCCTCTAGCTAAACTGGTTTTGATAGATGTTCTTACTAGTAGGGTATGCCACCTTCCAAAGCAGCAGGTTCTGCAGCATCCCCTGGTAGTCTCTTAAATTATGTTGTCATCCTGACAGGAAAGTATCCCTAGTGTCTAACCTAAAACTTATTTCCTGAAATTTAAGTTAATTTATTTTTTGTTCTTGGCTTAGTGACCATGGAGACTATTTGACCATTGACGTGTTATTTCTTTTCTTCTCTTTCCTAGTCTTGAAACCCCAGTTCTATCAACATACAGGCCATATTTGATAATCCTCCTCTTGTTCTCTGGACTGTTCCATTTTGGGGCACTGTGGCAAAAAAGATATAGAAGGGGACTCATAAAAGTCTTATGAAGTGGAAAAATTGCCTCTAATGCTGTCTGACAGCTCTCCTAGTGTACCCATTGTGACATTTGTCCTTTTTTGCAGTAGTTTCTTGTCACTGACTCATCCTCAAGTAGTTATCCCTTTCAGCAGCCCAGCTAATGGCCAGCTGTTCCCTGCTTCATATTTAGGCATTTCCTTCCTCCTTTCTCTAGCACTTTGTAGTTTACAGAGTTTCATTTCACGGATGAGGATCATTTCCCAGTTTGCAAGATCATAGTGGTTACTCTTGCTGTCCCTAAGAAAGCTCAGAAACTTCATGCAGTCTAAATGAAATAATTTCATAATTATTATGAAGTATCTTCTCTAATCTCTTACGCAGGTAATAAATAAAAGCACTGCCTACAACCAGGCCAACAGTAATGCTATGCAGGAGTCTTCCGACCTTAGTGGCAAGCCCTCTTGAGGGCTTTTTGAGTGACAATGTAAGAAGCTTTACAGAATTCAAGGCATATTGTATCTGCAGTTTCTTTTTGACTCAGAGGCTGTTCACTGCTTCAGATATTAGATTAGTTTGTGATTTATTCTTAACTTACCCATGTAAGATGTTTATCTTATCCTCATCTGGGTAGTTGCCGTAATTAATCGATCCCCAGAAGAATCTTAAATTGTAGAATAGAGTTATGCCTCCTGCTCTGTTATTCCCTCATTTGGATGATGAAAAGTACTAGATAGAGAGAAAAAACACTCCAATGCAGTCATATTTTTTTATATATATATATATAAAAATACGTATTTTTGGATGTTTTTGTTTACTACCTGTATACAAATTAAGAGAAAAGAGTTAAAGATTTCCTCTGCAGACCTTGGTGGTCACATAGGTGACAGTATGGCTATTATTTGAGTGGGTAAAAAGTGCTTCTTGTGCCGTTGGAGAGCAGTGTTATTTCCTTTGGCGACAGGAATGTTTCAGAAGCTACTCTACACAATTTTTTTTCTCTGTCTGTGCTTAAAAATGACTGAGCTTTGTATTATTGCCAATCTTAAGACTGTCCTATCATGTAACACATCGTACATCTCTAGAAATATTCCCTAATTTATGTCAGCTCTGGCATCTTACAGCATCTGTGTGTAAACCATGTTTTCTTGGCTCACTTTATTTTTTAATTCTTGTGTAATACACATATGCCATTTATAAGCTTTCACTGGGCCCAGGTAAGCAGCAAAGGGTCTCGAAAAGACAGCCTTGTCTGTTGATTTGGGGTCTGGAGGTCTGGGATGTGGGAGCAAACCTGGCGAGGGGCCGTGGTGGGCGGCGGGGAGGAGAGCAGCCTTGTGCTAAGCAGGTAGGCAGAGTGGGGTTTGCGGAGTCAAAATGCCAAGGTGTAGTCCTTCCCTGGCTTGATTCTAGCTGGTTTTGGTAAAAAACCAAACACAGCTCTTGGTTGTTAGTTTGAACACTAGTTTAACTGTATATGTTTGTGTGTGTGAGATATGAACTGCTGAGCTATCCTGGCTCTGAAAATAGAGTCCTGCTGCTCAAGAAGAAAGTTGCCATTTCCCAAAATCTCCTGGTGCGCTTTTGCCATGTTGAACGGAAAAATAAGGAACATAAGTACATCTTCATGCCTCTGGGCATTTCTCAGCCTTCACTGAATTACGAGCTTTCCTCATAGTTTTGTTTGAAGTCCTTAATTCTGTAGCAGTCCCTAATCCTCGCCTTCCCAATTATCCAGGTGTGACAATTTTTACTCATAGAGGCAGCCCTCTTAGCGATGCCAAACACAGAATATTTGCATTTCTCTAAGAAAAATCGTTGCAGAAAGAAGAATACAAGTACAAATAAACTTCCTTGGGAAAGCAGCATCAGTGTAGGCAGTAAAGAAGTTGTTGAAGTGGAACAATGTAGTAAACCCGACTTTGATTGGATTTAAGGCTCTAATCGCTTTGTCTTGTACATGAGTCTCATATCTGTTGTTAGCTTTAATGAGACTTATGTGCCAAGCCTGCAAGGAGAAGTGGTCCTTAATTCATCTCGCTGCCGAACTGTTTCATTAGAAAGTATTCCCATGTCTTTCTGTTGAAATTTCGGTTGACAATATTGACACAGGCACAGACCTTGCAATGAGGAATTCGCCTCAGATCTGGTAGCTGTGGTGAGAAACGGTGCCCGGGTAGATCCGAGACATGTGCCGACTAGTGCGTGACTAAAGATCAAAAGCTCGTTAGCTCCTGCTCACCCCTGTAGTGGCTCTGGGTAAATGACTTTCTCTGTTTTTCTCTCCTTAATTTCTAAAAAGGGGGATAATTTGTCCTTATCTCCTCGATAGAGCTATTGTGAAGATGAATTAGAACGTGTTTGTAGAGCTCTCTAGGCTGAGGAGTTTTGTTTACATGCTATTGTAAACTCCACTCCTTATTAACCCGATCAGTGTTTCTCTGAACTTTGGTGTTAAACTTTGGCCTACAAATGCCGTATGCGATTCCATAAAAACGAATACCAGGTGAGCAGCTTCAACAAATATTTGCAGTGGCTTAATGAGTATATTTATAGTAACAATCCTATAAACCCAGAATAACTGACGAACAACCCACAAATCAGTCACAGGTTGGAAAATCCTAATTTGTGACCACTTTCTGCCTTCATCTTCATAGCATTTTTAATTTGTTGCACTTCTTTTTCATGCTAATTTGCCCTGTGTGTTGCAAAAGCTGCTTCAGCCTGTTGGCAGCTCAGGAATGGGTGCAGACCTGTTGCTGCTTGGCAGCAGGTGAATGCTTTGTCCCTTGAAGAGCCGTCCAGATTCACGTTTCCCCGGCAGCCAGCAATTCAGCCAGGCCTGGCTGCAGAGCCTTTTTGGGGGAAATTCACAACTTATTTTCAAACTTCTGAATAGCATTTTGGCTTCAGAATTTCTTTCTGCTCTCGGCACCCTGAGGGTTTGCCTGCTGGGCTGCCTTCCTCTAGAATTTAGACTTCTTTGGCTTGAAGGCGGCATTATTTAGGAACTGCTCAAAAACCTTACAACCATGTAGGACAGGCAACAAAGAGAACCAAATTACCACTTTAGGGTGTTGAGGTACTTGAAGAGGTTCGGATGTTTTTCCTGGAGTCATTCTTAATTGCTATAATTGATGTAAGTACTTCCTAAGTTTTATGTAATATGTATTTGTGGTCAAAAATATTCACGGAAATCAGCAGGGAAACATGACCTGTGGAGATTGCTGTTGTTAGCAATGTAATGCACATTCTGGACTGTTGTTAGTATTAATATATGATATTTGTTAACAAACAGTACTTGAGAGTCATCAGACATTGGAAGGTCTGCTGTGGGTTGTTTTGGGCTGGTTTGGCTCTTTCACTAGCAAAGCTTAGGAGCGTTATCATTTGGAACAACATTAAATTCCATTCTCTAAACTAACCCTGCACTCTTTCAACTGAAACTACAGTTATTTTGAGTTGAATTGGTGATAGCTCTTTGGGAAAAAAAATAATTTATTTTTCACTGATTACAAGGCTCTGAGATCTCCTAAGTGAAATTAGATTGAATTATATATGGACTATCAATCATGTTTTCTCTTTCCTGTACTCTTGCTGTATTCCTACTTAGAAAAATAAAGTAAATTATAGATTGTCACTTCCTTTTGTAGATCTTACAAGAAATGTCTTCAGTCAGTAGTGCAAATTTCAGTTGCTTGTCCTCTGGCCAGTAATGATGCCTGTAAAGGACTACGTGGGTGCTTGGAGTGTTTCTCTCAGCTCAGATTGATTTTGTGTATGTGGATGACAAGATGGGGGTTTTGCCTGGTTCTTCTCATATACAACTTTACTGGGGTGTTTGGCTTAAACAGCCATCAAGAGGCAGGGAAATTCTGAGAGCATTTCTGTGCTAGCTGTTGGCACGTACATATTGGAGAAAATGATAAATGTGGTCATTTCTGAATGGTTTTGCTCTCTTGGCTTACATCAGAGTAAATGGTAGATGGGGATATGTCTCTATGAAGACAAATTCAACTGGTTGGGTTAGTTTTTCATCAGGATGCAGAAGGAACCCCTAGAATCACTGGGAGATATTCTAGAACTGCTCTAGCACTCCCTGGAGTCCCCAAGAAGACTCTGAAGGCAGGAGCACCTGGGATGCCACCAGCAAGGCCTGGCACACGGCTTCCATGGGAGCCACGTAGGGTTTTGTGCTGTTGGCAGGCACTAACTGGACGTGAGTCTGGCTTAAGTAGCTGATGACTCCCTGAGCTTTTTTTGGTCCAGTCGGATGTGCAGACTTCCAGTGTCCTTTCGGCTTTTCTGTAGGTGGGTCTAAGGGATGGACTGGGGACATGTGCTTGTTTGGGAATGCTCTGTGTGGGCTCACACTGGTGTGTTGGGCCAGGTCGCAATTATCTTCAAAGCTTTTCTTTTGCTAGGCCTGTGTCTGGGGAGCAGCATGTTTCAGCTGATCGTGTTCTCTCCTCATAGTCCTCTAGAAGTAGGTGTGTGAACCTGAGATTTTTAGCAGAGGTGATGGAAGCAGAGGATGAGAAAGACTGAGATTAAGCAGGATAATCCTAACTTTCAGCCCCTCAAGGGCAAAATGCAAAATTTACTTCATAGGCCCAACCTTCTGCACTGAAAGAATGCTGAAACTGATAAAGGATGTAACCAAGTTGAAATACGTGTATTTTAGGATGTGTTTGGGAGAAATTGTATCCTATATGTGAAACTAGAGAGCCTAAGAGATGGGGAAGTGATATGTAGTGAGGACAAAACTTAAATACTTTGTATTTTATATGTGTGTTATCTGTCAGAACAAAATGATGAAAGGACAGAAATAAGAGGGAGCAAAAGAAGTGATAATAAGAAATGCAGGCAAATGTGTTAATACCAAAATCAGCCAGCTGAATTGATAGCAGCGTATCAGTAGATTAGCTAGATAAAATGAAGTACTCCTTAAGGTTACATGGTTTAATAAGCTGCAGTGCACCATAATCAGACAAAGGGCATCTGTGCATTCCTTCTTAGGGGATCTGGCATGGAGCTATGAACTTCTTATTGAAATGTTGTACAGTTAGTTACAAAATTGCACCTAAAAAGCTGAGGTTGTTAGGATGGCTTTGATTTAACCATTCTGTATGTATGATACATATAGCAGAAACTTAAAACTGTGTTATTTGTGAAACCTGCTTGTTTCTGACTCTTCTCCTTTTGTTCTCCATCCCCTATATCTTGTCTCATATTTTCTCTGCTTTCTGTCCATTTCTGTGGACATTCTCCTAGACGCAGTGCCATTTTTATGTATCTCTGTGTTCTCCTGTTCTCTTGCCTGTATTCCTGTCCACTCTTTTCTTCTGTCTCTCTACACTGTTCTGCTGTTTGCTCATCTGTCCCCTTCCCTTGCCCTTACTCTTTGACTCTTATGATATCTCGGTGCCTCTTTTTCACTCCTATGCTTTCCAGTCAGGCTTTATCTTCCTCCTTTTTGTCTGGGATCAGCAAGGGAAACATAGAGAAAAGATCTTTTTGACCTCAGTTTCTATGTCTGGGACTCCACTGATCACAAGAGATGCAAAGAGCAATTTAGAAGTAAGTCCTGGCTGAGTTTTGTGTTCCTAGGTTGGGATATGCAGAGTAAACCAAATGTTAAGGTATTTTTCTCTTGCAGTTTTCTAATGAGTATCTGTCAGCTATGTTTTTTTCTCATTGGAGATTTTTAGCTTCTCCTTTTCTGAAATGCATGATTTATTCTAGCTTTGGGTAGATCACCAACATAAAGCATCTCAAGTATTTTCTACGGTTCAGGCCAGAGGTGGCAAAAATACAGTTGGGTACAGTCTGGCAGAACATTTTACCTGCTGCTTTTCTTAAGGGCTTCTTCAGCCTAGATGTGTGCTGTGTCAGATCACCTGAGCGTGGAGAAGGTCATTTTGGTGCTCATTGTGTGAGCATGGTATGTCTGATGATGTGAAGAAGTGCACAGATACGTGCCCCTTAGTGTGATGGGGCTGCCTATGTGTTGGTCATCTGACAGGAGAGGGACTGGGACAGACTGCCCTTTACTGGCTCTTCGAAGGTCTACGTAGCCCATCCCTGCTGAAAAACATACAGTGTCCCCTTGCAGGGGAGAAATTTTAGCTTCTGTTCCCTTTCACCATTAGTTTCATAGACTCTTAGGGGGCTTCTTTTTGCCAAAGTAAACTGGTAAGCGATAAATCATCTCCATCTTTTTTCCTTCTTTTTTTAAAGCTAGCTGACAGTTGATTTCCTTCCTCTTTCTCTTTGAAGATCTGAGCTCTTCTTTTGTAGCTGTTTGTTGAACCGTTGGCCCGAGGTCTAGTAAAGTTCTCAAACCTTTGCAGTTCTGTGGTTACAGAGTGTATTATAAGATCTCAGGAACTGCGAACTCATGCCAGAAAGTAAACAGCTGTAACACCAGTACAAAGAGCAGGGTTTATTCTTTTGCACACAGATTGGTGATTGCCAAGTATCCACATCAGGTTTGGGGCCTTGCTTGATCTTATGTTTGAGATTTCAAACAAAAATTGTTTGTGGTTAACATAGTGTGAAACATGTATGTGTTTCCAGTTGTTCTCTTCACTAAGCTTTTTGCGGTGCTTTGAGCTTCCTCTTTGGTCTTCACAAGTTACATAAAGAATTTTCAGTGAGTTTGAATTCCTCAAGCAGAGAGAATCAGGAGGCAGAGAAATCGTGCTAGTCTGGCCTTGCTCTCAGTGGCAACCTTGCCTTGCTATTGGCTTTCAGAAACCATTTGTTTGACCATATTTGTCTTTAGTGCTTGGGAGAACTAGCTCTGGGGTTGCTTTAGTTGGCAAAGGTGCCTATCAGTAGGGAACACGCTGTGTATCATGTATGCATGGTGCTGTTTTATTGACTGTTACAAATCAAAGAGGGTTTGTATCAATTTCATTAGACGCTTCTCACTATCCCAGTCCAAATTAATATATAAGGGCTGTATATAAGCATACGCAAGAAGTGTTGAAAGACTACTGGTAAGGTTACAAAGTCAGCACCTCAAAAGTTAGGAAATGTTTGGATACAAGTAACTTGTCCAACTTAAATTTCTTTCTTTTCTACAAGTGCATTAAGATGTCCATGTATAAGCCTGTAATATACCATTGGAGTTGTGCTAAGGTACCCTGACAGGCCTTCAGCTTCCATGTTGCACGTGTATTGACATTGGGCTACCAGCTATCCTCTCTTTGGAGAGGATATCATGTCAATCACAAAGAAGAATAACATATTTCTTGCAAATGGATGCCAGGCAAATTGGTGAAGTGTTCTCCTAAAGAGTGCTAGATGCATGTGTAGATGCTGTGGCAGGTGTCAGCCCTGTGTCTTGTTCTCTGGTGTCTCAGATAGCAATAGGGATTTCTGCTTAGGCAACTGAATGCCACCCTTCATATCCGTTTACTGTCCTATGAGTTTAAACACTAAGTAATATGTAGACACCTGTGGTGAGACACCTCAGCTTAGGTGTCCTAATCTTAGCTGACTCCTGCCCATAATGTCAGATAACCCAGTCCTGTATCTTTACTTTCCTCAGGACGAATCAATTCTATTTAATGTTTTTGGAGGTGGGCAATAGTGAACAGACTCTTCTGCTCATTCCCAACAAAGCTGTCTCACTCCCATCCTATGCCTTCAGCCTGTCCCCCACTGAGCACTGCCTCTACCTCATGATTGCTTCTTAATCACAGTTTTTATTCTGTGGGCCTCTGAACTCAATTTCAGTCCTTTGCCCAGTAAGTGTTAGATTCTGTCCTCTACCTCTCACTCCCTTGCTCCTTTTGAGATATTTCCAGACACCGTAGCTACTTACTAGCTAGTCTGGCCAAATTCTTTCCCATACTCCTTCCCCTCTTCAGTCTTTTGAGGATGTCAGTTGTTCAGTCCCATTGCTGCCATTGCTTGTCCAGTGTCAAAGTTCCTGTATAAAGTAGCTGAATTTAGGTGTATTTTTGTAAGAACAGAAATGTTTGCCTGATGCAGTTTGCCCTGCCAAATCAAAACTCTTTGACCCAAACCAGGGAGCTAGAAAAATCCCTCTAAAATTCATCAGAAAATTGTTTCTTAATCAGAAATGACATATCTTCTGCAACATTTTTTGGAAATGTCTTAAATATTTTGGCTGAAGTTTTCCCAGCCAGTTCCTGTTTGGGGCAGACGCAGCTTGGAAAAATTCTGCCCTTTCTCACTACAGTTTGGCAAGGCTTAAAGGCAACTTAAAACAGGTTGTTAAAATAGGAATTGCCAAATAGTAGATTCAGATGTAATCCGTCTTTTGAGCACGTGGCCGTAGCTGAAGCCATATATCAAATTTATGACTTTACAACTAGTTTTGTAAGGTATTAGAGCCGCTGACTTGCTGTGCAGCTTTCTGAGTAGCTGACACAAGAACTGCCTCCTAGTGATTTATATAAACTGAAGAAATTTAGTAAGGGGGTAAGATCACTATGGACTGCTCTGTATTGTCCTGTTACCTCATTTCCTCAATGAAAAAAAGAGATGAATTTGGCCTGAGAGCTTAGTTCAAGCAGCTGCATGTTTGTGGTTACATCTGGAGGAACAAGCTGATCTGGTGGTTGCTTAGAACAACAAATTGAGTTTCTTAAAAAGATCTGTGTGCAATGGCACTTGTGGCCAGTGAGTATATTGTTGTGGGTATTGTTGAGTATATATGTGTGTGAGAGGTGGAAACTTGAAGATACATTCCCAAAGTGCTGTGCTTGCTTTCTGTTCAATGTGAATGACTCCAGTTCTTTCCAAGATGTGCTCATCTGTCAGCATTGGTACTGGACGTCTCCAGAGGTTTCATGCTAGAAGGATCTACAGAACATTTATTACATCCTGTACACAGAGACAAACAACCGTCCACAGCACATTTCACAGCTTCCAGTAGCAGGTCTTAGACCTGTCATGAAAACCAAAAGCCACCACCATAATGTGCTACAGGAAACGGACTGGAGTAACCAAGAGTGCTACCAGCTTTTTACTTTGAAACTTACTTTTCCGGCAGAAAGAATTTGTTAGATAAATTTCCCAGGCAGCCCTGGAAAAGGGACCACACATAAAAAAGATGAAAACAAACCAAACAAAGCACTTTCACACTGGGACAGGAAGGAAGGAAGAAGAGGAAATCCCTCCTGTCCCAAAGCCCTCCATTTGTTTTAACCTTGAGTGCATGAATCACCTCTTCTTCTCCCAGTCATCCAATATTGAGTCCATGGAGGAACATAATGTTTGTCCTTACAGTACAAGAACCTCAAACTCTAGCACTAAGTTAGATAAACCTATTTAGTTTTGTAAAATTGAAGTGAGAAATGGATCCAGGAAGAAGGTTGGCCATGTAGTAAATTAGTGGATGTTGCTGGTGTTCAGTTTTCCCTGGATGGCTCTGAATCACTTGTCTGGGCAAGCCATGGCTTTGAAGACCACAGCTGAAGTTATCACAGAGAGATAAGTAGAGGCTAGGAGATTTTGGGGATACTGGCTGGGCTGGCTTTCAGCTGGGTTGTAATCTAGAGTCTGACGTGATACCCGAATCATCGACTGGACTAGCTGTTGGTCTTGGCCCTGGGGAAGGAAATCACGTTGGAAATGCACTGCTAACATCTCTGTGGTGGTAGGAAAAAAATAACAGATCTTGACGTTCCTGTAGACGGCCATATAGCACCATACTGCGCCCCTGTCGATGTTAGAAGTTGCCCTGGATCGCTCTTTGTACAGGATGCCTGTTAGGAACAAGTTTGTCCAGAAGAAGGGGGAAAAATTATTATTCTTGCCTAAAAATAAGCACTGTATTAAGCTTCATATTACATTTAAATATAGTCCCAGTCAGTGGCCGCTTCCTTCCACGATCTTGAAATCTAGCATTTGAAATGGTATTTTCCAGGGGTTTAATTTTCTTCTCACAGTTTCTTTCTGCTTCCCTCCTTCCTGCCCTAGAGAAAATAAACCAAGATAGCTCTGTATCTACCGATGTTTGAGATGTTGTCACTGTATTACACAAAAATCTGACTTCACAGTCTAGCTTCCAAAAGCAATGAAAGATTATGCTGCAAAGTTCAAGTTAGAGATATTTCTCTTATTCCTTTCCCAGAAATAGTGTCTGCTGATAACATTTCAGTGGAAATCTGTACTGAGGGTCCTAAGAGAGTTAATCAGGCTCTAACACTAGGGAGTGAATTCTGTAGGGAAAAACCTTGCATAAAAAAGCATTAGCTGAGGTGGAAGACAGTTTATTACACATGCCTGTGTGCTGTCAGTTTCAGCAGGAGGTCCCCGAGGACCTCCTGCAACTTGTTAAACATGGGTATTTCAGGAGCATTAGAGTGGAAGGCTGAAGGACAGGGAAATTTGTTTT
This sequence comes from Chroicocephalus ridibundus, assembly GCF_963924245.1. Classification (NCBI taxonomy): domain Eukaryota; kingdom Metazoa; phylum Chordata; class Aves; order Charadriiformes; family Laridae; genus Chroicocephalus; species Chroicocephalus ridibundus. Next base: position 7,883,845 of record NC_086285.1, on the reverse strand, counting down.
CAAAAGCTGCTTTGCAGTGAAGAAGAGAGGCAATGGTCCTGGAGAAACAAATATCTCAAGCTGTACGTGGATGGGAAGGTTTATGCTGTTTCGGGACATCATAACTGGTATATTATGCCACGCTCATGATGTTTTCACTTCAAGTGCTAGGAGAGAGCAATGCAGGAGTATTTTGTAGCTGTGATTCCTCCTTTTTTTTTTTTTTTCCAAAATAGCTGAAACCTTGTGCATTCTTGAAAAAAGTGCTGCTAGTAATACATACATACAGCGATTAATATATTCTTAAGTAAATAAAATTCTCTCTTCAGAAGATGTTAATGAACTGTAGGGGAGAATTATCTTTGGCAGGAGCACTGCAGAGGTATCCAACAGCCCGGGCAAGGTTGAAAGACTTTCTGGAGTGGTTTGCATAACCCTCAACCACAAGCTGTTTGTTGATCAAGATCCAAAGGTGCTCTTTGTCACACTTACCCCTGGTGTCCTAGCCAAATGCTTCCTTAGGTTTCTTGAGTCTGCTTATTTAATGCCATATTATTATCTTTATACCATAATCACACTAAACAATACTTGTTACTGTATAACATTCTGTAAAAAGGAGGTATGTGTGAATAGCATTGAGTCTAAAGAAGCAGCACAGAACAACCAGGAGGGGAGAAATGAGAGAGGTAAGGAAAAAGATCCAATATAAAGAAAAGTTATGAGAACAGCCCTCAATGATTTTTCCTTTTTCATGATAAATACAAATAAAGAAGAGTTGTGGTCACGCTGCCTTGTTCTAAATTGATACTCCTGCCTTTTGCAAAAGTGGCTGTGCAGCCTGGTGTGGAAAAGTGATTCTTGCTGATAAATCAGTGGAAGCAAATAAGATCTGCCCGACTGAAGGACGCTTTTTTCCCATGGTCATGGAGGCAGGCAGCTTAGAGATTGGGACTGGGACCCACGTCCACCACCAGCTGCCTGCTGCGGTTGGAGAATCTGTATAGACTCATAAATACTAGAAAAGGAAGGAAAAGACATTTTATCAAAGACATAAGAATGTGCTTTAAATTACTGAATGTTGCCCAAAAATCAAGATTTCAGTCTCCAACCTTCAAAACAGATGATCCTGCTGTGTATGGGACTTGTTCCTGTTCAGAAGCTGATCTAGTGCTGACAGCTGGAAGGAAGTGGTTGGGTGCTTGCAGGGTGATTTCTGTGAGCTCGGCAAGCTCTTAGACCTATGTGATCCAGCACAGCACTGTAACATAGTGATTAAAACAGACATGATACAACAAAGTGATATTTTGAGCTATGGAAATGGTCTTGCCAGGAGGTTTTCAAAATGCGATTGGACAGGGCGCTAGTTAATCTCATCTAGGCTCCCCTTCCCTGAAAGGTTGGACCAGATCATCTTTTGAGGTCCCTTCCAGCTTGGACTATTCTATGACATGGGCATTGTTGGATCAAATTGGTTAATCTTTTTAATTGATATGACATAATTTAGTGTTCTGATTGCAGCCTTCAGTATTTTTGTGGCATAATTATAGAGGTTGGTTTTGTTAAAAGTGATGATAGATATGAAAGTGGGACATCTCTGCTAACTTCTGGTTTTCTTCAGGGCTGGTTCTTCAGCTGTACTGCTTGATTTCACTGAGGTGAGGTGCAGCTGGAAATTAATCTCAGATGTCTACAACTTAACAATGTCAATGAAAATATTCTTGGTGGGATTTTAATATCAGCACACCTTGTAATCACAAGTGCTATCCTGGGAGAATTAAAATAAATGCCAGGAATCTTCAGTCAAGTAGGTTGGCTGGATTATGTCTGCAGGTAATCAGAAGTAACTGTTGAGTAGTAAATTGAAAATAGTGAAGCCTGAAAGTCAGTAGATCTTATGAGCAGAAAATGAAAGGGCCAGACGACTCAGTAATGTTGGTTATTTGCCAGTTCACATAAACTGATAGAGATGTCCCAAATTTGGTGCAGTAAACAATAAATGATAGATAAATAATGAACAAGAATGTTGAAATAGAATTTTGAAGGGAAAAGGCTCAACTAGATAGCCAGGCTCTGAAGCCAGTGGATTCGAAATGCTGCTGGTACTCTGTCAGCCTCCATGCCCCTGCTAATTTGAAAGGTTTTAACATTGTGTTTTCTTCTTCACACATAACTCCTCCCCCCAAGAAGACACTGACAGTACAATTATTAATATCATGGTGTATCCCTTCCTTAGGTAGGAGGATGGGGTTTGAGCTAGGAGAGGAATTTAGTAACATTTACTGAATTGAGGCCTGCCAGTGCAATAATGAATGATGTGTTGGGCCAGTTTGCTGAACGCTGTGGGTTTGGGGCTTGTAGTGCTGCCCCCAGTTGAGACTGGGGGGTGTTTGGGGCATGTCTGGAAGCCCAGGGGCCTGTGGAAAAGGACTTCAGTGTGAGGAGTCAAACAAGCCATGCTTCATTTGTGGTTGTAGCTGTCGCTGCTATTTGATTTGCAGGTTTAGGCCAATACCGTGTCGAATGTACAAAGTTTTAAAAAAATACATTCCGTTTTCTTCCAATTCTATGTAAATGCTCAAAGTATGTTAAAAAGAAAAATAAAATTGAACTCTTCCTAGCCAAGGAAGCCAAGATTCGATTGAGAAGAGAGACCCATCAGCGTTTTGCTGGCTCCAGCCTTCGGGGCTTGCCGGAGTTTATCCAAGTGGTGGCTGGGAATAGAACATGGATACCCTGCCAACCTCAACCACAAAGGCATCTTTCATCACTCTGAAATATAGATCTAACAGGGAGTATGGACCATGGGAGGTGGGAACACCTAAAAATATTCACATGCAACACTAGCTTTTGTATATGTATCTGTATCTATATATAAATGTGTATATTTTCAGGTAGGTATATGTATTCACACAGATTATTACTCCTATTGATCAGGATCAGAGTATGAGTAAGGTGAATCCAGTGAGAGTTTACACCCTTTTCTTTGTAGGGTGCAAAGGTTACAGCCTTTAAAAGGCTTCCCCTTTTAAATTATTTCATGAGCCTTTTAAGTGAAAAAAAACCTTTTTTGTATATGCCTTAGTGAGTGCTTTGTGTACAATGGTGTCTTACCTTTAAAAAAACAAACAAACAAACAAAAAACCAAATGAAAACAAAACCAGAATACTAAAAAAACAGACACAAGCTTTTCTTCTGCAATGATCGTTTGTACTTTTATTTGATTTTTAAATTTTTTTTGCTGGTTGTTTATTTGTTGGGTTCTTTAAAATAAAATTGTATTCACTTTTCTTTAGGCAAATTTTGTTTCCAGGATGTATTCAAAGTGCTGTTGCCTGTGGTCAGAGAGTTAGAGAGCATACTTTTCTTTCCGGTGTGGGTAGATTATTTTAAATTATTATTGACATGGTAAAATTAGGAAGTAAAACCTAAACTCTGTATGTGCTCTTATTTGGGGTGGGTTTTTGTTTTATTTTTTGTAAATAAGTCCCTGTGTTGGAAATCAAACATTTAATCTTAAAATAACTGCACTCTCACTGGGTGAGAATATATCCAGAATTTCTGTTTGCAAGGTTCTGCCCATTAAATAAACACAGAACTTTTATCATAAATGGCATCTATTTCAGAGCTCGTTACCACGTGGCTTCCACCGAGCTAGCAGATGCCACAGTAAAACAGTGGGGCTTTGCCTCTAAGCCTCTTGCATCCTTTTGGGGAGGGAACATGGCTCCAGTGAGGGGTCCCTGAGCTCCAGCATCATCAGAGAGGAGCTGGGCACCCCGACCGCCGGCCCTTTCCCTTGCAGCTGCTCTGCCGGCAGCCCCAGCCCACACTGGAGCATCCTTCCTGCAGAGCTGGGGAACGCGCGGGTGTTGTGGCGGCAGGTGAAACAGCCTGGCTGTCAGGTAGATGGTCCATCTGTATTCCAAAAACCCCTGTGATCATCTGCGGTTACAGTCTAAAAGTCTGAGTGCTCTTTCCAACGTAAACTAGCATAATATTGTGGATGTAGCTATTCCTAAAGTGTTCATGCCAGTCTACAAACTTCCGTGTTGCTCATACCCATTACATTCAGCCCCAAACCGCAGCACGCCTCTGTAAATGAAAATGAGTAGAATCATAGAATCATAGAATCATAGAATTGCTGAGGTTGGAAGGGACCTTTAAGATCATCAAGTCCAACCTTTAACCTACCCTGACAAAAGCCGCTTCTAAACCATGTCCCTCAGTGCCCCATCTACCCTTTTTTTAAACACCTCCAGGGACGGTGAATCCACCACCTCCCTGGGCAGCCTATTCCAATGTTTAATAACCCTTTCAGTGAAAAAATGTTTCCTAATATCCAATCTAAACCTCCCCTGACATAACTTGAACCCGTTTCTTCTCGTCCTATCACTTGTCACCAGGGAGAAGAGGTCAGCCCCCATCTCCCTACAACCTCTTTTCAGGTAGTTGTAGAGGGTGATAAGGTCTCCCGTCAGCCTCCTCTTCTCCAGGCTAAACAACCCCAGCTCCCTCAGTCGTTCTTCATAAGGTTTGTCCTCCAGACCCCTCACCAGCTTTGTAGCCCTTCTCTGGACACGCTCCAACACCTCAATGTCCCTCTTGTAGCGAGGGGCCCAAAACTGAACGCAGTACTCGAGGTGGAGCCTCACCAGTGCCGAGTACAGGGGGATGATCACTTCCCTAGTCCAGCTCACCACACTATTCCTGATACAGGCTAGGATGCTGTTGGCCTTCTTGGCCACCTGGGCACACTGCTGGCTCATATTCAGCCGGCTGTCAACCAACACCCCCAGGTCCTTTTCTGTCGAGCTGCTTTCAAGCCACTCTGCCCCAATCCTGTAGCGCTGCATGGGGTTGTTGTTGTGACCCAAGTGCAGGACCCGGCATTTGGCCTTGTTGAACCTCATACCATTGGTCTCAGCCCATCGGTCCAGCCTGTCCAGATCCCTCTGCAGAGCTAACCTACCCTCAAGCAGATCAACACGCCCACCCAGTTTAGTGTCATCTGCGAACTTACTGAGGGTGCATTCGATCCCTTCATCCAGATCATTGATAAAGATATTAAAGAGAACCGGCCCCAGCACCGAGCCCTGGGGGACACCACTTGTGACTGGACACCAACTGGATTTAACTCCATTTACCACCACTCTCTGGGCACGGCCATCCAGCCAGTTTTTTACCCAGCGAAGAGTACACCTGTCCAGACCATGAGCAGCCAGTTTCTCCAGGAGAATGCTTTGGGAAACAGTGTCAAAAGCTTTGCAAAAATTCAAGTAGGTAACATCCACAGCTTTTCCCTCATCCACTAAGTGGGTCACCTTATCATAGAAGGATATTAGGTTTGATAGGCATGACCTGCCCTTCACAAACCCATGCTGACTGGGCCTGATCACCCTGTTCTCCTGCATGTGCCGTGTAATGGCACTGAGGAGGATCTGTTCCATGACCTTCCCAGGCACCGAGGTCAGACTGACTGGCCTGTAGTTCCCCGGATCCTCCTTCCGGCCCTTCTTGTGGATGGGTGTCACATTTGCTAACCTCCAGTCAGCTGGGACCTCCCCGGTTGTCCAGGACTGTTCATAAATGATGCAAAGTGGCCTGGCGAGCACTTCCGCCAGCTCTTTCAATACCCTTGGGTGGATCCCATCCGGCCCCATAGATTTGTGCACCTCCAGGTGCTGAAGCAGGTCCCTCACCGTTTCCCTTTGGATTACGGGGGCTTCATTCTGCTCCCCATCCCTGTCTTCTAGCTCAGGGGTCTGGGTACTCAGGGAACAACTGGTCCTACTGCTGAAGACTGAGGCAAAGACTGCATTAAGTACCTCAGACTTTTCCTCATCCTTGGTCACTATGTTGCCGGCCCCATCTTCTAGAGGACAGAGATAATCCTTAGTCCTCTTCTTATTGCTAATATATTTATAGAAACTTTTTTTGTTGTTCTTGACAACAGAAGCCAGGTTTAGTTCTAGCTGGGCTTTGGCCCTCCTGATTTTTTCCCTACATAGCTTCACTACCTCTTTGTAGTCCTCTTGAGTGGCCTGCCCTTCGTTCCAGAGGCCATAGATCCTCTTTTTTTCCCTAAGTTGCAACACTAGCTCCCTGTTTAGCCAGGCCGGTCTTTTTCCCTGATGGCTTGTCTTCTGGCACATGGGGACAGCCTGCTCCTGCGCCTTTAAGACTTCCTTCTTGAAAATCATCCAGGCTTCCTGGGCTCCTTTGCCCTGGAGGACTGCCTCCCAGGGGACTTTGTCAACCAGGCTCCTGAAAAGCCCAAAGTCCGCTCTCCGGAAGTCCAAGGTAGCAGTTCTGCTGACCCCTCTCCTTGCTTCTCGCAGAATCGAAAACTCTATCATTTCATGGTCACTGTTCCCAAGACAGCCTCCAACCTTCACATCCCCCACAAGACCTTCCCTATTTACAAACAACAGATCCAGCAGGGCACCTTCCCTAGTTGGCTCTCTCACTAGCTGTGTCAGGAAGTTATCCCCAGTACATTCCAGGAACCTTCTAGACTGTTCCCTCCCTGCTGTATTGTATTCCCAGCAGGTGTCCGGCAAATTGAAGTCCCCCACGAGGACGAGAGCTCGCGATCTTGAGACTTCTCCCAGCCGTTTATAGAATATTTCATCTGCCTCCTCATCCTGATTGGGCGGTCTATAACAGACTCCTACTACGATATCTGCCTTGTTGGCCCTGCCCCTGATTCTTACCCATAAACACTCAGTCTCATTATCACCATCATTAAGTTCAAAGCATTCAGAACACTCCTTAACATACAGGGCCACACCCCCGCCTCTCCTTGCTTGCCTGTCCTTCCTGGAGAGCCTATAGGCATCCATGGCAGCACTAGAGCTATGTGAGTCATCCCACCACGTTTCTGTGATGGCGACTACATCATAATTATCCTGCTGCACAATGGCTTCCAGCTCCTCCTGTTTGTTGCCCATGCTACGTGCATTAGTGTATAAGCACTTCAGCTGGGCTATAGGTCCTGTCTCCTTTTTACCGGTGGGAGCCGAAATTCTGCCACCCCCAGACTTATTCCTAAGGAGCCTGGTTATGCCCCCTATCTTTTCCAAGTCTAGAGTAGATAAAATGGTTTAATTCAGTAAGCTGACAAATACATTTACCACATTCTTTATGGCGAATTTGTGACTCTGTGTCATTCTGCATCGCAATATATTTATTTAAAAGTATTTATTTTCTGGCAATGCTGACCTACTTTAAATGCTGTGGGGTGCTGTTACCTCCATTTTTTTTCAGCAGCCAGCAGAGATCTTTATACTTCAGCTTCTAAACCTTTGACGACATTTTAACTGCTCATTACTGTATGTAGGCAGCCACTTTATCCTTTTCTAGGTGGGCTCTTGCTTCAACTCAGAGTTAATGGTTACTATTTATTGCATACTTTAAACCTGCATGCAGCAAAGTTGCTACGTGCACGTAGTGCCTTAGAAAACCCAACATGAAGAACATGCCGTCCCTAGCCAGGCTGCGCAACAGTGTGAGTACGTGGGTAATTCACCTGTGCCCTGGAGTCATGGGGACAAATGAGATGAAATAACTCAACGTCCAGCATGACTGAATCCTAAGACGGGTGACAAATAGTCGTGAGGTTCAAAGAAAAAGAAAACATGCTGTGCAACATGCAAGAGCATCTTAATTCCTGGATAGCTTTGCTGTGCTGTTATTGTAGTGGGATGTTTTCTTTTGGGTAAATAATTAGTGCTCTCTGGAGAGCTGCAGATGTGCTGTAGCATTATATGTACTCAGCCAGAAACTCTAAGTCAGGCTTAAAGTATTATAGACAGTTCAGGTGTGGCTGGTTTTATGTGGAGCTAATTGCCATCACCTTTTTCTCCTGGCTGCCTCGTTGTTCCACCCCATTTCCCTGGCTTTTTTGGCACTGCTTCCCCCATCCCTGTTGCTGCCGCAGCCCCCCAGAGCAGTGCACGTTGCCGAGGGAGGGAGCACGAAGCAGCCTGAAGGCAGAGGGATCAAGGAGGCAGCAGCAGAGCTAAGGCATCTCCATTCATCCATGCTGCCATTGCCGAGTCCTCATGGAAGTGCTGGTCCTTAGAGGTCCCACTCTGAGTCCAGTGAAGCTGAAAGGTCATATTGCAGAGTACACGGCTTCATAGATCCCAATAAAGAGTCTTGAGTACGCACACAGATATACAAGAATTTTATGCTGAAGCCTGTAGTTGGAGCTTTTATTCTCTACCCACCAGTTCCTACTCCTGTGTGATTTTCTCCCATTTCTGGATGCTGCAGTATCATCCTCCTCCTCTTGTTTTGTGGGACTATTTCTGTTTCTCAGACAAGCCCTTAAGGGGTATGTTAGAAACAGGGTAAGACCCGTCTCCTGTCTTTCAGGACTTTTAAAATTCAGTGCCTTTGTTAGAGAAGGAAAGTGCTGGGCTCTCTGCGCTGGCCTACAGGGTGTAAATCAGGTCATACTGAGATCGCTACCCCTGAGTTTTGCGCAATTCTGATGCAAAACTTCCCGGAGCATCGCTGATACCAATGTTGCAGCCCCTCTGAATGCCTCAGGCAAGGCTGAATGAGGGACCACCGAGTCACTGACATTAATTTTGCTCTCTGATTTATTCATCCCCTGAGATCAGGACATCTCTGAGGGACTTCACCCCCATCATGGAGATTACAGTCCAAAGTGTCAGTCCTTTGCTCCGTGAGTTATTGAACACCATGTCCTAGCCCAACCCTCATAATTCTCCCCCGTCGCTCAGAGACCTTCGCTGACCCCAGACACAGCACAGCTCTGCGCTGGCACCTCTCCAGAAGTGTCTCCAGGCTCCTCCTCCTCGCCATGATACAAGAGAGAGGCTGCATCCCTCCATCTGCATAGCTCTTGACAGGGGGACAAGGTGGGAAAGGCGGTGGGAAAGGCCAGTGTGGAGCAGGGCACAAGGCTGCTATTGTGCAGCCTCCAATACTGTTATTGTATGAACACCTAATCATTTCAATATCATTTGCATTTGGGTATATATGTAAATACAGAGAAAAAACCCACCCCTCTGCTTTAGTCCTGCTGAAGCACTAGACGTATTAATTCGATCATGCAGCTATCCTGCTTTTGGTACCCGGGTGGCCAAGGCACCTCTGGTGCAGTGTGATCCAAGTGGCTGAGTCACCATCCCTGGAGGTATTTAAAAGACGGGTAGACATAGTGCTTAGAGATATGGTTTAGTGATGTTTTTTGTCAGTGTTACGATGATGGTTGGACTAGATGGTCTGAAAGGTCACTTCCAACCTAGGCGATTCTATGATTCTATGATTCATCCCTACCTCTTATTCTTGGGTCTTAATGCTTTTTTTTTCTTGTATTTCCTTTTCCAACCCTTGCAGATCACAGCTGTTCTTTGCCAAAAATGAACTTGAGAGACTCCTTTGTGCGTCCTACTAAGAGCTGGTATAGTTTATGGTTCAGTTCAGGAATTTTTCCTCCCCATTTCATCTTTCCATTGGGCTCTGCTGGTCTTCCAGCTACTGCTGTTGCTTTTCCTGCCCTTCAAGGAGTCACTTCTCTCACCTGTGCATCCCCCAAGTGCATTGGCTTCTTGGCTGCAGGCTGCTGTGGTGCACATCTGTATTGTGCATCGCTTTTGGTTGCTGCTCCCTGTGCTCAGTAGAGGGCCAGGGATAGGGCAACTGTGAACATGACGACTGCGTTCCTCATCAAAATATGAAAAATCTTTCTCATTTATGTACTGAACAAAATCTCTGCCCGGCCATGCAAAGCTCTGGCTCACCAGGTGCTTCAGTAATCACTATATGCTGCCATGTTTCTAAGTGGTATCTTCACAGAGAGTAGCTCCATTGATTTCATGCCACTGCTTGCTTAGTAAGGAGGAGGAAATTATAATGGAAACAGACCCCGTGAACTCATCTAATTTTACTTACACAACCACCAGATCTTTGTGGAAAATTATAGAATATAAATAACACCAACCCATAGCCAGGAATTTTTAGTCTCCTCTGGAAAATTGTGGAAGGTTGCTGTACTACCAGTTTGAGATTTATGATACTTTAGGCTTGTTCTTGGACCAAAAAGATGAAATAGAGTTGGTGTTTTGGAACAGCTCGAGAGAGTTGTGCAGGAATTTTGTGCAACCAAATCTGAAGCTGTTTGAGGGTCTGGCTCTGAATTTTTGCAAACCAGAATTGTTAAACTCTTCAAACGGAAAAACAAGAGACAGCTGGTACAACACTGACTGTTTCAGTTGGGCAAGTAGTTTTGTAGCTTTCCACGGTCGAAGATGTGATAGTTATGAATGTGCCTTCCTCATAGTTTGGTCTTTGGACCATAAGTGAGTGTTTGATTCACTATCAAAGGCACAAGTGGGTTTTGGTGATTTTTCTCCCTCAGTGTTACTGAAAGTGTGAAAATCATACGCTCAGTCCAAGTATGTGAATGACCTAGAAGTGCCCCAAAATTAAATCTTTTTTAACGACATGTATTTATAAAATGAATAATGACTGCTAAGCTTGAAATGCAAAGACTTAAGAATTTGAAGAAAAAAAAAAGATAAGAAATCTGAAAAAGCTATTTGCATGGAAAGTTGATTATGTAAAGCGTTTCCTGGAGGCTTATAAATTGTCCTTAATATATAAGGAAACTGCTAGAATTCTGGGTCATTTTTCATACGGACTCCTAGAACTTGTCAATAAGGGACAGTTGAAAATATAATTTAATAACTTTCTTTGGGTGATTTCACATGTCACACCATCTTGTGCAAGATGATGTACAGTAACTCACTGCTGCTTTTTGTCACCGAGGCTGCTGCATTTCAGTCCTGAGCCTCAGCGTCTCTGATAGAGAACGTGCACTTGAAATCCCAATTTGAAACAAGGTATTTATTCAGAAATCAGTTTGGTTTTTCTCAGATCTTCACTAGTTGCCTAGCCAGCCACATCTGAGCACAAGTATTTGGTCTGGGAATATTTCTGTCATAAGAGAGTTTTTAATTAATTAATAAGGAATACATAAATATTTACATCAATGTGATTTGGACACCTCAGGCCTGTAGATCTGAGAATAGCTTGGGCTTCTTTGGCAGGATGCATCAACATAAATGCGAGTAGTCATTAAATAATGGTACGAAATTATAACAATAAAACCTCCCTGCCTATTTTTCATCCCAGAAGGGTGAAAGAAAATGGCAAATTATTCAATGTTTTTCATGGATGTCAGAAACTGGACAGAATCCAAGAACTAGTTCAGCAAATATTTATGAAACGGTATCTAAACCATTAACTGTTCTGCTTATCTGAGATGTAGTTGTGCAATCTGTTTCTCCTGATTCGTACTCCTTATCCAAAGGTGGGGGAGGAAAAGGCATGTTTTCAAGGTAGAATTTGTGCCAAATGAGACTTTGAGATGAGAACCAGTTTTGAAGATTAATTAAAAAAACCCACACCTTAATAGATCTGTGTGATTCTTGCCATTGGCTGCATCAAACTGAGCCCATTGAGTGATTTGAAAGGGATGATTCAGGCATACGGGACATTTTCCTGGCTGTTAATACCCCTTTTATTTGATCTGATCTCTAATCAGAATAATCCTTTTAAGTTAGCTGTAGGGGAAGCATTTGAGCTGAACCTTGCTTTGCAGTCTGGCTTGTAGGAGAACCTCTTTTATTCCAAGATGAATCCAGTCTTCCCTTTTGCCCTCTCTAGGTCAGCCACAGATGCCTACCTTTGTCCTACAGCTCAAGGAAGAGAGATACAAATATGTTTTGCTTGCTCCAGCTGGTTGACTGGTTTCTCTGGTACCCTTGAAACAGAATTTAAGAGGAAGCTTATTTGTTTTCCTAAACTATTTGTATATTCTGCATGCATAAAATACTCATTTAGCTGGGGAAAAAACTTCTAAATATTTGTTCATTTTTGTGTTAAAAAGGGCTGCCACTGAGCTTGTCTTAAAATGGTTCAAGTAATAGCTGCCATTTGTCAGTGAACAGTATGTACTTTTTCCAGCTTTTTTGCTCCAAAGGGACTTGTTTTATCAGATGCACTTAGCACGGCCAGGGAATGGACGGCAGCGGCCGTTTCCCAAGACATGCTCTCAGCCTGGCACAGGAGGGGCATCAGCTGAACCTCACCCCTGTTGCTGCTGAAAAAGAACATACTGCCTGGCTTCAGTGATATTTATCGTTTTATTTAGACAGAATTAAGGGCAGTGTTGGTTGTACCCAGTTGCAAAGAGCGCAGGGTCCTGCAATGAATAGGCTAAATAGATTGAGAGTGATGTGTAAGTCAAGCCCACCTCACTGTAATGATTTACTGACCGGTAGCCATTAACTAAAGCAAACCCTCCACGTTAAAGAGTATTTCAATACATCATCACAAATGTTATTTCGAAATGGCCAAGAAAGGGCTGGCAATGCTTCATGGCTTGGGATGCGGCCACCTGTTTCTTCAGAGAGGTGTCAGTTCATCGCATGAGTATTTTGATGCCTTTTGTTTAAAATACTGGAAGCTGCAGAGGTGATCTGTCTGGCTTCATGTTAGCTTTGTTCTACCAGAGGTGACTTCATCTGTGGTAGCCTTTGATAGCATCTTGGCCAAGGATATGGCCCCATGGTCTGGTGAGTTATTTCTTTGCCAGCAAAGGACACGGTGAGATTTGTTTGGTGGAATAATCAAAGCTGAATGTGGTTATAAACAGGGATTTTTTTAAATAATTCTGGATGAAGAAGAAAACTCAGATCCTCGCCATTCTTCAGCTCCTACCGGGAGAGTTTGCATTGCTCTGCTGACACTTGTTCACATTATACCCTTTCAAAATCTCTATTATCTTTATTTTTAATTGTGATGTTATACTTTGTGCTTGGACACTGTTTTTTCCCAGTGAGGTCTTTATAATAAATTACAAAGTCAATTAAGTCTTCCTCTTAAGTCAAGAGGGAGAAGTTAAGCCTGGAGAAATAATGTGACTTTGTACAGCTAGAAAGTGAACTTGTGGTGAAGCGGGGAACAGGGCTGTTATAGTGCAGCAGATACTCCAGCAGTTGAAAATGCATCTGCTGCTCTGTGCTGCCTTCCCCCAAGTATTCGACACTGATGCAGACGCAGCCTCAGTGATCTGAAACTTCTATTGAAAACAGGATCTTTTTTTCCTTCTGATCACATTAAAAACATCTGCGGTTATTCGAACTCTCAAACTTCCCCGGTGTACCCGTGACATTTAGCTAATGCACCCAAGACGGCGCTTAATTACCTGCTTGTACCATCCGTGCATGTCGCCGGCCCCCGTCAGAGTTAATGTGGCAGGTTGCTGCAGTCGCGTAATCGAATCTTGCGATGCCTAAAGCAGTTTTGGCAGGGAGCCTGCAGCGAGGGAGAAAACCATCATCGCCTGCCTTCTCCCGCGTTACCTACCGCTCCTGCCATCCTCTCGCAGCGCCGCGATGGGAAGGAGGAACACACCCAGCCCTGGTCCCCATCTGTTGCAGCATCGGCTTCAGTAGCAGAGCCCAAGATGTTTAAATGCGCTTGCCTTTAGGGAAAAGCTTTGAATGCAGTTCTTCAATGGACGTTTCCAGCCAGACTGCAGGATTTTTCAGAGCTGTAAGTCAGAACGGGGCTTGATTGTCTGTGGGTTTCTTTGGATTTGATTCTTTTTCTTTTTCTTTTTTTTAAATTCATTTATCTTAGCAGGGGGAATAGGTTTTGCATTCATTTAGGTGGACACCCGAGTGCACTGCAGGACTCTGCCGAGAGGCAGGCATTCTTCAGGCTGTGTGAGAAAGGCGTGTGTTGGAAGAAATTTTGGTGTTGTTTTTTTTCATCGTGTTTTGTCTCTTTTGTATGCATGGCTGGCACAGGGCTGTTGTCCTGTTTTTAGAGCATTTAATTACAATAGATACTCCAAGGCTGAACAAAATGTTCTTTATCTAGTTAAAGAATGTAGCTTGGAGGGTTTTTTTTTCCCTTGCATAACTTTTCCTTAGTGTTTTGGAAAGAGAGATTATCTTTTTGGGGGGTGTTTATTAATTTCAGCCTAAAACCATCTGCTCTTTGCATCCTGCAATGCCTGGTTTCTCATACTGCTCATCTCAGAGCAGCCTGAACTGCTGGGCAACTAATTGCCATGGCTAGTCATTGCAACCCCCAAACCGCAGGTTTTTGGGAACTCCGCTTATTGATTTTAATTTGATATTTGACGAGATTTGTCAGGATAAAGAGGCGTATTTCAGGCTTCATGCATTCTTTTTGCGTTTTTTCCTTTCTGCTACCAGACTTAATGCTGAGCACGCGTAGTTTGTGCTGCAATTAATGGACCTGTGAGATAATGAATGTCCAATAATGACGAGGCTGACTCTTTCCTGGGATCAGACCTGAAGCCAGAAGGGCTTAAAGGTGCTCCTTTAGTGGGGTGATGGGAGGGGTTTGGTGAATAGCAAATGAAATTTATTCTAGTATAAGATGCAGGGTATTTTGCCAGCATCTTGTGTGTTTTGCTTGTTGATCGGTGTGTTTTAGCTGCTGGTACAGGCCACAGGAGAGATTGGGGCGTCTGCCTTTGGGGAAGAGATTTCTCTCTCAGCTACATCCCCCATACGGGCTGAGGAATCGGGAGTCTAGCAGAGGCTGGAAAGCAGAGACTGCGCTGACTTCCAGCAGCCCCGGGAGGTGAGAGAAACCTCAGGTTGCTGAAACTGGGAGTCTGAGGGGCAGGAGCATCTGTCAGAAGAGGGAACGTCGGGCTGCAGGATGAAAGGATCCTGCTGACATGGGGCCAACCCTCAATCCAAAGGGGGAAACCCAGCAAAAGAGGACTCTGTTGTGCTTCAATTTAGTTCATTTTTATTACTGGTAGTGGAATAAAAATATATTTATTTTTAAAAATGCCACAGTTTGAAATAAACACCAAAAAAAACCCCCTCAGACCCCACCTCTTCAATCTGTGCTAGGATGTCTTACAGTCATGAAGAAGAAATTAGGAGAATTAAAAGAAATATTGTACCTTTAAAGACAAACCACAGAGTTGGTGGAAATCACCTGTAGCCAGAGTTTGCTTCAGGCAGCAAACAGCCACTGGTTTTCCACCCGGAGCAGAAAATCCCTGTGTCATTTCAGCATGTTTGGCCACTCAAATAAGTCCAGTGATGAACTGATTCAGAGCCAAGAAATACGTAATCATCTCAAATTTAAAAGAAATGACAGTTAAAAGACTGAGAGCTTTTTATCATGTCTGTATACACACAGTAGATGTTTATTTAAACTTCTGGCATATATATTGTCCTATATGAGAGCATGTTTTATACATAATTATAGATATAATTATATATATTAAATTAGATATAATTTTTTAATAAAAAAAATTATGCCCTGTGAGATAAGCTCTAGCATGTCACATGTGGGAGGACATAGTCACCAGTGACAGTCTCTTTCTCACTGTAGGTGCTAAAATGCTTTTGCTTTTACAACTGATAAAATGGATATGTTTTGATAAACTTATCCTCTTGCTCTGATGTAAAAGACAGTTTTCTAATAGGTTATTTAATGACCTTTAGTGCCTGATTGCAGTTCTAAGTCCAATATCTATTCCTAATAGAGCTCAAAATACATATGAATAAAACTTCAATTTAAATGCATACCAATAGTTGTACAGCTATTTAATACATATAGGTAGAAATTAACATTCATGATGAAAAAAACCCAACATTTTTTAGGGACATATTACTTGCATGAACTTAATTTTCGGCAGTGAGGAAAAATCAGTATTTTTCTGTGAAAACAAAAAGAGAAAGCAAAGCAACACTTTAAAAATGTTATTCTGAATCAAGATTTCCTGCTTGTGGATTTAATTCACCCTGAGGAGAAAAAATAAAAAAAGGCTTGGTTGTCTTTTGCTTAGCTTTGTTTCCTGCTTCTGTGCTTGTTTCTTTCGTGGGAGGTTTTTGGTGATGCTCCTTGGCAGGGCGGGTGTCCGTACTGGGATGAACCGCAGGCAGAGGCTCTCCCTGTGCCTTGGTTTGGTGATTCCAGTGTGAGCTTTATTTTTTTGGTGACAAATGGGTTTGGACTGTCTGCCACATGGCTTGGAGCAACAGCCAGTTATAAAATGGCCTCTCCCGCACCAGGCTTGTACTCTGCCCATCTGTCACTGTGTCCAGGGTGTCCTGCTAATTTGGAAATGTTTCCCACACTCTCTGAGCAGGATCAAATCCTTCTTGACACATTTTGATGCACAAAGTGCCAGCCAAATCAAATGCGGATTTGCCTGTTTCGGTTCACCAGTGTCTGCTGGGTTTCAGAACCGTTGCATAGGGCAGAAGTGACTTTTGGCGTCACGCGTATGTAGATGTCAAGCTTAAGTTTTCAATTGGATTTACCTAAATGTAAGCGTGTTTGCTTGTCTTTTCTCCACAGTCTATTCGGATAGGTCCTATGTAATCATGATGCTTACATGGGCACATGAAGAATAAGATGGTTAAAATCAGAAGGAGACAGAAATCAATATGGCTCATTTGGAAGGGTTTTTTCCCCTGCACTGTATCTGAAGTAGGAACAATTACTGGGAAAAAAAATAGTTGATACCAATGAAAGCCGTAGCCCTTGAAAGAAGCCTGCAGTTTATTTGGGGAAATATCTGCCTTAAAATTTTAGCGTTGCATGTACAGTAATTAGAAAAAAACCTCAGTGTGTGTTATTTCTGTCCTTCCCTTTCCATATGAGGATTATTTCCAAACTGGACTCACTGCGAAAACTTATTTTCAGTGATGGCTATTTCAAGTAAGAGTGAGTAATCCTTTGTTGTGCTCTTCCATTTGTCTCATTGTTCACAAGATTTTCCAGGTGGGTAAATATTTTATCCATCTTTCTTCCAGAGATGGTCATTGGTGTCTTCTAAAAACCTTTTCCGAGCAGAGCTGTGGTGCTTTTTGAAACACATCCCGTGAGAGAGCCTTAACGAGTGGTCAGGGCTTGGTGTGAGGAGGCCTGGAAGTGCGAGATAAATTATCCCTTGGACTTTTCCCTTAGATCATTCCAATTCTTTTAACAAACATGCTTTTCTCAGAGGTTGTATAGTTGGCCTGTTGTCTTAAAATTTAAATTCTAGTTGTTTCAATTGGACACAGTGGCTCTTTCGTTCTCACTCCCATGGGCACTCACCCTGTCAAAGAGTTAACAGTGTTTTCTACATAGCAGCCCAAGCCCTGTAAAGAAAACGTACATTTTAGTAACACTTAGAAATGCCAACAGAGATTAGGACCTCATTGTGCTACCCTTTGTATGGATGCTTATAGTGTGTCTAGACTGCAAGTAAAGACGTGATTGAAGCTGGGCTTAAATTAGCCCAGCTGAGTCCTGAGAGCCGTACAACAGCAGGATCAAGGAGCTTGAAGTGAGCTAAATTGCCGGAGTATTTACTCAGCCTCCCGCGGGGATTTTGCAGCCTACGCTAACCCGGGTGTTGTCATGGCTACACTTTTATCAGTGCTGTGCAGAGCTGGGTGAAAGCGAGCTGGTGTAAACCACACTCACCATTGCTGTGTAGACATGCCCTTAGTAAGATGCAATCCCTTGTCTGGACAGCTTGCTTTCTAAATAGAGGGGAGAAAAGGGAAAATATGTGATTTTATTCCCTTTAGAGGCAGTAAAGTGGGAGAGGTAAGAGGCAGGGTTCATTTATCCTGTGTTGGATCATGCAAAGTTTAAGCAAATTGTCTAGCCTCTCCCATACCAGGGGGAGAGGAAGGTGGTGCCATTGGAGATGCTGGCTTTTTCCAGTTCTCTAGGATGGACAAAAAGTGTGAGGCAGACGAATAGTGTTTTGGATGGCTGAAGTTAGGTGCCACATGCCTTGATACCTTCCCAGAGGTAAACCAGAAAGCCAGAGGAGGCAGTGAAAGTCGCATCACTTAAGTCCATCCGTGAAGCTATTCTGGACTGGATATGCAGTTTGTAAAGCAGTTTGGGTTCCCACAGGGTGAAAGATGTAATGTAATTACATGTTCAGCCTGGAGAAGAGAAGGCTCTGGAGAGACCTTATAGCCCCTTCCAGTACCTAAAGGGGGCCTGCAGGAAAGATGGGGAGGGACTCTTTATCAGGGAGTGTAATGATATGACAAGGGGTAATGGTCTTAAACTGAAAGAGGGGAGATTTAGATCGGATATCAGGAAGAAATTCTTTACTGTGAGGGTGGTGAGGCACTGGAACAGGTTGCCCAGAGAAGTTGTGGATGCCCCGTCCCTGGAGATGTTCAAGGCCAGGCTGGATGGGGCTTTGAGCAGCCTGGTCTTGTGGGAGGTGTCACTGCCCAGGGCAGGGGGGTTGGGACTAGATGATCTTTAAGGTCCCTTCCAACCCGAACCATTCTATGACTCTATGATTCTAATTTATTAGTATTGCATGGCATTGCTAACTGGAAAAAATAATAATGGTACCAAATTTCAGCATCTCTCAGCTCAAAGCCAAGGGTGGAACCTGAAGGACATACAAACTGGATTTAGGGCGGAGTGCTGTACTATGAATGTGATAGTGGTTTATCTCTGAGAAACTGAGCTTTCTTCTGTCCTTGAGGGCTTTTTATGTTGCCAGCTTCAGTAAAATGCACCTTTAAATAAGGAGTTCAGAGGGTGGAGAATGAAGTCATCCATTCATTTGGGAAAAGAAAAAAAGTAGTTTAGCCTATGAAATAAAGCATGTTGTACATATTGGTCTCTTTTTACATGTGGTGCTAAAACTGTAAGAAAAGCTATAGCAAAGTGACTAAATTTTGTAGACATGAAATTGTTCTCTGCAGCTGCAGAGTGACGTAGGAAAATGCAGCAGGAAAGCATCAAGAAGGGAATCTTCCCACGTCTGGGCTCCATGTGTTGTCCCCTTTGACTTCCCCATTCAGGTCTTCAGCACACCAAGCACAGAGCCATCCTCTTCTTCCTTTCCTTGCCTAATTTCCTCTTTGCTTCTACTTTTTTTTTTTCTTTCTTTTTCAGTTGAGAGACTACTTGATCAGAGCAAGTCCCTCACTTGCCTGGCTTTCCAGCTATAAGCTTGCTTCTAATTGTTAAGATTATTCGCGGTTATTAACTGACGAGAATGTAAAGAAGTGGCAACAGGCAGCTGTCTTCCTAAAAGCAGTGAACTGGAAAAAATAGTGGCAGTTCAAGTATTTATGGCAGAGATTTTCTGCCTGGTGTGAATGTCACCTTTTTTAGTCTTATTCATGCTAGAGAAAACCCTGCAAGTCCTTCTCAGACGAGGACATCAGCTGGACGTTTTCAGTTCTGATTTTGTTTTGTTTTACTCTTCCTTGAGGAAATGGTTTCCAAAGACATTTGGCCTATAGAGAGTGGGGAAAAACATAAAAAATGCAAAGCACGGTGACTTTTAAAGTAGCTGAAGTGCGGAGATGATTTAGAAAGCCTCACAATGATCCTTGCTTTGAATCCCCTTCGGATTGCCCCCATGCTGCAGTCTCTCAAGTGTTTTCATTACATTATGGCAAAATGATCTTTTGTTTCCTGCGGTTCTGCTATTTCACTGTGGCTGAAGTTATGCTTTATACCAAATGCATGCTTTTCTCTGCAAATACATTGGGATCCTGTGTCTCGTTTATGTAAGACAACCGTGTAACTATTGGAAAGCAATTCTGTTGGCACTGAGTATGTGCCATCTGAAGGGTTACTTTTCCAGCCTCCTGTAGTCCCTCCCTGTAGTCATGTCTCTTGGTTGTTTCTTAATTCCCTCATCACTCATCTGACCACATTTCCCAGGCCTGAGGTATGTTATCTTCTGCTTTCACCTTGTGTCTCTTAACTTCGGGTGCTTCTTTAAGGAAATGTCTCATCAGAGAAAGGTTGTCTCCAGCTGAGCACCCAGGAATAGCACTTAATGATGAGTTTGTGTGTGGATTGTGGTGTCACAGGGAGTATTGAGAATTTTCTTTTCCTCCCTGACTTGCTTTCTCTGCTGTTCTCTCACTTTCTCCCTCTTTTTTTTTTTTCCAATGACATTTTGTTATTTACACTTTTGCTAGGTTGTCCATCTGCCGTTGTAATAAACATGCTGCCAGTCACTGTGCTGTGTGGTTCGTGGTGTGAAGGAGCTGACAAACCAGGCTGTCGTGTGCATGGGGATCGTATTCAGGCTTCGTCAGAGAGCCCCTAATGATGTTCTGGGATTTACTGCTGTGATGAAGTTACCTTCATCACAGCATTTCTGTACACCCCTGAGCTCTCTGCACGTTGTAAATATTCTGGGACTCCGGGCAGAACTGATTGCATCCCACCCCAGGCTCTCTGTGCTCAGCTCATCTGCAAAGGCTGAATCACCAAGAAGATATGGTGGTGTTTCCTGGCAGGAGAGCACAAGACTTGAAAGAAAATGGCATTTATTTTTTTTTTCCATGAACAGCATAGGAATGTGTTCTAGTGGTTTAAGTCTGAAATTGAGAACAAAACAAAAAAACAATCCACAGTCTCTTGGCAGTTTTTCTTGATGAACCGTGTCTACAGCCTCAGAAGAAAAAAGGTGAATTCCCTGTACGCTGCTGGAGATTAATGGCTGTCAGGATCAGTCAAGAGGTTTAGAAATGAAGAAGGGTGTGCTGAAGGCTGATAGTATCCCATGATCAGGATAACTCGGGAAGAACAGCTTGGAAGATAGCCGTTTTTAGGGAAATATCAAGGCCTTATTGGTTTTATGGCTGTCTTTATCCCCGTCCCCTTGAAATACTCAGCTTTAGTAGTTCTTTCTGACCAAGTGGTGGCAAACCAAACCAGGTGACACATGGGTAAGACCAGGGGAGAAGTGGCTTCAGTAGCTCTTCTGTACGTTGCCTGTTTGTTGTTGCAGCTGAAAGAAATGCCTTGAAATTACATGAGGGATGATTTTCTTATGCAAAGTTTTTGCATGCAATTTTTTGGATAAAGGTCATTGAATAATCACCAGAAGGATGGTGATTTTCACATACCAAGATCTGGGTTAGATCTCAGACAGCCATAACCCCCTAACTTTTTAGATTGTGCCTCTTGGGACTAAATATTTCCCATTTCTTCCAGGCATGTCATTTAGGTGATTTACCCTGTTATTTCAAATCTGATGCTGTATCCACCTTGACATCAAAGTGCACACAGCTGGTCCTGCACGGTCACCGGGCTGACTTCTGGACCACGCTGCCTCTGGCATCTTCATGCCGCAGACAAAATAAAGCCTCTGTATCTAATTTCTACCATCTCAAACTCTCCAGACCCACTCAATTGTTCTTTTTTAATATGAATAGCCTTAAAAGTAATAGCAAACAAATAAATTGGAATAGCCTTGTGCAGTACAAAGCTGGCTCGCACAAATCTAACCAGCTTTGTACATCTGTTACTGCCCACTCCCATTGAGTCATACTGAGACTTAGTCACCCGCATCCTCAGTCTCTCGGTACGACTTATATATCTGCCTCCAAAACACATGCTGCAGTCTAGATGGCATGGGGGAGGGAGGAAAGCAAAGCAATGAGCAACCTACTCCTAAAGGAATAAAGCGATGTAGCAAGTCTTATGATACTATACTACCACTAATATATCAAAACAACAAAAACAAAAGGACAGAAATTCCTGTGTATGTCGGTTTCGAATCTTTCCTTGTGCAATAACGGAGTGATTTGATATAAATCCTCAAAGACTTCTAGATAGGATTGTTCTCAAAAAAAAGGAATTTTTCTGTTCAATCAGAGCTACTGAGCTATGCCCTCTATTCCACAGAGTTCAGCCTTTGGATTCTCCTTGCAGTCTATTAGCATATGTAGCATATTTGCTATTCAGAGTTTTACATAGGCTTGTAATAGGTACAAATCCAAGGCTGATCTAAAAAAAATCTGCTGGTGTGCAGACTGAGCTGAAAGAAACCGTTCACAGCTAACGTTAATAAAAATCCTGTCTTTCTTTGTCCTTGGTAGGATAGTTGAAGTGCTCGTAGCTCAGTAACGTTAGTGGAGGAGGAGACCCCGAGAGCCCTGTTAAGGTGTGATGCTGAGGAGTGCAGCTTTTAGCAATTTTTTGTGAGCTCAGGGCTCTTGTCAGCACCCGGCTTAGTTTCTCTGTATCTTGTTTTCTTTGTTTATTTTATTAAAGGAGCTGTCTCCCCATATTGAAAAGCTGTCTTAGTAAAGTGTCACCTCTTGCTTGAGTTATGTTGTAAAAAGAAACTGTAATGTCTGGCAGGCATTTCACATCCTTAAATTTGGTGCAATCCTAGCACATATATAGAACTTAGTGAAACAGAAAAATACTGTCTCATAGGTGACACCATCAGTAGTCAGGCCTGCGTGATGCTACCTACGCTAGGACTCTGAAGTTGCTTATAGCTGAGGAACGCAGCCTTTCAGCAGAGGTGGGCCATGGGGCTGCCATGAAGTCACTGTGACCTGAGTCACCTTGGAAACACTGCCAAAGAGTTGGCCACATCTGGAGTACTGTGTCAAATTCTGGGTTCCCTAGTTCAAGGCAGACAGGGAACTGCTGGAGAGAGTCCGGTGGCGACTATGAAGATGATCAGGGGACTGGAGCGCCTCTCTGATGGGGAAAGGCTGAGAGACTTGGGTCTGTTTAGCCTGGGGAATAGAAGACTGAGATGGGATCTCATCAATGCTTATCAATATCTAAAGGGTGGGTGTCAAGAAGATGGGGCCAGACTCTCTTCAGTGGTGCCCAGTGACAGGACAAGTGGCAACAGACACGAAATGGAACGCGGGAAATTCTGTCTGAACATAACGAAACACTTCTTTACTTTGAGGGTGCCAGAGCACTGAAACAGGCTTCCCAGAAAGGTTGTGGAGTCTCCTTCTCTGGAGATATTCAAAACCCACCTGCACGCATTACTGTTCAGACTGCTCTAAGTGAACCTGCTTTGGCGTGGGGGTTGGACTAGATGATCTCCAAAGGTCCCTTCCAACCCCTACCATTCTGTGATTCTGTGATCCTGTGATCCTGTGACCATGTTCATGGGTCATTGACTCACCACCATGGGCACAGGACTTCACCCAGCCATATTGTTCATGGCCATGTCTTGCATTTGAAGGGACAGTTGCAAAGCGTGGCAGCAGGGAGCATTTTGTGAAACATTCTTTTGATACCCAGCCCTGAAGTTTTGGACCAGTGTTGAGCGGGGCCATAAAAAGGTCCTACTTCCATCCAAAATACCTTGGAAATTGGTCTCTGACCTGTCAGTCGCAGCATGCCCCAGCGTGCCTTGTTGGCTCCTTGGCTTCAGCCATTGCAGAGAAGCTTTATCAGCCTGGCTGCCAAAGTAGCCTTGAAACAAAACAATAATAAAAAAAGAATCCTTTTTATTCTGTGTTGTTTACTGGATTCAAGGCTTTAGTGCTCTATTATTTAAGCTTGCAGCCTCCACAGCAGAATTGCTGGAAACCCTCTTCTGACACCAAGGTCTCCAACTACAGCAGCATCCAGACCAGCGTGTCTGGGCAAGTCTTTTTGGCAGAAATCCTCCCCAGTAAGGAAAGGAACAGTGAAACTGGCTTGAAAAGGTGAAAAATGGCTTGGCTAACCATATCTCGCTCCTGTTGCTATTTGGCTATGCTATGCCAGCCAATATATCCTAAAATGTGGTTTTCTTTCCTATTCTCCAAAACAGTTCTGAGAATTGGTTCTTTGTTTTCCCAAAATATCAAAGAACAAGAATTTTATTCTTCCTTCTTTTCACATAATCCCAAGTATTCTGGTATAAGGACTGTCAGAGAAGAAAGAGCTGGCATTAGGAAGGATCACCCTCTAGATGTAGGGGTAACCCAGACAAGAATCACCTTAGAGTTAGTCTCACCTTTGGAGGAGAAATTAGTGTGAAGAATCTGTAACCTTCCAGGTATCTGTTTTCCCTCTGGAGGAAATAGGGAAAGAAGTGGTAGAGAAGGCAGGCGTGCTTGCAGACAGAATCCTCCTGATTTACACCCTGCAAAAGTCAAAAAGCACTGTTGACAAGCCTGTTAAAAACAATAAAGTCGACTTAGTTGCTTTTTTAGATCTATTAACCCCCTGTGCTATCAAGAAGAAAAGTCGTGGAAAACTGCCTGTTGAGTCACTGTTGTGGGAGATTGCCCTCCCCAGGAGGGAGCCTGGCTGGTAGCAGGAGCACCGAGCTGTGGCTCTGCTGTGTCACAGCTCTGCTGTCCTCCGGAAAAGGCTTTGGTATCCCTGGGGCCGTATTCTTCAGTGAATGTAACAGGAGCTGCCATGACAACCTCTTGTAAATAAAAGTGGATTGAAATCAAAATAAAACTGAAGCAGCTTTGTGGCTGTAAAGTAAATCTAAACTGCTCAAGAGGTCACTTTTTCTAATTGGGGATGACAGGAGTGATGTCTGGCTGTCAGGTGGCACTGGGTGATGTGAAACACTGACTGAGGAACAGGAGCACAGCAGGGAAGCTAACAAAATTTTACAAAACAGACTTTGCATACTGTTATTCCAGGTTGGCAGCACTAGGAGCTGCAGTTTCTGGTGGCCTTTCTTCCTTACAGCGATGGTCATAGACTGGGGTATTCACAGAAGTTGTCTGTCCGAGGATGGAATGCAGGACGGGTGGATACAGGGAGTGATGCCGTTCGTTCTTTAGCCAGGGCTCTGCAGTCTCAAATGAGAAGGACTCTTGCTCGTACCGAGATGTTACTGAATGCCTTTGACAGAAGTTTTTTAATTGTCTCTCCAGAACCATGTGATTTTCCAGGGCACTTATTCCAAGCACAGTAAAGCAGAGCTGTAGAGCAAGAAAACTGTCTTAAGAATGGTTTCAATCCCAGGTTAATGGCAGGGCGAGCCTTCAATGTGTATCTGTTGGCATAAGATCAGAGCAGTCAGGTATGTGATAAGGGCTAGGGTTGCAATGTTGGCCTGTCAGGAGTAGTGTGCTGTTTTGCAACACTTTTGGAGCTGTTTTGTTTTGTTTTGTTTTGTTTTTTTTAAAGAGTTACTGTATCATCAACTGCATCAACACGTGCTTCTGGAAGAGGAACACAAGAAATAAATAGCTATCTAGTCTGTATTCTAGAGAGATACACGCAAAGAGAAAATAAGCATCTAATATTTCCTTGTTTAACCAACAGGTTGGAATTGAGAGGGAAGTATTTGCGGCCTGGCATTTGATATATGTATTTTTTCCTTCTGTAAATGGATGCCTTCACATACAGAATCCTGTGAAGAAGTGAAAGATGAAAAAATTGTTAGGTAGCAGCTGCAATTACAGGCTTTGTCACAGAACTACAAGCACAATTATTACCTGTTTGAAATGCTCTCCAGCACTGTATTAACAAAGAAAGGTCTCATGCTGTCCAGAGAGGTATAGCTCCAGTTATTTCTGCTTACAAGTAGAGATCTCCTCTTCTGCACGTTAGATGAAGTTAGCGTACCACCATATCTCAAAGTTACATAGAATAGAGTCATCAGCTAGGTTTCATGATACTTTTAGACTTTAGAATTTAATACATACATGTTTTTAAGCTTGGCATTGTGACTGGGAACCGAAATTTAGCTCCTAGAAAAATAGCTTTACCTACCTACCCACTCCTCTTTTTGAAGGTTTCTGATCAAAAAAAGAAGTTATGGTTTCATTCTCAGCTGTTCCAGATTTTCTGAACCGTTTTCTTTTTAATCTGATTACTAGATATGGGTCCCCTTAAACCCAGTTTCTTCCATCCAGTCTCCAGGTTTCTTAAACAGCAGGTTTTCTCCCTGTGGATTACAACAAGCAGTAATATAGGGACGCTAATATGTGGAGCTCAGAAGAGGTTATTTCCTTGATTTATTCCATGGAAAATAACTTAGCACACATCAGATCCCAGCCTCTGGGAGGGTAGATGGGTAGAGGAAAATATCGGTAAATCCTTTGGCTAATTTAAAGTAAACACAAGGGGATATGTTTTTGTGTAACTTTCCATTAGGCTTTTAAACTTCTTCACAGAGATTCTTCACTTAAGTCCTGCAGTAACATATGAAGTAGGAGTAACAATAATAATGATAATCTATTTATTTACAGTGTTTATAAATGCCACTTATGGATGAATAATTGTTATATGGAGTGTGTAAGTCATTTTGAACTTAAATATTTATAAGAATAAGCAAATTAACACAGAAGCTTTTCTTTAAGGTCCTGCAGTGCCTGGTTCAGCCTCCGTCCAATCTTGCTAACAGTCGAAATCTAAACCAAACAAATTGCCTCTTCTTTTCGTTTTGAGATGTTTGCTTACATTTTCATTTACAAACAAAGGCGATATGAAACAGAGCCGTCAAGGCATAGCGAAGAGGGTGACATTGTATAGCTGGGTTGGTGCTTTGTCATTTGGGCCTTTGTAGGTAGTTCCCATTGAATGTGCATAGATAGAGCCGGGAGCATACTAATGGGTCATGAATACTTGGGTTTGTGGCCTAATGATTTGGGGCCAGCTTGGCCAAGCCTGGCTGCTGATGCTTTTTTTTTCCCTTTCCAACTTGGCATGAATTACTCCCATGTGCTTCAGTTCCAGTAATTCAATATTTTGTTCCTTATTTTTGTTGTTCGTTATGTAACCAGAGTATTTTCAAACACTTGTAAGGATTATGCCTGAGTTATACACATTTTTGAGCATATTTTGGATTTAGTATGATTACACAATGTGATGTGATTAGACCTGTGGCTGCTCTGAATTCTGAAGGCAAGCAAACCTTGCAGACTTCCCGGATGGTGCTAATTTTTAATTAAGCTCTATTTAATCTCAAATTAAGTTTATGTGAAGTTGCTATTTATTTATGTTTTGAACTATTTTAAATGGGATGCAGATGTGGTGATAGAGAAGCACTGAATCATTACGTGGAAAAGGTGATGCCTTGCATCTGGGAGATTCTGCATTGGGGAGGTATTCCTGACATTTAGATCAAGGTTTGGGATCCAAGCCTCAGTTCTTCACCACACGGCATTAGGCAACTCCTTGCTTTTGGTCATAGAATTACTCATTATCTACTTTTCTGATCAAACAGATGCTAAACTTGACACTAACATAATTTCCTTATGCATGTAGAAAGGAGCTCTAAAACCCCTGTGGCTGGAACACGAAGTAGCATAAACAGAACAGACGGCAGGAGGTAGAATATAATTGCAGTTTGTTTTTATTAGTTAAAGATGAGCATGTGTGCTTTTCTTATGGCTTTATTGTCTTTAGTCACACAGAATTGGGTGCTCCTCTCCAATCTGTGCAAGCGAATTGGTTATTTCCTCCCTGAGCACCGTGTCACAGTTTTCTCCCTCTTTGTTATATATATTACATATTTTTCAGAACATCGACATATTCTCATTCAGGGTTTGTTTATTGCCATAAATACTCTTTTAACCAAGATTATACACCTCGCTAAAGACAAGGTAGACCATTTGCTGACCAAGTGGCTATATTTAAAGTGTAATTTCCTACAATTTTTTCTGTGGGATTTGAGTACCTCCCCTTGAAAGTTTTAGCACAGGACTTCTGACTTTGTGTCTGCAGGTGCTTTTTCATGGTGAGGTAGTGTAAGCGCTGCTAAGGGCTCCCTATTCACTTGGTGCATCTGCCATTGGTTTCGTAGCTAAGGAGAGCGATCAGAGCCTGTGTTACTGCTTACCAGCAATCGCTATGGGTAAAGCAGTGGGCACTTTGGAAATAAAATCATGGGCTACAATCATGGGATGCTCTGGTGGAAGGAAGAAGATATTAATATAGGACATCAATTTTTCTTCTCTGTCCTGGCAGGATCTCAGCTCATTTGCCATGCCCTTCTTGGACGGTGATGTGGAGAGCACAGACAAAAATGCTGCTCGCAAGGTAGGCTATTTCCAAAGCTTCAACTTCGCTGTGGTGGCTGAGTCCCTCGGTGGTAAACACAATTTATTAGGTTTAAAAAAGCCTGAGGTTTTAGTCTTTCCTGGTGTACCGTTAGCCTGTTGAGGGTGATCCACTAGGGCAAATATAAAACTTTTGCAGACCGTACCATGACGATGCTTATGTGGTATAACCTGTAAATGATGCTGACCTTTGGTGGTATTGCTATAAATACTGCAGATGTTGTAATTCAACGAAGTGACATTGCATAACTTTATTCTCAGGAATATAGTTAGCTAAGAAAATTTGTGGTGTTGCTACAGAAATACAGTGCCCAAACAGGCATTTGTGGCTGTTGGTATGTTTTCCTGGAATTCCCTCCTGATGGTTGCCCTCTGGCTATGGACGTTCTAACTGTTCAGTGTCATTGATCTATCTGTCCTTGGCACTGGAAAAGTGCACTGCCTTCATTTGCTGAAGCCATAGTGATAGGGTCTTCCTTTAGACAAGGTGGAAAGGTTCTTCCTTGGAGGATGCTCATGTGGGATGAACTCAAGGTTATCCTTCTGGAGGCATTGCTGCGATTTGTTTTTCCGATGGCCTGCTGTTAAATTATACTAATATATTCACAGAGTTTTCTTGCTTCAAAATGATCAGGTGGGCATATTCAATGGATGACATTAGGGATAGTTGTACAGTGCCTACACAATCTTCAAAGCAATAAAAATTGTGGGTGGGTTCTGCTGTCTTCAGGTCCTGGCCTCATCATTTTCACAAAGCGTTGAAGTACAAGCTGGTCTGCTAAATGTAATCCTCCTACCAGCCAAGTTACGGGCTTGGTGAAAAGAGTTAGATAGATACTCCTCCGAACAGTAGATAACCCCAAAAGCTGATCTACAGCTACACAGCGGACCAGTTTGACTTGTCACAGTATTTACAAGGCTATGTACCTCTGTGAAGATTAAACCTGCTACAGACCATTTGTCAAAGAGTCTGCAGTTATAGTTCAAGGCAGGTGAAGCAATAAATATCTCCTTAGTGAAGCTAATCTGCATCTAGAACAATAATAATTTAGCTCTGTTGACAGCACGAGTTTCTAGTCCTTTGCACCTCGCAGGAAGGGACAGTTGTTTAAAAAAATTCTGCAGTCCTTCAGCAACCGAATATGTTTATAACGTTGGCCTTGTTCCTTTCTGCATTGGACCTTTTAAGACTGACGTAGGAGTCACTGACGCAGAGGAACTCTTGTAGATGCCAGGGAAGCTAAAATATACAGTGTTACCAAAAGGTGCTTGTTTGGCGGGTTTGAATAAAGTGAACAATGTGATGTTTTTGAAAAGGGTTGTCATGCTGCATGAAGGCAGAGGTTTCTAGCCAAAACTTGATTTTTCCATTTATCACCTCGTTTCCTCAAAGAAAGGTGAGAAAGCTGCATGAATCTGTCCTGAAGAAAAAAATATACCGAAGCTAATCTTGCTCATGTGTAGTATTACATGATATCATTTAATGACTTCCACTTTACCATTTATGAGGCCCTTGTTTTTCCTCTTACTGGTCTTGGGACTCTCTTTTGATGAGTGCTTGTCTTAGGGACAACTGCAAGAACATTTCAGTAGTTGCCCCTTTTTACAGCTTCAGTAAATGCTGGGGGTTTTTTTCCCCAGACTTGGGTCAAAGTGGAAGTCCAATTAAATTTGGAATAACCATGCAACTGGGACTTAACGTCTGAAATTGCTTTTTTAACTGACCTCTTTGATTGAGTGTATAAGAGCCAGATTTTTTTCTAACATCATACTTGGAGCTCTGTTCACCATGTGCAACAAAGTGGTAGGAAACCAACCAGAAGTGGCCAACTTCTGGTAAGAAAGAGATGGACTAGGAAAATCCATTGCCACACATCTCATCCTAAATATTGTTTTCCTCAATGTGAAGGGTGTGATCTTTGCTGCTACTGAACGATGGGTAGCATCAGACTGCAGTATTTTATTTAATTCTAACATTTGCCAGTCCCTGCTGGTGCTACATAAAGAAGTTCCCAAGCTGCTGTTCACTTTCAAGTGAGATGGGTTTTTTTCTTTGTTCAAGTTCAAAATCGTAGTATGATGTGTAACTTTTGTATATTAAAAGTCAGTATTTCATCAGTAGGATGGCTTTTCCATTCACCCGTCATATTGGAGACTGGCAATTCATCAGAGATGTCTCTTCCTGCACTTAACTCTTCTGTCGCCTGGGCTAGAGATCAAGGTAGAAAAGAGTATTTCACAACCTGTTGTTCCAATCTGCCATTAATTTAATTTTCCTGTTCTTTGTGAAACGCTTTCAGAAATGGAATTAACATTTTCCACAGAGATCCTCAGCACTTTACCATGCAAGTGTCTCTCAGTCATTATCCTGTGACAACAATCCTCATTCCACAGCTAGGAAACTCAAGTGCAGAATTATTTGTTAAAGTTCACATAGGAATTTTTTGGCAGTGCTGAGAATGTGACACACATTTCCTGAAGTTTAGCCTTAATCACTTCTCATTAACATGCCTACGGTTATAAATGAGGTATTCTTTCCTCTATGACCGATGGCAGGAAGGGGATAGGGATAGTTTTCACCTTCCTCTCCTGAAGATGGAGAATATAATATTCTGAAGACTTGTGTAGGAGTTTTTGGTGTGATGCGATGGAGAAAGGTAGCTCTTGTGCCTGTGGCAGGTATTCCGTCCCTTCTTGTTGCCTGACAAAGTGCCTTAATACTTGTACTGGTATTGCTGGTCTAAAACAATTGGTATTGCTGGTCTAAAACAATTGGTATTGCTGGTCACCCCATGCTCAAAGCTAGGACTCTCCAGAAATGGCTTGAGTCCTTCTTGCAGAGAGGCCTTAGAGGACCATTAAATACAGCAATATAGACACAGATAACTGGGAGCTGAGAAGCAGTGAGATTTACTGGACTTCTCAGTCTGGGAAAAGCCAGTGGAAGAGGGGCGATTTAGAGGCCTGGAAAATCATGAATGATGTGGAGCATCATTCAGAAAATAATTCTGGTATGGTGTGGCAGGGCAGCGGTCAGGGATGAGTGCCTCTCTGCACCCAAGCGTCTCTATCAATTTTAGAGGTCTTAGCACCTTGAATGCTTATAGATCCTTCATCTAAAATGTAGGTTAAAGCATAAGGTGTGGAAATTAGAGAAAACCTATAGCCATTGCTTTCAGCTGAAAGCCCAGGATTGTGAATGATCAGAGAGAAGAAAATGCCACGGGAAGAAAATTGTCCATAGGGAGGCAGCTACCAAATTATAGATGGAGGGAAGAGGAGGAAGAAGAGAAGTTTGAAGAATAATATCGATCCATTCCTTTATGGAAATAATAGAATTGTCATAAAAATTTAACAGAAAGATTGGAAAAGAAATGTGCTTTGAATGTTCTTTTCTCTACGTGGGGAAAAAGCTGGTGAGATGTTTATCCTAGGTGTTTATAGTGACTGTCATATTAATGAGTGAAGTGTATTTAAAGCAGAAGATGCTAAAGCTAGGCATTTTAAAATTAAATCCAAGCAACTCTGATAAAACACCCTTGAATGAATTGGCACAGCATCCTCTGACTAGTGCTGATTTTGAATAAATCTTGGAGCAGAGATGAATTTCCAGAAGACTGCAAAAAAGGCAATTACTGTGTTAATATTTGCAATGTTTGCAATTAGGATAATTTACAGGTTTGTCAGTCTAACATTAGTCCTGGGCAAAACAATGAAGTATCTAATATTGGATAGTTAATGATGCTATTATAATAGACTCATTTGGATTGGAAATAATGATAAACAGTTTTTATTGAACAAACGTGGGGGTTTAAGTGAATTATAAATTTGATTGGAAAATGTCACAGTGTTGGTGTCATGTATATAAAAAAGTAGCACAAGACATTTTGATTTAAGAAACCGGAGTGATAGTGAATAAACATGGAGCCTATTAAATGAGTAGAAACCTGTCTGATAAAATAAATTGAGACTCATCAGTGGAAAGTTTTGTTTCTAGGCAGACAAAACATTCTGTACTGTACTATATCATACTTTATCAGTGACTTGAAAGAAATACAGACTTATTACTGATATAATTTGTAGTTCATGCAAAAATGAGGGGGAAGAGAGGGGTAAATTGTGACCAGGAAACTGTCCAATGCAGAACGACGTGAATCATTTAAAACACATTTTGCAAACAAATAGCCCATCTCAGTTTGGCCAAATTGTGATCGGTTATACCTAGGAGCAAATAACACAGACTTTATTTTTGGGAAGTCTTTCACTTTGATTAGATTTTGAGAATAGCTGTAGATAATCAGCTGTACATGGCTTCTAGATGTGATGTGGTGGTTACAGGATTACTTTGGTTCTTTGGTGTGTGAACAAAGGAATAGGGTGAAAAGTAGAGGGTTTGTTATGACTGCATTTGGCACCAACTCACAGTTCTGCTCTCAGTGATGCAGGAGGGCGTTGATGAACTAGGATCAGAAGACACCGGAGGAGTGACTCCAATATTGAAGGACTTCAAGGAGCGCTTTGTCCTGCTTCTGGTCCCAGCATTGTTTTTGTTTTGTTGAGTGACTCATGGGAACTGCATGAGCAACCCCTGGAACAGGGAGGAGAAATAAAAAATATGCCATTTTTGCCCCTGCCCCCCCAAAGAAATCTCCTCTTGATTCATTTTTTCCTGGTCTTTTAATTGTCCGTTTCTTTATGAGCAGTGAAGTGGCCTCAGCAAGGAGGATGGGGAGCGTGTCCTGGATGGTGTCACAGCCTTGGCACAAGGCACCTGCAGTGGATGCAGTGAGCCTCAGGGCAAGGACACGTGTGCCAACCACTGCACTGCTGTGTGCATGGCTCCTTCTCATCCGCTGCTGTAAAATAAATGCAGTTAAGGGTTAGGAAGTGGACTGGGAGCCAGCCCTGCTTTCACCCTTCCTCAAGCCTGCTTCTGCCTTTGAGCAGCCCGGCTCGCTGCTGGAAACCTAACCCCGACCATCCGTACAGCAATGCCGGGCTCTCGGGGCCTGCCAGAGCAGCCAGCCGCATCCCATTGTATTTTCATTTGGGAAAGTGTCATTGTACTTTAGTTTTGGGAAGTGACATCTCTGATCCTGTAAAATATGTTGTCATCTCAATTGTTACTGCTCATGCAGAACCAAGGGAACTGGTGGTGGTGAATGTAACCATGTGGTGCCTGGGAGAGTGAGTCCTTCATTACCTTTCAGCCTAATGAAGTCAGCTCTTGTGTTTCTGTGAGCTCTTTTATTCCAGCAGAATGAGAGAATCATCCAATTAACTTTATCAAAGGGCTTTTTTATTAAGATTCAGTGGAAGGGCAGGAAACAAGTGCAGACGTCTATCTGGTGCATCGTCTCTAATTGTGTTTGCTGTCCCTTTCTGTTATTTGCCTTTCAAAATTTTTTCTAAGTGAAGAGGCAAAATAAAGGTCAAATAACTCACAGTTGTAAAAGCAAACAGAACGCAAATGCTCCATAAATGTCCTAAATATTTGGAGTTGTAGAAAAAAGGAATGGAGCTTAGGAGTGTTTAATGACTTTCACTTAAATTCAGAAGCATTTCGAAAGGCTGTTTAGCTTGAGCCCATTCATATTCTAGACAGATTGTTTTTTCAGACTGTTCTGAGAAATTAATCTAAATTCACCAGAAAGTGAACCAGAGCCAGAGATCTTTCAGGGAGGGCATCCTCTGGGGAAGGCTGCGTGCCCAAGAAAGGACCTGTTGAGGGAGCACCCTGGCAGGGGACCAGAGAAGATGGCTGCAACGAGGTGCTGTGGCAGGGACACGGGCAGCGCCTGGGTTCCCCCGGCTCCGACACAGCCTCTGCCTGTTCATGGGCAGGGTCTTCTCAGCAGAACTCCTTCATTTTTCTGGGCACGTCACTTTGGCAGGACACTTCTCTTCCCCGCAGTTCAGTGGTCCTTAAATTCTAGGTTGGGAGCAGAAATGGCTTCTTAGGGAGGACTTTATATTATGGTAAAAGGGAGGGATCATATTTTCAATACAAAGCATGGGAAAGAAAACAAAAAGATTGAGAAGATTTCTGCCTGTGAGTGAGAAGAGACAGGACTGAGATGGATGGTGTGTGGATGACGAGAGACTAGTTTGTGGTGACGTATGAATAGTTTGATCTCTTAGCACGTTGTGATGGGTATTATCATATAGTAGTGATTAAATCTTTAATCTTTCTTTTAAAGTAAGATGAAGAATTGCAAGTTGGGTAAGAAGATAGTTGAAGGGAAAGATGGTGGGCTGGTATTGAAAGGACAACTATTGGATGGAGGGACAGAACTGGCAGGGTTTCCCCAGGCCCAGTCCTTGGACTGATCTTTGCTAGTAAGGCTGAGATGAAAAATAGAAGCAGACTAGCCAAATTTGTTGATGATGCAAAGAGAGGTGTTTTTTTCATCATAGGGAAGGACCTTATACAGGAAGACCTGGATGACCTTCAAGATGGATAATTCTTAACAGCAGAAGATACAAGGTTGTTCACTTGGGATATGTTAATAGGAGCAATAGGAGCAATAAATAAGAGGTTAAGGACTGTTCTCTTGGCCCAGGGCTTGAGCACAGTCCTGTAGCAGATCCAAACTCTTGCACACAGTAGAGCAGCGTGGCCACATGCAGCCTGGGACTGTCCTTGGCTTGTGCTCCCCCCGAGCCCAGGCGGCACCTGGGGGTGCTCACGGCACAGACTAAATCCCCCTCAGATGGTGAGTGAGCAGGGAAGCCGTATGGATTCAATGGTTTGAGCCTGTGTCCAGCTGTTTCATTCACTGGCATGGGGTAGGCTGGGACTGGTGATAGTTTATGTTGGGATTTTTCATTTCATTTTTGAAAATGAAGGTGTGGGTCTACTGGTCTGTCACAGGATGGCTCTGAGCCATTAGTGTGTGTAGCTGGAAGAAAGGAAGAAGAGCTTAGGAAGAGCCCCGTATCTAGGTGAAATGACAAGGGGAGCTTTGAGGATGCTATTTCTTGATTTGAAATCTTCTAGAGCTGCCCAGCTCAGGACAAGTACCAAGATAATACTTTATGTTTAATTCAAAAAATTTAAAGAAAGTCTGCTAGATGCCAAGCATTGTAAAGCATATCTCATTTTGTTGATTTTAGTGACCAGTTCTGGATGTATTTTAGGAGCCTGCCTAAGATCATTTGGTGTATACAACAGGGCAAAGTCTCTCCCTGGTCCCCAGCTGAGGATTCTTTTGTGCTCTGAAGCATGAAAACTGATAGTGTCTTACAGCATTTTAGGATATATTTACTCAGTGCTATGTAAGGTAACCGGTTTAGCCTTGAACAAGTGAAGTCAGACACTAGAAACAGCACATCTGATGTAGCACGGGGCTCTGCTTGGTTGCTTAACCTCACTGGGAGCACATTGCCATAGGCTGAGGGTAGGGTTGCACTGGCACTATTACCAAGCTGATAATTTAGCCATGTTCCTTTGCAGACATAGGGTCAGGAGCTGAGATTCCTCTCCAGCATAACCAGTTTTAAGGCTTAGGGAGTCCAAGCTTAGGTGTAGAGCTCAAAGATCCCATATATGCTCTGCGCAAAGCCAACCCAGGGAATGTTTTGTTGTTGGTTGGTGTTTTTTTTTTAATTAAGTGGACAGTCTTCATACTCAGAGGAAATTTTTAATTTGTTTGATTAGACCTTATTTGTACATTGATTTGTATTGTACTTGCATTGTGTGTTTGGACTTTTTATCTCCAAAAGGCCAATTAACCGGTCCGGGTCAAACGAGCCGTATCAACATGTGCGTTTATTAGGTGCATTTCATATTTCTGCCCATTCTTACTTCACTGCTTCTCCTGGACTAACACAAACTGATGTTATTAATGTGAGGTTAATAAATAATAAACTGAGGTTATTAATGTGAGAAACCAGGGTGCGCAGTACTTTTTTTTTTTTTTTTGCTGCTACAGCTCAGCTGGAGGAATAGTTATTTTTCCAAAGCACATGTGGGAGTTTTGCACCCACCTGCCTGTCATAGCTTCAGGAAACGAGTCCAAAAAGCATGAAGAACAGGCTGATGATCCATCTAGCTGTGTAACCTGCCTCTAGCACCACTGCCGGAGTCGTCACACCGAGTCTGCAGAGGATGGTGGGGTTTATTCCACAGCAGAGATTCTTCCGCATTCCCAGCCAAAGCACGAAAATTAGCATCACCTTGTGACTTTTATATATGCTGTGATAACTGTTGTTGCTGATGATTTTACTCATAGAAGTGCCTAATCATCTTTTAAATCTTGCTATTCATTAGCCTGAAATAATATTCTAAGAAAGCAATCCTATTGTAATTCCCAAAGCAAAATCACAGGTATTTATCTGCTTTGATAGTAGGTGCAACCTGTGTATAATTAACATGTGGAGCAGCGGAGGAAGAATTCAATGTAGTAATTTCCTTTAATTTAGTAGCACGCACATGTGTATTTAGCAGTGTGCCCCTGGTGCTCCAACAATTAGCTAATTCATCTGCCTGGCACGATGGAGAGAAAGCAACCGGTTGTGATTGCAATAAATAAAAACATCCCACTGCTTCTGCTCGGAATTCGAGAACAATTTGCTTTCGTGTCTGACTCGTGCATACAAGGGAATACTGACGTTATTTGACAAATTGTTGCTTGACATTTTACATTTCTAGAATTGCTTTAGTGCAAGAGGATACCATAGTCTTTTAAAAGTGTCTCCTATCAGTGTGTCGTTATAACCGAATAAGCATGCAGAAAAGATAACAAGAAATATTAAGGGAGGCACCAGAATGACGTCCTTCTCTTAGCTTTACAAATGTCATGGTTTGTCGCTTCAGAAAAAATTATAGTAAAATTACCATTCTGGAAACAGTCCTAAATTACAGTCGTAGTGGCAGATTTGTATTATGATTAGAATGAAATGGAAAATACTCTTATTCCCCACTTGCAGGCAGTAGATTTGGCAACAGAACTCTTTAAATTGCAATGCAAAAGGAGGTGCCGTTGTGCTACTTGGTTGTTTCCTGGACCAGGTAGTTGTGAAGAGAACAATGTATAAGTAGTCTCAGATGATTTACAGATGATATTTTAGTAAAGTTAATTAGCTTTTATGAAAAAGCTGCCACTTTGGGTCTGTTTACCCGTGAGAAAAATGCTATTTGTTTATTAATTTACTTATAGCATGGTTATTATACCAGTTCTCAGTTGAGGGATTGTGCCTTATTGTTCTTGATAAATACTCACTGGGAGACGGTCTGTGTGCCAGGGGACTTAGACTGGGAATAAAGGAGATATGGCAGAATAGATGTGTAATGTCAAATGAGTTTCCAAGGTTGCACACAGAATCTGTGACAGAACTGGCAAGTAAACCTGAGGCTCAAGCCACTGCATTAAGCATGAAACACTACTTTTTTCTTCTCTGATGGATACTGCCAAGAGTGTTTGGTACCCAGTGCTTCAGTTAGGATTGATTTATCCTTTCCAAAAATTTCCCCGTGAGGGCAACTGCTCCCCTAATTCATCTGCAAAAGGACAGGTATATTTTTGAGATATTTTTGTCCACGCTGTCAAAAATAAGTGTACAGGTATAAAAAGCAGTTGTGCCTCTTGTCAGACATCTCTGTGCTGCACAGCAGAACACAGAGCAGAATTCATCAGCTGTCCAGGGCTGTGCCAGCGTGGCTCCATGCCCCTCCTAGTGACCCATGCTGTTTGTGTCTGTCTCACAGATCAAGTGCCTTTTAGGGTAGAAACCTTCCCAAATGTGGGACCACACTCTTTCCAGTTCCTTCTGCAATTCTCATGGAGCAAGACCCATTCCAGCTCTGTCCCACCCCAAGTGGAAAGAGAAGCTGGTCCAAAGTGCATGTGCAGGAGACAGAAAGGATTATGAGAAGTGGGATCCTGTCTTATGGAGGGAGCAGCTATTTGGCCGTCATGCTGCTCATGCATATTTATACAAGTATTTTGGAGCTGTAGCTGAGCATTATTTTGAAAAGGGAGTTAATTGCATAAGTGTTTTAAACTCAGCTGACCATTTTTAGCTGGATTCATGTACACAAGCCCTTTACTGACCTGAAAGAAGGCATAGCTACCAATGAGGCTTTATTCTTTCATTTAAGTCATTCTAACAAAAGATATTTTTCTCTACAGTGACTCCTGTGGCAACAAACCCCATACCTAACTAGACTGGCACATGTCAGGTGTACCTGGCATCTTCACAGGTAGAAGTTGCTGTCTGCTCCGTACTTCCCTGTTTGTTTTGCATAGCTGGGAAGAGAGAAGCAGGCGTGCAAGAGGCTTGAAACTCAGCAGCACACCATGGCCATGGGCACATACACCGTGGCCTTTGCTTGTGTGTCCCCTGGAGACCTGAAACCCACCGCTGCCTTTTGCCAGGAACAAGGCCCTTCATTCATGAGAATTGCCCCCAGCTAAAAAAGCAGCCTCGTACCCACAGAAGTGCTTTGTGCATCCAGAAGGAAATAAACTCTATGTATACCCAGGCGCAGGCAAATCCCACAGAGTTTTTGAGTCAGCTTCTATTAATTTTATGTGGGAAGAATTTCATCTTTGCTCCTTTTTTTTTTTGTTTTTCTGGATTTTTATCCCCCTTCGCTGGGTGAGCCTGCACAGTGCAGGGCTGTGTTGTGCACAGATATTCACGCTAGCTGGAGAGCCAGCACAGGTCCCAAAAGAGGTACAGCTGCTAGAAAGGTCATAGTCAAGCTCAAGGCTGGGGTAATTAGCAGGAACGTCACCACTCTAAAAGGGTTCCTCTATTTTGGGACTCCAATCCCACAGTTGTGGCTGTGTCTGGTGTTGTAGAGACCTGTCAGGCACTTGGGAACTTGTGCACTGTGCTGGGTCGTGCGATGTCTCCATTGCGCATTGGAGATTTAAGTACCGTAGGTGGGTGCTTAAATTTGGGAGGAAGACTTTGGGGAGCTCTGTTTCCTCAATGGCAGTCATTCATTGCCTTAAATAAATTCATTGCCAGTCATCTTTCAGTTGTCCAGGGCAGGAAGATGGATGCGTGGCAAATAAAAGTAGTAAAAAAAATCCCACACTATATGTGTAATAATAAAATGTAAGCACACATGTTGATTTTTTTTTGGTGAAATTCAGCGCGTCTTTAAGTGCAAGGGGCAGCACGGAGCCCAGAGCGGTGGCACACACGCGTCTGCGTGTCAGTGCAGGCAGGCACTGGGAAAGGTGAGGTCTGGCTAATCCACCAGCCGAATAAACAGGAGTTGACTGTGTTGAGACAAGTTCAGAGATCCTGATGGCCCAAACTGAACTGAATTAATGGTGATTTTTCTTTTTTCTTCCTTTTTCTCTCCTCCTCAGGTGGAAGAAAGCTACTCTGCCGGCAGCCCTTCAAAAGGCCTTTTCTCAAAAGGGCTTCAGAACCGACCTTCCAGCCCCGTTTCTGCCCCTGTGAGATCCAAACATAGCCCCGGCTCACCCAAAACAGTGTTCCCCTTCCCCTACCAGGAGTCTCCCCCACGCTCTCCACGCCGAATGAGCTTCAGTGGGATCTTCAGGTCCTCCTCCAAAGAGTCCTCCCCCAGTTCTAACCCGTCTACCTCTCCTGGGGGCATCAAGTTTTTCTCCAGATCAAGAAAAAGTAAGAAATTGCTCATGTTATTTCAGGAAGATACACGGTACCTCTGGGCTTGGCCCATTCTTTACCTGCGGTAGTGAAGTAAGTGCAGATGAGGCATGTGCTAATTGTTCGTTATCGCTTTCACTGACCATGTGTTTTGGGTTTCTGACATGCTGGATATTAGGGTATGACATCTGCAGGGCCACGGACACCTATGCAGGGTTGAGGAGGGAAATCACGCTTCAAAGCTTTGCATACAAATCCTGCATCCACATTAGTGGGAATTTTCTGGGTGATGTCACCAAGGCTGGTTGGACATTAGTGCCGGGGCTCGAGAGCAGTTGGAGATGTTTGTGGGGTTTGTGGTGGAGGTGGGCACAGAAAGGACATCATCTCGGGAGCTAAGGGAGACTCACTTTTGTAGGCTCCATAGAGAATTTCAGCCGTTTTTTTTATTTGATATTTCTTTGCCCTATTGTAGGAGGGGAAAGAGACCTTTACTGGATAGAAGTAAATGATATGTGTTTCCAATCAAATGACCATTAAGGGAGTGTTTGAGCTCCTCTGCCAGAATATGAAAGGCATTGTAGACCTCCATGGTTCCGAGCACTTGCCTGCTTTATATCAGGCACAAATTACCTCTTTAGCAGCCCATGGGCTAACACACCATTAAGACTCAGAAATGAGCAGCATTGAGAAGAGGCTTCAGTTTTAAAACTTACTTGCTGAACAAAGGTTCCCAGTGCTGGTCTATAAACCCAAGGGCTTAGTGGCTATAGGATGGGGAGAGAGTTACAGGGGAAAGAGAGGAATAATATCTTGCCACTGGGAATGCTGGATTGTGAGACCACAGTGAGTTTTCCTTCTGTGAACAGGAGAAATAACTCAATGATAAATTGTTGTCAGATCTTCTGTGACAACATAGGTACAGAATTAGTGGTGCGTATACCTACGTTTGGCTATATGTTTCCTGCAACATACTGATAGCTTTCCGTGACTTTTAAATAGTATAGAGGGACCTTCTTGTTTCTCTTCATCAGAATTTCCCTTAAACGTGTTGGTTTTAATCAGAACAAGTACATTCATAGTGACTTTTGTGCACAAGAACAGAGCTATACAAACCCATATAGCATTTTCTTTATGTTTATCAGAAGTTCTGCTGCAGCTTAATTAAAATGGCATCTTTTTCAGTCCTTGCCTCTCTCAAAAACACCTTCAGGAGAATGATAATAGGAGACTCAGTGTTTCTGAAGGACTCCAAGTAGACTCCAAGCATCATTTCTATTCAAGGACATTTGTTCTCTCCTTAAAGTTCAAGTATGCTTTTTACGCTTCTCTCTTTTTCAAGCTTCACAATAGTCAAAGTCCGTTTAGGTCCATAGGTTTAAATATTGCATAGGCAAAATGCTGCTGATTGAGCACACAATGAAGGGCTCACTGCTGCGTGAATAACAGCAATATACACTGCATAGCAAAACCATCTTGTGACTTTTTAAGCAAGTTACCCAAGAAAACAGCACTGTTTAAGTCCTAGCTAGGTACAACAGAATATTAAAAAAAGGAATCTTCCAGTAGTCAGCAAAATCCTTTTGATAAGGTCACATCACTGTCACAGGAACAGGCTTGGAGCGGGGCCACGCTATTTTTGAGCTAACAGAAGATACCCATGACCCTGCTGCTCCAGAGATGGTTGCAGGAATTGCTCTGGGCTTGGGTGTTTGTGGTCTTTTGTTTTTCAGGGAGGAGGGACAGCCGTTTGGAAAGGGCGTGATGATTAAAATTGGTTCTTAAGTTGATAACTCTTCCCATTCTGCAGCTTTCTGCAAAACAGAGCATTTCTTACCAGGTGCTTTCCCATCGTTTAACTCTCTTACAGAGAGACTAATGCAGATACATACCCTTCACTACCATGTTAAAGTTGTTTTTATTCAGAATGTGCTAAACAGGGGTCAGTAATGAATTACACTCTTGGGGTTTACTATATTTAACTAAACTTTATTGGATTTTATTTAATAAAACCTTTTCAGGACTTCAGGAAATGTGTGGATAACCATTTCTGTTGTATTATGTAGTTTTTCACAAGCAAAAGTTTTGCATTCTGCTACTTTGCAAATAAAGAATGACCCCATGTATTACAAAACACTAAGTTAATTGGTTACATCCCACTCAAAACAAAGTCTCTGTGGCTTGAACAGCATATCCTGAGTGACAAGACTTCTCAGAGGCTCCTCAGACCAGATATCTCAGACCTTTGCGCAGATGCTGCGCTGAAGAACTCTGAGAAGAGCTAAAGCAGCACGTGGCTCCCCGTTTCTGGAGGTGCATAAATGCTTCACTGCTCAAAATTGTCACAGCCTACGTGATTAAAATCCCATTTTCTCAAGGAGCTTGGGATAAAAGTGAATGGGACTTAAGTTACTTTATCAGTTCTGAAACTGTGAGTGCATCGAAATCAGATGGACTTGCCATGCTTGCCTGCCTTTACAGCCCTGCTGGTGCTGGGTTCGTAGTATTAAAATGATAATTAACTGTGTGCTGGGCTGCATTAGGAGGATCATCACCAGCAGGTCAAGGGAAGTCATCCTCCCCCTCTGCTCAGCACCTGTGAGACACATCTGCAGTGCTGGGTCCAGTTCTGGGCTCCCCGGTACAAGAGAGATGGGGACATACTGGTCCAGCGAAGGGCCACTACATTGGTGAAGGGCTGGGGCATCTGGTGCAGGGGGATGAAGAAGGAGGAGAAGATCTTTTTGCTGTCTTCAGTTACCTAACAGGGTTATGGAGAAGGCAGTGCTGGGCATCTCAGAGATGCCCAGCAAAAGGGCAGGAGGCTGTGAGGGAAACTCCAGGCAGATGCAAGAAACGTGTTCTTGATGGGGGTGACACAGCATTGGAGCAGAGGTCCTGAGGGACTGTGAAATTGCTGCCCTTGCAGATTTTAATAAATCGATTGGGCAAGGCTCTGAGCAGCCCCGTTTAAAGTTGAAGCCCTGCTTTGAGGAGAGGTTGGACCAGGGAGCTCCAGAGGTCCCTCTCAGCCTCGGCTCTTCTGGGAAACTGCACTGGAGCCTTCCCTTTGAGTTTATAGCTAATCTGTATTTTATCCAGGCAATCTGCAATTTAAAAAAAGTGCCAGGTAAAAGTTGACAGGATTTGGGGGGTGTGGGGGGGGTTATACCCCCTGTTTACCTGAAATGAGGCTGTGCTGCACTCATTTCCCTATCATCATGGAGCAATATGTGGGGGAATTACATGCAGTCTTTGTTTTAAATAACATACCCCGTCTTCCCTCCACTTCCTCCTCCCACGCATTGTTGAAAACACAGACTAACCTGTTACTCCGCATATTCCTTGTTTTTCTTGGAAGCAACTTCTTCCTAGCTTGTTTTCATTTTAAAGGCTATGTGTGGTATTCACAGCGCTTTCTTTCCCATGTAGTTGCTGTTTTCCCAGCTCAGTTATTTTGCCTTTTGAATATATGCAGTTTAGGAAGGGCATTAATGGTTCGGGTAGGACGATATTAAAACAGAAAGTGATTTGCAGACAAGAGGCTTAAAACATTTTCCACTTAAGGCTGGGAGTTTAAAGCTCTTTCTCATTTTTAATATTGTATCACTTGTTTTGGCAATAGCCAAAAGCTTGTCTTTGTGTCTTTTCCCTTTGGTTACCCCAGTTCAGCATCTGGTCACAACCCCAAGGCTCTGATCTGACAAAAGATTTGCCTTTAAAGGAAAAATACCTTCCCACAACGTGTACTTGGCTGCCAGCCACTTCAGGTATTTTGTAAGTACAGCTTCAAAACAGTGAACTGCTGGCTGGGGCTCCATGTCCAGTGTCCCACCTTTGAAAAGGCAACAAATCCACCTTGGGCCCCTCCTGACAGAGGCTCTGCAGGGACTTTTTCAACTCCTTCAGTTTGGGAAATTCACCGCAGAAAAGTCCAAGACAGCTCTTTGCGTGTCGGGTTTCTGTACAAGTGTTTTTACATTTAATTCTCAGCTTTCGATTTCTTTTTTGCCTGAGAATTTCTTTACAGCAGCACCGTTAGAAGGATAATTGAAAACTGAGTATGGATTTAGGATGAATTAAGCTTGGCTTTGAGCTGGTGCAGATGACTTGCTAATGCTGATCCCCCGTGCTATGAAGCTTGGTAGATGCAGTCCCACCCAGCACTGCCCACTTTACACCTCCCAATGCCAGGCGCCTTCTGCAAGCAGAGACTTGGCTCTATGAGATGTAGAGCTCGGTACCTGGGTTTACCCGTCATCGTGGGCAAGTGAGTGGCTGTGGAACATTGAGCAATTACATTTTAATTGTTTGTAGATGATTGAATATGAAAAAATGAGTAAATTGCAGTGACCTGTAGCTAACAGGAGGCTTCTACAGAGCTGACACTGATTTCCTAGACGTTTTGCAGGGACAACAGGAATGAAGGATGAGTGAAGAGGTACAAGTTGAAGTTTGAGGTGCTGTGAAAAGTGACTTCAAAATTGACATTGTGGAACTGTTTCTTAGGTTTGCTCAAAACTACAGGAACTGCTGTCATGAGGAACAACTTGGGACCTGGTGCTCTAAAACGTTTTTGAGTCTTAGCTGTGACGGGAATGCCTTTCTCTTGTGTGTCAGTTTGCATGAGCAGGTATGATGCTAAGAGAAAGAAGAAGTGGCACAAATTTACTCTCAGTAAAGCAAACTAAGGTGATCCAAAGTAAACATGGGAGACATACACTGGGGGAAAACACAATTCAGATTGCACTTTTCCATGGTCTTGCAAGAGCTCTCCCTTCAGAGCCAATACATACGCAAA
Organism: Chroicocephalus ridibundus; assembly: GCF_963924245.1. Taxonomy (NCBI): domain Eukaryota; kingdom Metazoa; phylum Chordata; class Aves; order Charadriiformes; family Laridae; genus Chroicocephalus; species Chroicocephalus ridibundus. Next base: position 7,839,640 of record NC_086285.1, on the reverse strand, counting down.
TAAATGAGGAGACCTTTATTTTAGTGAGTGGGAATTACAGAGCTACCCCTGCAGATAGGCTAAAATCAAGTACCCTGAATATTTTATTCAAAGTACATGGTTGTATGAAATTTAAGTCATTAAAATGTAGTTTTTTCCATGGCGCTGAATGCCCTGTTTGAAGGGCAGCAGGGCATTTTCCAGTCCTGCTTCCCCTTCCAAAAACATCAGTTCAAGTAACAGCAATACTCAGGACACATTGATGGTGCTGCCAGTTTTAACAGCAAAGGAAATCAATTAAAAGGCTTCCATTGACTTAAAGCTTTGGGTTGCAGTGAATGGGATCAAAAGATAAATTTAGCTCAGAATTAAAGGTTGTTTACAGAACTTTGAATCAAAAATTAGGCAGGTTTCAAATGGCTTGAAGCTGGTGGTCAGATTTGAATCACAGTGAACTTGCACTATATTTGAGGAAAGAGATGATTTTCAATGTAAGGTTTTAATTTTCTGCCCTCTCTTAGTAATTTTTCTCCTTCTGAAATTCAATACTACTAACTGTGGTGCCTAAAATAATGCAAAAGGAGGGCTCCTGGTCCTCTAATAATAAAGACCCAGATTGTAGTTTTTCAGAAGACTGTGAGATGCAATACAGAAAGGTTGTTATATTTTATTCATTCTAATAATTTATGTTCTTGGAGAAGATTTTGTGGTTAGGCTATGCCCTCTATAAGAAAAGCTTATGACTGTACTAGTTTTTACCCATAGATGGAGCAAGCAGCTCTCATTTCCAATACCTCAGGGAAGAAATGGGGAAAACCCTGACGGGTTTCATGTTGCCACATTCAGCCCTGCTCCCCTGAAGGCCTCCTGACTGTGGCTGATCAGTGCTAAGGCTTTTCTTCAAGCTTTAAACAAAAATTAATTTCCTCTCGGATTTTAATACGTATTCATGTCATTTAGGTAACAACTTGCAGTGACGTGGGGTTTAGTCCGAGACAGGCTGTTGTGGAGGGTCGGCAGCTGAGTGCACACATTTCATGTACCATTGGCTCAAACTATCGCCCACCGTTACTCTTGAGGAATACCTTCCTGCAACACTTGGAGCCATGTGATGGGCTGTCCTCCCTCATGCCAGCTGCTGGAGTCTGTGTTTGGATTTTTCTTTGGTAAAGTCTTGGACTCTCCCAGCCTTTGGACCACAGCTGTAGAGAATCATCAGTTATAACCTGCATTGGGATCCTGGATAGCTGAGGCCACTTTCATAATCATTTTTCCATCCATGCTCACAGTTCCCCTGCCTTCTGAATGGACGGGCAGGTGGGATGCCGGAGGGAAAGGCTGTGGGGCAGCTTTGATTTCTGGCTGTGACTACTCTCGCCATGCAGGACAAGTGGAGCAGGTTGTGGAAGGACAGGGCTGCTCGGTCCAGTTACACCTTGGGAGGGTGGTGTAGGTTCTTCCACCGTCATCCCATGAAAGCTAGGAAAGCAGCAGAGCCATTTGTCTTGCTTTCTTTTCCAGTGCTGCTGCACAAAACCATCTAATCATAATTTTTCAAGCTTGCATTGCCTGGAGAGACAGACAGGGGGACCAACACTCTTCATTTTGGTCTCGTCTACACTAGAAAAATGACTTTTTGCAGGCAACATGTGTCAGCACGGCTGCAGCTGAGCTGGTGCCATAGACAGCTTTGCATAGCCAAAGACCAGCCACATTCAGGACCGTTTCTCCTGCCAGTTACTGACATCTGCTATTAGCAGCAGATGATTTTTCCAGTTAAAATGTGCCCATGGTGGTTGGTCTTAGTTTATTTGGAGATATCTTTCAATGCGCTTGCCATTTCACCTTAGTTCCCCATGGTCAGTGTTATCTGCATAGGTGGAGTACATCCGGTGTGCTTTTATATTCCTTACCACTATTTCTAGGCAAGAAGGATTTTTCAGACTCTCTTCAAATTGCTAATGATTTAGATGCAATGATGCAAAGAAAAAGGGAAGATTTTCAGTCTCTAATTTTCATCTGTAGGGTATGGGACAGAGCTGTGACCGGATTCATTCCCATCTTCTATCTCTTTCCTGGGGTTTAAACTATGGAACGTGCTATAAATGATCAGACTTTTAAATAACAACCAAGTTACTATTCCTTGTGATCTATAGACAAGACCTCAGTCTCTTTTAGAGACTGCTGCTGGCAAGCAGAGGAAATAGAAACTGCAGTTTGAACATCTCCAAGGGTTGATGAACCCTGGTGGCCTTTTGCTGCGTGTCTTCTTTATGTCCTTTGATAAGAGAGGTCTGCAGAGCGGTGCTCATGTGCAGGTGACTTTGTTCCCCCACAGGTAGTAACGTAAGCAACAGTAAAGCTAAAGAGAGAGTTTTGAAGTCTCAAGCTGTCTAACCACAGCAAACCATTTGGAAATAAGTTGGGGGGGATTTTTTTGTGGCTGTGGGTTGTTATGTTTTTTTAAATTACCTGTAGTTTAAAAATCCAGGAATACACGTAGGAGCAGATTTTCAAACATATTTAGGTGTCTATTTTCCATTTAGATCAATCATTTCAGAATTTGGTCCCTAAGTATTTGGTTAGAAGTGCTGGAGAAATCTTGTTGATTTTAGTAGGTTTGTTCACACATTTAAAGTACATTGTTTTATCTGAATCTTGGTGAATACTTGTCGTCATCCCATTGAAAATGCGTTGTGCATCTGAGCTCTTTTGGTACGTGGTTAGGGTCTGAAGTATTATTAATCACTTAAGGTATCAGATCCAAGCTTTCTCAATATCATGGGTTGTCTCTTTCTTAGATAAAGTCCATGGAAAATACCTCAAAAATGGGCTGAATAAATGTGATAAATGTTGAGTCAATCAGTTTTCTGATCTGGAAAAATACGGAATGAAAGGACCTGACTACGATGCAGAAAAATGCGTAGGGTTGGGAATATGGTATGTGTAGTATTTTAAGTATAGTTAAATGCCAGGCTCGATCCAGCAGCCTGTAGTTCTTTTGTAGCCCTTGTTGGATCAGTGTGAGTTTTGACTGAGCTGGGACCAAATAAAACCATTGTTTTTAAAAAGGAAATAAAACCATAATAATGACGGTAAATCGCTGTGAATTGTGAGAGTCAATAGGGCGAGGTGCTGATCGCTCCCATGTCTCACGTTTGCAGGGCTTAATGGAAATGAGCTTTGCTTTACGCAACCTTTGGGGCTGTGAAAGCATCTCGAAGGAGAGCCCTGGTGATAATCAGTGATTAAACTGAGGGGGTTTTAAAGACTTCACACGGACTCTGCTACTTGCCTGCATGGATGATTAGATTTGTTCCCTGCTTTCACTTGTGTATTTTGTTGTCCCATTGACCTTAAAGCCAGCCGAAGGCAACAGCCCTCTTTTGGGCCACAGGGCTGTGAATGTGGGTGGATGGGGAGGGACTCGGGAGCCAGCAAGGCTCCTTGGCGGGTTGAGCAGGGCACTGGCCACCTCCAAGCAAGGCAGAGGGCTCTGCAGCCTCTTCTGGGAGAGCTCACGTGCACTAATTATCACCTCACCTGGTAGTGACTGAGTAGTTTGAGGAGATGAGATAGGACTTTTAATGGACCGTAATGAATTTAAGGACTCTAATGCCTTCAGAGACCCTTGTAGTCTTCTGTACTAGCCCAGGAGTATGAGAAGGGCTGTTCACATTTGATTCATTCCATTCTAATTCGGTCAGTTGTCAGGGCACTTCACAGCGACTTTGGAGTTGTCGTTGGCCTATTTGATGTGCACAGCAAACTTAAATGCAGGTTGGTTGTTACTGGGAAGAGGGGATGTAGAAAAGCACAGAAGATCTCTCCTAGTACAAAGCTGTGCATGGGACCAGGTTTAGGATTTGTTTTCCTCACTGCCATAGTAAGTCAGATAAATATCAGGCTGGATTAGGAGATCTAGGAAGAATCCTTTTGTACTTGCAGTTTGACAGAAGTGAAAGGAAATTGTGTAATACCAAGGTTACATTAACTTCACTGATCTGACTAATTCCCATACTCCTGAATCTGTGTAGCAGAGCTAAGTCCTTCCATGCTGCTCTCCATTTGACTAAAGTCAGATCACGTTTCCTTTGTCAAAGCAGAGGAGAACAAAGATGCCACTTTTTAAAATTAATTGGTTTAGGATTTTCTAGCCCAGTGAGTTAATTGGTTTGGATTTTATTGTGCTTAAAATAATCAACACATCAGCTGGAGGAGGCTAGAAGTCATGTTCTTAGTTTAAAATAAAAAGAGGACAGGCAAGGTCTTCTACTCATGTCATAAAATGAGTCTCAGGTCTAATTTTTGGACATTGACCCATTTGTTCCCAACCATCAGAACCTTTACAGAAATTTGTTTGAGTAATGTATCCTGAATGGGATAATATGTGTATTGGGAGGGAGTAACTGTCATTGCAGATGCTTTGATAGTCCAGCAAAACTTCTGACAAGGTTCCCTGGCACAACGTGGGACATACTGAATGAAGGACGACACCATGCAGAGGACCCAAGTCAGGTTCGGGAAAGCATTTTATTACTCACAAGCACACATATGCACGTTAGCTGGAGGACCATGCTCCCCAAGGTTTGCACCCTTTTTGGACTTGCAGGATGAGGGTTGTAAAATGCTTGGAAGCCCTGGCTGTGCTTTGCCAGCTGGCACATGAGGTGGTTTGTGCTGCAAAGTGGGCGTGTGTGGATGCTCTACAAATTAAAGTGCAAAGGATGGGGCAGAGAGGTGAGGATTCGTGGTGGGTAGAGTGAGGAGCTGTGATAAGTAAAAATGTGGTAGTGAATGTAAATTTGAGAGTAATGTCCTGAATAGCGACCTTTATGAAGGGGAGATTTTAGTCTCTAGAGTCAGCTGTATACCACAAGCAATAATCTGTAGCTGGTATTCTCCCCGGGTTGTTTCTCTTTGGTCCATTTTCTGGATGTCAGAATTTGTTATCCAGCTAAACGGCTAAACCAGCGCATCTACAGAGCATTGCTGGAAAGGTTCAAATGTCAGGAACTAAGTGATTTATGACAATCCTAAAACCACTGAGCCAGCAATGAGCTTACAAAGGTCCCTGTGCCTGGGATCTCTGGGGTGGATCAATAGACTAACTGCCCGCTCCAGGGCTGGCTGGTTCTGACATGGAGCGCTAAGTGTTTAATAAAATCTAAACAGGATCTTTCTTAGTTTATTTTTTAAAAAATAAAGGGGGGCTGTGGATTTTTTGGGAGTTGTGGGTTGTTTTTTTTTTTAAAAAAGAAATTATTTTCTTTCTTCATGAGTTTTCTGCTATGTTCATCTATGTCACAGTTCATCCAGAAGACCCTTCTCCATCTTTAATAAATTCTTATCTTAGATTAAGGAAAAATATTAATCTGTGTGTACTTGATATGCGAAACAAATACTTAGCATCTTTGATGATCAGCCATCAAAACACCTCGATTTCTTAGTTAAACTATTTTGAAGCTTGCCTCGGTGTTTCTATAAGCACATTTTATTGATAGGCAACTCCAGTGGTTTCCAACAGGGTTTCTTTGTAGTTTGCTTCTTGCAGCATCGCCTGCCGCTTGCAACTCTCAGAGCCTGAAATGTAAGTGCAGCTTCGAAAGCCCCCGTGTAGGTGTGTGACACAGGACTGTGGTGACAAGTGCGTGTGGGTAGCTACGCCAGACAGAGCCACACTGTGTGAACCCAAACTGCATCTCCCTGGGAGCTCCTACACGACTGTGAAACATAGGTGCCCTCCTGTGGGCATCCTGCTGCTCCTCCTGGCTGTATGGAGGTGCCTTGCCTGCCTGGAGATGCGTTGATTTAGGTTTTGAGCAGGATGCTAAGGACCTTTTATTATGCCTTTTTTTTTTTTAGTGTTTCTAAACCCATTCAAACTGCAGGGGCTAAAAACATCCCTCCTTCCGACATGTGTAACAACAATAATTTCAGCAGTTGTTCAGGAAACCAACTTCTGCCCTCATCCCAGGAGGGTTTGCCATTGCCCCCAGGTGAGGATATGGCCCTCAATATGATGATAGACATTTAATTGTGTTGACAAATACATGGACCCTCATGCAACTAATTTCTGCTGGGGAAGGCATGTGGAGATTAGCCGTTAATGATATGTTCTTCAACAAATGCCATTATTTGGGAATCCTGAGCGTTTTGTTACAGGGTCACTGTGAACGTATCTGCTTTATCGCCTGCCTGAGCTGGGCGGAAGGTTTGGTGTCAGATTTGTTTGCTTAACCTCAGTATAAGGTTTCCATAGCTCTTCATGTTCACGGTCTTTCCATGGATCTGTTTAATGGTGAGTGAACTGCACTTGGCAACCTGAGCCGTAACTCCAACAGGATGATGCTGTTTGCAGTTATGCGGCCGTTCCAATTCCTCTTGCATGCCGATGTGCCCCCCATAGCACCAAGCAGCCAGAGGCCAAAACTGGCTTTAATCCATGCAAAATAAAAAATGCATATCTAAATGCTGTGAAGGTCAAAACTTTCTGGAGAGGAAGTGACAGAATTGCAGATGGACTAATGCTTAATAGTGAAATGAGAGTAGCTACACATGACAAATAGTGGCCGTGTTATTTTTTCTGTGTTTAGCATTTATATTAAACGCTTGCCTCTTTCATGTGTCATGCAATCCTAGAATCATAGAATAGTTTCAGTTGGAAGAGACCTTTAAAGGTCATGTAGTCCAACCTCCCTGCAATGAGGAGGGACATCTTCAACTAGATCAGGTTGCTCAAAGCCCTGTCCAACCTGACCTGGAATGTTTCTAGGGATGGGGCATCTACCACCTCTCTGGGCAACCTGTAAAAAGTAGAGTTTGCTAGAGAAATGCTGAGCTTGGCCATATTCAGTGCACCTTGAAGAATTTCTGAAAGACAAGAAGCACGAACGGCAGATAAAACACGTAGCCAGGTAATAAAAATGGGGTTTTGGCAGAGGAGTCTTCAGCAGCAGCGCTTGATTGCAATGCAGCACTGGCCTAAACTTGTTCAGGAGAGCGAACCTCAAAAATGAATTGACGTGAACATTAAGATGAGCGGGTAGCTGAATTTTTTCATCTTTTAGAAGAAAGTACTGCTCCTTCCAGCAAAGCTAATTAAAATGTGGCTTCTGCCCACGCAAAGATCAAATTCTGCTATATTATGTGTATTTAAACACATCTGATTTACTACATCTGACTTTTTCAGCATGACACCGGGGAAGATTTGACCATTGGGCTCTGAATGCAGTGAACAATTTCCAGACTTGAATGCCTGAAGTTAATCCTTGCTGAGACGCCTAAGACAGTTGACTTGGGGAAAAAAAAGGACATTCTTAACTAAAAGAAAAGAAAAAGAGAAGAAAAAAAGAAATATTTTGGCTAAGTTCAGCAATATTTGCTAGTTACCCCTATGAAGGTGGTGAGCATTAAGGAATAGTTTCCTGCCTGGGCTTCTAAGTGTTGGGTTTTGTCCTTCAAAGCCAGAGGAAAGCCCTTACTTCCAATGCGATCAAAGGCACTCTCATTGACAAAAGCCTAATTATGACCCTTCCCTCCTTAAAAACGTAAATAGTAAGTAATGAGGATTATTGCCGATCTGACATCTCGTATGTTCGCTGGCGTTCACAGAAAGCTTTCAAGCAAATGGTGGGGATTAGTGCAAACCAGTTTGTACAGCTGTCTAGATTTTGTTGAATCAGAAGCCCAGCCTGCAGAAAAAATACGTGGATTATCAGCAAATACTTACCTAGTGGTAAGGGAAGACAGGCAGGGACAGATGTTCTGAATTTAGAGAAATGGTCAAAGTCATGGCTATGAGGTAACAGATAAGGGCTTCGTTGCAGTAGTTAGGAACATTTTTCTTTTTCCCTGGTTTTCTTTATTGTAGAAACAAAGGCCAAAAAAGAAACTGAGATTTAGAATTTTTCTTAATTGCATTAATGTATTTAATTAATAGCCATCTCTTTGGTATTCCTTTGTGATGGGCCATAATTCCTTCAGATTTGCTTAACAGAAGTGGATTTATGTGCTCATATTATCCAGGCCATTGGGGCAAAGACTGTGTAAATGAAAATGCAAAAAAAAATAACAACGTCTTATTTCCGCATGTTCTGTGGAACATCTCCATGTAACATATCCATGTAACATGCAGTCAGATAAACCCTGAAAGACAAGATCCCCCCAGATTTGGGGTTGTGGTGGTGATGGTGGGCTGGGGTGGAGTTTCTGTGTGGGGGAGATGTCAGGGTGGTTTCTGTCCCTGGCCCCAAGCTCATGTTTTGCTTTTTCCTTTAACCAGAGAGTTTAGAGGTGATGAAAGGAGGTGAAATCTCAGAATTTTTTTTTAGAGAGTAAGCCCTGGTGAGGACTCGAGGATGGTGGCTCCTCTGGGATTGTCCCCAACCTTGGAGGATGGTGCTGGAGGAGCATGCGGCCATCACAGAGGGTGAAATTCAGAGTAAGGCACCTCGTTATGTGTGGAGGAGATCTGGGTGGCTGCAGCCACCTCAGTGACCCAGGAGAATTTGTGTAGCACCAGGGGATCCACAAGTTAGAGGAGGGGGAGAGTGAGAACCCTTGGGAAACTGGCCTTAGGTCAGCTCTTTCTCCAGCTGTAGTTTCTTGGCATGGGTTTTGTTAAGGCATGTCACTGCAATTAAATCACATTAAAGTCAAACAAGCTGCTGATGAGCACTGGTCAGAAGTCACACTGCTGTTAAACTGACCCATCATTTCGGGATGAACTTTGAGGCAGCGTGGCTGGAACTCGGTTTGGAGTAGCTGGAAGCCACTGTGGCAATCACAGGAAGCCCCCATCGCCTCTCCACTTGGAAAGCCGGGATATGGAGAGAGTGAATATTGTTGGTGGAGGATTTTACAAAGCAGACAGCTGTGCTGCAGAATGGGAAACTTAAATCTGCTGCATGCAGCTGCTTCCCTGGGGAGCCCAGCTACAAAGCAAGAGAGCGGGAACGCCGACAGAGCACGGACCTGCACCAGCTGTGCTGCACCTTTAGCCACAGTTTGGCTCTAGTGCAGCCGAGAGAACCAAGAGAGGGTCCAGCTGCCATGGGCTGGGCTCAGGGTCTTGCCTGCGCTTGGAAAAATGACCTGGAGAGCATGATCTTCGGGATTCACACCATCATTTTCACTCTTTTATTGGATTTTGTGTTGAAGAAGAGGTGTGCAGTTGGGAACTGGTGAGTCTCTCTCATACACTTGTGCGTGTTCAGTGTGAGCATCCTCGCACTGCCTCCATGCACCAGCTTTTGCATCTTCAGACCATCCAAATGCTCTTACGGTTCCCAGCCACAAGAGGCTAGGGGAAGGCAACAGCAAAAGGCATCGCCACAAGACAAGACTGTTGAGTCATCTCCATCTTTCTTTCCACTGTGTATCGCTTTGTCCAGTCCAGTTTTAAAGCTGAAAAGAAGAGACGTGGTATTTTTAAGGGCTTGTTTCTGCTTCAAGCTTTCCATCTGTTTTTTGACAGCGTCCATAGAGTTCCCATGTAAATTTTTTACCAGTGGTTAAATTGCAGGATTGGGAGTGCCATGGCAGAAAGGTGTCTCCTCTCTGCAGAGCTGTCAAAGTTGGCACAGTGTCTAAACTCCCATCACATCATGCTGTGATGAAAGGGGAAGCAGAATTATGCTGCACAGATGAACCTCACGTGTTCACCACTTTGTGGTTGACATCCCTTGGAAGGAGTTACGAGGCTGTGTTCCATGTTCTTGTTGTGTTCAAACTTTATTTGCTCTCTTGAAGTGATGTTGTTATGATGTTTAGTGTATCGATAGGTGGATTTTTTTTCGGAGGAGCAATTCCAAGGAGCAGGAGAGTATGCCCTTTGCTTCAGTGTGGCTAATCCGAGTCATTCCCCAGTGCAGAAGGGCTCTGCGGAATGGGGCAACAATCTTTATGATGGGATTGTTAAAGAGTTGGCTGCTTGCGTATTCAAAGCCTGTGACATTATTAAGTAAATAAAACAAGCGGCAGTGAAGAAAGTATCTGAACAGCACGTCATTTCCTTTGGAAAATAACCCCGCAGGGTGCTGTAACCTGCTGCTGTGGAGCACCAGGATAACTGTGCATTGTTCCTCACTTAGGAACAGTGTCAGGGACCAGACTGGAAAAATGATCTGTAATGGATTTTTTAATTCTCTGTCATCCAGCTGCCAGGAAGAGGAGTTTTGTGCTGTATTTTGTATATTCACTTTGGTCCTGTTTCTGTTTCTGCCCGAAGCTCTCTCTCAAGTCCTTCCAAATTCTTTACCATAAAAGATAATAAAACACTACAGCCCTTCACTAACTGGCAGCCAGAACTGTTTCTTCAAACACTGAGGCACAAGTCAGACTGGGAGCACGACAGCAATAAGAGGAAAGACCGGGGAAAATTCGCTTCCCTTCAGAGTAGCTGCATTTTTGCCATCAGTGAAAAGCTGGAATCCACCCACTGGAATGAAAAATTAGCAGGTACTTAATAATGCTCTTTTTTTTCCCAAGATTCCGTGGACACCTACCAGGAATGATTTACTGTAAGCATCCCATGAAAGCAATGTTAAATCTTGCTGCTTTCTGCTTTGGAGGTCACGGAGAGATGGCTGAGCAAACCTCAGCAGGGGCAAATGAAAAGCATAAAATACTGTCACGGGCCACAGTAAAGAAGGAGCCAAGTCTTAATCACATAAACAGATTCTCATATACTTTCCCCATGCTATTTTATAAAGTGCTTATATAACTGAAAAGATTAACCTTGGAAAAAGAAGGCTACAAAAATATTTTTACGGCTTCTTATTTATGGCTTTACTATGGTTGAGGAATTAGTTTGCATTTTACAAAGCCAAAAAGTGGGGGAGGAGAGAGGAGGAGGGATCTGAATAAGGAGAGATATTTGCACGGCTCTCAGAATATTAAAGAAAAACTAAAATCCCAAGGAGTTACCGCTGTCAAATGCAGACACGCAGGCAAATCCTAGACTGGAGCGGGACTCAGTATCCAGGCAACGTCAACATTTTTTGCTAAGCTACTGCCAGCGCTGCTGACAGCTTTTGCCACTTTATGGTCACATTAAAAAAAGAAAATGCCTGACATCACTGAAGTTCTTTCTTAGAAATTAATTTCTCATCCGTCCAGCAGATGCAAGGCTCAGCAACACGGGGCACATGCACGTCTTGCAAAAATTCCAAGGGAGAAAACCTTTGATGAGTTCACGGCTGGGAGGGTGTGTGGTTCCTTGTTTCTCTCTAAACCTGGCACTTCGTTCCCCCCAAATTTTCTTATCCTCTCCTTTGGACACAGTTACTTACTGTGCATTAGGGAATGCATCACGTTTGATTAAGCCATTTGTAGGCAACTTCTGCCACTGCACTATGGGTTGCAGGATTAGAGGAGCCCTTTGCTGTGCTAAGAAAGCCTCCACCTCTTCTTTCCTAGTTCCCTTTGCATGATGCAAAAGCCAAGTGGGTAAATGAGGCTAGGAAGTTCATTAGTATGCTACTAATGTTAATATGTGAAGGGGAAAAGCTCTTGCATTTGCAAGGGGTGCAAAGATGCACCCCATCTTACAGGGGTAAGGTGGGATAGATGGGGGCAGAACACATACAGCCCGATGGGCTCAGTGCCACCAGGCTCTGGGGACCATGCTGCACGGTAGGTAAAGAAAGGACACCAGTTCGCTGTGTCCACTTACCGAAATGCAAGTATTTTCTCTCTGGAAGTGTTAAAGCTGAACCTTTTCTTGGAGCTGAGAAATTAAAACTGTGTTGAGGAGCCAGCCTCGTTGTTCGCCGTGGACCAACGCAGGGAGCACTGCGCACTCCCCAGGCACGGCTGCACGTTTTGTGCTTTTGGAGTAAAAACCAAACCATTGTTCACCTTGGGAAGCACCTTGTGATGGCAACCAAGAAAAGGTTGGTAAGACATACAGAGCTTCCCGATCATTTCATTAAGGTCAAGTAACGCAAAACCCCAGTAAAACTTGTTGCTAAACATGAAGATGTTTAGCTCGCTGCTCGCTAAGTAGCTAAGCATATTAGCGGGAGGTGCAAGGGGAGCTGCTAAGCTGCAGAAAGTCTTTCAGACTCTGCTGGTGCCTCACTCCATCCCTCCCACGCCCGATTTGTGTGGGCTGTGATGTGGCATGTTTGTGCGGGCAGGGAGGGTAAAGGCTGGGGCAGGAGCATCCCCCTCTGCTCCCGGCTCCCCCAGAGCTCCGTGTGTGACTCTGAGCGGATCTGCTCCAGGTTTTGGTGAAGTTCTTTTAATTACTGTAGTTTAAGAATGTGGATTTTGTAGCAGGTGACTGTAAATAGGGAGGGCTGAAGGGTGCAGGGGGAATGTGAACGACCTGATTCAGGCTGGCGATGCTGAGGGCTGTGACTCAAAATAAAGACCAGCAGGACCTTCCTTGTTAGTGCTGTGCTTGACACAGGAGCTTGTGTTATGTCTTTTAACATGTGCAGGGAAAAAAAAAACTTGGAAATTGATATAAAGAGTTCTTGAGAAGCTCAGTTTTGCTGGTGATGAGCCCGATTTTTGCTACTGAGGCTGGTGGGAGTTTGGTCTCTGGGGCTGGGGGTTGATGCTCTCTGCCCTGCGTTTGCATTGCCCCACTCCGAGCAATTCCTGAAGGCACGGGGATTTTGCCATTTGCCTTTGAACGCATTGTCTTGTAATGGATGTAGGCAGCAAATAAACAGGAAGGAAAGCGAGAAACCTGTGGTCACTGTTAAGTATTTACTTCATCTGCTGTAGGTCTTTGTTTAAGATTTTTAGTTATCTTTCTGGTTAATAGGGGCAGAAAAGGGATTGGTCTAAGCATGAGACTCTTGCAGTGCAGTAATGCACGGCATCTGAAGATGGCATTTCATGTGAAGCTCTTGCAGAGACGATGGGAGTTATCCCTGGTTGTGCAGTGGCCCAGCAGCAGAGCTGAGAATAAAAGCGAAGTCTCTGAACTCCTTACTCAGCCCCTCCTCTGCCCTATCAGTATTTTACTATGGCTAGAAACAACCTACCTGGTTTTCAGCAATACGTAGTTTGGAGCAGTAGTTTCTGTTCATGTCTATTAGCACAGATGTTTTAATATTTTTTGCTGCAGTGACGCACTTGCAAATAAGATGACTGTCAGACTTGCCAGGCCTTATTGCTAGCTGCCAAGGTGATGACGGAGGATTTTTTTTCCACAAATATGTACTATGTAATAATAACAAAAGTATTCAGTCGGTACCACTGATGGGTTTCTACAGGCTGTTTCAGGCAACCTTGACTCTGAGAGCCAGAATTGCAACAGGCTGCATTATGGAAAGCTCACAGGACTGTGTTAGGAATGTGCCCCTGAAAATGAAGGACTAAGGGTGCAGGATGCTTTTGGGGCAGACCAAGAAATTCAAGAGTTGGGCTTTGTGCTGTTGGATATATCCAGAGCTCTGTAAACATAACGCTGAGTCTCTGCTTTGATTCTTGATGTGGAATTTAAACTGATTCATGATGTTAGAGCTACTTGGCAGAGTGTGTTCTAGGGTAAGCACTGAAGCCACTACAAGGTGCCGACCTTTGACAAGATTTGGGAATCTTGTTCAACAAGTTCTGCTCAGCCTTGGTATTAGTTTAGATCATTTTCGAATGACTTTACAAGATACAAATAGTAGCGTGATTGGCCCGATGCATTGCTAAGCTAAATCACCACTAAAAGAGATTTCCTGGTTCCAGAAGTCTCTCCTCAATTTGAGGCTTGATGTGTTTTGATGAAGTGAACGGGGAAAGATGCTGGCTGCAAATTAAGTGTCAGCCTGAGAACTGTGTCAAGCTGGGATGTGCCTGATCATTGGCACTTGCCTTCTGATTCACAAGGGTATCCTAAAACCTAAATAACCAAGGAGGTGTTGTGCAAGGAGTTACCGTGAGGTGCCTCTTCCCCACTCCGTCTCTGGCTTTCAGGCCGTCCCCCCAAGCACACGGTTGACAGCCTCTTCAGTCTCTTCCTCTGTCATTAGCTGTTGTGAAAAGGTTTCAGAGTATTTTTTCTACTGCCAGGTATTGTGTGGGCAGGCTGGCAGGGTTGGCTTTTCCAGGAATATTCTCTTACTGCCTTGGAGCTCCCAGGTTTCCAGCTCTTCTGTCATCTAGGCATAAAGACTCAAAAAGCTTTCTTGGGTTCGTGTCTGCATCGGTCCCAACCAACCCACTGTGATTTTTCACACAATCCTAAATATAACAGCTCTGAACTTTACAGTGTTTAGTGTTTTCACTTGCGCAGTGAATGAACAGGGAAGTTTTTATCACTCAAGCCGTCCCACACAGTCCCTTGATTCACTCCCATCATAGGCTTGTGGCTCCTGCAGTCGCAGCAGCTTCCCAGCTGGATGCCATGGATGTGTCGGATGCTTTTTTCTAAGTTAGCTGTCTGCCAGTTACATGAATTGGTGGAATCATCAAGAAATGGGAAATATTTGGGCTTGGGTGGCTTCTAGCTCATTGCAGATATTAAAACAATTCCAGTTTTCCCCTACATGTCCACTGTCTCCGTCTTTGTCCCGTCTGTACCCTGGCAGATTGCTAAGGTACCTCTGTCACCATCTCAGTAAGCTGCAGGGTCTGTCTTTCTCACTGTGCTTTCATCTCTCTTAAAAAGTCAGTAAAGTTTCTTTTGCTAACAACATTGCCATGTTTGATCTGGGTGCAAAAATCTCAAAAAAAAAAATCCCCCAAAACAACAACCCAAAAAACCAACCTGGAAAGAGAAAACAGAGAGGTTTTGAATGATTTCTCTTCCAGACTTCATGTATGTGATAACGAATGTTTCCTCCTCTATACTCTCGTCTGCTCTGGCAGATCTTCCGTAATCTGGGTGACTAATTCTGGTAATCTCTTTGGAGCTGGGGCATGTGAGACAGCCACCTCACGCACACAGTGGTTTAACACAGTGTGAACAATATGTCATGTTCTTGCAAAGGAAGGAGTGGAGCCGTGGAATCCAACAGATTTCCATCTCGTTCTGTTCCTCACTGGGCTCGTGCCAGCCTGACGCACTTCTCCCTGTGCAAGAAAGCTACAAACCATGGTATTTACTTCCCTTCTGCTGAAGATGAAAAGGTGCTATATGAGATCTAGCGGCTGGTGGTTCCCGAGGTGTTTATCTTGGGAAGTTAACAGAGCTGGTTTGCTAGATGTTTGATTATTATGACATTAAAGTATGCAATGTACTTGGGTTTATTCCTTTGCTTACAACTAATGATGCTTCAGAATTATTAATTCATAGGCAAAGTAAGGGTAGAAAATGAAGATAGATCTTGGGGGGGGGGGGGTTGTGCATTTATTTTTTTTAATCCCTTGCATTTTTTCTTAACCAGCAGATGAAGGTCTAGTGCATTTGCTGGGGGTGGCTTTAACAAGTAGCCTGAGAGAGCTGGCCGCAATGCAAAGAGGTTGTGCAGCGGGCTGGATTTCAGTGCAGTCCCTGTCTGCGCGGGGTGGATTCCTCCCTTTCTATTGCCATCCCCTTGCTGGAGCAATCCCACTTGTAATGACAATGCCGTGTTGGGTGATCCTTTAGGAATTTTCCCCCTTGGCATTACGCCTGTGTTTAGTTCATCAGATTGGGATCCAGTCCTCTGCGATGTCCTTAGTCATTCGTGTAAACGTACTGTCAGTGGCTGTACAATAAGGAGTTAAAGCCCTTCCTATAGATACGCCGGCTAGGCATCGGGATTTTGTGAGCTTTGAGTTTGAGTTCAATGAGCAATTCGGCTCACCGCTGGTCTAATGCTACAAGACGCTGCTTTCCCTGTCAACAAAACATTTGCAATAGTTCATGGAACATGTCCATTCTGTGTAAACGCCTGCATTAGATACCCCTATAGGTAACCTGAACATAGGCCTCACGTTCTCCTGCACCATCACAGCAGCTAAGAGCAGCAGAAGCACATGTAGGCAAACTCCTTCATCCTTGAGCTTTGGGAGACTTGGGTTAGAGTTCACAGGGAATGTTTCATTCTTCTGGAAGTTGCAGTTGAACCAAATGAGGTCCCTCTTTCATCACTGAAGAACTTCGTCAGTGAAGTTGCTGGAGCCAGGAATGAGAAAAGCTTCTTCACCGTTAGCTAAGCATTTAGCTTTTCAAAGTGTGGTTCAATTTTATCTTCTGCCAGCATTTCTGCATTGGCTCACATGTCTAATAGGATGCTGCTGACCACTGTCTCTAATTTTCTATTTATAATATATATAGCATATATGTCTTTATTATATCCACTGGTGCATAAGAGTAGGTCATTTGTGGGATGACCGTCAACCCCAAAATTGCACTGTTGGCATTTTTTATTGCTAAGGAACACTTAAGATTATTTTCAACCAAAAGTAGCAGATAATAATAATACTGAGTCAGGAGAAGAGTCTCTTTGTCGTCTTATTTTGTGTGTAAGCAAATTTCTTGGCTTTAGCTGTCAGATGCATCTGCTCGTTGTGGGCAGCAGTGGGATACAGAACCTGAAATGACTTTGAAATCTCATCATCCCATCTAGGATGAGGGCATTGCTTCCAATGTGCACGTTGGTCACTAGGGTTGTATTTTATGATAACTGTGCCAGTGTGAATGTTAAAACTGCAGTAAATGCGTGTGAAGCTGGTTTACTGCTAATGCTCTTACTAGCTTCTGAATTGCAAATGTGGTGGCTGTGGCTGTGCAACAAAGGGATGCTGGCTGGGTTTGTGTAGGGCTGACATCTGAGGACAGCTGAGGATTGGTGCAAACCGTTGCTAATTCAGTGAGTTTTCATCATCTCTCCAAATAAATCTGCTAAGGCAGAATCAATGGAAGACTATGTTTCTGTGGAGCCATGGTGCTCTGATTCTTAGTCTCTTGTATTTTGGGGTGTTCACTATGGGGCAATTATATGAATTTCGCTCTTCAGGTACTGGCCGTCCCTAATGTATCACTTTCTTGGAGTAATTTCGGGCTTCATTCATTTGCTGTCATTCAGTTTGCAACCCATTCAGTGCTGGTTGAAAGACTTTTTTCTTTAATTTAAACTGAAGGGCATATTTTGTTCAGCCCTACAATGCCCATCACAATTTTAACATCACTGAATCTCTTCCAATCCTGCATGAGAAGTGAGGAAGAGGGAAAGAAAGAACAAGAAGAGGATGGAAAAGAGATATGTCATGTTCCAGTGAATCCTGTCTCCTTCTCAAGGTTTTGTGGATGGATACGGTTAAAAGACTTGATAGAAGCAAGAAGAAAGAGAAGGCAGAAGAGATGAGAAAAGCACAAGTGGAAAAATACTTGGAAGTATTTCTAGGAGGAACTTTATTGCCTTTACTATTTTTTTGTAAAAGTTACGGCTGAGATGTTTTCCTTAACTGAGAACTTATTAAATTTTAGGAGTTGTGTTGTCACACCAGACATCCTGTACTTGCTGGATCAAATACCGTTTTGCTGTTTTGAGCACAGCCAGATTGCGGCATACGTAAGAAGGGCTCCATTTTTCACATTATGAACTGAAATTGCTAAAGAAGTGAGTGCTGGAAACATATGCACCACAGTTTATTAGGAGGATGTGGGGAAATGATAAAATTATCATTTGGATAGGATCATAGTCATCAGTCCCAGTTTATCAGTCTTTTGGGGTAGGTGCTCTGAGCCTGAAGGATAGTGTTTTTCTTACCAGAAATCACCAATATGCCAACACTGCCATCGCCGTTACTCCTGTTCCTGCTGGTTCATATTATAAGCTCTGGAAAGGTAGGATAGAAAAACATCACAAAGACGCCAGGATGTAATTTATAAGTAATTTACCAAGAGTTCTGGGGAATCTAGTGCGCACCTTTGGGAATGCTAAAAAGATGTAAAATTAAACTTTCAGATTTTTCAAAACCAATTTAGTGTAAGCCTGACAGCTTCAGAGATTGAAATCTTTCTTAATGCACAGTGAAAGCAGCATGAAGCAGTATAAAAAAGGGGGATAAAGACAAAAACTCATTGCAGTGAAACACTTGGTTATGATTATGGGAAGTAATTCAGCCCAGCTTGGAGTCATAAACTTGCAATTCTTTTATGGGGTGTGAGCTGGACTTGGACCAGATGGAGAAAGTGGTAGTTTGTATTTCCCTTTGAAAACGCAGGCTGCGTGCTCTGCTCAACCAGCCTGCAAATGGTGCTCAGGCAAAACGGGCTTTTTGTTGTTGTGCATTGCATCACTTGTAGTCTCGAGCGTTTTCTTTTTAAAGCAAAGACCACTTTTACATATTTATTTGCGTGTTACTCCGAAATATTTTCCAAGTTCGCTGTTTATATGAAATACAGTTGCAGTTAAGATCAGTCTGGTATTGTGAGGCTTGTAAACATGTCCCAGCAGCACTGACAATGATAGAAAATGTTTAATTTTGCCAACATCAGTCTGTAGAATCGAGAAGAGAAATTTAGAAAAATTCCAATTTAGGGAAATTTTTAGGGAGAACAAGGCAGAGAAACATGATCCATACAGAAATGCAAACGTGATTCATGCTTGACCCTTCTAAGGGTGGATCTGAACTTTACTTCTTTGAGTAATGGCAAATATAGAGGGAATTTTGAACGAGCAAATTCTTAGCAATGAGGAAAAGGAAATACTTGATTTTGCTGATTTGCAGTCTGAAGCCAGTTGAAGCGTTAATTGTCGCTAGGGGGATACATATTCATTTTAGCCTTCCTGTTTGGTGCTAAAAAAGCTCTTAAATTTGAAGGAGGAAAGTGTTTGTTTTCTCCATTTTCACACCAGAATAAAACCAGATAGGACTAACTGGTCACTGTTGCTTGCCCCACACTCTGCTGCTCATTTGTACATCAGGTTAAATCTCCTATTAAAAAGGCAAGTGAGGAAATGGTTCAAAATGGCAGCATTTGAAGTATTTTCACCACAGCACAGAATTTACACCTCTGTGAGATGGATGAATCAGTTTGTGTTTCAAAACTCTGACAGCTGGGTCAGACACCCTGTGATCACTGTGATGGCATCTTCCAAATTTCCTATCTGGAGACCAAATCTGAACACTCAACCCCCAATTCTGCCTTGTAGAACAAATCTTCACATCGCATCCAGAGAAAGGAAGATTTTTTCTTATATTTGTGCCTGAAGAGTCCTGTTAAATCACTGACGGGAGGTACAAAAGGTGCTTTTATCCTGAGAGGTGGAGAACTGAAAAGCAAGAAGCATCGAGAAGAGGGAGCCCGACGACAGATGGGGCTTTTTGGGGTTGGATTGGAGATGACTCCTGCCACGAGACTCTTCTCCTTACATGGCCTTATGAATTAGTGAAAAATATAGCAGAAGGAGGTTTATCTTTTCTACTTCGTGTGCTCCAGCCTTCCTTTTAAAAAAACCCAACAGGTGACTTAGGGGGATGGAGGGCTGGGATGAGCAGGGGAGGACATTGCTGGGTGGGCTGGGCACACAGACAGCTGATGGGATAAAGGCAAGAATTGGTGTAAGGGAGATTTCCAGGAGATGTGGGTCTCTTTTTTTTTTGGCTCTAGAGCCTTTTTAGGCTCCTTTTTGGACTTGACGCTAGGCCATCAAAATAAAACTGTCAGAGGAACAGCTGACTTGGGGCAAGAGGGTGCTGGGGCTGGAGGCAGGTTGGTGAATTGTCAGTGCAGAGGCTGCTCCAAGGCCATGAAATGGCTCAGGTCCGTCCAGCTCAGCAGATACAGCGGGACTAGGGAAGCTTTTCACACACATGCACAAGTGTTTGTTTGCTTCTTCCTCCCAAATAATTTTATTAAGCTGTCCAGTGCTTGGTACCTCTCAGAGCAAGCCTGCATATAGCTTTTGGAAGGGGATGGTGTTATCCTTATGCAGCTCTAGAAACATAATATGCTATAACTAATTTGGGAGACTTTAAAGTAATCTGACAAGAGTCCATTTCACGGTTGTTTGGAAGGGATTTGTGTTTCAATCTCCAGAACATAGATGGCCCCGAAGGAGCTCTTTGAAGCTCAGCTTTTTATTATTAGTTTTATAAGATCCTTCCACTGGAATCATTAAGAAGATGTAGTATCAGGTGTAAATGTGCTAGTATCTGTTAGACCATTAGCTGTGGGAGACAAAATGATTATATTGAAAACACTTAGTGCTTTTATTAACAAATCACTGTGAAAGTCAGTTTTTAAACAGTGTTGTTTCGATTTCTGGTAGCTCTGCGCAGACACAGTAGGGTCTTGCTGCTTTCC
This sequence comes from Chroicocephalus ridibundus, assembly GCF_963924245.1. NCBI lineage: Eukaryota > Metazoa > Chordata > Aves > Charadriiformes > Laridae > Chroicocephalus > Chroicocephalus ridibundus. The sequence continues at coordinate 7,819,470 of NC_086285.1, read as the reverse complement.
TTAATAAGGGGAAATGAGCCCTCCTGGTGCAATGGCCCTGCTTGAAAAGGTCATCTGCTATTATTTATCCTTGGCCTCTGTCAAAAAGGGGGCTGTTTCCGTCCTGAAGTAATACCAATTTTTATCTCATTAAAAAGGGATTTAAATTTTTTGCTTTCCGATGACATTAAGTCATTCTCAGGAGTCCGTTGGCCACTGAAGAATGAGGAATGCTTCTCTAAGGAGGGGAAACCTGAGGTCCAGATTGCATTGGTGGTGGAGGCAGCAATTCTTGTGTCTTTGGCCAAGTAAAGACTGGAAAGGGAACTGGATAACTGCCTTCAAATATGTCAAGGGCTGCTCCGGGGCAGAAGGAAACAATCTGTTCTCCATGTGCATGGTGAATAAGAAGCAGTAGGCTTAAACTGCAGCAAGTGAGATTTGGTTTTGCTGTTGGGGAGCTGTTTTTCAAATGGGAAGGACTGTGAAGGTTGTGGGTCTCATGGAAGTAGGTTGAGAGCTGGCTCCTGACACGTGCTTATGGGGAGAGCCACAGCTTGTCCCACTACAGCTACTGTCTCAGTTGCAGTGGCATTAGCATGGCAGAATAACGGGAAGGGACAGTGAAGATGAAGCTTGCAGAGGTAGATGTGGTGGTCACACAAGGCCAGATGGGGTGTGAAGAGCTTGACACTTCCTACAACTATGTTAAAACAAATGTTTAAGTAACACTGACACTTTCCCCTGTCAATCGCTCAACATTTCTTATTGCTCCATCTGCTTCTCCTCTGCGCTGCGTGAACAGTGAGCCTCAAGGGACGGGCTGGAGAAGGGGCTTTCTACGAGCACTGTGCTGACAGGCTGCTTTATGCCAAAGATTGTTATTTGTTGGAAAGCACTGGAATCTTCACTTGCAGAACTGAAACAGGGCCGCAAAGATGGGGATAAAAGAAAGTAGGAGAACAAGTCAGGAGGGGAAAGGCTGGGAATAGCCTTAAATGAATCATTGTTGTTCCTCACTTGGATCTCAGTGAGAGCCCTGTCTGGAAGGTAATTAAATATCTTGTTAATAATTTGATTATTTTGGTCACTGGGTGGAAGAACAAAGGTGCCCTCTGTATTGTCTTCTTCCGTGTTCTCCATAGTAGTAGCTCAGGATGGCAGAGGAACCTGCTGTCATCTCTGCATCTTTATTCGGGGTCCCGGAGGCCCTGGGACATCCTTGCATTGATGCTCTGGTGACAGCAATCTTTCTCAGAGACCACAGCTTGCAAGAAATCTGTGTTGATAAATGTCTTTTCTGCAGTATTCATGACTTTTTTCTTTTCTCATGACATTAAGTCCCAGGAGAAATCATGGGCACAGAGAAAAAGACATGCTTCTTTGGAGGGCAAAAAGGTGATATGACCTTTAATTCCTCCTAGGAATTAAAAAGATAAGACTTTCGTTACTCATGTAGGGTTTGATTTTTGAAAGATCTGAGCCTCAGGTTCCAGTGGTGTCCAGAGAAAAGGCTGGTGCTTTGTGACTTTAAAAAAAGCTTTTGATTTAACAGAACATTTACTGTAATCTCAGGAAGGTTGACTACGATACTTTGACCATGCCTTGGTTTGTGCTTGCACCCCTTTCCATCCGCTCAAGATCTAGCCCACGCTAGATCCTAAAATAAACAGCTCTAAATGTACAGACTCAGAGCCTAACATAATACACCCCGGCTGGTCGGGATGAGCAACAGTCCTGTGAATGTTTGTCTCATCGAAAAGACCACGAGGTGGATTTCAATTGTGTTACAAACAGCTGTCCCGGGTGCCTTTTGTTTTGCAGACAGCAAATTTGAATGGAGCAATCTATGCAGAGCATATAGATATACATAGCATGGGGAGGGCACGTGCTAGGGCAAGTCCAGCCCATCGCCCCGGCTAGGGTTTCCAGAAAGCATCAGCCTTCTTTTTATGAATTGGCAGAAGCTCGTTGCCATTAATCCATTAGTCATTAGTCGCGGAGGGCCAGGCGTTTCGGAGCTTGTCGATAGGCAGCTGGACTATGCTGTCGCTGCGAAGACCCAGCACACATGAATCAAAATAGTTGGGTGATGTCATGTCACGGTGCGAGTGTGCCCAGGACACTCGCTGCCAGGAATTGTCTGTCCAGGGGTGGTTTCCTTTTACAGCCTTTTTAAAGAGTCATCATGCCAAGCTGCACATGACGATTCCCTTCAAGAGGACTTGTGGCTCCTTTGCATAGTTAGTATTTTTTAAACGAGGGAGCTTATCAGGGGTTCCTGACCTTTTTCCGCATGAGCTGATCCGCTGGGAAACGTTGCTTTGGTCTCCGAGGCTTCTGACGGCTGACGGATAAGAGCTCTGCAGCTGCAAGCTGGGCAGACTTTGAACTTCTCTCCGTGTCCACAGATACTTGCAGGCAAGTTACTGTATGCTGGAATTAAGACTGGAAGCACCCAGCGTGCGAGGTTTGGCAGCCTGCTGTGGAGCTGCTCTTCACGAAGACCACAACCAAACACCTCAGAGCTGAACTGCCAGCGAGCTGGACTTACTTGCAGCCACACGGTCTTTCTGGAGCTTTATTTTCTTGCACCTGGGCAGTTGATGTAAGCAACACCTTTCCTTGCCCCTCGTGCTGCTTTTTTTCTTCAGTCCTGGGCATGACCGACAGCTGCTGCCGCGTGAGCGCATGTTGCAGCTCATGAAGCGTTTTGGTAGCTTTAGAGGGAGCAAGAAGAGAAAGGAGCAGTGCAAAAGCTCGGAGAGACGCCAGTCCGATCCTCGTGGCCTGTTCGGTAGGGACCTTCTGTGTTACCCATCCAAAAAGGAGGGACACTGGTCTTTGGGAGAGGGCAGTGAGTGGGGGATAACGAATAATCGAGTAACAGTGTTGTGCTTCCCAATTTCATTGACTGAACCGGGCAGTTGTTGTGTGGAGTGTTGTGTGTTCTGTGTTGGTTTGCACCAGAGATGAACATCAGCTGACACCTGTAACACACGTCAGATATAACCTTTAGGAAAAGGGTGCTGTTACGGGAAGGTTTACAGTAAACGCTATCGAATAGATTCAAAAGGGACTGTTGACTAATGTTGCTTTAATTGAAGAATGGTAACTAAATGCTAAGTTAGGGCTAACATCGTATATGGAAAGATGAATTTTAAGTAGAGAAAAATTGCATATCGATCAGGTAAGTAATGCATTTAAAAATATATCTTTCTGATACTGCAGTTGTCATTATAATTGTGGTTGAGTTGCAATTAAGGACCTTTCTCTGTTAATCAAAAGCTTTTCCTGGTCAGTGAGTGTTAACTCTCATCCAGTTGCTGAGCTGTGTGTGTCAGAGAGTCTGTGTATCATGTAAGGATCAGCTGGCCAAGAGACAAGGGTTATTCCAACAAGATCTGGACTTACTTCTCAAGAATAGTGAAGAAATGTAATGTTTAATCCATTTCCTATATGGACTAATGGTAGCTGTTTTACAACTCTGTGGTTCCCTGAAGACCACGAGTGCTGCTGAGAGATTCTGTCCTGTGACTAAGAGGTTTGAAAGTGGTCTTACACTGAATCAGCCGGATAAGGCACAGTTTAGAGAGGCTGACTCGTACAGCTGGTGGGCTAGGCTCTTTTTTACTCTCCATCAGTCAGGAGTCACTGCGTTAAATCCAGCAGAGTGATGAAGGTATGAGTAGTGTTGAACCATATGGATGGTGCGGAGAGGTACATACAGATAGATTGAGTGATGGAGACTTGCTATTGATGGGTGGGTGGTTACCTGGAAAGCTTGTTTTTCTATTATTTAAGGTTTTGCAATTTATTTAGTGGTCAGTTGTGTTGTTTTTAAGGTGTCTTTCTTGCAAATGCTTCTTCTTTTTTTCCTGTTTTGTACAGTTAAGTGTTTTTAAATCTAAGATACTGTGCCTTGTTCTGCATTCCCCTAAACCCATCTGAGGGTTTCTGCTGGAGTGGTAGTGTAAGGTCAAGGTGATGTGAATGAGATATGACCCAGGTCTTTGGAGTTTCACACTGTCAGCAAGATGCACAAAGACGGTAACAGAGTTTATGCAAGAAGAGGGGAAAATTTATATTATAGATTGCCCAGTGGGAAAATTTGTTCCAAATTTCTAATTAAAACCCCTAAATTCTCACCTAGGCAGAAACACGTGTGATTTATTGATTGAGTGATTAATGGCACTTTGAACCACGAATGCACTCTCTTCTTGAGGTTTCATCAAAGAGATGGGAATAGCCAACAGAAGGATTTGCTGCTGGAAGAACCACACATAGTGTTGCAAGTCTTCCTCGGCACCTAACTCTGAACCCCATCCCAACCTTCCTCCCCAGAGAAAATAATTTGTCTTCCACCAAGATTACTGGCTATATGAAGCGTAATGTTTGTGACAGAGTTATAAAATGCCAAAAATATTATTCTCATTCCCGTTAATCCACCTCTGTAGCCCTCGCCGGTGGCGCACAGCGATCATTAAGCAGAGTTTTCTGCCCAGTATTTACTCTACAGACTTTGCAGATGCCATTCTTGTAAGAGTGTGGCCTGCTCAGCTCCCTGCATCGCATTTTCATCGTCAACAGAGAGCTACCAAGTCACAAGAGTGAGAAAAAGCAAACAGGATGTGTCTGTGTTACTACCTTCCTCGGATGTGCTCCGGGGATTGCCTCTGCCATCCCAGTGGAGTCTGGATTCCTTCTGGGAAACAGGTCAACACTTGCAAATGCTGCTGCTCCCCCCCCTCCCCCGAAATGGCCTTTACCATTTGCAGGGAAATGTCAAAACAAAAGCTTTGCATTATTTGCTGGATTTAATCTGTATCTTGTAGCTCTTACGCCTTACTAAACACTTTCTGAGCAGCTCTCAAGGGAACCGCCGGCGCTCAGCAGGTTCTATGATCAGTATTAGTGGCGTGCAGGAGTGTTGGTAGCAACCAGGCTTGGTGGCTTATCAGGTTTGGTCACGCACTGGTGCATCCTCTTTAGTTGCTGTCTGTCATCAGGGGTGAAAAATGAATGAGGACAATCCAACATGAGCTTTCCCACCCCCTTCTCCCGGGGTGGCTGTGCTGCCATGGTGACCTCCCTATTGCTGAATGTGCTTGGATTGTATTCAGAAAGGGGTGGAAAAGGAAAGAAGAGGGGAAAAAATCCCCTGATGCCTTGCAAAGGGGTGCACTGTCACCTGGACTGGTTGAATCTGGAATTTCTGTTTTTTCTTGGCCATCTCTGTAAGTCTTTTTAAGGAAGAATCCTCTTGCTTTTGTAAATAGGATTGGGCCAGTGCAGCTTTTCATCTTTCCAGGGGAGATACCATCAGGCTACTGCAACTAAAGTTATCAAGAAGTACTTTCTTTTGTGTATTAGTTGAGCTAAACCCCATCCTTCCTTTCACCGATGAAGAGGTTCGCATCCTGGTAGAGAAGTGCAGAGTGGCATTGCCAAGGATGGGCATAGCTGTAGCTCCCTGGTTTTGGAGCCTTACAGTCCTTTTATGTCAAGTGAACAGCAAGAGGAGACCTTAGTAAGGCCAAACAGAAGGAGAGAGCACACAGAGAGGGGAAGAAGAAAAGTGTGAACAAGCACCAGGAGCAAATGAGAGCAGGGAGGGCTGCGGGGCAGAGGCAGAGAGCCCGCAGCTTTGCTCCGGGAGAGGAGCAGCCAACAGAGGGACCCCAAAGCTTCAGCTATCCACCAAACAGCAGGGACGCTGATTTATGCAACGTGATTTTGGCAGGGTTGAGGACTGGGATTATCCAAAATTTCTCCAATATCTGGATCACCACTGCGGAGTTTCCTCCTTCTGCTTGCAGTTGGTGCTTGCCCATGAGGGCTGCTGGCAGCTTCTCTGCCTGCTGGGTCCTGCTGCGGCCCGGTGTCTTGTAAACGGATAGCCTCTGTGGCATTTCTGAAGGAGACAACATTTTGGCCCCAGCGAGGGTAATTGCTCTGCCCTTTAAAGGACACCATCCATTCTGTGAAGGATTGAATGACACATGCAGAAGGTATAAAGTTAAAAGCATTTCTTCGCCACCCGAGCCATGAGCGCCCAGCGAAGGAGCCACTCTGCAGCACACGTGGCTTCCATGACCCCCGGCACTGCCTTGTGCCCAAGCATTTAGCCTTGAACCGCTCATTTTGGAGGCTTTTAGCCGCATGGAAATGCCCAGGAGCTTCTCCTTGCCCACACTGCCCCTCTTGGGATTTGTTGCTGTGGGTTTTAATCAGCAGTGGCCAAAGCGGAGCCCCAACAAGCTGAGTCCAAGGGGCTCCAAGCAAACCTCAGTGCTGCCCCTCAGCCCCTGACCTGTCCCCCTTCAATAACACTCTCGAGAACAATTTACCTACCAGCTGTTATAATTAGCTGCAAATTAGGACTACATTAGCAGTAAACCTGCTGAATGACTCAGACCCCAATTCATACACGTGCAAACATGCTTTGCCCCCCGATGTACGTGAATCAGGCGGTGCTCGTGCACAGGGCAAGGGCTTGTCGCCGGGTTGTTCCGTAACTTGCTGTACCTAGACTGGTGGCACTGAGTGCACGTGTTTTATCTCATGTCCCTGCTAACTGCCATGGGATGGAGGGCTGCTGAGGCGCTAGAGCAGATCTGGGAGGTGCCGTATTTTAGAGTATCTTTAAATAATCAACCCAAGGGGAAATGTCTTCCCCTCTCAGTGAAAAGGGCTTCTTCCACAGCTTGCCATTATCCTTCCCAGACCGCTGGAGCTGGGAGTAAGTGTGGATTGTGTGTCAAGCAGAGAAATGATACTCTTCCTTCCCGATAGCAGAGATGTGGTGGCTCCATCAGTAATCACCACGATGAGTTAAAGTGCCATGGGATGTGACCAGCTCAGACAGCAGTCCACAGGCAGGGACTTACACCAAACCGAAGAGCAGGTGGTTCACAACCTCTCCAAGTACAAATGGAAATCCAGGGCATACTTCAGCCTGGCTCACACCATTGTTTATCACCACAAGCAGGGTTGCGGATAGTTGCACTGAGAAGGAGGGACAGAAAATGTGTGGGAGGACAGAATCATAGAATCATAGAATGGTTCGGGTTGGAAGGGACCTTAAAGATCATCTATTTCCAACCCCCTGCCATGGGCAGGGACACCTCCCACTAAACCAGGCTGCTCAAAGCCCCGTCCAGCCTGGCCTCGAACACTTCCAGGTACGGCGCATTGACAACTTCCCTGGGCAACCTGTTCCAGTATCTCACCACCCTCACAATAAAGAATTTCTTCCTAATATCTAATCTAAATCTCCCCTCCTTCAGTTTAAAAGCGTTACCCCTCGTCCTATCATTACAGTCCCTGATAAAGAGTCCCTCCCCATCCTTCCTGTAGCCCCCTTTAGGTACTGGAAGGGACTGTAAGGTCTCCAGCCTTCTCTTCTCCAGGCTGAACAACCCCAACTCTCTCAGCCTGTCTTCATAGCACAGGTGCTCCAGCCCTCGGATCATCTTCATGGCCCTCTGCTGGACCCGTGGCTGCAAAAGGAGACAGGACTTGATCTCCTGCTCCTCAAGCCTGGGGAGCTGCAGCTCATCTGGTGCTTCGCCCCAAAGTGGGTAACGCTGCTTGTGGGAGGACCAGAGCTATTTATTTTTTTTCATTCTGGTGGGATGTTTCTGTTACGAGGCAGTGGGGGAGAAACCATGGTGAACATTTCTGGAGAAAAAAAATGAAAGTGAGGAAGTCGCTGCATATTCCAGCAGCTGCCATAAACCAACGGAAAGATTAAAATCCTGTTGCTTCTGAAAAGCAGCTTAAAACCACCAGCATCAGAGAGTGGGCATGAGAAACTGAGACCGCTTTGGTTTGTTAATGATTTTCTCTACTGGTTTTCATGCTCTGGTGAGCTGACAGTGATTTTAGAAAATGTGCAGCCCTGGCTGATCAGTACCGATTAATCTTGTACTACAGAGAGCTCTGAGACCTGAAAGCTGTGAAATTTCTATGGGTGGTTGTGAGGAAGAAGAAAACCAGTGATGAGCCTGATGAAATGTTTGAGACTTTATTTTGCTATTTTCTGCTTCCTTATAGTCTCTGCTCCCTGCTGCTGTTTTCTGGCACATCCCAGCTTTGCACACAGCTTTGAAGCATTCTGAATGGGGGGAAAAGGATGGTGACGGTGAAACAATAAAATCGGCGAGGTATTTTCAAGCAGGTACCGGTAAATTCAGATAGTAATAAACCCCAGAAAACCTCCAGTGATGTGGTGGAAATTGAAATGGAGGTACATTGAGCAGAGTGTTTTGCCCCAGACTCTTCCTTCGCTCCCTCGCTGGTGCAGAGCCCAGCAGCATCCTTCCTCTGCAGCCCTCTGGGGGCTTAAAGAAGATGTAGACTCTTTGCTCTTGCGGTGAGTTGTCCGAGAATGCAAATTCTCCAAATAATTGCTTTTCAAAGAAAGTTATTTTTGTCTGAAGGGCAGGTTATACACATAAAAATACAGTGCGTTCTCTTGAGGCACAAATTTACAGATCGGTGCTGCAAACGAATCTGCCCACCGATGCTTCTTCCTGGTCCTGCTCCAGGCAGCTCCATGCATCTCCTCGCAAAGTTTGATTAAAAATACCCGTATTACTATAAATGACTGAATTACTCAGCATTGACGTGCTGTTGTCAACAACGTGGTGGGTGAGACCAACAGGGCCAGTCTCCCTTTTGGAACGCTATTTTACAAACTGTACAGGTTTGGGGCAGGGAGAGCTCCCATCTGGGAGGAGTCCATGTGGTTACGGTCCTTGCTGGTGTTTGGGTGCAGGTATTCATCCCCCAGGCCCAGCAGCATCATAGGCGCTTCATTTTTTCACCATCTTAAGGTTACTTTAATTCTGCTGCTATTCAAATAGTGTCATTTGGAACAGTAGGACGCATTCCTGAGAGACAGAGAGAAAACAAAAGCAAATCTTGGGATTGATTCTAGGCAGAGCTGTGAAATGCAAATATGAGGAGGGGCTCATTGAGGTAGAAAAGGAGAAACTGAGGCAGGAAGAAGCTGGGCACTGACTGCCAGCAAAAGCAGACACTGCCTGTTTCTGAAAGCAGACAATGCGTATGGATTTATCAGGATTTCCTTTTTTCCGTCCTTCACTTCTGTTACCTTCAGGTACCAGGTCACTTCTGATGTGTAAATAAAGCTGGAAAACCATCTCAGTTACCTTCTGATATAATATATTACTATCATCTGATTCATTTTTGAGGTGAAAAGAAAATAACGTAGATAAGACTTCCATATATGACATCTCAGCTTAAAGAATGCAGCTTGGAGTATCTTCATGCTGTATGCTGGAGGCTTACAACCTACGTGCCAAAAATCACTGGAATTACTGATTTCCATGTATGATCACAACTGCGCTCTCAGCCTTATTGCACCAGGGTTTCTTCCTCCTTTCACTTGTACTTCTCAAGGGCTCTGACATTCAGAAGAGTGTCTGTGTAAGTAATTGTTGTCCTAGTCTGACTTTCTGCTTGATTTGAATGTGCTAAGCTAGACCGCAATTTATTTATATTTGCATGCATCTATATTACAAATGCTGCTGCCAGGCTTTAAAAGCAAATTTCAAGCCCAGAACTGTTTTCACAGCCTAAAATTCCACTCGACAGTAGCATTTAGGTAGGTGTGTACTTTTGTTTAATTAGAAATCAATGTTTTGGACTATTGACTCCTTGCTCAAAGTTTCAGTGAATTGCCCAAGGGTGCAATTTCAAAGATGTTGTTAAGGCAGTTTGTTTGTCAGGTTTATTGGATCAGCAAATCCCAGGAATTACCAGGATTCAGCTGTTTTCTACTTTCACCTTTATTCTTGTCCAACCTAAAAGCAATTCAAGGACTTAAAAGTGCTCAGAGCGGTGGGGTTTTAACACCTCAACATTGTTTTAGCCATTTTATTGTCATTACAGGGCCGTACTGAAATGCGAAGGCTTAGGTCTCGAGAGATGCAGGGCTGCTCTCTGAGATATCACTGTGTGGCTGGCAGGCTTGGCTTAGAGGCTAGAATTCTCCATGCCGGAAAGGTCACGCAGCCTTACTGGGCTTTAGGACAGAGCCCAGTACCTCATCGCCCACTTGCACTAAAGAGTTCCCCATCCTGTCCTTTTTCTGCTCCTCCTTTGATAAAGTTGGGGCGATTTAACTGGAGGAGGGATGATAGGATTAGCTGACATTAATTAAGAGCATCCTGTTGTTTCTTCAGAGATTTTTCCAGGCATTGGAAAACAGCTGCTTCCCAGTGCTGTGTTCTCCATGGGGTAACAAGGACCCTTTTGACACGCTCGGAGCTACAGTCACTGGATTGTTTAACAGATCCTGCCCATCTGGCCCCATGGTTTTATTTCAGTCAGTTCAAGAATTACGACAGCATACGCAGGATTCTTGTGACAGTCCTGCCTTTCCTGGCAGGCGATGCTCCTGGAGAGGAACAGATGATTTGTGATATCTCCGCTGCTTGTACACAGTATAATTAGAGATAATAAATAAGAATAGGGCAAGAAATCAATGTAAGAAATATAGAGGAGGGAGAAATGAGATGGAAAATCAACCAGAGACATGAATGAGATGAAGCGTTTGCAATGGAGACGTTCTTGTGGCAACAAATGTTGGGTGGCTGTTCAGAGGTGACGATTGTAGCAGCCGCCTCGAGAGAAGGACTGAGTTGAATGGATGAGAGGCTGGAATAATGTTGACATTTCCTGAGGGACATACTTGAACTTAGGGATGGTCAACACCCAGGGATCAGTATGGGGACTGATGATGTTCGTTAGTGACGTGGATGGTGGGCGAGATGAGCCCCTGCAGCAGTACACACTTAGCACTGATGACTGACTCTCAGTGAGAAGGACTTGGGGGTTGTGGTGGATATCATCTGGAAAATGATACAAAAATGTGCTGTCGTTGCCAATAGGGTGAACCACATACGGGGTACATTGGAAGGAATGGAGCAATCCAGTCAAGGGAGGTTGTTATCCCCCTCTACCTGGGGCTGGTGGGGCTGTGCCTGGAATAGGGTGTCCTCTTTCTGGTCCTCCCATCAGGAAAATGCTGGGGAACTGGAGAGGGTTTCCCCAAAGGACTGCCAAGATGCTTTGAGACCTAGAGCAGATGTTTTGGGATCTGTGAGGAGAGGTTGAGGAAACTGGTTTGGATTTTTGTCCAGCAGGGAGAAGGCTAAGGGGCAATTTCATAGCAGCCTGCAACTACCTGAAGGACAGTTTCAAAGGTGATAGAGACAAACTCTTCTTGGTAGGGGCAGATGGTAAAAGAAGGAGTAAAAGATAAGAGGTTTTGCCAATAAGGGTCAGGCTGGATGTTAGCAAAAACTCCCTCAAGAGGGTGGTGCAGCACTTGGCACAGGCGACTTAGAGAGGCTGTGCCTCTTCATCCTTGGAGGTTTTCAGGACTCAGCTAGCCAAAGCCACGGCTGACCTGGCCTTAGTTGATACCAGACCTACTTTGAGTGTGAGATTTGAGAAGAGGCCTCCAGACGTCCTTTCCAACCAACATTTCTGTGATGCTCAGCTGTTCAGTTGCAAGGAAAGCTGAAGCTGCAATATCCTGATTGTGCATCTTTTCCCACCCAGTTCTCATCGCTGGCATACAACTGTTCTGATTTTCAAGAACGGAGTGACTTCTCAGGTAGAGGCAGCTGGAGCTGCTTGTACAGCTGATTTGTATCAGTGGACCAGTCGAAGGAGACCACTGCAAAGCCCAGGACGAACACCAAAGTATTTATTGGGCCAACAAAGGCAGCGAGATGTGTGTTTCATACAAAAGGCACCCAGGCTGCCTTCTGGCTATTTCATATACATGAAGCGTGACCTTGAGAGTCCCGGGCAGTTATTACAGCAGCCCTGAGCTGAGCGGTGTCGGGGCACCCCCGGCCGCTGCCCCACTTTGGGTAGTGTTCATTTACCAGCCGGAGGAATTGCAGTGGGACTGGGTTTGTATCAGCTATCTGTCACTATAGCAACTCTTCACTTAACCAGTCCCTGCACTAAAAATAGATCACCTTGATCTCAAGGAAAGAAAACCAAAGGAAATCAAAAGGGGCAATGACAGCAAGAGCTGTAGAGTCAGCTATTCACTGAAGGCTGGAGCATTTGAAACCTCTTATAAATAATCTATCATGTAAAACAAATATTTGAGGGGAATTTATTTAATCCAGAAACGTACCATGTCAGTGGGTTTGAAGCTTTAGCAAAGGGCATGCATTACTTTTTTTCAGAGGGATGTGTTTGCAGTCATCACCCAGCACAAAGGGGATGCTGAAAACCATGTGGGATGTTGCTTAGATTGGTTAAGACGTGTCAGGGATCTTATCTTCCGAGTAAGCAGATCTGCAGCTCTGTCATTAGACCTGATAGCCCTCGATGCTCTTGTATGTAAATTACCAAAATCCCTGCTCATTAATGAATTTGTTATTGGTATCTGCAGAAATCTGTGAGGGACCCAAGCCTGAAAAAAAAGCTGAATGCTGTTAGCGATGTTGCCGCTATCTCACGTTGAAGTTAATGGGAGCTGAGTGTCTTGGCACCTGATAGGGACAGGGTCCTCTGTAGGGGATGTGCAAATGATACTTGATCTTATTTTTCCTCCAAACCCAGCTATTGCTTACATCTGAAGGGAACGGAATAAATCCTTGTGAAGGTAGGGCAGTAGGTGTGAAGGCAAAATAGCAACAAGATGAAAAACTTGTTAAAGAGCTACAGAATTAACTGACAACGCCTTTGATGCAAAAAGAACCAAATTTGCACAAAGATAGCTCATATATCACAGGCAGCATGTGTGATGCTTAGGAAAGGGTTAAATTAGCTTCCCGAGTGGCTGGAATTAGCATCGTGTTTTCAGCATTATCAGTCAGCAAGAGTTTGCTCTTGATAAAAGGCCAGATTATTTTAATGACCTTTTTGGGCTGACAGTTTGCAGACAGAGCTGATATTGAAATGTGTAGGCACTTAACTGCCCCTGCCCTGTATATTCTAATTCTTATTTTTATTTAGTATTATGAATTGTATTTTTGACGTTTAGTACATCTTCCTAAAACTCAGATAAACAGGTTTCGGTGGTGACATGCACTGTGCAGAGGGGGAGTGGTGGGAGACAGTGCTGACCCCCAACTCCCACCATTGTTTTCAAGCTTGAAGCACGTTACTACAAGGAAAAATGTTAAAGTAGAATTAGTTCTTATTACGTTTTTTTACCTCACTTGAGATCCACTGCTTTTGTGCCATCCAGGGATCTGACCCATATTCTTCACCTCTTCACTGGGTGCTCTTTTTAATCAGCTTTGGAGCTATGAAGGAACTGGAATGCAAAGTAATTAGAAATCCTAAGTGTATTCCCAAACAGGAGGCATGGAGATGTGAAAATAGAAATGTAGGGTTTTTAAACCTTCATGTCAGATACTTTCTTAAATGGAAGAAAATGACTCATTGAAAAGGTCCAGTGATGCAAAGCCCATAAGCCTACCCTGGACATGAATCTGGCCCACTGTGACTGTTGCCTGGGGAGTGAGGACTTCATCAACGCGCGTGTTTGGATGAATGTCCCTAATACACAGACATTAATGAGAAGGAGATGAGAGAAAATGAACTGTGGTCACTGCACATGCTCATTCAAAGACTTGTGCATTCATAGTCGGCCAAGTCTCCTGGAAATGTTAGTTGCCATTACTGGAGGTGATAGTGCTATATACACCAAAAGGCAAAAATTCCCCCAAATTGCAGGAGTTATGGCCAGCAAATGCCCTTTTTAGTGCTTTTACTCCCAGCTTCAACCTGGCATGGATTTGGCAGATTTGCTCCCAGCTTCATCAGATTTGGCACGGATACGACATTTGCTGTTGGAATGAGCAGAGTTCCCACGACTGGTATTCTCCCCATACGATATTTTCATGACAGTAAACTGGGTTTTTTCCTCAGTTAGCTGGCAAGGCGGTTAGAAGTGCTGCTTCCATCTCTATAGAGACTGCTGCTTCCACTGAGCTACAATGAAAATCTCCTTCTTACCCCAGAGCGGGTGACAACTCTCTATTGCTGTCAGATTTGGGTTTATTTTCTTCCTTCCTAAAAGGATAACAGGGTTTTCTTTTCTGTCAGCCAGGTCCTTCTTTAAAACTTTATGGAGATCCTTCCTGGCAGCGGTAATAGGAAAACTGGAGTCTATTTGAACTTAAAACTGAAGGGCTGTAAAACAAGGCTCTTATTGTAAATCATTACAGATCTTTCCCAAAATAAACACCAGTCTAACACAGAGCACAAAACGAAGAAGCAAGTTCCCTACAAGAAATCCCAACAGCGTAAACTAACCTTGAGATGCAGGAGACTAATAGAGAAAAACTGTAATACTCAAGATTGACAAAACTAATCCCAACTGAGGAGACTCGTAGAGAAACGATTATGTTATGGGAGTGAGCCACCGGCTGAAATGAAAGCCTACTACAAAAAACATGAGTGAGCAGCACTCTTTAAAATTTAATTACAAAACTGTCTGGGAGATCGAGAGATGCTGCTTCTGTTGGAGGGAGCTGGTGGCTGGTCAGGACCTGGAACGATACACTTGGTGCTTGCTCTCAGCTGAAAATTAGAGCTGTGAGGCTACACACATGGAGGAAAAGCCAGTTTAAACTTGAGAAGAATTAGACTGAAGAAATCATAGTAGCGGAGGTTTTTTCTCTGTGCAGGGATGGGTAATAGCGTGAGTCTCATCGCAGCTGAACAGCTGCCAAGGCAGGTTCACAGCACTGCCCCACCTCTCGGTGACCACGTAGACGTGAGAGTGCCTCTACGGCAGTCCCTGCTCTGCAAAATAACCCTACAGAAGGCAACTTTAAATTAGCTAATAACTAATTTAAAGGAGAATAGTAGCTTCCTAATTGCCCTGTAATGGAGTTCGTAATTTTCCTTGCTTCCCAGGCGAGTTTTGCAGCGGTGCTGACACGGCTTATCCAAGTGTTGTGTTTAAAGGTGAATTGGATAAACCTTCTCTCCATCTCAGGCAGTGCAATTCCAGCTTGCTGTTTCCTCCCCACCTTCTTTCCTGACAGGACTCAGGAATCCACCGTGTTTGATCCTCTCATGGGTGTTGCAACATCTCATAACCATAAACAGGCCACGTAGGTTTGGACTTGACTCTTCACGCTTCTGAAAACAGCAGCCCGAGCCCCCCTGTTCTAGATTCCAAAATCAACACAAAAAGGAGAATTTGACCTCAAAAGGCATTAAATACTCAGCAACAGTTGGTGCTTCTGAATATCAAATTTAATGCCTGATGTCTTTTTACATCTTGTTTTAAGGGTCACAGACCCTTGACTTTTTGGACTTGAGCACCAGCACACGCTCAGGTGGCTGAGAGGTTTTTGTTAATAGCGTGGGTAACTCCTGTCATTGTATCATTTGCTCAGTTGTAGATCTTGGAGTATCTTTAAAAGATTGACACCATTAGTATCATTTTATAAATGGTAAGTTTAGGATATAGAAAATTAAGTGTTTTATCATAATCATAGTGTGGATGGCACTAGAATAAAGGCACGTTCTGCTCAGGTGCAAGGTTACATTACTGTTTTTACAGCTTTGAAATTCTTTTCTAGTTAGCACACAACAACAAATGTACCAGGTCAGGCCAATTATCCATCCACATCAGACTCCTTTTGTGCCATCAGCCAGTAACACAGGTACAGGGAGGAGTATAAGAACAGGACAAGAATGTGACGATGTTTCCCATTACGCTCTCCCAGCCTCATGTCCTGAGCTAAAGCTAGTGTTTGGTAGACCTTGACTAGTTTTTCTTCCATGATCTCATCCAATTGCCTTTCACAATGGAACCTCTAGCGCCTACAATAGCACCTGTTCTGCTGTTTAAGAACGTAATATATCAGAAGTATTTCCTTGTATTTGTTCTGAGCCTCCCACCTGCTGCATTCATCTGATTCTCTCTTCCCTGTTTCCCATCTCCATCCCACGCCTGATTTTACAGACCTCTGTCATATCCTTTCCCTGCAGTCATCTTTTCCTAAACCAAAAAATTACTCCGTTCCTTTGATCAACCTTGTCAGCCTTTTCTGCATCTTTTCTAGTTTTATTGAGTCCTCTTTGAGGTTGGTCAGTAGAAACCCATGGTCACCTATTGCAGTGTGTCGCCTGGACTCAGTCTGCACCTCCGCATTATGAAGCTGCCTTTCAGCACAGCCCATAAGTGACCAGTTAGACAGGACAATGCAACCACTGATGCCACTCTGGGGCCTGACCAGTATAGCTCACTCCAAGACCAGGCTACTTTTATTCTGCAACCCATCCATTTACCTGTGTAGACTGTCCACTCATAGCCAGACCCCTCTGGCATGTAACCAGAAGACTTCTCTTGGCCACCCAAGTGGCTGCTTACCTGAAAAGAAGCGTGCTTTGCCTTGGTGGTGGAGTTTTCTCCTACACTGATTACAAGGAATGGCTACATTGGCAAGGTGGGACATGTGTGTAAGGTGCAGAGCATTTCTTTGCCCACTGATAAGGTTAGGTAGGTAGCTTTGTAAGAGCTGTAATAAGGATAGTCCAGTTCACTGTCTAACAGATGGGAAAATGATAAACCTGAAGAATATTATGATGTGATTTATCTATCTGGAAGATTTAACTCAATAGCTGGAATTTTTTTTTGCTAAGAAAGGGCAGAGATCAAACTCTGAAGACGAATTCAACTGTGCACACAAGAGCCTATAGTAAAATAATTCTCTGAAAAGTGGAGTTGCACATTTATTATTTCCTTGGCTTGTGTCTAACTATCTAATCAGTCTTTGTACATGTCAGCAGCACATCCATAATAAGAAAGTGCTGTGGGGATTGTGTGAACTGGAATTAGAGATGCGATAATCAGCCAAACCGTTGGAGACAATGTAAAGGCTGCATGGCATTTGCATTCCTCTAGCTGAGGAAAAAAACCTTATATGTGCAAATGAGCTGTTGGGTTGGGTTTTTTTTCTCCTTCCTGGTATGTTATAACCATGGGCAAATTACTCTCAGAGCAGCACTTCCCTGACAGCATGCCAGTTCACTCTGGGGTGCCTCCATGCCTGATTAGACCTGTTCCAGTATGGTGGTGACAGCCGTACTATATTCATTTATTAAGTGAGGTGATGTGGCAAATACAGGCATATAGATGCATATATGCTATGGAGAAAATCGCTGATGTATGGTAGGCCCCCATAGTCTCCAGACAGAACAAAGGACAGTTTTATGATAAAGGGACCATAATTGAGATAGACAACCTATTTTCCCACCTGCACAATTCTGATAATATTGATCCATCTCATCAAGATGTTGTGAAAGTAACTAGTAACTACAAAGGGAGCCTCACTTTGTGATCCTCATACTGCCTCAATGTTCTAAATTGGTATCGATTCCTTAAGTAAGCAATCTGCCTGTCGCCTGGTTATTCTTCTGGCCAGCCTCACGGTTTTCTGTCTAAATCCTCCTTGACTCTTATCTTCCCATATTCTGATTAGCATCGCAGTTATCAAGGTATAAGGAGAGACTGAAAGCAAAAGGCTGATGTTGCAGAGGGAAGGTGTGAAGTGCTGAGCAGATAAAAGCAAGGTCAGAAGTGATGAGTAGGACAAGTTCAGCAAAGTCTGATCCTAAATTTAATCGCAGCCCTGTATGGCTGCCGTGCCTTTCCTGCCTGGAGGAGGAGAAAGGCATGGGTAAGCCACTGGTGTGTTGCAGTTCAGTCCCTGTGTTCAGCCCCTGCCCATACCCAGTGTCCCTTCTTGCTGTGGCAAGAAAATGAGGCAGAAATAGGTGAGACTTGAAATAGAGAGCTTGTTCATGTTAAAGGTTTTTGTGGACAAGAGCTGTCCTGATATACACCCTAGGGCAGACATTAGCTAATCGAAACTATTCTTTAATGTATATAGCTTTAAGCTGTTCCTGGAAAATAATTATATTTTAAAAATATATTACTCTATACATTAAGAGCATTCTCCTCCCAAAAGCCATTAATCAGCTAAATGGAGGTGGTAGAAGTTCTGCCTGCTTTAACGTTTCAGATAACTAGAAGTTAGGTTAAGTGCCAGCTCACCTGCAATGAGCAGACTTCTGTCCCGTGTTGGGTTGCATGACCCAACGCCTAGACCCTCCTGCCATGACAAGATGGATGTTTAAGTTGTCAGGCCTACAACTTGAGAGAGGGACATGGAAAAAAAAAAAGTCCTATATGCAGGTCTAAAGGCATGTGGGACAGTTCTGTATCCCTTTTCCTAAAACCGAGGCTCGTTATCCCAGACCAAGCCTACTCACCGCTTAGACCGTACCAAATGCTGCGTTTAAGTGGCAGGTGTCAGAGCTCATCCCAGCTCAACTGGCATCTCGAAGAGCAGGGAACATGAAGGGAGCCTCAACGCCTGCAATTTAGGAGACAGCTTGAAGAGCACGTAGTTAAGACACGAGAACACACTGTTCGCCAATGGACTGAAAACAGGAACTCGCATGGAAATCTTGGATTTATTCCATTATCCAGCAGCAAAAGGAATGTTTCAGGACAAGAAGGTGCAGGGGAAGCTGATTATGTTCTTTGCAATAATATTCTTCATCAAAGGCACGGAGGAGATGCCTTCTTGTTAAACAGAAATATGAGATGAGAAATGTAGTAATACATGGAAAAAAGCAGCAAGTCTCGGCTCTGTGTTGCTTACTCGGGCATTGTGAAGGATGTGAGAACAAAACAGCTGAATTGTATTCAAGTGCAGTATTTTGCATTTGATGATGCAGGCTGACTCCCTCCTTGCCCTCAGTCTCCTGGACCTCTTTTGAACCTCGAGAAAAGACTTGACAAAAGAAACCTGACTGGTGCAATTTTAAAACCCCTTACGGGAGGCTGTTCAGGAAAAGGGTTGTTCCAAGAAGAGGAGTTATTGCAGCAGATGAAAATCGGAGTTGTCCTCGCTGCACCGGTAGCTCGAGTGTCACCCCAGCTGACTCGCTCTCGCACGCAGGGGTTTCTAACTTAGATTAAGAGGTGCTTTAAAGCTGAGCTGCTTTGCTCAGCGGGGAGGGGGGGTTGACATTCAAACTGTAGCAGGGAGGGTGCAGCTCAGTCACAGGGGTGCTGCTGCTGCTGCTGCTGCTGAAGTCAGTAGGTCTTTTTTTTTTTTTTTCTTTTTTTGCTCTCATTCACAGGGAAGAAATCAAACATAGTAAATCCTGGCTACCAGTGAAGACAGCCCCCGTGAGAAAGGGCAAGGAGCACAAATAGTCCATTTTCAATAGGGTAAGATGGTAACAAAGGGGGTTACGGGGGACTGTAGCAGGACTGGTGTTAATAATAGGAGAGGCTGAAAAAGGCTAATTGCATCTACACGTAACATTTTTAGTGTTAGTTACCCAAAACAAGTTTTGCATAATATATTTCAATGTTGAGGTTTTATTGTAGCAGTTCTAACGAGTCTTTATGATCCATTTTCTCTACTGCCGTACAGTACCATGATCTGGGATAGCTATAGCATGTTCCATCTTCATTCCACCTTTTTCCGGAAGATGAGCCTGAGATGCAGAGAGACGAAGGAATTCAGATGGGATGGATTCAGTATCAAAACCAGAAGTGAAATTTTAAATTTGCTATTTCAAATTGCACTTCTCTGCTCAGCTGAAGGGGACCTTTCTCCTGGCTGGCTCACCTTCGACAGTGCAGTTTATGTGGAACAAATGCTCCTATTTAAGTTACCATTGCTGATCTCCCGCTTTCTCTTGTGCGCGTTTGCATCGTGTAACTCATTTGCCCTACTTGTTGCTCGAGAAGACTTTTGAGGGTAGGCCAGACGAACTGTATCTCCTTACAAAGCAAGTAACCCAGGGGCTGATTTGCTCTAGGATGCCTTCAGCCGTATCAGTGTCAGTTTTCTGTCTGTGTATCTAAAGACGGTGTTTTGTGCTCAGTTATCTTTACCCACGCGGCTACCTTCAGGTCTCCCATCAGGATGGTTTCATGGGGGCAGGTGCATTTGCAGAGGTCTTTGCTCATTTTTCCAGTTGAAATAGTTTTATGAAGGGTCAAGGGACAAACTCTGACTTCCTGCTGAACAGTGATTTAGTTACTAGTGGTAATATTTTGATAATTAGAAGGTTCTTTTTATTAATTTACAGAATCTTTAATAACTATGTGCTTTTGTAAGTAATCTTTTTAGCTTTACCCACTTGTGGAAATGACATTATTTCAAATAATGACTAACTATAGCATTAAATGGAGAATATCTTAGTTGGTTCATTTACTTTGTTCAGATTATTGTTATCTTCCAACAACACTATATGGGTTTGGCTCTGTAAAACATCACACACTCTGACTCATTTGGTCCCGTTCACCATAGTGGGATTATGTTCATGTGATTGGTCTGGTCCCAGGAGTGCTCAGCACCTTGAATGAGAATGGGAACGTATATATCCAGCTGTCCTATAGCTCCAGAAAATTCACTGGGGGTATCCACAGTTGAATTTAGATGAAGCTTTTCATTTCTGTGCAGATCTTTTCTAGAAATATTGAACACGTTCGGCATTTGTGCAAGCCCAAGGCTGTTTCAATCTGTCTCTGCATATTCATAAGCCAGTGATCTGTCATGGCCGTACCTGGCGTGTGTGTGTACGCACACATCCTCACACATGCACTGCAGCTTGCGTGCAGAAAGAGTTACGCATATGGGAACTTCTCATCGTTGATCAGCAGCTGCGAAAATGATGACTATTTCTGACCATGCTGCTTTTTAGAAGATAGACATGAACACATACGAGAAATGAGATAAACAGTGTAACTGACTTGGATGGTAGTAGTTCATGTGTAAAATATTTTAGAATCATAGAATCATAGAATGTGTTGGGTTGGAAGGGACCTTTAAAGGCCATCTAGTCCAACGCCCCTGCAGTGAGCAGGGACATCTTTAACTAGATCAGGTTGCTCAGAGCCTCATCAAGCCTGGCCTTGAATGTCTCCAGGGATGGGGCCTCCACCACCTCTCTGGGCAACCTGTTCCAGTGTCTCACCACCCTCATTGTAAAGAACTTCTTCCTAATGTCTAATCTAAACCTGCCCTGCTCTAGTTTAAAAGCATTGCCCCTCGTCCTATCGCTACATGCCCTTGCAAACAGCCCCTCCCCAGCTTTCTTGTAGGCCCCCTTTAGGTACTGGAAGGCCGCTATTTTGTATGTGAAGGGTCAGTTCCTCATCTCCATAAACGCAAACCCATTACAGATTCACATCCAGTGGATTCACATTTGGGTCCTTTATTGTTAGGCTCTTTTTCTCAATTGTCTCTTGAGACCTTCATCCAGGATATTCAGAGTAGAGATTTTTTATAAATTTGAAAAGACTGAAACATCTGGATGTTCTAGATGCTCACCCAAATGCTTTGCCTGTGTTGTGCTCCCGGCTGTATGGGTGTCTCCACAATCTGTTACTGAAAAGGGCTTATTTTTATTTCTAGGACCTTATCCACAGTCCTTGCCCCTGGTCTGAGGAGCTCAGTGGGAAGGACTGGAGAGCCAAATGCCTTCCCAGGGCAAGCAGCCTAATAACTACAGTCCCACCTGCAGCCTCTGTAAGGGATCTAAAACCTCGGAGAAGTACTTGGAGACACTCTGTCCCCTACACAGCTGCTGGTGTGTCACAACACCTTCCTCCAGCTGCCCTGTGAGGACACAGGCAGGAGGACCTGGCAGCCCCTCTTTGGCCAGCCAGGATTTCAGCCAGCTTTCCTTGTTGCTGTTAAAACTTCATCAGTCGTAGCTATGAAAATTGCATTTATTTTTTGCTCATCTGTTTCAGGAAGAGATTTTGAGCAGCAGAGTGGAAGCACTGCAATTAGCATCTGCGAGAAAGATAAAGCCAAGAAATAATGAGGCCTCCCTTGAAACGAGAGCGCATGACTAACTCCAAGATGAGCTCGCACCTCTCTCATCCCCATAAAGGCCACCCCTACTTGACCAGCCACTGCTGCTCTCTCGTAGAACGTGTGTCTAGGACGGAAAGCATTGGCAGAAAGCCCATCTGCCCCTTGTGATTCCATTGCAGTCACCCGTCTTTCACAGAGGGGTGCAGTGATTTCTGTGTGTTTCACAATTAAAGGGACAGCCTGGAGTCTAGATACTCAGGACAGAAATGATGTCTCTGTTTTTGGAATGGTTTCAAATCTTCCAGGTAATTTTTGGGGGGGGGGTTCCCACTTTAAAGCTCTTTCTGTTTCTGAGTCCACACAATCAAAGGGGAAAACCAGCAGGATTATACTGGGGAAAGGGGAAGAAAGTCCAGAATAAGTAAACTGAGAAGGCGTGTTTCTCTGTACTGGCTTCTGGTTGTGTCAGAAGGGAGAAGGGTGAGTAAGAAAAATTCAGGCAGAATGGGATTTTTGTGGGTGCTGTATCCCTTTAAATGTGAGATTATATTTTGTGTTTGAGAAAACCAAACGGACATGTAGAACAATCCTTGATTTTACAATGATTCCAGATATTGCTGAGCATACAGAGAGGAAGCCAGCACGATTTTCATTTGGTTAGGTGGCCCGCTCAGAGGAAATCTGATGGACTGTGTGAGCGTGTCTGCCTCTGACGCGGTGTGGTTACATACAGCCACCTTGCAGCTGCGCAGAGTAACTTCGTTAAAGCAGGTAACCCTGTGGCAGGGAGCTTCCAGCCAGCCACCTGCATAAATACCCCAAGGTGTTTGCAGGCTGGGTGGCCGTACGGTTCCAGTTTCACGTCTCTCAGTTGTGGTACAGACATGCTCTTTATTGCAGTCAGCATGTTGTTTGCCCAGATTTTTCTTTTCTATTGTGAGTTTTAAAAGGATGCTCAAGAAAGTGCGCGGCTGAATTTCAGATGACTAGGGTTGCCATATCAGATTGGGGTGTTAATGTGTATAATGCTTAGAAGGAGAGAGATTTTAGATTTTGTTCTTTGATCAGAGCGTGCTGAGTGATCCTGGATAAAACAGATAAAAACATTCCCATTCAGGTGCTGGCATTCCACTTCCTAAAGCCCTGCAAAGATACCGGAACAATTTGCAGTGCTACAGGGTGTTCTCAACGACCTGTGAATCCAGTGGGTGCTCAGTGCCTTAGCTAAGCCAGTGGAACAATTATTTAAATTACTTCTACGGATTTGGATGTCAGGTCCAAGCTTACAATTCTTCTCTTAACCTGTCTGTTTTCCCAGCTGGCAAAACCCATGGAAGTCAGAGCTCCCTACTGCACCGCTGCGTTTGGCGAAAGCGCTAAATCTGGAGGGAGAGTCTCATTTTGCAAGAATCTCACTATATTCACCATTACCACCAATCTTCCCTAATTTAATTTATCTAAATCATCGCCATCTGATGCGCATTAACATAGGACGATGATTTGAAGATTCATTGATCTGAGATGAATAGGAAATGCTGGTCGATGCATTGTAAGGCTTTCAGAAAAGCAGCTCTGTATTTGCTCTCCCACGTAAATCTTTGCTGCATCCCCAGTGAGTTTCGGATCATCCTGCGGTTCTGGGAATGAGTCTGGAAACACAGTGTCCTCTGCCGTAGGTATTTCCTTAGGTGGGGGCAGCTGTGCTGGAGCTCGTGGACTTTATTTTACCAATGGAGTCACTGAGGGAGAAGCAGGGTGCACAGCCTAGAGTCCAGAAGTCAAAGGTGTACTGATACTTATGGAAAGGAGGTGTTGGTAGCACAAGTAGTAATGCAATGTGTCACCAAACAAGAAAAAAAACACCAAGAACAGGTTATCTCTCCTAGAAAACAGGTTTCTGAGTGTTTTCTGAAAAGGAGGAGGACGTGTAAGGCTCTTAGAACCGGAAATAAAGGAGCAGAGACTTTGAAAGTTGGGGTTTTTTTTGCTTTCTATTTCCGTGTATTTCATCCTAGTGATTTAATGGGTTGTGGAAGGTACATGGGTGAGTTCTCACATCTAATCCACCTGTAAAAATCTTAACTGGTCCTGTCAGAGCTCATTAGCTGACATACAGCTTCCTTCATTGCAGCCTTTCATCTCCAGATAGAAGATGTTTCCAGGTGGGGCCTCTGGGTTGGTTTCCTGTCCTGCCTCCTCTGGCACATGCTGAGCGTGACTATTCCAAAACAGTGGAACTGTCTGGATCCAGAGACAACATGATTCAAGCTCAAATGATGCTTGAGCACTGGTGGGAACCTGAAATACATGAGCTATGGATCACAAACTTGTAGGCTTTCAAGCTCCTATGGTTTTATTTTATGCATAAAATATATGCAGCTACTCTTTCCTGTTTTCTCATGATTTAAACACAAATAATATGCCAGGTTAGGTACATAATCTCAGAAGTGTTCAAGAAATGGTGCTTTAACTGGTCATACACACTAGTCTAAAGCAATGTGGCTGTACACAAGTTACTGGTGATGGTCTACACCACCTAATGATGTGACCCATTGTGCTTTTCGATGAGTTCTTCTGCATCCATGCGTTATTAATGCTGTAAGTATATGTAGGTTTTCATTGTATTAAAAATCAAAGCAGAATTTCTGGGCTTGGCTTTTAATGCCCTGTAAGTGCTTCCTCATGTGAATAACTCACTGAGGGACTATTCATAGCAATAAGTGCTTTTATCAGCTCTAAGCATTTCTGTTTTATTTTGCATAAACCTTGCCATACAGACAGGACAGGGAGCAAAGCATCCCTCCTGCTAACATTACAGAATTCAACTTTTTATAGGGGATAATACTGAAATACAGGCGTGGGGGCAGGTGAGCCCAGCGGTGGCAACTGGCAGAGAGACTTCAGGTCAGAAATGTACGGCTATTTCTTACTTACTTACCAGAATCACATTTGCCTGGGATTGCTGTTACACGTTTTTCCCCACAGAAGATATAACAGGAGCTGAATTTAATTCCCTGCTTGCAAAGCATCAAACCACACTTTTCCTCCCACATTCCCTGTGTTTAAAACCAGCAGAGTTACTTTAACCTTCTTTTTTTTCCAACCCTTGCTAAAAACACAGGGGCTGGCAGACAGACAGGCTGGGTTTCAGCATTTTGTCTGACCAAACGTTAAATTATTGGTACTGTTTGGAGTACTCGAGCCTGGCAGTTATCTGTAGATGTCTGACAAACACTAGCTCGTCTTCAGCTGCTCTCACAAGCAGCTTTGCGTGATTTCCATGAGGGGTTTTTTGGCAGCCATTTAGATCTAAGAATACACTATCAGTCTCTGTCCAGATCCCCGTAACTTTTAAACCAGCCTTGCACCCAAGCTATCTGGAGGGAGTAAAGGGGAGAATCTCCTCTGCGGGCTGTGGAGCAGAAGCAGCAGTGATGATCCAGGGCCGAGGTGAGCATTTTGGTGTCTGTGGTTGTCTTCACCCCTTCATGAGAGCATCTGCAGCCCACCAGCGTGGACCCAATGCATCCATAAAGTTGATGGAAGGAAAAAAAGATTTGCCAAGGGAAAGCTGCTCCTCTGTCCCAGGAGCATGAGCACCCAAGGCTGGCACTGGGGAAGAGAAAGGTTTGCCCTGGCCTTCAGCCATGCTTTGGCTGGTTTAGCCCATCTCTGCCCCTCGTCCTCGCTGCTGCAGAGGGCAGCGATGTCCCTCGCAGAGCTGCTCTGTGGCCTGCCCTCCCCATACTGCATTTGCCCGGTTTTATGGAGACCTTTCACCTCCGTGTTCGGTGTGTTTGGTCGTGGCATGAAAGTATGTGCTAAGTTCTCAGTGTAGAGCAAGAAATGTAAAACTCAGACATTTAACCTCAGGGTGCTTCACCTGGGCTTGCTCTAAGCCCAGGTGTCTCTTTGCTATTGAATGGCATATTTGTCCTGCTACAGCAAGGCTGCTAAGCCATGTGGCTTGGTGATCAGGCACGCACGTGGATTATTCTTTGCCATATTTAGAGAGGCAGACCTACCAGGCATCGTGTTTGCCCACGTTTGAAATAATCTTGATTTAAACAAGAGGGATTACAACATGCAGTTTTCAGTCTCAGGCTGCAGGAGTGATTTCAATTAATTAAATGGCACTGGGACAAGTTTGGGCATTGTGTGAGCGTGTAAAATCAAATATAAAGCAATCATGGAAAGGCATCTCAATGCGGCTGTGAATTGAGTGAGGCACCTTCACAGCCTCATTCTTTTATGCATTTGGTGGTAAGGATTTAGAGCAGTGCCGTTATATGTAGTGGCAATCAATTAGATACAGATTGTATGAATTTAAAAGTTGTTTTTAGATGAATTTAAAAGATGTTTTAGATTAATTTCTGTTGTTTATAGGATTCCTCTTGCTGACTTCTTATGGAGCTGAATTCCATAGACCTTCCACTAACGCACACAGATATTCTTTTTACTGGCTGGTGGGACTGTGAGTGTGTCTTCTTGTTTGCCAGTAACGGTGTATAAATGCTTCTGTTTCCACTGGTGATGGCTGGGGTTTTTTTTAATATCATTTCTACTTCAGTTTCTTTAATACAGCTTATGGGACATCAGAGAGAATGGCTTTGTTTTTCTCTTTTTCTTGGACGTGGCTTTATACTAAAGTCCCCCAAACTAACTCTTCTAGGACGCAGTATAGTTTTACTCATATGAAGTCTGGAAGGTGTCAAGCCTGGGTTTTTACATGTAATGGTTGCAAATCTGGGCTTTAAAAAGCCAAGTTATGTTTTTTTTCCCCTAATTTGCTTATGTCCGTGTGTATACATGTACAAATACACACAGGTACAAACAGCTGGAAGTTGGCCTGTAAGTCTAGTAATTAATCAAATGTCACAGCCAAATGAAAATACTATCCCTGGCCATAAGCTAGGTAACAACACGCATTGCTATAGAAACCTAATGCATGCATGGAAAAGACCAACTGTACTTACGGAGAGGAAAAAAAAAACCCCAACCCTGAATACAGTAGTTCTTTTGAATTTTAAAATATTGGGGAGTAAAAGTGGCAAAGGCTGTGCAAGTCAGATACGAACAACACTCTTTAGACGTTACTCTGAGGCAAGGACGCATAGAATAAGTTGCTAACTTATTTGGAGTCAAGGCAAGGTTCACTGGAAGTCTCTCTATTGATTTTTATTGGGAATTACATCGAGGCCTTTGCTTGTGGGTGAAATGAGACGAGGAATCAATCACAAACCATTTCCCCTCTCCCGAAGTACAGCTTCACTTATGAACAACAATGATTAAACATATTAGCCTATTGCCACTTGTTCCATCAATTTTGTAGACATGGAGCGCATATTTCAATGTTGCTAAGGTGATTTAATAGTCTATTTTACATTTCCCCAATATTTTTTGTGTAAAATTCAAGAGGCTTCATATACATTCATAGCGTCACATAGCAAGTCATAAATCACTGCTGCGTGGTAGGCAAGAAACGTCCCTAGCACTAGCAGAAAAGGAAGTGGAAACAGAGGAACCAACTTCTTTGCTTGAGGAGCTGGTATCCTCTTTAATTTCCCTTCTTTTTATCACCTATGCCATTATTTCAATTAAACATTTACAGGTATTTGTGATCAATGACTTTTGTGATCATAACTCATAAATACTTGCTGGTTTTATGATCATATTATGTACAATATGAATCTGATTCTTGCTTTGTAAATAGGTACAGATCAGGAGTAAGTTGAGATATTTCTTTTTCATACGCATGTATAAATGAGAAAAGAAGTCAAAAGCAATTAATGAATCAGAATTGCCAAGTCTAAATTTATTGCAACTTACTGAACCTGTAGTCTCTAACATCCTGAGCTTCTGGAATCATGTTACTTTATAAAAGAATTCATTTTCTTCCTTTAAAAAAAAAAGGAAAAGAAAAAAGAAAAGCTTTTCTTTTTTCCTTCCTTGGAATTTTATAGCCCCTTCTGGGTGCAGAGAAATATTGGGAAGACTTAATGTCTCAAAAAAGAAAATGCAGAGAGGACGTGTGTAGGTTTAAATACCGTGACACTTTGAGGGTTTAGCTGGTGATTTTTTGTGGCATTTGGAACCAGTATTACTGATGAATACAATATGTACATACAAATGTTGTGTTCGTTATGGTAGGACCACATGCATTAAAATAGCTGTGTAGGTACAGTGTAATTTTGTTTAATCCTGGGACACATCAATGGAAAATCAGGCACCCAAACCAGAAGTTAGCTTCATTACCAGGGTTGCATTACATTGAATTTCACATGCATGGCTTTAGGCACGGTGCTTTGAAAATATTGGCTCTTGTTCTTGGTTGTGCAACATTCAAGCAAGGCAGCTGAACTGTGTGTGATGCCAATAAATGAATGAGTTAAAATTGGATCGGCTTGTAAAACATCTACGTCTAATCCAGTGTTTTGGTTGCTGTGCTGTGGCCATATCAAGACCACTTATAATAACACGGCTATTGAAATGCTGGGTTATATTTACATTCTAGAGAAGGAAGGGTTTGTTCGTGTTGCTATACCGCACTCGGAGCGCGAGATGCAGCCTGCAGATCTGAACATACCCTGAGCAAAACAAGGCATTAGGGAGCAAGGTCAGACTGGCCACTCTATGGTGTTACGGCCAGCAGAAGCTAAAGTATTCGGACACGATGGGCTTCCCTTCTGCGTGTAGTAGATCCACACAGCCTAAGAATCCGAGCCCAGATTAGTTGCATTGCCTTATTAACATATAAATGACCCCCTGTGAATTCCAGAGGGAGTTTTTTTGGAGAAGTGTTGAAAAAGGGCAGCAGCTCAGTTTGGTAATGAGAGAAAAACCCATCCTTATCTGGAGCAGAGTGGCTGGGGAGATTTTTAGTCCTCCTCACAGAAGTGGAGATGGACCCCAGCATCCTCAGCCAGAAAGGATAAGGTCTACATTAGAGGCAAGGCATAAAAATCCCCTGGAGGTAGGACTGGAGCAGGGAGAAATGAAAATAGCGTACGCGCTTTATTTTTGAAATGTGTATGTTTTACAGATGCTAACGTAAGGAAGAAAGTTTCATGAGATCTCAATAAAATTCAGACCATCTGTTTCTGTCTGCAATGCCGACCTGTGCGCTGCGGCTTCGCGCTCATGTGGGAGAACTGGGAAGCCAGGCTGCCACTTGGAGTAAGGAGGAATCAAATCAGAATCTGTTTCATTATCCACGTGGGACAAAATTTATGGATGGAGAGCAGATCAGATTTGAAAGTTCCCTGAAGTGAGAAAGCTTGTCCGTAGGGGAAAAAAAAAAACAAACAACAAAGCCGTGATTAGCCACATTGCAGGCTAGAGACATCCCATGTGCTACCATCATGATAAGCACGTGCTTTTCCCATGAATTTCTGTGCTACGTTCTGTTTTACACATTATCTGCAAGTTGGCCTCTCGTGAAGCCAAACATCTGAGCGGGAGTCATCTCCATGGTGTTCGAGGGGTCCCATTAGCAACCGAAGTGCAAGCGGGAGCAGCTGAGTCAATGGCAGAGGCTGACCCCAGCAGCCTGCCAGGAAGGGGCAGCTTCGCATTCCAGCTTGGCGCGGTGGGAACTTGGCCAGCTCTGGCTGCCCAGGAAAAGTCATTAATTAATGCATGTCTCTGCCGAGGAACGGGGATGTGCTGACGGCATTGCTGGGGCCTCTCGGAAAAGGGAGGTGATGGACCAGTTTGTGCTTTTGCTCCCTATTTGAAGAGCAATTTTTAACCATTCAGAGCATATAAATCACAGTTTAATAGACCGAAATGTGTAGGTTGTTATTTTGGTCTGCATCTTATTGCAGATAATGGTCTACATATTTGATGTAAATGATACAGTGGGTCTGACTCTAAAAGCGAGGGTGTAGCTCAAGGGATAAATTGCATCAGTGTTCTCAGGGGAATGAGAGATGCTGTTCTGATTAAGTCTAATGGAAGCTAATTTCTGCAGAGCCCCATATACTCTGCTGCTGATGTCTTGCCTTTGTTGGGTTTTGTTTTACGTTATTAATTAACCATACTGCTGCTTCCAAGCACTTGAGACCCCTTTGAAGTCGCAGTTTGATCAATTGATATGCAGTGTGCTACAGGTATAAACACCTTATTGCATTAAATTGACACTTTAAGTAGTTCTGTGGCCGGAGAACTTGCTTAGGAAGAACTTCTCAGTGCCGAATCATGACTCCATGTTGCTTTAGCAAAGCCTCCACCACCAAATGTTGGTCTTTAAAAAAGCCTGTTGTTCTGAGCAAACATATTATCACTTTCAAGTGATAAAACATGCATTGCCAAATGTTTTAAGGCTGTTGTATTGGCAAATAACTTTCTCCACACAGAACAAGTAAACTGCAGCCTGGAAAGGATCTATAGAGTGGTTAATAATCTGCTGTAGAAGAGCTCTATCGTGCGGTTTTTGGCTGGTTTTTTTTCTGCAAAGTGCTCAGTAGTTTGGGATGGCGTAGCTGATCCGTGGTGATACTGCAGAGCTGAATGGACATACTTGTATTTCATGACAATTCTTCTGGGATTTGCAGAAATCTGGCTCTGTGCTTTGAGCCACCTGACCTTCCCATGCTTTGGCAAGGCGAGCTCACGCGTAGGCACTGGGACCAGTTGCAGGGAGGGCGATGATGATAACACACGGTGCTCCTTCATCCTCTTCCCCAGCAAATCATGGGAGCAGAAGCCCCAGGAGTGCGGGGACGGTCCCAGCAGAGGAGAAGGAGGAGGTTTGTTAGTAGAGTCCTGTAATCCCCACAGGGATATAGGAGGACAGAGCAAAGTCAGCATTTTCAGCACAAATCGGCCCTGTAATCTTCACGAGGGAATGAAATCCCCCCAAGGACAGCACCTGGCTCCCAGCAAGGTCCCCGTCTCTGCTACTGATGTTGTCAAAGATGCCTGTTTCCTGCCGGTGCAATTGCATGATTATTTCCAAACTCAGTCCTGAATTTGGGTCCTGTTTATTGGGTTGCTGGAGGAGGGATCGACAGATGAGGAGGAGGGGCAGGAGAAGAGAAGAACTGGGCAGAGTGCTACTCCTGAGAGAGTGGGAAGAGAAAAGAAAAGCCTGCAAGCAGCAGGAAAGGAGACCCTCGCCCTCCTCAGCATCATTGCTCAGTGAAGAAGAAGGAAAACTTTCTGGGGAGCCAGAGATTTTAGATCTGCCTGAAAGGTCTCTGGGAGAGCCTGGAGCTGAGTAAAGCAGGGATGAAGTGGCCATGGATGGCTGTGAATATTGAGGCGTTTCCTGCGCCCTTCCCTTCATATATGTTGCTGGCAGATAGTTTCCTTGTGTTCAGTGTACATTTCTCCTGTCTTGGTTTAATTTAATTGAGGGAAATCCCCAGTATCAGCCAAACCAAATGGCTCCAAGAGAGGAAAGCCGACAGCTCCTTAAGGATGGGGGGGAGGAGAGGAAAGAGATTGAGGGAAAGGACTGAGCCAGTTTTCCTTGATCACGTTGTGGCACGTGACCGGGAATCACAGGGTCCCTGGTTGCGTGTCTCCGCATCTACAGCAGCCGTCCACATGTCTGTCACACTCTGACACTGGATCTGCAGCAACTGTTGCTTCAGCTGGCTGCTGGCATGTATTTATCATCAGTGGTGTTGAAAACAGAGCCAGAGCAAAATGTCATTAAAACTTCAGCTCTAGATGTCAACAAGGGAAAAACGGAAAAGGGTTTATCAATGCGAATGAAAGCGATGTGATACATACCTCTTAGGCACAGGTTTGGGATATTTTATTTTTGATTTTGACTGATTTCAAGTGACAGATCAAAGGAATGAAACAAAATGTAGTTAGCAATGTGTCCTGGTTTTCCTGCATGGATTTATTTCTACCCGTTTCTTGCACGCTGCCGTAGAACACAGGCGTGCAGTGGCCGGGAGCACCTTCATCACTGGTAAGACACGGTTCATGTGGAAGCAAGGTCATTGATTAGCGCCATCGTGTCTCAGCAATGACAAAGTTATGTAATTATGCGATCCTTTTTCTAATTGCATATTGCTGAGGGACTAGCACAGATTGTGCCTTGTTTACCTTGGCCGTTTTAGTGGCTAAGCCCGCTCTGGTTGATATCCTTTTTGTTGCTGTAGCACTCACCTCCTCCTGCGGCCAGCTGTGCCCGAGCCCCCTGCCCAGGTCTGATTATTTTCCTTCACACTAGATAGTTTTGATTCGCTGTCAGAGCCCTTTAATTTCATTGCGGCTTTGTTTACTGAGATGAAGCAATGCACTCAGAGCACACAATAACACAAAAAATTGTAATTTTGGTGAAACTGCCGCCCCAGCTCCTGAGCTCTCAAACCTTCCTGTTCTGCCTGCGCGGGACCAGTGCTACCAGCACACCCAGCTCCCTTCTTGTCTTGGTTTAGACCTTCTACCACTCTTGCTGCTCTCACAGTTGGATGGAAGTCAGTGCCTTCTCCAAAAACTGTGTTTGCTGGTCTTAACCCTGTAAAGTTTCAAGTCTGTGGTAGGAAGTTCCTTTCACCCAAACTCCAGGACTTTGTGTGGTGGCAGAAACTGGTGCAATCTGTGCTTGGAATAGGGCTGAGCTCTCCTTTTGCATCACTGGGGTGGACGGGGCTATGGCAAACACTGTCAGAGATCCTGCACTTGGCTCCACGCAGAGTGAATACCTTGGACGTACGCTCTGTAAGGCTAGTGGCCAGCCATGTGATGGTCCGGAGGCCTCAGCTGGCCTGGGCTGGTGTTCAGCTTGTACCGACCGTGGTCTAACACCGATAGGGCTGAGTTGCTCCAAGGTGGATCGTGTTCAAGTTCAACCAAACTTCGGGGTGATCCTTCATGTTCACTAGCAACCTGATCTAGTTAAAGATGTCCCTGCTTACTGCAGGGGGGTGGACTAGATGACCTTTAAAGGTCCCTTCCAACCCAACACATTCTATGACTCTATGATTGATTCTATGTTTCACTTCTGCATCAAGAAAAAAGTGTCTGCTAAATACCAGCTATTTTCCACAAAACAGTGATTGGGTTGATTTTACAGTAGTGAAACTTTGGCAGCTTATATCTGTTTAATCAATGCAATAGTTAAAAAATAAAAAAAGCTTCTTGGGGCCACAACTTTACAGTGTGATGGAGCGAGTGGTGCAAATGAACTGCTGAAGTTCCCTGATGTGACAAGGCCTGTAAGGATAAATCTTAGGGAAAAATCTGGAGAGCCATGAGCATTATTAAGTAATAAACTGTCCTCTCTTGAAAGGAGAACATTGCAGAACTTCCTGATGTTCTTTGCAGCCAATCTGTAAGCTCTTGGTTGGTAGGAGTTAAGGATCGTACGTTCATGCTGTCTCTGCAGTGTCATCTTCTATTTTTCTGGAGGTGGCAGGAACGTAATCAGCTGTCAGAAAAAATAGAGGCTCAGGAAAGCAAAGGATGTGGTGTTCTTGGCAGGTAGAATCTCTGCATCCTACGTCCTCTGAATCTGGACTGGAAGGATTAGACACCAGTCCCCTTTCTAGACTGGTTTTTGCAAGAACTGGCTCAGCTAATGAGCTGTCAGCCATGAACGCTTGTCTAGATGGCTCTTTAACGCCAGCTGGTCTTTCACCATCTGACTGATTCATTTGTGTTGAGTGGCAGCAGATGACTCTCAGCATCAAATACAGTTTCACCAATGTTCAGTAAACCGGGGTAACGTATAGTGGTTTTCAACTTGCAGAAGTGCCCCAAAACTTGTCACGGTCTGTTTGTGATTCAATTTTTAATTCAATCTAAATGGCTTTCTGCATGGGAGTCCTGGGTATGTAGGGGATATCAGGGTAGTCCAGCTCTTGTCCTGAGCTGCCCGTGCTTCGAGGAACAGGTTGCAGCACTGCCTTGCTTTTAACAACTGAAAACAACCAGCTTTCCAGTGCAATAGTTGCTTGTTACAAGGAGAAAACAGCTCATAATTTATTTTCAGAAATGAGGTTAAAATAGTGCAGCTGGGGAGGGAAGTGACTGGCGCAGCGGGTTGGTAATAAGATACAAAGCCTTTCCCTGCTAGGTTTAAATCCAGCTTCAGTCAGCAGTGACTGAAATCTTTTATCGTTTGACAGTTGTTCACCGCGGCCTTTGCAGTGTTGGCTTTGCTCCGTGACATCTGAGTCAGTACTTGCATAACCGGCCCCCTGCTCGGCCGCCTGTGCATCCCACCCACCTGCACAGGGGCCGGGCCAGGTTAGCAACGAAGCATCCTCTCTTCTTGCCGGGATCACACTTGTCCTGTGGAGAGGCCTCCTGCTCCTCAGAAGGTTTTAGGTTGAACATACTTTCTTCCTGGTTTGAAGCCCCGAACCCTGTCTGTTTCCAGCTGTGATGGTGGACAGGGCGGTGGGGTGGAGGTTGTAGTAATCACCTATTCCGAGCTGAAGAGCAGCATTAGAAGGGCTCTGCCAGGGCTGTTGCAGCAGACTCACTGATTGCTCGATCTGGTCCTGGCTGGTGGAGCCATTCCTTCCCCAGAAGGTCTAGTCCTGCCCTTGGGTTCCTGCCCTGCAGCCTCTTCTTTAGGCCCTCTCCACTTCTGCCCCTGTGTGCACAGATTCTTGAGGGGTTAAAACTTTAAATAAAAGGGCATAGGTGTCTTCTGTACATTTCCTTTCCCTGACCATTGTAGAATCACAGAAGACAATAGGGCAGACAGTCAGATCACTGCCCACAAATTGATCTCTAATGCAGATCTTCTAGTAATTGATGTAGCTTTCTTACTGTTCCATCTAGGGAAGGAGATACTGAGATCAGGTATTTAAAACCTGTCCATGCTTTTCTTCTCTTCTGGGGCCAGTTTTGTTTAATATCTTTATCAGTGATCTGGGTGAGGGGATTGAGTGCGCCCTCAGTAAGTTTGCAGATGACACCAAACTAGGTGGGAGTGTTGATCTGCTTGAGGGTAGGAAGGCTCCACAGAGGGACCTGGACAGGCTGGATCGATGGGCCAAGGCCAACTGTATGAGGTTTAATAAGGCCAAGTGCCGGGTCCTGCATTTCGGTCACAACAGCCCCAAGCAATGCTACAGGCTTTGGGAAGAGTGGCTGGAAAGCTGCCCAGCAGAAAAGGACCTGGGGGTGCTGGTGGACGGCCAGCTTAACATGAGCCAGCAGTGTGCCCAGGTGGCCAAGAAGGCCAACAGCATTCTGGCTTGTACCAGGAATAGCGTGACCAGCAGGAGCAGGGAAGTGATGGTGCCTCTGCACTCGGCACTGGTGAGGCCTCACCTCGAGTGCTGTGTTCAGTTCTGGGCCCCTCTGTGCAAGAGGGACATTGAGGTGCTGGAGCGTGTCCAGAGGAGAGCTACCAGGCTGGTGAGGGGTCTGGAGACCAGGGCATATGAGGAGAGGCTGAGGGAGCTGGGCATGTTTAGCCTGGAGAAGAGGAGGCTGAGGGGAGACCTCATTGCCCTCTACAACTCCCTGAAAGGAGGCTGTAGAGAGGTGGGTGTTGGCCTCTTCTCCCAGGTGAATAGTGACAGGACCAGAGGAAATGGTCTGAAGTTGCAGCAGGGGACGTTTAGGTTAGATGTTAGGAGGAATTACTTTACTGAAAGAGTGGTCAGGCACTGGAACAGCCTGTCCAGGGAGGTGGTTGAGTCACCATCCCTAGAGGTGTTTAAGAAACATCTAGATGTGGCACTTCAGGGCATGCTCTGAAGGGCAGAGATTGTAGGTTGTTGGGGTTTTTTTGTTTGTTTGCTTTTGGTTTTGTGTGTGTGTGTGTATGGTTGGACTCGATGATCTCAAAGGTCCTTTCCAACCACAAAGATTCTATGATTCTATGATTCTCTGGCACATTAGCCAGTAGGAGTTGTTTCTGCGTTTTCCTCTTGTAGTATATTAAGTTCATATCATAGACTTTGGCTGCATCTCTGATGTCTGAACTTTCAGATGCTGCCTTGTCCTAGTCAGCAAGGGAGCAAACTTGGAGGAAGGGCCTCTGCGAACGTGCCTGCTTGGAGATGCACTGTGCTTTTGCCTGATGCAATGGAAGCACCAAGCACTCTGTTCGCCTTATGTGATTTTTATGGCTGCGGGATTTGCCTGGCTTCTTCAGTTTAGGGTGTGCTATTCCTCTGCGTCTGTCACTCAGCTGTCTTGTAGGTCAGTAGACATGGCTCAGTCTTCCTGCGTCTGAGGCTGTGAAATCCCCGCCCTGCTGCAGAGTATGAACTGGAGTATGAGGGTAGTTGGAGCACCAGTGTGAACTGCCTGTCCACAGCTGATGCCGATGGGCAGGAATGAGACCTGCCTAAGTCTCCAGGGATTTAGGGAGATACCTGCAAAAGGATGAGGACTGGTGCAATGGGGGGAATGGTGGAGTGAAAGGGCGAAGGTAGATCTGCTTAAATAGATCAGCTTTCCACACTGAGTGGGCGAAATCTCTGTCATGAAGGTGTCCCCTGCTCCAAAGAGTCTGCTGTTGAGGTACCCGCTCTCAAAATGCTGAGTCCTTTTGGCTCCTATGTTTTCATATGCTTTATAGCAGGATGACAGCTCTGAGGAGTAGAACAAGCCAGGAATGTGACTGCTGTCATGTGCTGGAGGCATGCTGTAATAGTGACCTGGGATGGGCTGTGGGGTGAAGCTGGGGTTGGATGACAAGGGAGGGGAAGGATTTCCTGGAGAGGAAAATTGCCTGGCCAGCCCTTTGGAAAAATGTAAGCGCGCTCTGCTGAAGGGCACTTGTGGTCTTTCCTGACAGAAGCTTGCAGCACCGCAGAGCTGGGTGTTGAGAGGAGATATCAGCTGCAACCTGTTGTGCAGCCAAGCAAAGGAAGGTACCCTGCAGTGTGCTTTTGGGGACTGGTCTTGCAGGTGAGTAGGCAAGTGGATGAGGAAGGTTTAAATCAGCCAGCAAACAGGAGGTGAAGTAACAAGAAAAAAGGAAATGTGTGAGGAATTCCTCTAACTTAATTCTAATAGCATCTGTCTCTAGTGGACCTGAAGTGAAGTGTTAGGTGTAACATTTCAGCGGAAGCGTAGAGAGGAGAGGAGATGCTTCATCTGCAGAAGAAAGAGGTAGATCAAGAGTCAAGAAAGTGTATGTGGACAGGAAGGCACAGACCAACCTTGTGTCATGTAGTTGGCACAGAAATACCAGACATGTGTGTGGTCAATATAAACACTTGGCAATATAGTTATAAAATCAGACCAAGTGTTGGTTGATCCAATGCCATGGACATCACTGAAGTCTAGTCCCCTCCCATGAGTCTGAATTTTACTCATGAGCAAGCAAGAAGAATAAGATGAAGGAGTTTAAGGGGACCTCCAAAATGACAGGATCACTGAATATCCCAAGGTGAGTGCTTGTTCATTCCATGTGACTGTTATTTATCCAGGTATGTGTTTAAAGTTCCCTTTAGGCTTATGTTAACAAAGTAGGGATTCATTTGTGGTTGAACTCTTTCTTTAAGTAGGAGGGACCCAAATGTTCATGGCTCTCTTGAGCATGTAGTGTGCTTGCTAAGTGTGTTCGACTTCCATAGTTGTGGCAACACCAGCATCTAAAAACTTTGTAGACATACCTTTTAGTACAGCTCAGATAGATAGCCTCTTCGGGTAACTCCATCCTGAAGGTTTAACGTACAGATGTGATGTCGCTGCTTTTCAGCCTCATTTCATTGCTGGGTGTCATGGCAGTACTTACTTTACTGCCAAGAGTGTGGAGAATCAAGAGGACAGGGCTTCATTTGATTCTAAGCTTACCCAGCTTCTGTGCTGGGAGAAGAAAATAAGATGGTAAGTGATTCCTCATATATGGGAAGCACGGACTTGCCATTGGTAGAGAAGTACATCCCAATTCAGGGCACATTTTAAGTCTTCTGATATAGTTGTGGGTTTGGTACATGGCTGTGCAGCTGCCTTCCCTTTTTTCTCCCTTGTGCCCTCAACCAGACCCTAGATGGACAACTCTGTTCATAGTAATTGTTAGAAGAACTTGGGCTGTTGTTTTCTGTACACTTCAAGTGGTACAATCCAGCAATGCCACCGTAGAAAGTGGTTCTGCTTTCTTCCTGGCCCCTTTCCTGCTGCCTTCACACTTGTGCCAGGACGAGTGTTTGTACTGCATCGGGAACATCGGGAAACCAGTCCAGATTAGAACTAACCAGAAGGACAGAGATCTAGCGTTAATTGTAATCTACCTCGCTTCGTGACCTAATTGTGAAAGGCAGAAGAAAGATGGTGCTGGGTGGAACATTTCATGGGAAGGAGAGGGTTAGCCTCTGAGCAGGGTACTGTCTGGAGAAAGCACTCATTTACTGCACTAATGTTCAACTAAAAGCATGGTCCAGTACCAATGAAGGAATGGAAATTATACTACCAGGTGGCATAAGGAGCAGGAGCGGGCCCATAGCAATTTATTTTCAATCAAACCAGAGCCATGAAGTCATTAGTTATTTCTTCAGAAGGCTTTGGTAGGTGTGCTAGAGAGCACTGTGCCGTCTCCGCCGTGCCATATGTGCACAAAAAGATTAATTCCCAGGTTAGCGAGATGGGAATTATGATGAGACAGAAGTCTGAGTCAGGCACAGTGGGGAGAGGCAAATGCAGTGCTTGGACTCCTGCTGAATTTTGAAAAGAGCTGGAACGAGGGAGATTTTTTGTTCTTTTAATAAGAGAAGAACAGAGGGTTTGAAAAACATGGATTTCAGAAGAAAAGGAATTGCAAATTACGACTTCATTCTCTAGCTACAGCTTTCCTGAGGATTTGGAGTACTTCGCAAATGTTTAATTACTCTCACCCCAGTGCCCTTGTAAGCATTGCAGAAAATAAACAAAAGTAAACTGTGCTGGGAGACTTGCAATCCACCTGTAACTCTGATGCCTTTGCTAGCACCTCTAGGGCTGTTCTCTTCCTTGTAAGAGTAGGAGAGTGAGGCTCATATAAGCTGATAAATTAGAGAGTAAGTCCCAGCACCCGACTCTTGAAGAGTCTGCTCCGACAGCCTTATAAGCTATTCCGAGCCTCAGAACGTGGCACAGTCTAAACTCTCGCCTTCTTGCTGCGTGCGGCATTCCAGTGTGCATTCCCCTGGCGCCAGCCCGGGAGCCCTCATGCGTACGCTGTAAATGGATATCCCACTGGTCTTTATGTGCATTAATATTCTGTCTCTGGGTTACACAGAGAGTAGATGTACTGTGCAGATGAAATCACCCACAGCGACTTCAGTGGGGTTCTGCAGGCTCGGATTTAGACTGTTCTCTTCATTAACTTGGGCCTCTAATGACATATTTGTAAAATGTTTGGCTTGTTTTTGAGTTTCTGCAGGGTGTTCCTCTGCTTTAGCGTGTTACGGAAATGAAGGTACATGGTCAAGGCACTAATTTAGAGCAAGCAAGCTAAGAAAATCTTTGCCTCAGTTCCCTCGTTTTTTAAATTTACATCAATGAGCACATCATAAACCATAGGAGAAGCAACACCTTCCCTTGTTCCGCAACCCCCCCAAGCAGCTGCTTTTGAAAAGCTGACATTTAGTGCAGTGATTAAGTATGAAATCGGTAAGTGTGAAATTAAGCATCAGAACAAGCAAGTAATTACTTCCAAACTTGTCTTTATATGTTGTGCATACAACACTCCCCCTCCCACCTTTCCACCCCGCTTACTTTTCCTCCTCTTTTCCTTTGCCTGTCAAAATGCAAACCCTGCAGGTGGGGGCCCCTGTGATCTGTTATGTGTGTGAAGCATGTTGCACGCAGTGGGTGCTACCAGAAGCAAAAAGGCGAAGGATGATGATGTGGTTTGGAAGCTTTGCTGTGCAAAAGCAGGGAGAGGGGGGCAGAAAGCAGTTACTGCAGCCTCTGGCAGAGGACAGGGTGATGGAGAGACAGGCAGTGCTGGCCACTCAAGTGCCACCAAAGACAGGCAGTTTGCGGCTTTCTCTAATAGCAGGGGAGCATTTAGCTCAGTTTGGCTCAAAACAGCAAAGAGCCTAGACAGGACAAGTGAGGTTAACGTGGAAAGAGCCGTTAAATGCTAGCTTTAGCAGACAGATGTCTTTGCTAGCATAGAAAACAAAAGTTATTTCATTAAAGCCTCTGAACACAAAGTACTCTGTGAAAGTTTAAATGCCAGGTGGTGTATTAAGTAAATAAAGTAGCCCCGCTGTAGGCATCGTTTCTCACAGCAGCCGGCTATAACCAGCGCATAGTATAAGCGACCATGTGAATCTCTGCCATGTGATGTAGAGCTATGCCTGGCTAACGTGCCGATACGGGGCTGGGAAGCCAGAGGAGAATTTTCTTTCAGCGGTTATCAGTATGTTGATAAGGGCCAAGTGTTGCACGTGGCTTATTTGCATGGATTGGCTTACGCTCATTAGTCATCTGGTTTGGATCAGAAAAAGAAACTCGGGGTTTGCACAGATGTCATGTGTCTTTCTAGCGCAGTTTGAATGAAGAGGGGTGATTGATTTTCATTTTGGTGACTTTTTTTAGATTGGTATCTTGGTAGCGCACAGTTAGCTTTTGTTGTAACCCAGCAGTTGCCCCCAGGCAGCGGCTGCAGAATGTCATATCCCGTTATCGGCAGTCCTGGGCTTGTGTACAGCAGGAGCCATTTGGAAGGTGGCACTCTTAAACTCCTCTTGCTCTGCTGTCAGTGGCAGGATTGGAAAGTTAGCCAGGTGATTCCCAAAGTGAAAAGCTGGTATTTGCAAGCTTCTTGACCCCATGCTCTGTGGCAGATGGATGCACGGAGGATAAAGCATTCCTTGCTCACATCTGCTTCTCATAGAGGTGCCTGCCCAAACCTCCTCCTTCTGCTTCTCGTGGTTCTACAGGATGTTTCCCCATTGTGCTGTTACCTGCTGAGCATCACTCTTAATACTCTACCCCACCGCTGGCACTCAGGTGACAAGGTACATGTTGCCTGTGTTTTTGACAGCGCGTGCTGGCCACAGCCGTGTGGCCGTGTGTCTGCTGGCCGCAGCCATGTGTCTGCTGAAGTCTTGGTTCTGAGTCCCTCAATGTAATTGCCATGCTGAGCTAATTGCTCCTGCCTGGCTCAGGCACTTATTCAGTGGCTACTTCAACCATTACCACTGTCTCCCATAACATCCTCATTAGGAAGCTGAGGAAGTATGGGCTAGACGAGGTGACAGTGAGGTGGATCGAGAGCTGGCTGAGTGACAGAACTCAGAGGGTTGTGATCAGCGGCACAGAGTCCGGTTGGAGGCCTGTAACGAGTGGTGTCCCTCAGGGGTCAATACTTGGACCAATTTTGTTCAATATATTCATTAATGACCTAGATGAGGGGACAGAGTGTATCCTCAGCAAGTTTGCTGATGATACCAAACTGGGAGGGGTGGCTGACACTCGAGAGGGCCGTGCTGCCATCCAGCGTGACCTGGACAGGCTGGAGAGCTGTGCAGAGAAGAACCTAATGAGGTTCAACAAAAGCAAGTGTAGGGTCCTGCACCTGGGAAGGAAGAATGCCAAACACCAGTATATGTTAGGGGCGGACATGCTGGGAAGCAGCTCTGAGAAGAAGGACCTGGGGGTCCTGGTAGACAGCAAATTATCCATGAGCCAGCAGTGTGCCCTTGTCGCCAAGAAGGCCAATGGCATCCTGGGCTGCATAGGGAAGACTGTGGCCAGTAGGTCGAGGGAGGTCATTCTCCCCCTCTACTCTGCACTGGTGAGGCCACAACTGGAGTACTGTGTCCAGTTTTGGGCTCCCCAGTTCAAGAGGGACAGGGAACTACTGGAGCGAGTCCAGCGTAGGGCAACCAAGATGATTATGGGACTGGAGCACCTCCCTTATGAGGAAAGGCTGAAAGAGCTGGGACTCTTTAGCCTGGAGAAGAGAAGGTTGAGGGGGGACCTGATTAATGTTTACAAGTATCTAAAGGGTCGGTTTAAGGAGGATGGAGCCAGGCTCTTTTCAATGGTTCCCAGTAACAGGACGAGGGGCAATGGGCACAAGCTAGAACATAGGAAGTTCCGTTCAAATACACGGAAAAACTTCTTTACGGTGAGGGTGACAGAACACTGGAACAGGCTGCCCAGGGAGGGTGTGGAGTCCCCTTCTCTGGAGATTTTCAAGACCCGCCTGGATGCAGCCCTGAGGGATGTGCTTTAGGCAATCCTGCTCTAGCAGGGGAGTTGGACTAGATGATCTCTAGAGGTCCCTTCCAACTCTGAAGATTCCGTGATTCCGTGATTCCGTGATTCCGTGACCTCTTCATTTATCACACATCAGGCTGTCAAACAGCAGTGGCATTTGGCTGTCTCAAAAAAAACCAAAACCAAAACCCACCATTCTTCACCATCAAGCTCATGGCTGATCTCTGTTTCTTTGCTATGAATCATTTGCCCATAGTATTCTTTCCAGTATTTGCAAGACAAAGGAGAAAGGGTGGCAGAAAATTGGGAGTTAGAAACCAGGCTGGAACCTTCCTGCCAACGAGAACTAGAAAAGACCTATTGAGAGGGATGCTCTACGCCAGGATTTCTGTCCACACCAGACACAGCAAGGTCTCTGCTTGCTGTGTTTGGATCCCATGTTGCTTTAAAAGCAACAAATTCATAATTGTCTACATCTCTGGATCCTATATACTACTCCTAGCTTGCCTGTAGGTGGCCCTTGACGGCCACCTCTTTCCTGACAGTCAAGCCCCCTGGTCAATTCTTGTACTCTGATAGAAAGTTGTCTGCTGGATAAGGGAAAAATGCAAGTCTGTTGAAAACAGGCAATGCAAAACCAAAAGTGATGAAACTCATCTAGTTTCATCTAGGCTCATTGTGGAGGTTTGGATCTCTAAAAGGTGCTAAGCTTGGGAGAAGGCGAGGGTAGAATGCAGCGGTGAGGGTGGTTGCGCAGTGGGAGCGGGGCTCTGCAGGGTGGATCCCCCGCGTGTGACGGTGGAGCCCGTCACACAGATCCAGCCTGACGCTGCAGAGGTGCTGACTGCTTTGGTGACGTATCCAGAACCTCGCGGCACACTCCGAAATGGCAAAACAAGACAAAGCCCAAGCCTCCCAAGGTCTGCAAAGCCCCCTTCACCTGAGGCTGGAGGTGTAGCCTGCTTGCAGTTCCCAGATGGTGGGTATTTGAAAAGCTGCTCTAAGGAAATGAAATACTATTTCAGTCACGTTCTGTAAGCCAGGCCGACATCACACGTGAAGCCTTCCCAGATTTGTCAGGTACGTTTAACTGAGGTAAGATAACCAATGTACCAGTCTGGGCAAGGCGGAAGATCCTCTGTCTAATCAGCAGGGCAGGAGAAACCTGCAGAAAACCCTTTAAAGGATACAGCGTTGGGAAAGTGTTTCTCCTCATCAGCCTTTCCTCATAAAGGGGCCTTGAGATCTTCAGAAAGAACAATTCTCACAACTTTACTAATTAAACTCTTCAGCTTCTGATTTTCTCAGTTTTATGAGGAAAAGGTGTTATGTTGCAGATTCCACAGATACGAGCGTTGTTTAGGCATGTAAATAGACCACAAGTGGAGCAGAACAGGCTGAATCCTGGAAACTGATACGGTTTTGTCTTCAGTTTTACAAAGTGAAATAGCTTCTAAAGCAAAAGTTGGAGCTTTCAGGTTCAGGTATTTCTGTGGCTGAGACCCCTTAAGGAGCGGTTTCCTTTACTGTGTTTGAACCAATGTAAAGAAATCAGATTTTTACTGCAAAAAAATATACGTTTCCCTGTGAAACTTTTCGGACAATAAGATTTTCAATAATAATATACGATTGAAGATGTGCTTACTAATGCAGCTAGGAGAGATGCTGCTCAGCTGGAAGCAGGGAGCTTAGATGAAGGACTGGAGGGCTGGCTGTTACGGGAGTGACGCGCTGCTGATCACAGATACGGGCCCTGTGGTTGAAGAGTAGAAGCTGTAGTTCTGGTAGGGTGGGAGGCATCCTGAATAATTGGTGTGTAAGTGAAAGTGATAGCCAGGAAATTTCCTGGGCAGGATCTACTGTATTTTTGGGTACAATAACTCTTCAGACTTAATTTTATTTCATTTTTTTGACTAGCAGGTATTTTACAACATTTAGTGTCAATATCACCAGTACTATTTGAATAGAAACAGCCAGTAGCCATTTACCTGCTTATGGATTCATAGTTTTACTGTCATTAAGTGGCATTAAACTTAATTTCACATAATTTGCATCAATTTTGTTATGTGTCAAAATTAACATAGTATTGTGTCTGAAGAGTGAATCAGCTTAATGAAGAGCCGGCTCGACTCAGCTTCGCTTGTGCTGCTAACTACTTAAAATTCAGCAGCCACAGCCGGCCGCCTTCTCTGTTTCACGGCCAGCTGAAGAATGGAACTGAAAGGACAGTATTGTCCTGGGAAGGAATCAGACAAAAAGTGTCACATGGAGCCACTGCAAATGGAAATTCCTTTTGGTTTCTTTTTCCTGGGAAGTTTCAGTCTAAATGGTATATGACTATATCCCTATATATAAACTTGGAAAGCTATTTTGGCAATAGGTTTATATGTTAGCAACGACATTATCTGCTTGATCAGGTACAGGACAAGAGAATACTGAAGTGTGATTCCTCGGA
Organism: Chroicocephalus ridibundus; assembly: GCF_963924245.1. NCBI lineage: Eukaryota > Metazoa > Chordata > Aves > Charadriiformes > Laridae > Chroicocephalus > Chroicocephalus ridibundus. The sequence goes on along the minus strand of NC_086285.1, from coordinate 7,775,061 downwards.
GGAGGTAAACCGCAGAAGTGATTTATTTTTCATGGCCAGTAACTCTCATCGGTTTTAGCAACTTCATCTTAAGCGCACAAATACAAAAGTAGTTTGAGAGCAGGCCGCTGGCTATAGCGTCTGGGCCCTTGCGAGGAGGGCGCGACTCTATTCCAAGCCACCCGAGGCCAACCTTTTGTACTGGAGCATTCCCAAAATCCCCAGCAGCACCATCTGTGGGTAGGTGGCTCCAAAGGTTGATGGGGGCAGGGGCTGTTTTCCTTTCTGGAAAGGGGTTGATTTGAGCTCCGGGCAGAACTACACGTAGCGGAGCTGATGAATAAAAGGGAGGCTTTGGCAGGAACCGCGGGGCTGTGAGCATCCTTCCTCCCAGACACCACCAGATGCATCCTGCCAGGTCAGGTGTGAAATGTAGGTGACAGAACTAATTGTGGGTGTCACCCGGGGAACGCAGGACATTTAGGAGGGCAGCAATCCTTCTTCCCTTGGGAGTACGCGAATGACAATGTAGCGCTTTATCTTTTCCTGTTATGTATCAGTAGAGGGCTGGTTTGGATCAGAATGGCCAAGTCAGTGGGTGGAGAACTTAACGCCGTGCAAAATAAGGGCTTTGTTTAAAAGAAATAGTTGCAAACACCTAGAGAAACAAGCAAAGGTAGCAACGTTATTTTTGTATGTTTGTGACCAAGTAAATACCAGCTAGAGTTGCGTGCTAACGTGGGTCAAAACTGTGGGCTCTGCTTGTGCTTGTACTTTCTCGGGGCTCTTGCATCCAGCCTGCGATGGGCAGCTGGATCCCAGCTGAAGCGGCTCGAATACAGGCCCAGAACTGAATGCTGGGCCATCGCTGCGTGCCATTGGAGACAGCACTGGCACGGGAGAAGGGCCCTGGAATGTCATGGTTTGGGCTGGATTGGCCAGTGAGATAATCCTGTTTTGCTCGAAATGAAGCCTGGTGCTATTTAGTTCTGTTAGAATCTCACACACAGGTTTTGAGTAAAGAAACGCTATAATACAAAAGTTGCTGCTTTACATTAAAGCAATTTTTCACCACATATTCATATATTCTTATGAGTATTTTTATTCATATGCGTATTCAATTATGCAAATGTTAGGACTTATGATTCGTCAGTACGGGGACCACAAAGTTATCGTCTTTGTTTGCTCTTGTTTCGCCCCCAGAAAGGAAATGTCAGGATGAATCAGAACAGAGCACAACTCTTGGAGGGTTTTAAAACTGGACAGGGATGATCAACAGAAAACAGAGGACAAAACCTTGAGTTAGCCAATGACACAGTGACTGATCTGCTGGATTTTTTCTCTCTTTTTTATTTTTTTTTGGTCTAAAATTCTTGTTTTATATTATGGAAAAAGGAAGAGCTATTTAGTTTCTTAACATGAAAATATCGCATTTCATTATGCATTTCACTGTCTGATGAAAGAAACGGTAGCATAAGAGATAATTACTTGCCATATCAGTTTACCTTGTTATGAGAACCACTAGAGTTTGCAGCCAATCTCAAAGATTGTTTCTTCTCCAAAATCCCACGTACATACTGAATTTTTGCAGCTTCAGTATAGAAGACTTTAGCATTGTTGGCTAGTTTTCACTGCTTAATTGTTTTCTGTGTACTTTCTCCAAAATGAACTGTTTTCAGCCTTGGGATATAGCTGTATCTTGCCTCTTCAATGGACTTCTTTTGTAGTAGACCAGGGAAACTACTGCGCATGTATATAACTATTTATTTACACCAATGCTGCCTGTTCAGATGGCAGTCCAACAGGATTAAAGTTAATACAAAATTCTGTTACCCCTGAACTGATTTTGGTTTGGGGCTATATTACAGATTTTTATTCTTTTATGTGGCAGTTTTTTATAAAATCCTTTGTCAGGTTTAGGATGTTGAGCTGTATCACAGCAGCCCAAAGTCTTTTGTTTTAATAATCATAAAAATATTTAACATTTCCTACGGGGTTACACCTTCAGTCTCAGTATTGTACAAATGTAGATAACACAGATATCATAATAATGCTATGAGGTAAGCTTTTAATTACCAAAGACTGAAAAACTTAATTGCATAATTTAATCAAATTCCCTGCAAAATAATTATAATTTTCCCTCCACCTCTGTGTGGAAACTGAGTCACAGAAAAAAACTGAGTCACTTTATGTTTTAAGTGCCTCGTTGAAACAGACAGTTCTAAGGCTCAGAGTGCTCCCCGTAAAGTGGCTGGAGTCACAGATTCTCGTCAGCCATAAAAACTCAGGCCAAGTGTCCAAAGCTGGCATCCAAAAGGAGACTCGCCACCAGTCAATGTTCTTATAAAATGGAAACGGCGCTGTCTGTCCTGGCTGTGCTGTTACACATCTGTAATGAGGTGGCAATAGTTTTCATAGGATGTAAGAGATGCTGCTTCCTTGGTCTCCTTTGATCCACATCTTTCTGTGTCCTACAGATGTCCTCTACACTTGGCAGGCCGGCCTTGTTAGGACGGTGAATATGTGGTTTCCTTATGTCTGGTAATAGCTCTTTTGGCAGAGCTTGTTGATACTGGAAATGGTTTTTGTAGACTTGCTGAATACATTAGCGCACAAAGAACACATCCCAGCAGCAAGACTTGAAGACCTAATGGTGTTCTTCTCCCTTTTAGTGGTTTTACATTTGCATCAATTACAGCTGCCATCCACCTCAAACCCGAATCGGAGTGCTCAGGAAACATTTGTACGTCCATAAAAACACAGAAGATAAGAGCATTTTCCCCAGAACTGTTTACTTAAATTTGTCTGTAAGCAAAAACTGAACAGGCAAGTCAGGTGTCCTTTTAATCCTTCAGGATGTGGAACACTCTCTGGTCCCACTGGAATCAGCAGAAGTTGAGGACATTCAAAACACCAGGGTTGTTATTCTTGCTTCACCCTGTGGCATGTCACATTAGCCAACATTTACATCTGCCTACAACACCCGGTCTCCACTGGGTCTGTGGTTATTGCTGCTTAATTGGCAGAGCCGCAGGTCTCTTTATGAAATGAAATGGAATGGAATGGAATGGAATGGAATGGAATGGAAATCCTTGGAGGACAGCTGCAATTCTGGAAAAGGACTGAAGAGAGGGACTGAGTCAGGGGTCCTTTTTGATTCCAGCAAAGCTAAATTTTTTGAGAGTTAGGATTTTCTTAGAAAGAAAGAAATACATTACACTGCACCACTAAACCCACTACAAATAAGACACATTAGAGCTAATTATTTTGCAGGTTTTTTGATGAATGATTCTATATTCTTAAAATTAAGTCTCTTCATATGTAAAAGCCATCAAGAAAGGTTGTTTTCGATGAACAATGACAGCTAAAGAACAGTTACCTAAATTCCTCATTAATTCCTCTATCATAAGATATGGTAACTCTTCCCCAGGTATGTAGGAGTAACAGTTTGTTCAAGTAATAGATCTCTCCCCAACTTGTTGGATTTCTAGTCTTCTGAGTCCAGCATCTTCATTATTACCGAGTTTTATACTTACTTTCCATCAATACGAAGTCTTACTTAGAAATGGCATCTGTGAGGTAAAACGGGGCACTGAGAGGTAATGAAAAGTGAGTTGTACTAATGCACTTTACGCCGGATTGAAAGGAAGGAGCAGTGGAGGCTGCGTGTCCACCAGTGCAAAGCTGTTGAATGGGAAAAAAATCTCTGGTGCAAAAATCTCTGGTGGAGCCATGAAAGCTCACACCAAGAAGATGAGCTAGATTTATCATGAAGATGCCTTATCATGGTCTCAAACACTGTTTGAGTTGCTTGGGATTTTAGTCTTATTAAATGCTATCTTATCTGCACCCTTTTGGTGGACTTCAGTCCCCTCTGGACAAACTGATTATCTACACAAATCTCTGGAAACTGAAGAAACGAACCAAATTCAGACATCATAGAGGTGCCAGCAGCCCACTTAAAAATATGTAGCTCTGTTCAGCCTCACAGTTTTTCTGCATTTAAGTCTGTCCTGATTTATGTTGGCATAAAAGAATCATCCTTTGTTTGCTGACGTACATATAGATGTAACAAGAAACACAGATGTTGTAACTTGAATTTTCTAATTGGATGTGAATGTCTGCTGGTTCTTAAACGGGTAATAAATAATAGCCTCAATGATCTGTTTGATCACAATTCAGAACTGCCCTAAGAACGTAACCTAAAATACAGCTGGGGTAGATACATGTGTCAAATAAAAACAGGATGCTCACAAGAGAAAAGATCTGCTGCTGATATAGATTTTCAGCACAAGATAGGAATAAACTTTCTCCTCAAAGGCTGCTGAAAACAATTCGAGTTTGTATAAAGGCATTGCCAAGAGCCTTATAGAAAGCAGACTGAGGCTCGTGGGAAATATGCCCTGTTTCTTTTTGCCTCTGCGCCTAATTTTATTCTAACTGCTGGCCAAGATACTGTTAAAACAATGAAAAAGAAGAAAAAGCAGCCATTCAAGCTCTTGAGCCATTTGCCATGAGATAGAGGTGATCCTGAGACTCACAGGACTATTAAAATTAAAACAATAAATTAATACCACTGCTGGGGATCATTTTAGAAATAAGCAATCAGACAGGAGGTTAACACAGCACAAACCTCTAGTGCTCTCGTCTCGCCACTATGCCTCCCTGTAAATGGATCAGACGCTTCAACCAGTTGACTGATTAAAAGAGATCTAACGGCAAGGTGGAGCAATTCCCCTTCATAAACGAGGAGGTGAGATACCTACTTTTAGCCTGGGGAAATGTGAAGAAAAATACAGGTTCACTGTAAAGCTGAGATTTCTGTTCTGCTTTTCTTCTGAACTGATCCTTGGTAATTATTCTTGTTTACAGCCTCTGGCCTCTCCTCTTCTCCATCCACCCCAACACAAGTGACCAAGCAGCCCACGTTTCCTCTTGAATCCTATAAGCATGAGCCTGAGAGACTAGAAACACGGATTCACTGTTCTTCACCTCCGGACACAGGGCAGAGATTTTCTTTGCCTCCATCTCAAAGCGCAGCCAAGCCTCCTATTATGACACCAGCTCCCTGTGCTACCTCAAAACCAGTAAGTAAAGCATGGACAGGGTGGTGCGTAATGGTTTCTTGTATTGCAACCGATGGGCTGGAGCATGCGTGTCCATACCGTGGAACAGAACGACAACAATTTCATTTGCCTTTTACTTCAGACTTGTCTCAGCTTCTCCCAGTGTTCAGCTGACGAGGCACTAGGAATCCAAAGGTGGTAGCTCCCCTTCTCATTTACCCAAAGAGCAACCAATTTTTGCACTATTCTCAAGCGAGTTTTTCAGTGGCTACAGATGCCAGCATACATTGCTGAGGAGGTGCCCTTTAGAGAAGGATAAAATTTTATTTAGGATTTGTCTTTGATCTCCCTTAGGAAGAGCTGATGAGAGAGCCAGCAGCCAAGGAGAGCATATCAAAAAGAAATTCGCAGTATGAGCTGCAGGGGTTTTGAGTTCCTGCTGCCCCTGGAGTCTGAGATGACTGGGACAGCTGGTGACTGATGGCACTAGTTGCCGCCATGCCTCCTGCCCCAGCTCAGAGAGCAGAGTAAGAAGGGCAGCACGACCAGGGTATTTATCCACCCCCCACATAGCAGAGGTATCCTCAGGAGAGTGGTTTTTTCAGCTCCTGGGAATGCATGAACTCAGCGGTTGCTGGGAATGCAGGAATTCCAGCCTCTGATATTCGCCACCACATCATCCGCACTGCATGCCATTGTGCTTCCTCCCCTCTCCCTTGGCCAGCCTCCGCGGCATCCGCGGCATCGCTGCTCTCTCTTTTTGTGCTCCTCTGCCTTTTTGCTCCGTCTTTCTTTTTCATGCTAATTCCTTCGCAGTAACTATCTTTCCCTTCACAGTTCCCCTGTGTCACAGAACTAGCAGACTGTGATCTGTCACCAGAGTTAACTGCCCTGCATCTGTCTCATTTGTCTTTCACGGCTTTTCTTCTTCTTTTTTTTTTTTTTCCCCCCTCAGAATATAAAATCTTTGACGTTTTCTGTATCTAGAAATGTAGAAGTGTAAAGGACATAAAGGTTCATGAGGTCTGCTTCCCTGTTGAACAGCTAGAAGTTCTGTTCCATTCCAGTTCCCAGTGGTTTATTTAAAAGCAGGAAGTCTCCTCCCACTCGCCCATGGAAAGCTGTTCCAGGATCTGCGTACACTGAGGCAGCGATCCCAAACCCGTCTGTGTTAGGTCCCTCCACAGCAGCAGCAGCCCTTGTTACGCTGAAAGTGTTTAGGTACTGCATCAGTATTCACGTACTACTTCCAAGTCGTTGTCCATGCAACATCCAGTAAAACATGTGCCCTGTTTTGGGGACCCCTTCTGTAATGGTTAGGAAGTCTCTGATTTTCGACCTGATTTTTTTCATGGACGTGTTACGACCATTTGCTCGTATAATTAACAGCCATTTTCATTCATTGTGTGTTACATCCTGTTGTACCTGTAGCCAGCCTTTGTTTCTCCAGATTAAGCAAGCCAAACTCTCCCTACAAAACACAAACTTTCTGTTCTGCTGCTATGCAAAAGTGAATAACTAAAGTATTAAATAGCATAAATCCTACATTTATAGTTAGGGAACTCCAGCAGTAACTTTTCTCCAGGCTGCCTTGCCATGTAAATAGTAATCTTGGGATACATAAATTATGAAACTCAAAGGCTTGTAGGACAGAAAAATACTTTTGGTAGGTTTCAGTCCATCAGTCATATTATTTGCATATGAATGTGCTTATTTGTGTTATGCAGCTACAGAGGAGTATTTTGTACCTGTTAGATTAGAAACAGGGAGACAACATAATCTTAGCACGTTCCGCTGACAGAAAGACTGAAAGGTTTGTTTTGGTTTTAATTATATGTTGATTTGGATAATATGAAGTTGAGTAGAAGATGCCAGGATAAAAAGCCAAAATTCTCTGGGCGTATTTATCAACTGTTGTGGCTGTATATACATACAAGAGAGAGTCCGGATGGAAACTCAGTATGCTGGACTCAATTATCTCCTGTTCAGAAGCTAGAGAAATACATATATATATATAAATACATATGTAGAGCTCCTGATTATCTTTGGTTTGTACCCTCTGTACTCATTTATATCTGAGTGCAGTGAGCATGCAGGGCTGCCAGTGAATCATTAGTTTTTTGGTTGACTTGGGAACAAATGGCAGCAGCTACCAATCTGTGAGGAACAAAGCCCTGGATATTTAATTTTCAACAGAAACCAGAGAGAGAGGTTTGCCAGGCTCTTCTAGCAGGAGAAACTGTTAGAGGAGAGAAAGGGTAAGTTTCTGCAGAAGGGTGTGAATCTGAAGCTGACGGGTGTTCACTCAGGACCATTGTGTCTTTCGATCCCTCTAAGTTATTCCTTTACAAATACGGCAGCACGAGACCAACATTCTTGATTTGAGTACTGTATTTCAAACATTTCATTTATTCCGAGCTGTGTGTTAATAAATGCATGTTTTCACAATGCACATGCCATAGACAAATCTGTAAAAGGCAAACTCATTTTCTTGTTTATTGACATCACCATTTCTTGGCATAACAATTCCAATTATCTTAAAAACACACTATAAATTATATGATAAATGGTTTCATAGTGGCCGTGCTGTTAGATGATCCATTTAATGACAGGGAAGCTTCTATGTTGACATCTGAAACGAGAAGTTGACTCTTATCTACAGGGCTCTGTCAGCTTACATCTCATTTACTTATTACATTGTTTAACTAGTGATGATAATGTGTGAGATCCCAGAACTATTACAAATGATTCGTGATCGCTATATATATATTGCAGTAGCCAAGAGGGACCCTTGGACCCAGAGAAGGAAGTATTATTAAAAAAAACACAGAACAGTAGATAACTATAGGAAGGCGCAGTGTCAGGACTTGGAACTAATCTTAGTCCGTTTTTATAATTAACTGCCTTTGAAGCTGATTGTGTACTTGGCTTTTATCTGTTTGAGACTATGACACAGATTGGTTAAATCTGTTCAGTGAGAGTGAAGGCGTGGAGGAAAGAATAAAAATATTTATCTGCCAGCAGATGTAATCAAAACCTTTCATGTTTTAGTAGCACTTGGAAGAGTGTATATTTTAATGTGATTTTTCAGCCATAGATTCTGGCGAGGGGAATAAAAAGTGGGAGACAGTTCCTGACAGAGGAAGATCCTGCTGCAGCGAGTATCATCTCAACACAGTATACAAACCTAAGCAGTTAACCCCCTGCTAAATGGGTGTCTGTGATAATCACTAAGGTCTGGATTTATCCCACCTAACTTTAGAAACCTATCTGAGCTGCTTACGTCGGGAGTGCAGTCGCTCTAGTTGTCTCTGTATCCCACGGAGAGGCATTTGCAGGGGATGAATCCGATCTTCGGTGGGCTGCGCAGCCTCTTGCGCTGATTAGAAAGGAAGTGACTCCGGGAGTTGCATTTCTAACCCAGGCACTTCTGTTAGGTGCCCAAAGCTGGATGCGATGGGGCTGTGACGCACCATGGCAGCAGCTCTTGCAGACTTTCCCCTGGGTGCGTAGCTGTTCCTACTGGTTGAGTTAGAAGGTTCTAATGAGCAATTCAGCTGATAAGAGATCAAAGCTGTACCAAAAGATTACTGTGCGCTGCATTAAATGGGGAAGGAGCAATCTGATTTTTCACAGTACAGTTCATGACTCTGTACTTTGGCCTTGTGTTGTTTGGACTGTGTAACCTTCAGGCAGTAAGTGGTAAATGATAACTCTTCTCTAATGTGACATTACTAATCATGAAAGGAATGCAGAGAGGTTGCAAATTCAATAACGAACATGTTCGCTCTGTTTCCGCTTTGCCCGTATTTTAAAGTGGAATGTAGTATGTTGAGCTTAATGTGGTTGTATCCTTTCCGTTTCATCCTTTCTTCTTCCAGTGATGCATAAGACACTGTGAAAACAGCAGTATTCCCTGTCTCCTGCAAACACAAGCATTTTTGTGGTACATCGTTTCCTGGCCTTTGTGGCTTTCCCCTTTCCCGGCATGAGAGGAGTCCGGGCCAGAGAAAGAAGAGGCTAGCTCCAAACTGAGGAGTTGCCTTTGAGTTCTCTTTTGGTGAAAAACGGGGTTAAGGCTTCCTCTGCTCAGAAGAAGTGATAAAGGCAGAACATGATAAATGGACTTTTCCATATGATGGTGTAGTTAACCACCATTCTCCAAATAATTCCCAGAATGTTCTTAAAAAGAGGGCATCTCAGCCAGAAGGTAGTCTGAGGCTTACTCTAAGCTTCTGTGCGCAAGGCCTGTTAAAACTGCAGATACAGCACACAAGAAGGACTCAAAGAGTCTGGTCTGCATCCATTTTACGCAGTCCTGGCCGCTCCAGCACGTGGAAGAGGAGAGATGCAACGTACAGCTGGGACTCTCTCTTCCAATCCTAGATACAGAGGGGAACACAAGTTTGTTTCTGCAGCTACCTGCTCGTTAAACAGTCCCACTTCCCGCAAGGCTATTCATGCTCTTTCTTAGCCAACATGTAATAAGCTCCAAACCAGGGCTGTTAACTTGTTCGGCGTGAAAGGCTATTGCATCACAGCCTGCCGCTGGCAAGGAGCCTGGGAACCAGGACATGTGCAGCAGGTCCTTCGGTTTGGCTCTCTCCAAAAATCCATGCCACCTACCAGAGCTCCATAATCTAGCTGGCTGATGAAAGAGATTTACATCTGATGAAGCGAACAGAAAAGTGTTCTTGGATTCTGATGTTGTCTCAGAAAAAAAAAAAAAATAGTACAGGCTGGGAAAAAAAAAGGAATCCAGTCTGCAAATGTACAAGAACTCCCTGTTTCAGCATTCATGTGGTTTAAGGCAATATATTAGAGTGCCAAGACATTACTGTGATTCAGCTTTGATTTACACCACAGTAAGCTGATCACAGAAATTAGAGCCAGAAAGGCTGTCATTTACCAGTGAAGAAAGCTCCTGCAGTGGTGTTGTGTCCGGGCTAGTCTGAAGTGCCTTAACTCCAGCACTCCTTTTGGGCAATGATTCTGTTCTCTAACAGATCCTATGGGCTGTAACAACCCATCATTGTTAAACGTTTCCCCTACTGGAACTGTTGCGGTCCACGTGACAGTGTGTTTAATTTGAAAATCATAGAATCATCGAATCGCCTAGGTTGGAAGGGACCTTTCAGATCATCTAGTCCAACCATCAACCTAACGCTGACAAAAAACGTCACTAAACTGTATCACTAAGCACTATGTCTACACGGCTTTTAAATACCTCCAGGGATGGTGCCTCAGCCACTTCCCTGGGCAGCCTGTCCCAATGCTTCATAACCCTTTCAATGTAAAAATTTCTCCTAATATCCAATCTAAACCTCCCCTGGTACAACTTGAGGCCATTTCCTCGGGCCCTATCACCTGTCACTTGGGAGAAGAGACCAACCCGCACCTCTCCACCCCCTCCTTTCAGGCAGTTGTAGAGAGCCAGAAGGTCTCCCCTCAGCCTCCTGTTCTCCAGGCTGAACACCCCCAGCTCCCTCAGCCGCTCCTCATCAGACTTGTTCTCCAGACCCCTCAATCAGCTTCGCTGCCCTTCTCTGGACACGCTCCAGCACCTCAATGTCTTTTTTGTGGTGAGGGGCCCAAAACTGGACACAGCCCTCGAGGTGGGGCCTCACCAGTGCTGAGAACAGGGGGACGGTCACTGCGCCAGTCCTGCTCACCACGCTGCTCCTGATACTGGCCAGCAGTCAGCATGCAACTGACTAGTTGCAAACCTAGTAAAACAATAACTTTTTGATGAACTATGTAACAATTCCATACAATGTTAATGGCAAAATGTTTTGAGCCCACCAGATTTGATTTCAGTCTCCTTTGGCAGAGCATCATGGTAGCTCCGCTGAGTTTGAATATAGGCTCACAGGAGAATTATTTAATATGGTTAGAACGTCTGTAATGAGATTCAGTGGGACATAAAGAAGAAATGAACCAGTAAACTCACTTGGAACTGAACGGTATAAAGATTAGAAAGTTTCAGCTATACCACACTACTTCTTTTTAATTACAACTCCCATTTAATTAATATTGTTTTCCCACTTCACCTCCCTATTAGTCATATCTTTTGTATCATATTTGGTATTTTCCTCCCCTTTTAGTATTTAAAATATGCATCAAACACCCTGCTATCTATTTTCTACTGGTTAATTTGCCTTTTTTTAAAGCTACTTATTTGGTTTAGAAGTGTCCAGTCACGACCTCCCGAAACACTGGTTTCCTAATGTATTTGTATTCTGGTTGCCGTGTTCAGATTCATGGCAATCAATCTTAGGATGCAGAGAAATTGTATTGCATAAAGATGATTTTTTCTGCCCTAAGGAAATGTGTGTCTGTGTCAGCTTGTGGCTTTTTCTGCAGCCACAGAGATAATTTAATCAACTATCTATGGATTCACTCAGTGGAGAATTTATTTTAATGGCATAAAGTCCTACAATTCCTGTTCCTCCTGGTCCTAGATCAAAAGGAGAAAGGCTAGGTGGAAAGTATGAATAGCCAGAATGCTGAGTCCAATCAATTCCCAGCTGCTTTGACAGCTCTTATAAGGCTATAAGTAGCTAAGGCAATTAAAACTAGAGCATCTATGAGTCTTTTTTAAGATACACATAGGTACGAAAATCATGACCCTAGCATCCTGAAGACAGAGTTAGTGGCTTAAAGCTAAGTTACTTTTATCAGCCTAAGTGCTGCACTAGGCATGGTATAAAAAGGCTAAACCTAAGGATCCGGCCTCACGTGTCCATATAAATAGGTATCTTTGGAGTAAGTAACATGACCTAAGAGGGTGCTTTAATATTGGCAGCCTGGTTTTACCCATTGAACTGATTTCTCACGGCACAGCTTATTTCTGAATTTTAGACTCGTTAATTTAATACACATCCTGTTATTTTGCTAGATTGTAACTTCTCGTAAAAGCAAGCTCTGTTAGCGATTGGAAGCCAGATACATACTCTCTGATTTAATGTAATGCTGCAGCTTAATATAGGATCACTGAGGGTTTCTTACCGGCCTTATTGGGGCAATTTTGGAACGCAAAAATTATTTACTGTGTAGGCTGTTTATTCACAAAGCAGTGGGGATTATAGGCCAAAGTCTTTCCATGAGAATGGAGGAGAGATGCACAGTTTTGAACCTGTTCTGTCGCACCACGCCTGTTTATGTATTGGACTAGAGGGGGAATACACCTAAGAATAAGCAAAACATGTTTACGGGGTGGAACTCTATGAATTCCTCACCATCTTCATCTCTCTTAGCCCAGTTTTGTCTATATTGTATTTTTCGATAGACTGTCTTTAATGGCCAACAGATCTTTAAAGACTGTAAAAAGCTGGTTGATACCAAAAGCACATGGACTACATAAAGCAGTGCTATTCCTTTCTCACTTCCTCGCAACGTTCCCCCGTCCCTTCCTCAGACTGGATGAAAGAAACTGTTGAAGTCAGGAGAAATAAGGGGGACATCACAAACAACCCTCACTTCTGTACGGTGTATTTTCCCCAGCTTTCATATTTTATAGTGTCACTACCTGCTTGTGCATGAGGAGAGCAATACAGCTCTTTAAAAATACAGCTTGTGCCTGTGTTTTTTTCTTTTAAGATTACAATCAAGCAAGTTGGGCCATTTGAAAGTCAGCTGCATGGGCTGCTGACTCAGAAGAGGACTAGATACCATCTTGGCAGCAGCCTGGAAAAATGTTTCCATTGTGCTGGTGAAATGAATGCAAAATATTTATTCTTTGAGCTTGTTCACAACAGCGTTCTCAGCTGGAACTGAGGGTGGGGCCATGTGGAAGACATTCGCAGGAAGACAATGGTGATTTGTACAGTGCCCAAGGTACGCAGTGTCTTATTTTATGATTAACAAAGGACAAGGCTCCTACCATACGGGGCTGAAGTGTAAACCGGTGAAGTAATCAACAGCGAATAAAAGAGAAAAGGTAACGGAGGCAGAAGGTCAGCAAAAGGGAAGGGAGCAGAATTCCAGGGCGGAGGTTTTAATTTAGTCTTTTTGCATGTTTAGCGTTGCAGTAAATTGCCAGTGATAAGGTTAAAGCCTTAAACTTTTGAAATTTTTATACATCATACTTTTTCACTTACAAGTGCACAAGCCAGGGCATCTGTGGCGTATAGAAAGTCTTCTTCCTTGTACCTCAGAACAAAAAGTTACTAATTGCTATTTTGTGGTATTTGAGCACATATGATTCAAGCAGAAAAATAAACATGATTCTTGCCCTGAGGACCTCATTGTCCAAGAGCCTGATCTAGCAAAACAGGCCAGGCAAATTCTAAAACCGTAAGAAAGCATTGGCTTAAACAGGATTGTTCCTAAGCGCCACTTCCAGTATATGCTTGCAGAAGAGATGTTAAGTGTAGCCATAACACAGCTGGCAGCGACAGAAGGCACTGAAGAAAGGTAACCTGAAGGTTACAGCCCTGAGTCTGGTTGAGGTTGCTACGTATTTATGTTGCTGAATCTCAGGTGCTGTTTTGTTTTGGTTAATGTCAGTGCGGTGATGGCCTTGATCCAGGAAAGCACTTAAATTTAATTTTAAGTATATTGGTAATCCTGTTGGAGTCAACAGTACCAGAGCACTTAAAGCTATGTGCATGCCAAGTCACTCTGCTGGGTCAGGGTCTTTGTACAGTTTTTATTGTCTACTAAAACACTTAAAAATGACGAGCACAAGTACCGAAGATGAGGAGGGAAGCTGATGGGCACACAGAGTTGGGGAAAGCATTAAAGGTTCAGAAAAGATTAAGTGAGGGAAAGAGCTTGGGGAATCAGAGAAGAGAGCTCCTGGTGACAATGGAAAATAGCTGATCCCTGAGGGGCAGGGAGAGCAGCAGCTGCAAGATTGCTGTCTGCCTGCTGGGGTGTGTTTGGCCTTTCAAGCTTTGGGTGTTGGGATTGTATTTACTTGGAAACATTCGTGGTGTGTACTACCTCAGGATCCAGCTCGTTACATAAATGGAAACAGCTATCGATGAAAGCTTATGAAAAAAGACAACAGATTCCTCTCCCTTGAGCGCGCTGATAATGACTCCCAACAGACCTGTTCCACACAGGGACAGGCTGCTGCCAAAACCGATTTCTTAGGGAGCACTGTGAGGAACAGTTTCCACGGAGAGTGCACAACTTTCTTTCCTGGAATATGTCTTCAGAAAGAGAGAGCAAGATGCCACTGAGCACCACTTTGGTACAAAAGGACATAATACAAACCGGTCACCAAGTAGTTTCTCCCATTATCCAAGATTTTACAGGTACAGAGGTTACATTCTGGAGAAAAGGATGCCTTCCTCAACCTTCCTTCTTTTCCTCATGGCCTCAAGCATTTGGCTGTTGCTGTTTTAGAGAAGAAATCTTGGAATTCAAAGAGCATTTCAGTTGCAGAGTCATTAAGGAAAACAAGAGTTTAGAAGGGAGAAAAATATAGTGCCAGTAGCTAGAGATCAGAGAGAGCTGGCTGCTACCATCTACCCTTCCGGAGATCACTTGTGCGACTCTAAGTCTCCCAGTGCTTCAGTTTCCCATTTATAAAAAAAAGGGGGTAACCCTTCTCTAAGTCAAAGAGATGTTGTGATGATAAATACACAGAAAAGTTCTACAGAGCTCAGATATTTCTAGAACAGGAGCTGCAAGTGGTTTAAGATAAGTTAACCATAGATAGCGTGTGTTGTGTTTAAAGTTTATAGCAACAGGCTTTTACACGGCAGACTGGAATAACGTATAGGAAGCTAGCGTGTTTTCAGAGCACATCAAGATTTACACGAAAGATCACTGTAAAGTTGGCCGCTCTTCTGAGTTGTATGTTTATTTTAGAGCTTCCTTTAAAACAGTTCAGACATTCTCAAGAACTGTTAATTTTCAGAGAATTACCATAGGACATTGTCCTGCACATTACATAAGGATTAGTATATATACAAACATTCCCAAAAATTGATGTTATGTAATGTAGACTTGCTCATTTTAATTGTTTTTACCACAACTAGACATGAAATTACTTTAAAACCATGAATCAATGTAATGTCTACCTAAGCCTAGTAATGACCTTAAATAAATACTTAATGTTTTTCTAGAGGTCCATAGCCAAGGCATTTATTCCGAACTCGGTGTGCCTTTCCCAAGAGCTTAAAATACCATCAAAACAAACTAAAAATGAATGTAACAGCCCCTGAAATGTCAAAGCCAAATCAGCTCTCCTTGCAGGAATGTCCCATACTGTCCCTCACAAGGCCTTACTTGGTCATCTCCTGAAAACAACCCAGCTGAAACGCCAATGGCCAAGGTTAGAGAGCGCTCTTGGGATTGCCCGGCCAGCAGCAGTTTCCCTTCTGTGCTGCCACTGCTCCTCCATGAGCCCTTTCACTGGCTCCCTCTCTGGCAGACGCCACAGGACACGTAAAGTCTCCCTGAGACAAAGGTCCAAAGCTCTGAGAACTCTTAACCTCAAAAGATGACGCTCCTTGTCTCAAAAGTTGATTAACTTTGATATATGACCACTTGGGCAGGAACAACCACTTTAATCTCCAACTACTGACTGCATTATTTAATTTAAGATTCAACTGTTTTGCTTTTTTTTTTTCCATTTAAGTTAAGCTGACACTGAATTTCCATTCTGCTACTTGAGCGTGCTTCAGAAGCAAAGAGGCATCTCCGTAGGGCTTATACACAACCTAATGTGCAGTAAATAGAATTTAATCCTGACTCTACTGAAATCAGTGCCAATTTTTCTATTTACTTCAGAAAGGCTACATTCTCTAATGACTCAACTGTTACCTTACCTTGTAATGACAATTTAAACAGTCCATTTTCATACCGGTGTTAACTAGGAGGTACCACTCTATGTTAATACAGATGTCTCCTCAAACAGGCTGTTGAATATGGAATGCAATGTTTTATTTCCGTATTTTGAGAGCCTGTGGTAAGCTACAACAAAAAGCCCTAGGGAGGCATGTCAAGACATAATTTCAGCCCTTTGTGGACATTTAGCTACAGACTGAATCTCCATCTAAGTTTATGTGCTTGTGGACCCAGTCTTTGCCCTATCCCCACTATAAGCATCCGCTGCCCAGGAATACACTTTGGTATCAGCATCTCCACAAGCTCTGCAGTAACATGAGCGTGGTGGCAGGCTTGCTGGAGCTGCGTCCCTGGTCCTTAGCATGGAACTAATTTGAAATTTTTTCAATTCTGGTTCCTGGAGTACAGGGAAAAGCCTTACCAGTATTCCCATGTCTCTTTACGATATTGTTTGTAGTCATAAAACATTTAACTTAGACACCTGATATGCTTCTTGCTTAGCACAGTCCTTGCTTCATTCCTCCCAGAGGGTGTCAGACCACAGAACCAGTACAGAGGATGATCTGGTTTCACCTGCAGTGTACCTGAAATGAAGGAAGGATATAGTTAGAGGCTATCAAAAGGGAAAGCACACGTGACAGAAGGAAGGTATCCATTGCATGTTGTTGTCATTGCAGATTTCTTTTGTTCATAACAATAAAAAAGAAGCAGTCCACAAAAATTAGGCCTACGGTGATCAGCAGTAGATCTGGAAGTAATTCAGGAAGAGGGTTATGTTCCTCAAGCTATGCAGATCCAGTGCCATCTGAAAAACAGCTTTTTGTCAGAAAGTAATTTATTTGCAGATTACAGGTCAACCATAGGCTGTGTGTTGAAGGAGGTTTATTAATATATTGGTTTGTCTACACATAACAGTCGCTACTCTGAGATAACAGACTTCTCAAGCCTTAGCGGGGCCACTGATGGCACTCATGCCTGGAGGCTGTCAGGCTTGAAATCTAATGCAAACACACAACCCCCCAGTGCTACGAGGAAGTCCTTCTTAGGACGAGGAAGTCCTCCTCGAACTGCACTGAAAAACACTTCATTACCTTCCCCTGCCTCTTTGAGATAGCCTTCAAATACTCCTTCTGGAGCCCTACTCCCTATTGAGACCTCAGTCACGATAAGCTCTGCAGAAAGTGGCCGCCTGTAGCGCAGCCCGTTTGCTCGGCGTTTAGCCTGCCGTTACCTGCTTCTTAGTGCAGCTTGTGCCACCGAGTGAATTATTTGTTCAGTCCAGGTCTGTGTAAATTTCTCACAGACGTTTTGTTGAGACCATGGGTGATTCAGCTCTGAGCTGAAGGTTGTCTCTATTTTTCAGTAAACCCCCCCTTGTAACTCTGACCTGCATCACCCTGCTCAGCGGATCTGCTGCCAGCCTTTCAAAACTGATGATGATCACAAAAATTACATTTTAATGGTAAACTACTAATAGGTTACTAGAATTTTGCATAGGTTACTCAAGCCTGAAGTGTGGTGTCAATTAACTTCAGTCTTTGTTAGGCGAAAGGTGCTTCATTTTAAGTTTAAAAAGTATCATCATTGAAAGCTGGTGTAATAAGAGTTTGCACAGTGAAGTCACTATCCATGACCGAGGCTTTGAAATATAACACTTAGATGAGGAAAGCGAAACGGTGTATCATAAATGTGTTTATTTAAATCAGAATTGGCTCTGAGTGGGTTTTTTTTTTTCAAATTTGTTCTTCTCGGTGGCTTCTGTTCTGCAGATTATTCCTCAGTACTCTGGCCTCAATGCAGCTAAAGTACTTAAGTAAGCGCTTTACTTTAACTAACACAAATAATCCTCTGTTCAATGCCGGTGAATGAAGACCCATGTAAACCTGGGCTCACGCTTATTCTTCTTTTCCATTCACTTTAAATTAGTGGACGCTTACCTGTTTTTTACCACTAGTATTATCTTAATCTGTTCTTTGGGGTTTTTTTAATGTACCTTTGTCACAACAAAATACCTGCTGTCACCAGGCTCATTACCTGAACGCTGCAGCTTTCTCCAGCAATAATTTCCCCTTGCCCTTAACCGTGCCCCTCGGTGTGATAAGAGATAGGTTCTATTTCAAAGAGACTAAGGAGCACTCAAGCATATGTGTGAAAACAGCTAAAGCATAGCTTTTCGAGCATATACGATAACAAACATTTAAGACAAGAACACTTAAAAACTCCGGAACAGATTAAGTGGCATCCCTGTGTTTGCAGAATCAGGTAGTGCGCTTGTAACATCAGTATTCTTAACAAATACAGGTTAGTTCCTCACAAGCACTTAACTTTTTTGAACTTTGCATTCCAAAGGTCAGAATTCAAACTGTTGGGCTGTTTGATTAATAATGTGCCACGCTGGTAATATTGATTTGGACTCCACCTGTATTCTACAGGAGTAATCTGAGGAATGAATGTTGGCCACAGAGGCTTACATAGAGAATGCCTCTGATATTCCGGACTCAAAGCTCTGCCTCCTCTGCGGTGCAGCGACAGAGGCTCAGACAGACGGCTAGAGATGAGGCGTTACATGAACGAATCCTGCCTCTTCTCCACTTGACTTCTCTCTACGTCTAAGAATTTAGCTGGGGATCTAGACTATTCCTTGGTCTTTTACTTCCTTTGAAGTTTATTTTTTAGAAGTGCTTAACTCTTCTGCTACTGGTACCATTTTATTTTTTTTTTGAAGTGAGGTGCTGCAGGCCACCGTGTAAAAGAGAAGTTCTTTGTTTCTGGTGTTAGATCAGAGGGAGTTTTGTAAATCTCTTCTGTTTCTCAATTAAGTCAGTGTCAGAACTCACTGGGATTAAACTGCAAGTTCATTTCCATACAGAAATATTTAGGAAGGACTAGGACTCTCCACTGAAAATGCGACACCACTCTGCGCATTCAGTTCCCAGGTCTTCAGGGTAAACAGATCTCACGCTCAGTACTGTCACCGCAGGGAGGATTTAGTAGAAATGCATGTTGTCCATTTCATCATCTTTCCTACTGCTGAATGCACTCCTATATTCCTTTTTTTTTTTTTTTAGGATTTGGCTAAAATTGACTATTGTTCCATTTATGTTATCCATTTAACCTACTAAAGATCCCCACTGTGACTGCTTATCACTAATAATTAACTCTGCAAAGTAATTAATATTGTAGCTACTGTTATGTGGGAGGATACCTGCAGTGGGAGACTAGTTACTAGCTATAAAATGTAAAAGCAATATAGAGGTGTTCTGTATTCCATCTCAAAAGGCTCCTGCTTAGGACCACTGGGCGAGTCATATTCTGATGATACTGGGATGAAGAAAAAAAAACCCTTTCAGGGTAGAGTTCTTAGCCGATGGCAAACTCTGTTCCAGCTGTTTTAAAATTAAACCATTAGAGCCATCTTCAACCTCACCACACAGTATTAGAGATACATATAGGATAAATACACTGGCTCCATCACTTTCATACCTGCTGCAGGACAGTTGTGTGTAATTCATGGAGGGCTTTGGATTAGAGACAGGGCACTGACCTGACACCAGTAAGGATCCAGTGGAGAACATACAGTGCCAATAGAGTGCATTGTCAATGCCAGGTTTTGTTATGGATTTGGTTACTGTGTTCTAAACAAACTGCTATTTCTGAGTTGTCACCACCTTCATTTTTACATGCTACACACTGACACAATTATAGCATTTCATATTTCAAAAGCCTTTTAGGACTAGAGCAAATTTTATTGCGTTCCTTCCAGGTACAGGAAGAAAAAACTTGAGTCCAGGAAGGCCGTGGCTGCCCCATCCCTGGAGGTGTTCAAGGCCAGGCTGGATGGGGCTTTGAGCAGCCTGGTCTAGTGGGAGGTGTCCCTGCCCAGGGCAGGGGGCTTGGAACTAGATGATCTTTAAGGTCCTTCCAATCTGAACTATTCTATGATTCTATGATTCTATTTTGTATGAGACCTCCCCTTCCTTCCTGGTTTGTTTGGTGCTGGAACAGGGGGTTCCGCAGAATAAATGGTAGAAACTACAACTGCACAGCGGCTCTGTTCACTCCAGCTTTTCGAGGTAAGGACTTTGCAGCAGAACCAGGCCCAGAGCTCTTCACTGGGACTGACCATGTTCTCTGGCCACGCCACAGCAGCCTTTTCACCACACAGTTACCTTTTACATCCAGAGGGATCCAAGGTGGGATCCTAACCTCAGCCTCGCCGATTCTACTGTTCTCGGCTGCTGTGAACCACTGCTATCAGTTATCACACTCCAGCAGAAAACAAGTAGGAGTTTAATTTACAGTTTAACCAGCAGATGAAACCTTTTTTTCTGGTAACTTCTGTCTTTTTCCACTTCATGAACCACACTGAATTAAACCAGAAATAAGCAGTAAGTAATCAAAAATAAGCAGTTTTTAATTTTGCATAAACAGATTGCAACAGAATAAGCGTATCTATGACATACATTTGGAAAAATTCTGAGTTGTTCATTGACTGCTCATCAGGAGAAGAGCTGTTACCTACTGGCGTTGTATAGAACTCTAATTGTAGTAAGGAGCACTAGCAAATGGTGGGAAAATTACCATTTGTAGTTTACTCTTGCATTCAAAATGGGTTTGCCTTGATTTGCATTTAGATGGGAATTCCTTCTTGTTGCTCTTCAATCCATTAGCTTTTATAAGGTAAGTAGCTTTTTTTTTTTTTCCTTCTGAAGTACTTGGAAGGACATTCAGTTTTACTGCTGAGCTGTGAGCGGTGCAGGTGGCACCCCCGGCATATCAGTATTGAGCCATCATAGGAGGGGTAGAAAAGTCAGGAAAAGCTCTGAGAAAGGTAGCCTGGAATTTACCTGGAAATGCCTACTTCTAAATAAAGCACAGGTAACGGTTTTGATGCAATGCCTGAGTAAGTCTGTTCCGCGCAGACTGTGATTTGCAGCAGCATTTCTTTTTTTAGGTTGTTCTTGCTATTCCTACCCAGTCATCAAAGACTAATACCTCATCTTTATTATTACTCAAAACAATATTTGCTTTAGAATTTTTCTAATTTAGAATTAAGGTTATTTGTTGGGGGGAGGGGCAAAGCAAATTTACGTTTGTGTTTGATTGTTAGTCTACTGGCTTTTGTACAAAACATACATGTACTTTTCACTGAGTTATCATACCAAGACTAAATATATTTTTCTAAAGATTGGACAAAAATAGAAACAAAGGAGAGTCTGGAAAGGACATTAAAAATTCATTTTCCCTCACAGCACAATCAACTATATGTAAATAATTTCCAACAAATGGGGTTTTTTCAACCTGTGGCTAAAAACCTCCTGTGACAGATTTTACAGTTTCTTTTCAGCAAAGCTTGCTGGTGCTTCACTGCTGTGTTCAGAAAGTTCTCCCAAAGTCCAACCTAAGGCTTCCTTGCTAAAGGCTAAGTAGATAACTTCTTATCCCATAACCAGTGGACCCAGAAGATAGTTTATCACTTTCCTTCTTGCAAAAACACATTATATTTGGAGACTGTTATTTTATGTTCCTTCAGTCCTTTTTTTTTTTTTTTCTTTCTAGACTAAGAAACTGGGAGGTTTTAAAGTCCTTCTTTACAGATTATGTTTGCTGAACCCCTGGATCATTGTTTTGTTTTTCTTTGGGCTCGCTTTGTTCATTCCCGAGTTCAGTGCTCAAAGCTGAATGCAGTATCCCAGCTGGCATCTAACCAGGCAATGCGTAGAACAGATACTCCATGTCTTACCTATAACACATTTGTAATGTGATTTTTTTCCAAGAATCTGACATTGTTGTCTGACATTTAGTTTCATTCTCAGGTCTTTTCCTTGCATGACTGCTGCAAGCCAATCCTTTCCCATTTTACTTTTGCATTTGATTATTGTGTAACATGCTCTACTTACCCATCTCAAAGTGCATCCTGTTTTTCAAAGCATTACGGCAATTCTCAAGATTATTTTAAGTTCAAAGGCTATCCCTAAAAAAGCAGTATCTTTTAGCATTGAGTCATTTGAAAATGCGATCGGGTTATTCATTATTCCTTCATCATCAGTGAAAACACTGAATGGTATTAAATAGAACACAGACTTTTGTGGAACCCTCTCTTAAACCCTTCCAGTTAGATACAGAAATCTTACCACCTTCCTTGTGAATATTGTTGTGACCTTTAGCAGTCATTTCATCTCGACTATCTGGCTTGCTTGCATGAGTGTCATGCAAGATAGTGTCAAAAGTCCCGTTAACTCTTGCTGCATCTGCTGACCACATTTACAGCCTATTATTAAAGTGACTGAAATTGGCGTGGCATTGCTTATACACGTTGGCTGTTACTGATGATCCTTCTTTCCTCTAACTACTTAAAATGGGTGTATTTGTTCTCTCATCCATCTTGGAATCAAAGTTACACTGATTAGTTTATAGTTTCTTGGCTCCCTCCCCCCACCTTCCCTTACAGACAGCTATGCTGAGCAGAATGAACCTGACCAAGTGGAGATGCGGAGATCTGGTGACTGCAAATCATTTTATCCCAAGTAGTTGTCTAAAACAGGCTATGTGAATAATGTCTTAGAAATGTTTGTTTCTCCTGCTGCAGAAGCAGCAGCAGCAGCCTAGGGTAACCCGTTAAATATGAAAAGCTACACAGTAGGTGTTGTTCAAAGCATTTTGATGTAGCTGGTCTGATGACTGCCACTGATAGATCCCTATCCCAATGGATGCATTCCTGCTAATTCAGGGAGGCAAGATGTCAGGAAACAACATCAAAAATAATCTTCTGCGGATGTTAATTGCTGTTCACATCGCTGGACCATCCCTACAATTTAAATACTTAGCGTGTTCTTATGAAAATAGGACATAGGACTAAAAGGACTCCTAGATTATCAGATAGGTTTTAACATATTAATTATAAGTGCATATATAATTTACAGTACTGATTTTACTTCTACAGAGTATTAGTAACTCTGTTTACCCTTGAAAGCTAAAAAACCCAAAAAACCACACAGCGACAAAGCAAGCAGTTACCTATGAAAAGTTATGTTCTAGCCTTCCCAGAAGTCCTAAAGCCTCTTTTGTTTACATCCACATTTTTATGACTTTTGCTGTCGTATCAACCTTGAGTTGTTTTACGTTGCCTCTACAAAGATTGCTGGCACTGCTGTATTACGCTTCTGTATTGGCGTTATGTCATAGCTTCATGTTTTTTGGCGTAAGTAATGCTCCTGTAAAAACCGAATTGAAACCTGGCAAAGAAGAAATGTATTCAGGCAGTTTTGGTTTTGCATATATTTCTCTTCTAAACTTTTACATGTAAAATCTATTTTGCTTAGCAGTATTAATTATACGAAGTATATATACTGTCTTGTCGCATTGGGTATCTCAAACAGTTAAAATGGGTTACCTGACATGCTCTGATAGCAAATATTTAAACCATAATCTAGACAAATCCCTTGGTTATAGTCTTGTGGCAGTAAACAAATTGTCACAATAGACAGATACTGTAATGTTACAATATAGAATATCATCTTGGTGGGAATTACAGGTCCTTTGAAAGACAAATCTTTCCCCTGTTTTTAACCAGTAATCTTTTTGTAAAATGGCAGGTGGAGTCTGTAGAGAGAAGCAATACCTACGATGGTTGAAAATATCTGCTAATTTGTCTAATGCTGTAGTAGTTCACAATGAACACGGCAGTGTTTTCACAACTTGTTGTGATTTAAGCAGACTTGAGAGGGTTGTTTCCAGAAGGTGTGGTCCCACTGTCACTCTGTCCCTTGGCACTCCTCATGCCAGTGCTAGCTGGTACAACGGCACAGTGAGTTGGATCAGGAACTGATCTGGACAAAATACAATCTTTTCTTTTGGTCCATTTGGTTTTCGGCAGCATCAGTTTCCTGTTCTGACTCACTGTGTTGCCTACAAGCCAAAAGGAGCTAGAATGCAAAGCGAGGAGCAAAATGAACACCGTGATCAGCAGCTTGTTCCAAAATCGGTTTAAACAAATTGTAAGACTGCAGGCAGAGTGAGGCATGGAGTTTCAGCCTGTATTTCTCAATTTCCTTTGGGGTTTTTTGAACAATACGGATGTTACAACATAGCTATAATCTCTGTTATATACTAAATTACTGCCTTTGTATTACCTTGTGTTTCTCATAGTACTCTTGGTCTGGATGTAGATTCTGCCGCTGTAAAACCCGGATCTTGCCATAAGCTCTGATGTTCACAGTGCAGTGTAGCTCATTGCATGAAATAGGCTTAACCGACTTCTTATAAACATATCTGTATGGTGACATATCTAGCAGGTGAAATGCAATGCACACCTTTGAAGACTCGGTGTCACTTCCAGCTACAAACAACCTGAGAGTTGTATTTCCTCGTGGCTCGTGCTTACTACTTAATTATGGGGAGTAAATACTTGTTGTTTTAAAAAAAGAAACGAAATCAGGACAGTTCTTTCCAATCAGATATGCCATCTTATTCTTTTATTTTGGGGAGCAAAAGAGGTTAAAAACTCTTATCAGTATCAAGGTACCTGGCAGGGATGGTATATTATTTAGAGCTTTTAAAGATAGCCCCCAGAGATAATTAAAAGCTTCCAAAGCATTTTAATTAGTAGACTGAAAATATTATAAATTAATATGAATCACTTTGGTATCTTCTCTGGCTGGTCAGTTAAGAGTATTTATTGAAATCCTTGAAGTCTTTAAAAATACAACTAAAAATGAAATATTTCAGGATTTTCTTTCCAAAGGATTTTACATTAAAGAAGAACTGGATATTGTTAACATCCCAGTCTATCCTTAAAAGCGTCCCTGGAAAGAGGCAGCTTGGGAAAAAGGAGCTGTTACCAGTGGTTAGCTTCCTGGCTTGAAATGTCTCTGGACTTGAGAAATAAGTCAGCTTTCTGTTTTCCCATAATTTTTGGCGCTCTCCTCCCACCATAGCTTTAATTCTAATTATCTTTCATACTTCCCTATGTTCTGTGCACATTACTGTGCTATGCTAGATCTATTCAACCTTCCCTCCTTGAAGGACTTGCTGAACTTTTGAAGCTTGAGCCTCTCCTTAGGGACCAATACATTTTAAATGTTCTCTAATGGCTTCTGTGACTTGTTTGGGGCACCATGCATGTGTGTCTGCCCACAAGATCTGTTGCCATTGCCAAAGAAATTATCTTTTTATCTACCTCTACAGCATCCATGTCTGAACAGGTCCTGCTGGGCTTTCTGAACAATCGGGAGAGAACTATTCATTATAGTAAAGGAAGCCTAGATATAGTTTACCACATCTCACTGTCCAAATAGATCTACATGATGAATCTATTTTAAATACTTCCTTATTATCATTGATTCTTCTGTAGCCTGGTTTACAAGCCCAGATGCGGACTTGTAAAGCTGGGGTACAATAAATCTCACTCTTGCTGAGCAGAAGCCTCCCATGGTGTCACCTCCATCCTTCAGGCACTGCAGGCGGTTTGGGCTGTCAGCATTAGGGCTCAGGGGCTTGAGGGCAAGCTCGGGGCCTTCAAGCACCTCACACCCAGCGCGGCTGAGGAGAGCTCTGAAACACTGCTCTGTAGTGACAGCCATGGTGGGGCAGTCTATTTTCAAGAGTGATTTTTAAAGTAGGATCATCTAGTCTGATCTGCTACACAATGTAAACCAGAATTTCACTCACTAATCCCCGGGTCCCGTCCTCCCGCCCAGCTGGCCGAGCCGAAGCGCGTTACGAGGAGGGGGCTCGGCCGCCAGGCCGCCTCCCTCCTCCTCAGCACACCGCTCCGGCGGTCGGGCACCAGCTCTGAGACAGGCGGGCGACTTACAGGGAAGACGCCGACATTCGGCTAATCCTGACTTGTAACTTCCCGAACGCTTTAAATGGAAACGACCGCGTCTGTTCCCAGAGCGGGTACACCGGGATGGCGGCTCGGCGCAGCGCGGGAGCTCCCTGTCACACACGGGGCAACCCCCAGCTCCCTCGCCCCCCCTCCCCCCCCGCAGGGCAGTGGAACTGTCGGCTTCCCAGCCGCTGCCTTGCAGGTGAACGTGCGGGACCATACCAACCCCGCCTCGCGGGGGGGAGCGGAGGGCTTTCCCCTCCTCCGCCTCCTCTTGCACCGCTCCACTCAAGGCAGCAAGGCGAAGGGCCGAGCCGGCGGAGAGGCTGCGAGCGGCGGTTGGCCTGGCGGAGCTCCCGGGGCAGTGAGCCTCTCCCTCCTCCCCCTCCCTTTTGCGCGGGGAAGTGGTAGTTACCTTCCCCTCCCGCTGCCGGCCAACGGGCTCGACTGCAGCAAAATGGAACGTACCAATCCCCCCGCCGGGGGAGGGGGGGGGGGACGGGCGAGAGGCGGCGGCGAGGTGTGGCGGGAAGCGCCGTCCGGCGAAGGGTCGCCCGGCCTCCCCGTCCGTCCAGCGGCCGCCGGCGGCTGCTCCCTCCGTGCGGGACGGAGAGGCGGCACCGGCCGGAGGCACGGCGGCGGGCAGCCCGGGGGCCGCAGGGTTAATGGGCTGGGCGCAGCCGCCGGGAGCGGGGGAGGAAGGGCGAGTCCCGGTTCCTCCCCCCGCGGTGTGAGTGAGTGTGTGAGGGGCAGCGCACGGCCAGCCGCGCCTCTGCCTGTGTGGGAGGCCGAGGGGCAGCCGCCGCCCGGCCTCAGCGCCGTCCCGCCCTCCCTCCACTCAGCGCTCGGCGGGAAGCGCGGCCAGCCGCCCCCTCAGCGCCGCCGCTCCCGTCCGCCGCGCCGCGCTGCTCCGATGCCGCCGCGGGGCCGGTGAGTCCGCGCCTGGATGCTCATCTCCTTCTCCTCTCTTCCCTCCCGCAGGCGGCGGCGGCGGCAGCGGCTCCGGCTCCCTCTCAGCTCCCGGCCGCCTCCGAAGGGATGCTGGAGAAACTAGAGCTCGAAGATGAAGGTAAAAATTCAAGGAAAGGGGGGTGGAGGGTGTCGGTACGCACCCGCACAGCTAGCGGGGTCTGGGCGAAGGGAAGGGAGCGGGGTGTCCCCCGAGGAGGTGCCCGCCCGGGGGGGGGGGCGCTGCGCCGTGCCCGGGCCGCCCGCGGTGCCGTCGCCGGGCCGGGCGGGTGGCGACCTTCCCCCGCCCCGGCCCCTCGGCGGTGCCTTTGTCCCGGTGGTTGCAGCCCCTCTCGCCCGCCGTCCTGTAGCCGGTGGAGAGCACATGCCTGCGCCCGCCGGGCCGGCGGTGCCCGCTTTTAATCGGCCGTTCAGTCAGCTGGGGTCCCCGGCGCTGGGGGGAAGGAGCCTTCATGGCATCCCCTCCTCCTCCCCCTAAACCACTCATTCTCCTCGAATACGTCTGCCATACCAAATATAGACTTTGAGAGTGAGGTGCGAGCAGCGATGGAGAGCTTTTTCAACTAAAGCTTCTCCTCCTTACAGATATGCATGCATCTGTTTAAAGCGGACAGCTGTAAACTACATTTTCCTTATGTGGCTGCTCTCTCGGTTCTTCGCTGCCCTATTACGAGCTGCAGTTTTAACAGAATGTGCTGTTCCTGATAGGAAAACTTGCCAGGAGTTCCCCTGTCTTGCAAGCACTAAACCGTGCTGTGGAGAAGCATGAATGTGTTTTCTCGAATTTGCCCAAAGCATTCGCTTACCTCTGAAAGATCCGTATTGAAGATCCTGAGTTTTTATTTTCAGAAAGGATTAGATTAGTAGATGCAAATGTGGATGCATAGCTAATCTCTCTGTGTGGTATTGTGAAGTGGCTAAGACTTTATGGGATTTGTTTTTCTGTAGTTGGTAACTGCTATTGTAAAATGTAGGACAAATATTTAAGGAAAACTTTGAAAATAGTAGGCTGAGTCATTCTGTGAGAAGAAATACCTAAGCTGATATGCTCATAAACCGGCTTCTTGGTTACTAGCCTGCTGCCTACAGTTGTGGGACTGGTCTGAAAAAGTAACACCTTTTATTTTAAGCTTTCTGTGTGTGGAAAAAGGAAGCTCTTAACAATTGGATTCTTGGAGCTTTTTTTTGGGAGTCCAGACAGAGTTTGAATTGCAATGAAATACTTGCGCCTTTGTGAATCTTGGAACGTGATTAAATATCAATATTTGGTGCAAGGGATTTGTTGCTAACCTATAGTGTTTTTTTTCTCGCACTGTTTAACTGTTTTTAGTTAGGCCTTCATTTTATGCTTACAAAGAGTCAGAAAGTTACCGACTTATGTATTTCTTCTTACAGAAAGCATCTTACTGCCAGATAGGAGATTCTAAAACCTGCTGAATCACTAAAGGTTAAGCCATTTTAAAAGGTATCCTAATATAAAATTATAAATTTAGATGTCTGAAAAGGATGTCTAGGTTAAAAAAAGAAATCAGTTTTGAAAACCCTTTGTAATTTTAACAGTGTAACATTATTTGGAGTCTCTCAGTGAGGCTGAATCTCTGCATATGTCCTCTAAAACACTGCAATAAGATAACCCGAGTTCTTCAGAAAGTTTGGTAATTTTTTTAAATTGTTTTTTTTCTGGTTTTCAAGCTTCTGTTTCGCTTTGTCTCTTGATTCATTTAGCTTTAAAACTAAAGCTTTGTCTGTGGGTACTCAGGCTGAGTGGGTGAGAGCAGTTCAGGGATCTGTCAAAAGGTAACGCCCAATAGCAAACCTGTGACCAGTTTAAAGTAGTATATGAATTTTCAAAGGAAGCAGTCGCCTTACTAGCCTTTCAGACTTAATGGAAACCTAGTTTTATGCCTAATTTTAAAGCCAAGTGGAAAGGATGTAGAGTACTGTATTCAGAAGGGAAGGTGTAAGTAAAATTAACAGTGAATGTCAGACCAAAACTTAACTGTACGGAATGCTTCCATATGAGGAGACCTATAGAAGGAGAATTACAGAAAATTAAGATGCAGATGGAAATGCAGCAGCTTAGTGGCAGTACGTGTTTTATGACCTAAATTTTTGCACTAGTTGCTGTAGTTGTATTTGTGCTAATATTGGGGGTGGGGGAGTAAAATGACATCTGACGGTGTTCACTTTTTTGTTGGACGGCAAGTAGTAAGTGCTCAGAAGTTGAGAAACTCCGTTGAAACCTCGATAAGATTTCATTAAGTGTCTGTAGCCACGCTGTAACGGATGATATTTTGTCAAACTTAAAATCTCTCCACTGACACCTGAAACTGTGAGTTAAATGAGAAATTTGGAGCTTATTTTGAAACTGCTTTTCTGACTGCCTCTACTTTTGAGTATTTGCTCTTGCTAGCTTTCCAGTTTCCGTGTCTGTCAACAGTTGCTAACTATCTTGTGTATCAAATTATGCTGCAGTTTTCTTGAAACAGAGACCTTAATAAAAAGAGCTGAAAAATGAGGTTCAGTGTGTGCACTGAATGCCATCCAGTATGCTGAAACAGATTTTTGTTTGTCATTCTCCTCAAAGGTTACACAAATGAGAATTTGAAAGCACAGAAGGCATTAATTTAATTTGGATTCTGATTAAGGGGGCTAAATTGAAAAAATAGTATTAGAAAGATTTATAGTCTTGGTACTGTAATGAAGTATGCAAAATCTAGCCTGGTGATGTGATTTTTAAATAAAATGGTACTGTCAACTAAAGGGCAAGTTCTTTTATTTATATGCATTATATACAAAGAATGTACATAAATTATTTTGTGCATAGTTAATGTGGATGGTGTTGCAGAAAGAAGTGCTGGTCATCTTTTTGCTTTAAAATGTCTTTACTTCATATATCTGTCTGGATTCTCTAGGATCAGTGCAACTTCTTGGTGGGTCACTGGTTCTGTCTAGCATTGACTTATTAATACTGCTCTTGTGATGTGTAAGGGGAAATCTTAGTGAGATGCTGTTAAACAGCATCAACTTCACTACAGCCGAAATAGGATGGGCTGGAGGCTGATTATGTGCACAGAGGAGAAGCACTGGATCGGCCAGTGGATATTTATTTTATTTAGGACTCCCTAAAGGACCTTTTTCCTAACAGGAATTAGAGCAGGAAAGTAACAACTCTCATGAAAGACATCCAGAGTCTCTTTTTAACTGAGGGATGCTCCAGAATAAAATATTCTGAACTCATCCTGCTCAGTATTCCTTGGGTGGCAATGACCTACGTACGTCTCCTCAAAAAGTATGAAAGCTACCTGTTGATGGGTGTGGAGTTTCTCATTGTAGCTTGAAATAGATAGTGCTGAGGGACCTCTCATGAATATACATAAACAACCAAAAACTGGTGGTCTTCATACATATTGTGGGTTTGCTGTTCAGCTCTAGTGTTTGTGCTGTCATGTTTCTATATTAAGGTTGGTTTTACTTCTGATCAATGTCAAGAGTAGTTCTGGGTTTTATTTTACGGAGGATACGATGAGCTTGGAAAAGAGCAAGGAGAAATTATTGTGAAGATCTAATATGAAAAAGGGCTTGAGTTAACGATTTAGACTTACTAACTTTAATTTGTTAAGCTGTAATTCCAGAAGTGGTTGTGTTCCAACAGCTACCTGTGCTGTGAGAGGAGAAACTGGATTAGAGTAGCAAATGAGCGGCAAATGTGTGCCTATCAATTGTACTGATTTAATTGGTATAGTTTTAGCATGTTATTTTGGAAACTAGTTTTGTTGCAATGTTGGCTCTCATCCATGCTGATCTCTTCCATTTGCTCAGCGCTGGTAATAAAGTAGTAGTTACTGGAAGCAGAATTAACTACTTTTCGGTAGCATCTGCTAACTCGGGGAGTCTTTCCAAAGTATTTTCTGCAGACAGAGTTAAGTTAATTGCAGGGTTCTCCTGTATCTCTGCTCAATTCCTAGTCTGGAAAAAAGAATTCTGTAAAGTGCGTGCAGCAATTGTAGCATCAGCGTCATGGGACTGGTGCGCTCGCTCTTGAATGCTCTACTTCTCTGGATTGTTGCACAAAGCAGCATTTAGACAGTTATTTGATAAACAGTTTGCATTAGAGTGGAATCTCTCCTAGTAATGCTCTGGCCTTCATCTCGCTCCTCCTATATCATCCATCTCTTCTGTCACATGCTCGTTTCTGGCCGTCTGCTGAAACACACTTTCACCAGCAATTGCATCTCCTCGTAACTAATTGTTGTGTCTGGGGTCATTCCTTCCTTGCTCTGCAGATCTTATTGTTTCTTATTAAAAGTAGTTTCTTATTGAGCTCTTCCTGTCTGTCAGCCTCCCACTGTCAAGTGAATATCTGAATCAAGGTATGAAAACAGATGTCACTTTGGGGATAAAAGTAGTCAAAAGAAGCTTGTAATAAAATGCATGTTAATGTGCATACTAGATTTTTCTTAATTCTTAAGACCGAAGGATCATGTGTTCAGGTTAGGACATAGTGAAGTTAAAGCATTCTTTTGCAACTGCAGTTAATTTCTAATAAACATTCATTATGTGACTGTTAAAGCTGATGCTCTCTGGAGTACAGAACAGCCCACAAGATGTGCTTTGAGATATCAGCATACATGGTGATGGTGATAGGGGGTGTTTTACATGAACTTTTCCGCAGATAAAAAATTGTAAGTGGACACAGCACGAACTTACTAAGCAGAGATGGTAATTGGTGTTAATAGACGTCATATGGCCTTAGAGTTTCAGATTATTTTCCCTTCCTGCTTTGGAGTTACTTTGTGGTGTAACATAAGGGTCATAATGGCAGATTCTAAAAAATCTTAGTGCTTTTTCTCCTGGCTAATCTGAAGCGATACTGAACACTTGCATCTCAAAGTATAGACAATAGCTTATTCCACTGAATTTACTCAGCTTATATTTTCTGTCATCTTGCAAGAAAGAATATCAAGGAGACAATGGGTTTTTCTGTGATGTACTTTCCAGAGTTGTTAAAGAATAACATATCTGGAGTATTCAAATGTTCAGCTTCATAAGTTTATGCAAGAAATTACGACTGTCTGGGGCAATCTCATGTCCTTTGTCTGCTGGTTTGCTATATAGTACCATCATCGATTTATTTTTTTTTTTTCCTCCTGGAAATTTCCATCTTCAAAGTTGAAAATTATGTTTAAATGATAGGTAACTTAAAGTACAAAACTTTAATTGAGCAGTGCAAAAGAAGCTATTGGGAGTTTTGTTGTCTTAGATGAAGACTGTTCCTGCAGACCACACGTATATCTTGACATTGTGCAAGTATTGCACATGGTTCTTGCCAGCCCAGCGTTCACTGTCTCCAAACAATCCTAACTCTTTTCCTGCTCCTACGTAAGATACGACTGTCTTATTCTTAACATGGTATTTATTCTTACAATGAGGAAAGTCCTGCTCTGTCTTGACTAGGAAATAACCAGTTTGTAGCAGCTAAAGCATGCAGTCTTTCTCAGTAAACAAAATTTTTCAAGCCTTACCGTCTGGGAAGTGATATTTTAGTAAGCAAAAGATACAGCCCTGTTACACAGGGTGTGCTCTGAGACTTTCTGTGTTGGGTCTTGGGGGATGCAGGAGCTTCTTGATGGAAAAGCTTCATAAAATTTTAATGTCGTCAAAATGTTTTCCCTAATTTGTTCTTGGAAACAGTGAGACTACTCTGGCTGAGACTTCCTAGAGAAAAATCTATGGAAAAATGCTTACCATGACAATGAGTCCATGTAATTGCTTTGGCAAAGCTGTAAGCAACTGAAAACAGTTCTACAGGAAGTGTTGGGGCTGATAGTGGCCAGGTAGTGTTGCACCTGCATGATTTGCAAACATTATCTTCCGAGTGAAAGGCATTATTGGCCAGCAGCTTTCTTGAGGAACATTAAGACAACGTGGTATTCTTCTACACTTGAAAGGCATTACTGCTTCATGTGTACGTATACATGTTAGTATCGGGTGGCCAGTGTGAAGTACTGTTTTGCAATAACCTTTACTGGCCACTCTTGCTTGTGCTGTCACTTTCATCTGCATCAGATGAGGGATGATGTCAACTCTGTTAATAACTTCAGTGGAGAACTTCCTTGATCCAGAAGCTCTTTGGTTTGGTAGTGGGCTATCACAGTTGGTAAGCAATTGCTTGATATAAGGTCAAAGGCTTTGGACAATATCATCTCAACTTCCAAGTGTCCCAAGAACTCCCTGATTTTAGAGATACTGAGTTTACAGTGTTGTGTGCTTGAGTGATGATAGACATAGATGATGTGATGATATCAGTGTTGCCTTATAGATGACTACAAGATGTTGTTACTTGCCTGTGTCTGCTTTCCCGAGCATTACCAGGATTGAGTAGGGTGCCTATACAGTCCTTTCCTCAAGAAACTTCCTAGGTAGTGGTCTGCAGTGGTCTACGATGCCCTGCATATACAGGGAAGGACAGTATAGATGAAACAATATTATTGTTGGTGGTTTGATAACCTCAACTGTTAAATTTGTCTATCGTGGTCAAATCAGTGCTCTTGGAAAACTTGGTGCCTTGGGGCATGACTGCGTACTAAATGAAGGTGAGTTGCTTTGAGATGAAGTAATGCCAATGTGACAAGAATGATAGGCTAATATCTGCATAAGTTGGCTCAATGTAGCTGTTGCTAAACAATCATAAGAAATGTCTCTGCTTACTAGTCTGCAACAGA
Source organism: Chroicocephalus ridibundus (assembly GCF_963924245.1). Taxonomy (NCBI): domain Eukaryota; kingdom Metazoa; phylum Chordata; class Aves; order Charadriiformes; family Laridae; genus Chroicocephalus; species Chroicocephalus ridibundus. Next base: position 7,741,690 of record NC_086285.1, on the reverse strand, counting down.
TGTGACTGTCCTTTAAGATAGGAGGTTTTGTAATGTATACTATGTTTTTCGAGAACTTGAGGATGGAAGATCACAGGGCTTTGTCTGTGGAACATTTCTTCAAGTCAGGTCACTTACATCAGCACTGCTTTTTGTTAGGAGCTTGCTCTTTGGGTAGCACTTAAGCTGTCTGCAGTTACTTTATTGATTTGAATATTTTGACTTCCAGAACTTAAAACAACACTAGCATTGCATGGGTTTGGGGGAAGTAGATAAGTCTGAAACATCTTAAGGACTGTACCATTTCCAGCATAAGTACAGGAGTTGATGGTACTGTTTTTCATAACAGTTCTTGCATCTGAAACAAAATGTACCTCTCCATACAGTTTGCCTTTGGATGCAAGCTGTGGTGGGCTTTACCGTGGCTCTTCTGTGAGTAGAGCAAGCTGACAAAAGGAAAATCTGGGAGTGTAGGGGAAAATCCTTCTGTGGAAGAGTTGCGCCAAAGGCTAGGATTAACACATAGCCAAAGCAGTTTAATACAAACACAAGCATAATTAGGTTAGACCAAAGCTGAATTTGACTTTTAGGTGTCCAGCTTGGCATCTAGATGGAGCTCTGGAAAGCCTAAATAACCCTATCCTTCTAAGAGTGAACCACATCTAAGAGGTTTTTGGATGTGATGTGGCTATCTTCAAGGTAGCTTTCAAATACTATTTGAATAAATCTAGCTTGTTTTTAGATTCTTTCCTTCTCTGCTGAATTTTATATGAATTTTGCTGTTTTATGTGAACCATTTTGGTGAATTTGACAATATTGAAGTTAAATGGCACTCCTGCATTTTGTCTAAAAGCAATTTTCATACGCTATAGACAAGCGGTTTTATTTGTGATGTGAATTTTTTTTTTGCTTTTAAGGTGTTTTTTTTAATTTTTTTTTTTACAAGATTATTTTGCTTTTCTCTGTGTATTGTGATGGAGTATTTAGTTCCAACAATGGACATTTTAAGAAACAGAATCAAATTTTCTTTTTTTTTTTTTCCCCCCCCTACCATTCCTTTATACTATGGTATTCTTTTCTGGTGCTTTGTTTGTTTGATGAATTTCTTCTGAGCTAAGACACAGAGGAAGAAGATATCTGAGGTGCTGGAGAAGGGACCAAACTGAGATAAGCATAGAAAAGGGCCATTTATGACACCAGGAATACAGAACTTGCATTAAAGGAGGAAACTAAAAGGCTTTGCTCATTTAGCTTAGTAAAAGGAAAGCCAAGAAGGGATGCGATAACACTGTATGTATGAAAACATCCTGTAAAGGGTGGGAAGGGGGTAAACACCAAGGAGGAAAATTAACTGAAGAATAACATTGGCACAAGAACAAATGGATATAAACTCTTCCTGTATAAGCTTTGAAAAAGTATTCTGGCTTCCAGCATAGTTACTATAGGAGTGAGTTTGTAGGACAGACTTAGAATGCTTTCAGTCACTTCAGGATGGAGCGGAATCGCTCAGTGAAAGGGGTTATGTGGCTGCCTTTAATAGAAGACTCTGAATGCCATAGTGCAAAAGGTGAATGCTCTACTCTGTACAAGCAGGTGCATGTATATCTCCTGCCATAGTCTTGCTTGAACTCCCTAGTATTTTTTGAGTCAGTTCCTTAAAAAAACCTCAAACAAAAAAAACCCTAATGGTGCTCTGTATGGGCATCATATGAGTTCAGAGGAAGATCACCTTTGGGTGAAGTTGCAGTTTGCCTGTGATAGAGAGAATGGATCAATAGAACTTCTAAACTAGGTTCCAGAAAACTGTATCTGAGTACAGTGTATTGAATGTGTGTTGGATCTCATCTGCTTTAGTTAGAAAACTGCTAATTCTCTTTCTGTATAGCTTCAAGCTACACCTGCGATTAGATAAATCTCTTAAGTGGTATATTGAAACAGAACACTTCATAATCTATTAGCGTGCATACAGATTCATATAATAGCAATAGTAGCTATTTAGAAAATGTTGGCATGCATAGGGAGGGAAGGAGAAGAAATTTGTAAGGGGAAACTGGAGAGAAATGAAAATGTAAATACTGAATTGTTAAGTTATTGTAAGTAGTCATTCAGGGTTTGAGACCAACAATTTATTAGACCTGACAAAACTTCTCCAGCAAACGTAGTCCAAAGTCATTAAGACTTAAAGCGAAAAATTTGTTTCTTCCTTAAAGCATTATATAAATGATGCTTTGTGTCTTCAGTGGCAGTTCTCCTAAAGGTTAGGTGCTTGCCCTGTTCAGGAAGGGTATGCGGCTTGTGAAGATGCTGTGTACTCATTTTGCAAATGGCTTGTCTTGTGAATAATACTTTGCTTAAGCTCCTTGTTTAGGTTTGATCTTAAACTAATTCCTAAGAGACTTAAATAGCTATCTGTTTTCTGAAGTGTGTGCTAACTGTGTGTAGCAGGACTTATGCTTGCTTTAAAGAAATAACAAAAGTTCGAATTGTTTACCAATCTTCTAGTATAAATATTAAGGATACGGGCCTTGTTTATTCTTTCATTAATCGCATACCTTAAACCTTCCTGGAATTCAACTCCAGCGTATGTTTACTGATATTAATATTCAGAGGCTTAAAACCATTTTTAGTGTCTTGTGTTTTGTGGCCTGCATCTTGCAATCTTGAAGAGCATGCCTGCATTCCAGACAGGCGACATCTTAAATTAGATCTTTGTTTGGGATGCTTAGGGAAAAATCATAGTGCTTGTTGTCAAGGGAAGATCTTGAACATGTTTTAGAAAATTCTTCAGGTCAACTTAGTCTTTATTGTGGTGAAAATCTTAGAAGCATGATTAGGTTGCAGGCTGAAGTTCCTACCTTTATTCAGAAAACCGCAATGATGTAGTGTTCCTCTAAGTACAAATCTTTAACTTTGACCGAAAGTTGATTTAAGTGATAGTGGGCTGTTTCAAAAGCATCGGTTGGACTTCTGACACTGTTTACCAGTTAGTCGCTAAACAAGGCAGGTCTTGCTTGTAAACAAATAAGTTTCTCTGCCTGCCTGGGCAAGAAACTTAAGAGTTACTATGATTAGCTCTGGAATGTGAAGTTTCTTAAGCAGCTCATCACTTTTTTTTTTTTTTTTTTTGTCTGCCTCAAACCTCATGTAATCATTTGCTTATCCACATTGCCAGTGGAGGGCTGCACTAACAAAGAAGTGTTAACTTCTCAGCCCATTTTCCAGGACTTAATTACTCCAAAAATGAGAAACAAAATTCAGTGCAGGATTTTGAAGTGTGCTATGAATACAAGGAAGATTGAAAAAACAATCTGAATCTGTTTCAGGCAGCTATTTGTTTTAATTTTCTCTTACAAGTCTTCACTACTACTGAAGTTTGAAGAAGTGGAGATATTTAAGCCTTCAAACCAGAAGAGTGGATCTTTTGAAGCATATTCAGGAGCTAATAACCTTTTTTGTTCTTCGCTAAAGCAGGATATGCTTATGCAGTTGCAGACACTTGTCCCATTCCATGTTTAGGACCTTTAAGGAAGGAGACTGTACAATGTCCTGAGATTGCTTTGTTCTGTCTAACCAGCTTCTGGAATGCATTAATAGCTCTTTAACAGCTGGGGTGGTTTTTGGTTTGCTTGTTACTGCGTTTAAGCAAACTGTGCTTTTTCTTCCCTATTTCTGCTATAGCAAATCAAATTAATAGCAGGGTAGTTCTCTCACAGTATTAGTGATATTTAGTCACTCCCCTGATTTGCACTCATCCAATTGAGTATTCCTTTCAGATTCTGGTATTCTATGACAGATCACATTAACTGCAAACCACTTATGAATTCAGTTTGAAGATATCATGAGGTTTAAAGTATTGCAACCATTTCTCACTCTTACTGCAAACTCTTTGAAATGTGTTCTGTTCCTGCTTTAAAGATCACTAAGGAGAATGATGAATAAAATGAAGCCCTGATTCTCTGAGACTCTTGCAGTGTTTTCTCTGTGAAATACCAAGCTATTGATAAAAGCTCTTTCACAGTGACTTGTAGAAAACTAAAAGACATGTAGCATGAACCTGCATGCCATTCTGTACTAGCTGATTCGCATAACACGGACCATGAAAATGTTTCAACTTTGAGAGGAGTTTGGACTGGAGTTCATATCTTCTGCAAAACACAGTTGTCATCCAGTCTTGCAAACCCACTGGAAAAAAAAGAAGTCATCTTACTAGTTTTGCTGAGTTATGCAGCTACCTTGTGATTCTACCATATCTTTTCTACATGTAGTAATATCCAAGCTTGCTTTGAAATCAGTGTCTCAAGCGTAGTATGACTTTTTTCATTTTGTGTCCACCCTCTTTTTTTCTTTTTTTCTTCATCCAGTTGATCATTTTATCCTGAGTAAAAACTGATTAGACTGAACTGTTCTTGACACAACCGTATTGGCTTTCTTCTTTGCATCTGATGAGCATCTCTTGTAGGTACTTTCAAATAGAAACAGGTTTTAATAACTTGCTCAATACATACCTAAGAATTCTGACTGGTTTTGAATTTGTTTGTCTCTCCTTTTGACTGGTACTGAACTAGCAGAGTTTGGAAATGGTTGCTTTTATCTAGATCGACTCCTGTTTACACATCTAATAACCTGCTGTCTCTGCATGAGGCAACTCCTTGTGACAAGGAGAGAAAACATCTCAATTACCTTAATGATCTAAAGTGACTGAACAGTTGCACGAGCTCTGTAATTCAAAAGACATACTAAAACGTGCAAAAAAAAGAAAAGGGGGGGGGTAGATGCAAGCAATCCCGAATGTTATGTTTGAAAGCGTCTTAAGCAGTTGCAAACAATTCTTGAACTGAAATGTTTTACAGTGTGTTAGGTTTCTTTTAGCTTGTCACTGTTACCAGAAATGATTAATCTTTTCCTGAAGACTTGAGCAACAAGACAGTGTGGACTTAGTTTTCTTCATTTTTATTTACCTGTTAATGTACCTATTGTCTGCTCTTATTTTGTGTACCTCGACCCTCTTCCTGTTCGTAGGATAAGGTACAGTTTGCAGGGTAGAGCTTGCTTACTCTAATGTCCCTGTGTGCTCGCGCTTTTTTAAAATCCTGTTCTTCCTGTCATGTCATGTATTCATGCTGTAATATGTAATTGAATTAATCTTGGATCACTGAAGAAGCTTCTGATACTGATCTCTAGATACACTTCCCATCGCTTCTTTGTATCAGAGTATCTTACATCTGTAAACTTACTATGATCTTTCTTTAGCTGCCAGCTCCTGCATTCCTTTAGGTCGGGGTGGGAAATGTTCAATCTGCAACATCCATATTAAATAGCCTGTGGCTGCATGAATAATACTGCAGTGTGACTTTAATGTGTGGTCTACCAGGATGTTTTAAAGCTCTTCACCGCTTTCCAAAAGAAAAAACAAAACAACAAATTTGTCTGTGTCTCTACATCCTCTCTTTTTGGTTCCTTGCATTTGAAATCCTTTCAGCTTGTGATGGAATAGTCAGCTCCTATCACTGTCATCATATTACTTCCTATGTATTAGACTTTAAACCTGTTTGGGTCTTTTTCCTCTCTAAAGTTGGAAGTAGTCCTTTGCTAGTCTTGGTTGCCATCTCTGCAGCAAAGTTGGGCTGAGCATGTTCTAAAAACTTAATGATGATTTATCTCCTGCTGCTTAGAGTAGGCATCCTTGTAACCATCTCTTCCCACTTTTTACATCCTTTTTTTACCACTCAGTTTTATCCTGTGACTGGTGACATGGGTGGTTATTTTGGTGGAGTAGTTTTTCTTTTTCTGAGAAAAGTTTCCTCTTGAATAAACAGAAATCAAATGATACAGTACAACATAACTTCTTTTTTTCTGTGCTTGTCCTTCTTAAACTATGTTAGTATTCTTCTCCTACCAAGTCTGACGTTGGTTCAGCTTTTGGTGTCTTGTTTCTTGTCCGCTGTTTCCAGTGTTCTTGGCTTTTTAGCAGACAGCGCAGCAGACTGAAAAGTCATGCCCTCTTACTGCATTATTCTGTGACAAAATTGCAGTTTCTTGTTCTTCTCTCCCAGTCCCTCAGTTCCCATGCTTTTCACGGGATATACCATGTATGTTTTGTCTGTGTATCCTTCAAACCCATCTAAAAATCTAACAAATTAGTCATATTTCTCTTAGAGAAAGTAGGTTGAAGTCAAGCTGTTGCTCGTGATCACAGCAACACACACTGTACACAGCGTAGGACTGGATTCCTTTTCAGAATCTGTTCCTGTCTGTCCCTTAGCTGAGGAATACTGATAAAATCCTACCTGAACATTTGATTCCTGAAATGTTGTTCTTGAAACTCACTTCTTCATTCAGATGCCTCCATTTCCCTTAAAAGTCATGTTTCAGGGGTTGTTGGTGGGCTTGTAGAAACATCTGAGGAATAGTTTGTGGTTCTTACTGTGTAGTGTCACTGTTGCTCTTGGAGTGGATTAACTATATCCATTCTGGATGTTTTTTCAGCTCTATTAGAGGTGTTGGGTTAATGACTTACACTAGAACTACTACCATCTCCTGCACTGTGGAAGTTGTGGGAGAGGTTATCAAGCATATTAAGGAAATCATTCAGTAAGTTCAGACTGGAGGGGAACTGAAACTTTATAGCCAATTTTGGTGACAACTTTGGGTAAAAATGCAGGCAAAAGAACAATTTGCAAGGTTAATGATGTCTTTTACCTATTGTGTACTCTGCCAAGGGTTATCTATAACAGTAGGGAGAGAGGGTAACTCGTGCTGGCTTATTCAAGTGATCAGTCACCCTGGTGTCTTCTGGCACCATTTGACATAGCTAAGCTGATCTGATGGCTAGCTGCCACAGCAAGGATGGTGTCCTTGTACTGTATAGCTTCTAGTGTAAGCAAAGGGCAGGAATCTGCTTGCCACAGGGCTAGATATGGGAGCTGAATAGCCCTAAAACTGGCACTATTGGGAAGTCGATAACTTCTGACAAAATCAGCTTTTCCAGCCGACTTGAGGATTTTGTTTTGTATAAATCCAGAAGCAGTGTGACAGAGGGAATGGAACCACAGAGCCCATGCAGAGGGATCAGTGGCTGACGCTACTATGCAGTGCTGCTGCTTATGCTGCTGTGGAGCCACATTTTAGAACTGGCCTTTGAAAAGGTGGAGTTATTCTGTATTTGCTGACAAAGGAGTGTTGGCTAGGGATGTGAAAAATTACTCTGTTAAATGGCAGCTTAAGCTAGATGTATGTGAACAGTTCTCCAATTCCTGTTTTCACTGTAATGATATGTGTTTGTTGAAGTTGTGTTTTTTTTTTTTTTATTTCTATGTTAACAAAAGACTTAATTATTTTACTCAATTAAGTGATATAAAAGAGAGTAATACAGGGTGCTTTTGTTGGTCTAACACCCCCTTCAGTAAAGTTTATCAGTGTAATTGTACCAATAAATTTCACCTAATACATTGCTGTTGGATCAGTTCTGTAGTAAACATTGGGATGAAAAATATCTTTTGTCTCTCACATTTTAATTCTCTAGCATCTGAAATGTGATACTCAGCATATTACTTGACTTTTTTAAAGTAGGAGTGTGACTTGGAGTAACCTAAAGTACAGATATGTATGTGTGCAGTAACTGAAAGGAAGATGTTTTTTCCAGTAACTAGGTTTAGTACACGTGAGAATATCACAAAGTCCGTTTCTATTCCCTTCCGCATTTTCTTTTATCCACCGTCTGAACTGGCTGAGGTGGTTATGCTAATAGTAGTCAGGCTGAAGTGTCTGGTTCTGGGAGCGCTTAGCTCCTGCTGCTGTAAGAAAACTCCAAGGTTTTAAAGTTGCACAGTTTCCCAGACTGATGCTAATTAAAAATCAGGGAGGATGGTGGAATTCTTGTGTATATGTGGTTTCTGTCTTTCTCTAAGTCGTTCACCTAGCTAGACAATTAGCTAAGTATATCTTTTACATACTGCTATTGGCTGTTTTTTCCCTTCTTTTTAAAGGGCTTTTAAAATTTGGTAGCTAATTTCATAGTAAACTTAGAAATGTCCATTATACAAACAGTTGTTTAGGTCCCTAAGAAGGGTTTTTTGTGTTCCTCAAATGTTTGAGAATTACTAGAGCTACCAGCTCTCAATCTAACCACGAGGAGCAGGGGTTCTACAGAGAGCTGCAGAGGCATGATTGTCGTCTGTGGTGGAATTAATGCTTTAAAGCAGATAAGGGAAAGCAGTCTCTGTGGAACTCTGTCTTCCTCTCAAAAGCTCCTCGAACCACAGACTAAACTTGAAATGTGACTGGATACCAGTGCAGAAATACAAGGACCCTAATATAGCTGTAATATAATATATTAGGAAAGGCCATGATTTTGTATTGTTGAAATTGGGAAGCATGTATGGTCCAGGATCTTGTTGTTGGGTCAGCCCAGTATGAATATAGCACAGAAATAAGGTCTGTGGTTTGCAGTAAACACTTCTGGGGAACTTTCCGTAGGCTTTTGTGTCACAGGATTTGGAAGCTTTTCAGTATGTGTAGACCATATGTGTTACTGCATGTTGCTGTTGTCCGTCTGCAGGCGCTTTTTTTTTTCTCTTTTTTCTTCATTTGAAGGCCTTGAAATTCTGAGGGGGAAGCTACAGCAGAAAAGCACTCTGCGTGGTGGCAAAAGGATGAGTAGAACTGAAGGTATCTGTAGATCTCTGAGGAAGTCTCCCTTTCATTTATGAGGAATATTCAGATGATAGTTCTACCTTAGAGCTCTCTAAATAGACAGTTATACTTAGTACCAAGTCCCACTGCAATCTCTGAGTCAGTATCACTGAATAGTTAATCTGTTAAAAAAAAACGCTGTGATGTTTTTGTTAAATAATATTAACTGCCTGAAATAAAAAATTAAAGCGTATCTCATGGTACAGTGAAGGGTGGGAGAAAGGAAAGGAGTAAGAATCGCTTGGTCTTAAGTGAATAAGACTGGGGAGTAGAGTGACAGAAATACAAATAGATTGATCTTCCACTCTGTAAAGGATCTCCACCGGTAGGAATAAATAAAATGCCGATGCAGACAGGGAATTTACTCTGTAAAAGGCTATATGAGACACTTTCAACTTCAGGTGTTAAACTGTCAAAAAATCCTGTAACGTTTCAGGTGACTTCTGTTGTGCTCTACTAAAAATTGCAGAAAACAGCACTGGGAATTTGGGGGTTTTTGCCTTCACCTTTCTGTTTTTTGCCAAGAAAGGTTTGACCAGATGATCCTTGAGGTCTCTTCCAATCTGGGATTCTATAATTTGGGGAGAGGGGCTGCATGTGGAGAATGTTCACTTGTAAAATAACTTTCAGATAAATCTTAAAGATATAAGCTTTCATGAGTGAACACCCACATGGAAATACACATTTAACCACTTATTAGTGGACTCTTCTCTTCCCCTGATCCTGCACTAGATTAAGATGTCTCTTGCTGTGAATCTGCTCTGTCTGTGAGCCAAATAACTTCCAGATCATGAGGTGAGAGTTCGAGGTTTGAAAGCTGAGGTTTGGCTGGAGGCAGTGTCCTAAGTCTTGGTCTAGGCCTAAGCTAAGGTGCAGCAAATGTACTCCATAAGGCTTATCTGCAATTGCCTTTGCCATGCCAGGGCAGTCGTCTAGTGCCTTTCCATCTTTCCACTCCTTGCAAGAGTTGGTGCAGAAGCGATTTGAGAAAGGCATACATGGGGCATCTGACCAAGGGAGAAGGAATACTATAGACAGGAATGTCAAGGACGGATGGTGCTTAGCACAGCTGCAGCTCTGGTTCAGCTTCCAAGGAGGAGGACTTGCTTAGGAAGTCCGTGATCTAAGAAGCTGAGCTGTAGCATGTAGTTCTTCTAATCTGTGGCCCATCAGTGTGACATGGCTTAGGACATTTTAAGCATTAAGTTAGTGTAACTGGGACTTCTGCAGATGAGGCTTCTTGTGCAAATCTAATTTTGGATACCTCAGTCACTTCCTCAAGCAGGAGCAGAGATTTTATGTCACCTCTTGTTCATGTAGTACACCATTGCCATATCAACATCTGAATAAGTTACTGACTTTATGGTGAAAGAACAGCCAGTTGGGCAGGTGATCTCCTATGCATATCAGAGAAGACAAGCAGAGACTGAGTGAAATTTTAAGTCAAGCTGAAAGGTATCTGTTCTTGTCCATCCGAAGGGAGTACTACTTTGCAGGTACTGGATAAAACTGCAGAAGGTTAATAGTAGCCAGAAAGGATGAGCATTTATCGAAAAAACAAAGGTGACTGGAACTAGAAAATAAATAGGTAATAAAGTAGTAATATCCTAATGGAGATTAGGGTCTTTATATTTGATTGATTGTATTTGCAGCACAGTGGTGGTTGGATACAAACGAAAGCAGCAAGTTTGTCCTCTGGAAGGTGAGAGGAACTATAAAGAAGACTGCGGCCTGTCCACTTGTGCCATGCAGGAAAGACGGGTGTGAGCACACTCCTGGGATGTCCTAAACCTTCAGCTTGAGAGACCTTTTCTTCTTCTTTGAGCAGCTGTATATACATAATGCATATACAATACCTGTACAATGTACAGAGAATTTGGTTACGGCATCTGTTCAGTAATCCCAAGTAGTTGAAGGTGTTAGAAGGTCTTAAATTTCCTTTCCAACAGACATTTGATGAAGTCATGTAGGCCATATGAGTTAAATCAGTGCTGCTTATGTTTTGCATGTTTAGTTAGTAACTAATAAAGCAGTGCATTATATTTACAGTATAAGGATCTTCTGTAGAAATAAACTTCAGTTCCAGCTGGACAATTGAATCCCTTGTTCAGGTCCTGCTAGAGTTTCCTAGCTTTTTATATGAGTGTTAAACAGTGCTTACAGATAGCTGTCTCGTGCTTGTGAACACGTGTAACTTTCCATTGTCAGTTTGGGAAGCAGTTTTGTGGTGCCACCTCTGAGTTGGAAGACAGCGTAGGGTGAGATAGCATCTAACAAACCCATGTACCCTGAGAGGGTGAGGATTGTTGAGGTCCAGCTGAAATTGTGTTTGGAGAGTGGGAGTGTATGGCAAGTGAGAGGAGGGCTTATAGGCGCACCTTCGCTGTGCAGGTCAATACAGAGTTCTTGACTGTGGCTGCCATTAACATCCTCACCTGATTACATCTGGCAACATGTCCTGCTTTATAGCTACTGCCCTTGCTATTGTGATACGTTAAATTTACATAATTGTTGGTAAGTTGGCACGATGGTATTGATCACTGATGTGCTCTGCTAAGAGTGTAAATTTTTTTCAGCTACAAATAGTTGCTTGTTTTCTAGTTTATCAACTTTTTGAGGTGTTTCTATGCTTGTTTCTACCTGTGGTATACTTAATTGTATATAAAGCCACATTGTTAAGACTACAGAGTCAATAGGAAGTACAGATGTGGAATTAGAATAGTAACTTCCCTGGGTACATATGCTTGTAGTTTCTGGGTATGTGGGGAAGGTTTTGGAGAACCTGTGTTTCAGTCAGTGTGGGGAATAGCCTTGGTCTGCTGGTGGTTCAGAACTGTTGGACGACTGTCTTGCTTGCTGCGGTAATTTGAATGTATCTAATGAAAGAGGCAGGGGACTAAAATTGGAAGAAATCGGTTTCGTCCTGTTCTGTGGACTGATTGTTGTTGTTTTTGTAGTGCGGAGGAAAGACATGATAGTGCAGTGTCTCTCTAATGGTTACTGATCATGTTAGTAGCCAGTCTTATTTCCTGATGATCTGACTTAGCATTTCAAGTGCAGTTCTCATTGTGTACTGTCCCATGGAAAAAGTAGAAGTTAAAGTAAATAAGGCCTCCAATACTGCACAAAGGGACTGCATTTATGGTTGTAGAAGCAACCTTAACTTCCTGAAGACTGGAGTTCTTCACGTATCATCTAAATGTTCTTATAATAATGTTTTTAATGCTTAGTGTCTTGTCCCCTCCCTGCTTCCAGTTTGTGTATTTAAAAAAAAAAAAAAAACAAAAACAACAAAACCAAAAAACCCAACAAAAATCCCCAACAGCTCACTCTGTCGCAGGGTCATTAAATTAATTTTGTACAGACAGTAGCTGCTTATGCTATTGCAGAAGTTAAAGGATGATAAGATGTTAGTATATTATAGAGTTATATAAAGGTTTTTCTGTCCCACACTACCCTTTTTAATGTCCTCTATACATGCCCTTGATGAGCCAGTACCAGTTCCCTTTTGGGATCATCTCATAAAGATTGCTTCCCACCAGCATTGTCAAAGTCTGACTGCCTAGTCCTTTCCTTATCAGTTTGCTCACATGGTTTCCTAATCTCTTATCAGTTTTTCCTAGCTCCTGCTATTTTCACTTCTGGACCTGACCTTTATAGGAATATTAATGCAACAAATTATTATTATGTTTTTCTTCTGCTGCCTCCCTGTTGGATTCTCTCGTCTGTATTCCTATGGAACTTCTATTTCACATTGCTTGCATTTCAGTGGGGAAAAGGCTTTTTTTCTTTTTTTCATTTAAGAGTAGTGAGAGTTGGAGATGAAGGACTTGCTTAATACATAGAAGAGACTGCCTGTGTCCTAGAGTAGCCACTTGCAGGGGAGGTCCAGCTTTGATGCTGTAGAAATGGACTAAAGAAGCTGTGTTCAGCCACTTTGTTAAAGTGACAAATAATTTGTCCAATGCTGGGTGATTGATTTTGAGCAAACCTAGCAAACTAGGATTTTGAGTTTTTTACCTTCCTAATATGAAGTTTTTCAATGATCAGTAGGTATTTCAAGGGGGGTTTGTTTTTCTTTTTTCTCCACTCTTCGAATGTTTAGCACATGGCCAAGTTTCTGTGCATTATTACAGGGTCTAAAGTCTGATGTCTGATGGAGGGGTTAACCTTGACTAAGTTCTAGGTACCTCCTGTAAAGAGTGGAGGGCCAAACTTTTTTAAAAAAAAAAAAAAAGCCAAAAAGTAAACATACCTGAGTAGATCAGAAGGATGTATGCGTATGCATCTAAATTCAGACAAATGCAAAGTAAATTTAAGTTAGTATGGACTGGATTGCATGTCCTTGCTACAGATATGCCGCGCTAAAACCATTCCAGCCAAGTGCATCCTTTTTTTATAAATAAATTGTTGGGTTCATGATGTCGTGTGTGAAGTAGCCTGAAGAGAACAGAACTGATTATGTAACTTGTCTGCTGCCTCTTTAGAAAATAAAAAAATTACTATATGAAAAGTGGACTGGGCAGAGATTGGAGAAATATTAATTTAAGGAGTTTGAGTTAGTTGAGCCTGACACTACATAAGTTTCAAACTGGCTTCCTCCATACATAACTAGAGTTCAGGTGCATATTCCGATAGTGTGCTGTTAGAAAAACAAGATTTTTTTTTTTTTTTTTAAATATAACTCTTCAGTACAGAAGTCCTTTCGCATCAAGGAAGAACAGTGTGTTTTGTCTTTGTTCTGTTTAATTTGAAAGGAAAGATGAGTCTGAAATGTAAAGTGCAAAACTATGACTGTCTGTCCAGATCGGAAAGTGTGAATTTGAGTTTTCCTGAAGGGTTGTCCTTCTGCAGTGGTGTTCAGTTGATTTGGCATGCTTTTTACTTTTTTTTTTTTTAAGTTTACTTAAATAAAACAACATAATATTTTTACTTACAGCACTTGAAGAATCGGAAAGTGACATTTATGTGCGATTCATGAGGTCACACAAGTGTTACGACATTGTTCCAACAAGCTCTAAGCTTGTTGTTTTCGACACTACGCTACAAGTGAGTATTCTCCTTTCAGTCTGCCTTTGCTTGCAGTTCTTTTTTTTTTTTTTCTTCTTAATGAGTGTTTCCTGAGTGTTAAATGAAAAAAAACTTTCAGATGAACCCAAATTTACATTGGCTTCTTCATGACTATCAGAATTTACATAAAGATGCTTTGTGTAAGGATGCCTGTGCAATAGCTAATGAGTATCCAGGTGTTTCCTGTTCCTGCTGTATTGGTAGGACAATTTAGGACTAAAATGGATGGCTTAACTATGCAAATTATTACATTCTCCAGAAAATTTTTGTTTTCAGTTTCTCATTTTGCTTTTAATCAGTAAATCATCTGCTAGACTCTTGGCTGTGTCTGAAGAGTTTGTTTGCCAAAAGAAGGCATTAGCTGCCTGCTATAGAAACTGACTAATCTGTTCTGCAGTGTGGTAGAACACTGTGGCTTTCTTTTGTTTCCTGGATTTTGCAGTTGGTGTTTTTTGGCTTGCTTTGGTTTTTGTTTGCTTCGGTGTGTTTTTTCTTTTAAAGATGCTCCAATTCTGGCTTATCTAAGCCCATTAAGTACTTTTGGTCTGGAATGTACTGCTCAATTAGACTTTAGCTTTCCACAGTCAGAGGCAACCATGCAATAGGTACGTAGTCCCAAAATGTTCACAGAACTGTCTTGTGTGTCAGATAATAATATATAATGCTAGATTGAGTGCTGTGATCTTTTAGATGGTGGAAAGCCTGCATTGCACAACAAGGCAAAGTAATGGCGTGGATCAGGAGCGCTGCACGCACATTAGTCTATTCGTACAATGACCAACAGCATCTTTCTTGGGTTCTGCAGCATGGCTAAAAGCACTGAAGCTTCAGTTACTGCTAAGTACAAAACACAACTTTTAAACTTCAGCACTTGACTTTTTTTATTACTTAGGCATCTCCCCAGTGAGGGAGTTTCCTTCATTTCTTGACTCAGTTTAGACTTTGAGCACACTGAGGCTTCAATGCGTTGCCTCTGATACCTTGGCTGAGTCCTTACAGGTAAGTACCCTATGCAGAAGTTGAGCAGGGCTGTGGTTAAGGCTCTGCCTGTGTGCTAAAGGACCTCCTGCTGCTAACTGATATGGTAGCCAAGAAGGGAACACTGAATGTAACGGTTGATCACCAGTGTCTCATGTCAGATTATTTCCTCCTTTACCCAGAAGGCCAGACTTCTGTAAATTTTCGATCCCTAAGCACCTTGTTATCAATGGAACAGTCATTTTTATTTCCTTAGGGTTTTTCCATCTGCTTTACTGGACACTGGATTTTGTAGTGAAAAGACACCCAATCTGTGATAAGTGTTGGAAAAAGGTAGCCTGTAGTCTTAGAGGAAGAGGTTTCAAGCACACAGACATTAGTCCTACAGAGTTTAAACATTCACATTGTTGATTTTTTTTGTATGTTCCACTTCTTGACTGTTTTGATACAGTCTTTCAACTGCATCTGCCCTTCCATTTCACCAGTCACATGGACTCGATTGTGCAAGCACTGTAAGCTCTAATGAAGAGTATCTGTTACATTTAGGTATAATACTAATGAATAGTTTTTGCCACATTCCTTTCCAGAGATTTCTTTCTCTGTCTCTCAGAAGCTGTCTTCTTTGGGAGGTTGATTGTGTTGGCGACTTCACCAGCTCATTGGTAAAAAGTCCTGCAATTTTTCCTTTCTTCTGCCCAAAAGAGAGAATGACTGTCAACTCCGGACTAAAGAATTCAGACTCCTTTGACTAGAAAGGTCAAATTTGGGATAGTAATCTTTACTGTTGCTCTTTCAGCTCTTCTCAAGGACTATGAGCTTCCTTTTGATTCCAGGGAATATTTATGCTCACACTGAGATAATCTGTTGGGAGTTGGTACCCGCAGCTTGTTGGCATGACCCACAACCTGTTGAGTTGTCAGCTGTCAGTGGTCACCTGGGTCAAAGGCTTGAGCTCGGTCACTGTTGCAATTGGAGAGATGAATTTTCTTTATTCCATGAACTAGTTAATCTTGGAGCCATTAGGGCAGGTCATCCATTCATTTTGGATTTCCCAGATCTCTTGATGAATTACATAAAATCATGCCAGATACCAGTTTTCATTGCTGGAGGCAATGCTGTTAACATAAAGAAGTTAGAGTTTCATCTCCAGTTGTTGAGCCTGTGTGAGGTAATACTTGGAGAAGCAGAGCGCGAGTGAATAAACCTTGTGAATATTCACCATAAGGAAAACAGGTGACTTAAAGGTGATGGAAAAAAATTTCACCAACACCACCAAAATCCCTGTCTTACTTGTAATCCATGACCATCATTAGGGTTCCCAACTAAAGAAGAACAAGGCATGCCTTGGTCTATGATCCTGGTGTCATATTCTCAGTCTGCTTCTCCAGGTATTTGAAAGCAGTGGTGCTAGAAGAGGAGCCTGTAGTTATTCATGCAGACTCTGATATAGGAGAAATGTAGACCATATCTTGAACCTGGATTACTGGTGAGGGGGCTGTTTGATTTTACTTTTCTTTTTTTTTCTCCAAACTGCAGTTTTTGTACCATTACATTTAATCCCAGTTGCCTTACTCTTAATTTGTAAAGTCATAATATTATTGTAAAGCTGTAGTCCTCATCCAGCGTTGACACTGTCTTCCAACTTTGCAGGTTTCACAAAACTAGTAAATTAAAGGGTTATTTAAGAAAACATTAAACAGGTTGATTTGAATGCTCATCCTGGGCTACACTGCTGGGAGGTTTTCTGAATACTTCTCTTCAGTATTCCCCTTTGTAGTTCTTTACCTAGCATCTTGTATTAATGTTTCACCTTCAGTATCTTCAAAACACACTATGTCAGGTTGATCAGTGTCCCTGGTGCACATACATGTGTCTGGAATATGAAAACAGAATAGTTTGTTTGCTTTTTTTAAACAGCAGAGTAAGTAAATGGTGGAGACCTAACAACAACCTCCTCTGGGTAGACCCAGATGGAGGACCTTGCACTTGGTCCTGTTGAACTTCATGAGGCTGGCCTGGGCCCACCTCTCCAGCCTGTCAAGGTCCCTCTGGATGGCATCCCTTCCCTCCAACATGTCAGCTGCCCCACACAGCTTGGTGTCATCGGCAAACCTGCTGAGGGTGCACTCAATGCCACTGCCCATGTTGCTGATGAAGATATTGAACAGGGCTGAGCCCAGTACTGATCCTTGAGGGACTCCACTTGTCACTGGCCTCCACCTGGACATGAACCCATTGACAGCCACTCTTTGGGTGCAGCCGTCAAGCCAGTTCTTTATCCACTGAATTGTCCATCCATCAAACCCATATTTTATCAGCTTGGAGACCAGGATGTCATGTGGGATAGTGTCAAAGGCTTTGTTCGGGTCCAGGTAAATGATGTCAGTTGCTCTCCCCTTGTCTGTTGATGTTGTGATCTTCTCATATGGCCTCCCTCAACATGCTGGCCATGCTTCTTCTGATGCAACCCAGGATGTGGTTGGCTTTCTGGGCTGCAGGTACATGTTGCTGGCTCATGTTGAGCTCCTCATCAACCAAGACCTCCAAGTCCTCCTCCTCAGGGCTGCTCTCAATCCATTCTCCACCCAGCCTGGATTTGTGCTTGGGATTGCACCGACGTATGTGCACTTGGCCTGGTTGAACTTCATGAGGTTTGCATGGGCCCACCTCTCAAGCCTGTCAGGGTCCCTCTGGATGGCATCCCTTCCCTCCAGTGTGTCGACCGCACCACTCAGCTTGCTGAGGCAAACTTGCTGAGGGTGCACTGAGTCCCATCCAGCAGATGGGGTGTTAAACAGCACCAGTCCCAGTACTGACCCCTGAGGAACTCCACTCATCACTGGTCTCCACTTGGACATCGATTCATTGACCGCAACTCTTGAGTGTGGCCAGTTCCTTATCCACTGAGTTGTCCATCCGTCAAATCCATGTCTCTCCAATTTAGACACAGGGATGTTGTGTGGGACAGTGTCAAATGCTTTGCACAGGTCCAGGTAGATGGTCAGTTGCTCATCTCTTATCCACTAATGCTGTAACACCATTGTAGAATGCCACCGAATTTATCAGGCATTATTTGCCTTTAGTGAAGCCATGTTTGCTGTCACCAATGTTCTTCGTGTTTTAATTTTTAATATATATAAAACTTACGTATTTTTTTAGTATATAAATTACTTATCTTCCAGTACTTCAGGACTTTCTATCAGTTCTTGTGTTTAAAATGTAGTACACAGCTTTGAAACATTGACTGTCCGTGAATCCTCTCGAACTGAGAGGATTTTGCAGATATTTGTCTTTCCTGGATCTGTTTCACCCCTACCCACATCAGTGTTTCTCTTAATTTAAAACAAAAAAAAAAAAGCCTGGTTCCTTGAAAAAGTTCTCCAGAGATTTGAATTCAAGTTTTTAATAATGCTAGAGCTAAAGCAGAATATCTAAGGGCTCACTTTTTGCCTCCCTTAGTATAAGCTGCATTGTGTTCTAACAGCATCCTTTGAAAGATTCTGCTGTTGGATTTTTTGCTATTTGACTACAGTATCCTGTCTCCCTCTACTGGTCAGCAGTCACAGCACACATGACATGTTTCCACCTGGAAAATTATTCATGAGATACTGTGGAAAGTATTCTAAAACTGTTGTTAGCTGTGGGAAAACTGGAGTTGTTAACTTCAATAACGCGGCACAAGTCATACCACTGAAGCAACATCTGTTAATAAAAGTAAATGTTTAGTCTCAATGTCTTTGAGAGATTTAGTGTAAAGATTTGTAAGGAATCTTGTTTTAACCCTGAATAAGAGAGGAGACAGTAAGGTACCATTATATTGGAAACAGAAAGAAGGCCTTAAATAGCAGAAGGAGCAGCTAATAAAGAGCAGGAATGGGCTGATGCTCTCTTCAGTCCTGCTTATTTGTCAGTCAGAAGGTATGAGGGCCTCTCGATTCCAGCATCTACCAAACATCTTGCTTCTAGTGCTAGCACTTCAGTCTGGTTTTGTGTGTCAAGAGTACACCTGTGCAACTGGCACCTACGCTTGGCTGCTGTGAAAGCAGTGGTGGATCTCAGGCACTTCCGTTAGGCATCAGATCATATGGTAAGGGAGAGATGTGCTGTGCTTCAGCTGGAGAATGTGTCGCTTGGCACAGACTTGAGCAACATCTATACTAAATAAATAAACTGTACCGAGCCAAGGTCTGTTTACCTGCCTGAGGCCAACTGGCACAGCTCAGTTTGCTGTAATATAGCTTAGTTTATATTTTCCCCAAAACAGAGAATCTGCATTTAGTCTGCCTACCTGAAATGGTCCCTAGCCTGTACTGAACCCCGAGAAGTGACAGGTATTGTCTGGGCGAGTGCTAGCTGGCACAGTTCTCTTGGTTCAGACTGATGGTGGACTGTTTTTTCACCTTTTTAATCTACTAATACAAATGTTACCTGTAAGTATTTGGTCCTCATGAACATTTATTGAATCGTATTGAAGTCCACTTCAGTGCTGTGGCTTTCCCTTGCCTGTGACCCGCGAATGCTCCTTGTTTGTGACAAGCCTCAGCCTTTTGCTTTTCCTAGAGAAGATGCTATCTTTGCTTGACGCACATTAAAAGCTTCTTAAAGTCAGATCTGACCAGGAAGGGAGTCCAGAGACAATTAGATGTTATGAGCTATCCTCTGAAGTTTGGGAACTTGACTCTGTGGATGGTGGGGAAACTGGGCAAGTTGCAACAGTGTGCAGCTCACAGTGGATGAACTGTCTTTCTAAACTCTTGCGCATCTCCCAAGATGTAAACAACAGGAGAACAAGCACTTCACAGCCCCTCTGAGGGGGTTAGAAGGGTTGTCCCCTGCAGAGCTACTCTGGGAATGAGTGTTCGCTTATTGCTCTTCCTCATTCTAATTATTCAATAAATTGACTGGATTACCTTTATAGTAGACTCCAGGAAAACACCGAGCTGAATGCAGATTTACTGGTTACCAGCTTGTGTGCTCAGCACAGTACTTGGGTACTCTACAATGTTAATGCATTTAATGTGGCAGTGATCTGGGGAAATAGTGACATCCAGTTCTGTCTTTACTTTCTTTTTGTTGGTTTTAACTTGTGTCAGGTACACAGAGTGACACACTCTCTGGTCTTTTCCTTTGAAACTGGTATTAATGGCTTGAAGGAAAATAGGAATTTTAGTAATTCCTGTATTAAATTCATGTATCAACAAAATGTAGCACTTTGTTCACATTCTGTCAGTCGTTATTACTTTTGTCTTAACTAGCATCATCTACTAATGTGGTTTCGTTTTTTTCCTTGTTACTGCATATGTTTGACTTTGATGTTTTCTGTAGAGACCAATGCGTTCCCCCCGTCATCCTGAACTCTTTGAATTTTTAAAGGAAATGAGTCTTACCTAGCTTACAGCAGTCTCTGAAGCTTAGCTCTCTAAGCTTACTTAAGGCCAGATTTTTGTCTGGCCTTCAAACAAATTTATTACTTAATTTGTTTTGACTTTGCCCAGCCTACGTAAAGATGAGAAGCATTAGCTTATTTTGTAGCACAGAGCAATTAACCCTCCAAGAGGAATGTAAACGGTAACTATAAGACAGGGACTTCACTGCTCCGTATCAAGCAGCAGTCCCAAGAATGGTATGTTAGCAAATGTAGTGTACAAAAGCCTTGTAAAGTTTGTACAAGCTCTTGCAGGGTGAAAAGCTCTACCTAACCTTTGGCCAAATGATATTTTTACCTGTTAAAAGTAAACTTAAGTTTTAATACTAAAACATATGTAGCTTTTGCTCCCCATGACTTTGAAGCTGTTCTTAAAGTATTTGTGCAGCACTACTTCATAAACTAATAAAAATCATGTTTATGTGGAAACAGTCATCAAAATAAGCTTTCGGAATTCTAAAGACTTTTATATTCTGAAGAAATCTTGGACAGTTGCGTCGCTTGAAGATTAGATTATTTAAGCTTTCTATTTAATGAATTATCTGAGTTGGTAATGGACCAGATGTTGTTATCACTAATGTAGGCTTTTCTCAGTAACTGTCACATGCTAGTAAGAGCTCAAATACTTATTTTTCTACCACGTAGCTAGAAAAATACTTGGAACAATCTTCTGGAAACTTCTTTAGTGGTTTAACAATCTGGAATAAAGTGTAACTTCTGCAGAGCATGCAGTGGTTTCCACATTAGAAGAGTGGAAGAGGATTTGGATTTCTCTTCCTTGTGCTGACTCTATTCAGTAAATGGATTTATTATTCTTGTTCCCTCCAGGTCATTCTTGACAGGGGTGTTGCCTCTCTCCAAGGTAATGAGATAGACCAGGCTTCCAGGAAGAATGCTCTAGAATCTCTTGCTTCCAGAAAGACACAGCAGACTCTGGGTCTGCTGTCGCAACCGAGTTCTCACAGCTTTACAAAAGGATTGACTGTCTGTTCCTTAATTGGCTTTGAGGTTTTCCCTCTTCAAAGTTGCTAAATTTAAACTAATGTACTCTCTGCATTTCTGAGGAGTGTGAACGCCCCTCCTTGCTTACCCATCCGACAGAACTTGAGAGAATAATGTAATTTAGCTTCTAACTGGCATGTGGGCTGAGGCAGTTGAGCAGGCCACATAAAAGCTCCTTTCATTGAGATCAGGCTGAAATCAGTAGCATAATACAGGAAGACTCTTCTGGTTTTTTTAGAGCTGCTGCTGTTGCTTGTATACAACAGGCATAGGAGCGTAATTCCTGCAGCTCTCAAAACCAATACGAAGCACTTATTCCTGGATCTTGAAGGAAGATAATGCCAGTTCATTGTTGCAATTAAGCAGAAACTTTTTAGTCTACACAGGGTGTAGGGAAGGTATTTGTGCTTGGCTGAGTGAAAGTCATGCATCATTCTTCTTGCCTTCCCCACCCCACCACCACTGTTTCTGCAGAGATCTTTAAGATCTGTGAAAGAATTTCTGTACCCTTCCCAATCCAGCTGGTCCCAGTGGCTCTGCCTGTGAGGCTTACCTGATGTCTTACCCATAGCCCATTGTGGCATGAAATCTAGCAGAAGAAATTCTAGCTTGGAGTGATTTTAATTTTTTTTCCCCACAGAAGACAGAGCTTTGCCTTTTTTCTCCTTTTTTTTTTTTTTTTTTTTTGTGTGTGTGTGTGTATCCTAAATGCTTAGGCTCAAACAGCAGGTGGACGTAACTATCAGCAGAGTACCTTATTGAGACGGAATAATAGAGTTGACTGTAATCATGGACCAGTAGCTATCTAGAAGAGGTCCTGATTAAATCAGCACATGTGGTGTTAGAGGGAGGAGGAGAGCCCTTAATTACCATCTACAATATGGGCATATTGATGTGTAGTATCAGTCCAGGTCTCATTTTGGTGTCTTCGGTTGGACTGGGACCTTTTCATGTGGATGTGCTGTGGTGAAGACTTCTGCATGTGGACATAGTACCTGCTCTCTGGGGAAAAGTCTAGAACACGATTCTACTTTAACCTAAGACACTACCTATTATTTCTGGGGTTTGGCTTGGATCTGAAGGGCAGTACTCCATCAGCTCTTAAGTTTTACTAAGTACTCTATGGCTGTTAGTAGTGCATCATCTCCCAGGAGTGTTCCCTTTCCATCTCTTGTGAATGGAGAAGAGACCTGAATTTTTATCTTGTTTCATGCAAGCTTTCGGAAATTCAGCATGAGCTAGAGGAGCTGCTTGTGGATGGTTGTTGGTTGGTGCTTTTCAGATGTTAAAGCAAATGTAACCTCTCAGTTAATAACAGGTTTGTCCAATTTTTATGTACTTTACTTGAGGGTGTGAGAAGGAAATTCTTCTCTTCAAGATTTGCTTGGCCCTCGCCCTAGGCAAAAGTCTTTATTGTTAAGTCCTTAAGTAGCCTTTTCTTTCTTTTTTTTTTTTTTTTTTAAGGCATAGTCCTTCAAGGCGGAAATGCTTCTACAGAATTCATAGACCAAAGAAGAAAATAATTGGAAAATAAATTTGAATGCATCAGTCATCCCGCTGAGTTGGTTGGTTGTAGTCTTGCATGCCGGTTTAGTCTCTCCAGACAAGCCAATTTATAAAAACGCTGAACTGTATATATGCACTACAAAAGAGGTTTTTAACTTTTCAACGGTATATATGTACTACAAAAGAGGTTTTTGACTTTTCAAAATAACTCCTTTACAGGACTGTAGTTTTCTATAACTTAAAAAGGTGTCTGGATTGGACATTACAGCTTTATTTGAAGAAAAAAAAAAAAAGAAATTGCAAGTTAATGTTTAATATCCTTCCAAATGTTTTGGTGGCCCCTCTTTAGGAAACTTAAAGACAAAGCAATTAGTGATCCCCTAAAAAAGAGAGCAGTTCCTGTGAGAACTTCAACAGATTCCTTATAGTAGGCGTCATCCCTAGATTACAAGTTAGGAGAAGTGTTTTTCAGTTTCCTCTTGACTGCTTGGAAAGTTGGTGTGGAGAGTCTCTGGAAAATTGGTCCAGCTCTGTAAAATGTCGTTACTTCAAATCTTGCATTTGGGAAGAATTACCTTCTCCTAAATTGAAGGTGTTAAATGTCATTGCCATCTGGGTGTGAATTGCTGCAAAGCAAAAGTGCATGACGTATTTGGAGAATATTTAGCTTGTACTGCTCTTGTATTATCAAGGTGATGATTGCTGGAGTCCTTGCTTTTGATTTAGTTCATAAAAATTTTCAGGTCGTGGAAATAAATCCTTTGAAGGTCATGCTGACTGTGTGGAAGAGGAGGATTGCCCAAAGAGCTTTCTGTGGCAAAGTAGTATTTTGAATTTAGGATTGTGTTTTTCCTATGTTCTCCAATTGTTCAGGTGAAAATTGGGTGCTTAGCCTTCTCCAGGGGACTGTATTGCATTACCTGGGATCTGAGGACTTTCAGTAGCAGCTGAGAGTAAATACGGAGGAGAAAACGCAGTGTGAGCACCTCCAGTTGTTGTTGAAGAGTACTTTTCAGATAAAAAGAGACTATAACTTGCTGGATGTGAGAGTGGGCTTGCACCCTGTTTGACACTGTTAGTATGACTCGAGTAGTTTGTTACCTTGTTTTGCCTCTTCTCTGTCTGGGTTATCAAACAAGTACACAAATGCTGTCATGAATTCCTTGTATGAGATTTGCCTTACAGCCCCTGATACAGAAGAAGCACTACCTGAAATGTGAGGGAGTAGCAGGGGAGACGTGTTACAAACCTGTCTTATTGCAGCTAGACTGTCAGGCTTGCCTTTCCCTTGTACACAGTAGTTGGGATTCTTCATTATTTTTTTTTTTCCTCTTTTGGAGATCTGCCAAGACTTGGGCAGCCGGAGAACTTGCCATGCTACTTAAAGAAATGTAGTCCTGTTTATGTTGGGCTAGAAACTGTTGCCTCATTCCTCACATCTTCACATCAAAAGCGTTTGAGGGTCAGTCGGCTCATAAACACATTTTCGTCCCAGGGTGTAAAGTGGAGGTTGCCCAGTTTTCATGCAGTACAAAGGTCACAGCAGAGGCCTGATGGTTTTCCTTTTACAACAAAGACCAGTTGTACTACTCTTGGTTGTCTTTCTTGGTAAGAACTGGTGAAATGCAAGTGTTTAGCGTCTAAAAGAGAAGTCTCGGGGTAACTTTTTCTTGTACCTTCTTATTCTAACAGTGAGAACAAAGACTGTATTCTAGAGTGACTTTGTCGTATTTGCTTATATTGTGAAGATATATACGCTGTTACCCCTTGAAAACGGAAAACTTTTTCCCCTTTACAAGGGACCCATTGAGAAGGTACTCCATGCCTTGCTGTTTCATACTTAGAGCATATGAGCTTATGAGTTTAACCTTCAGCTGTTCTTACCCAATTTGCTGAGTGCCTTCCTCTTGCAAATTTCTTTCAACTACGTATCACACTCTGTATTTTGTCATGCTAGGAAGGGTTATTGTTTCTCAGTGATTGCCTGAAAGATTTGGTTTTGATACTGCGGTCCACATGTGAATTTTCTGAGGCATGTGTTCCCTCTACATTTTGTAGCCCTTAAAAATCATCAAGAGACAAGACTGGGAATTTGTCAACTTTTTCAGTGAAAATCATGATGAATGTTCTAGCTCAGCTTTTGAGCATCCATCCATCAGGAATCAGAGATGATAAAAGTGTCAATGATCAGCTGGGTCTGGTGCTGCTTTTATGGGAGCTGTGTGCCAAAAAATAAAAGAAGGTGCTTCTTCCTTTCTATTCTGATCTGATTAAATAGACATTTCTTGGGGTTACATTAGAGGCTTTTCAGGCAAGTAAAGCTAATGCCCTGGTATTGGTTTATACAGTGAAAGATGAGTCAAGAGAGGTACACGTTTATCATCTTGCCCTTGGATGGCAGCCTTACCGACAGAAGTTCTGGCAGATCTTTTAACACTGTCTATGCTACTAGTCGTTTGCATCATCCTCTTGCTTGGTACTGGCATGTCTGAAAGTGTTCCATAACTATGTTTCTTACTTCTGTTACCTTCCAGCTTTTCCAAGTTAACTTTGGCATTGAGACACTAGTGCTGCATTGTGTGTCTTTCAACACAGCAGCATTCTCTGTTCTGCGCAGCACCGACCTTTCAGTGCCAAGAACTGTGATCACAACAGTAGCGGTCACCCTCCTTACCTCACGGGACAGTCCTAGAAGACAAGTTTGAAACTCACTGGTCGCTTATGCATGTAGTTATAGTTTTTATAACATAGTGTGAGGTAAACCAAGATACAAGCGTGTGCATGTACACACGCTGAATTTTTGGAAACAAGCTGATCCTTAGTTTTCCTTTCAGATGCTTCCCTCATTCACAGATATTTACTTGAGAGAGCATTTGCACAAGGGCTCGTGAGATTACTTGCCTGATATATCATAATGAGGAGTGTCCCTTTCAGTATTTTACATCAATGAAGAAAAGCTTTTTCTGTACTCAGGTGAAATTTTCTGTCTGCTACTGCCATTTCTGGTGTCACTGCCTGGTAGTCAAGCTATTTTGGAGCTTACTAAGCATAAGGGACAAGGTTTTCCAAATATTCCAGTACCTGAAGAACAGGACTTCCTATGTATGGGTTTAACTCAGTTGTTCTTGGTAATGACTGTTACGTTGGAGGAGGCTACATCCTCCTTAAGGCTTACAGTGGAAGTATATGGATGGCCTACAGAAACGATGACCTCCAGAAGTCCTGTCTAACCTAAATTAGCCTGTTCTCTTATTCAGCACGTTCACAGTTGGTGTAATGAGTTCCTGTAGTAGGAAAAGCTTGTTCCTGTTCTGCTCACGGTGGTATAATAGCACCTATTGTTGATGTGATCTATGAAGCATCTAGGATTTCAGTCACTGTGTCCCTTTGCTATAACATGACCCTTCTACTTACGGGGCAGAATGTTGGAGAAGACAAGTAGTCACATAAAGTAGGATTCCTCATCTAATTGTAAATGCCTAGACATCTTACAGTCAGTGAGAGGGGAAATGGCGTCTGTGGGATACAACTTAATCTCCGTTTAAGGCTGGTGAGTCATGCCACAGAAATGACTGTTTCCCCTGGGTGGCTATGAAGAGACACAGTGAATGTGCAAAGTCAGGATATATGTCAGAACAACCTCTAAATTTGGGTAGATGAATCCCATTCTTAATGGTTCATTGTGTTTGTTAGGACCACTACATGGTTAATAAGAACAAAAGTGCTTTGTTTGAGGAATGTTTGTACATGGTGTTGAACAGCAACAATCTATGGGATCTGGCTGACGAACAATGGTTTCGTGAAGGTCAACTCAGTCCAACACTCGAGATCAGAGAAGGAGCAACAGTGGTGGGGTCGAGAATTAACAACGCTGTTGGAGACCCAGAGATGGGACATGGTAGAAATCTTCAAAGGCCGCAAACTATATGTAATCTGAAAGGAAGGTCCTTGTGGGTATTTTCTGCATGAACATCACTGAAACATCTAAATGTGCTGGACGGAAGCCGAGCTCCACACCCCAGTGCTTTGGCTGGCCACCAAGTAGTACTTTGGGCAACTGGAATTGGTAAACCACAGAAACTAAAGGAAAGTGTGAGTGGATGAGTGTATGTTTGTGCTTGCAAGCAGTTTTAGCAAATAAGAATTAAGTTGGTTTTTTTCCTTTGTAATTACCTTACTTAAATAAGAGACAAGTATTAACAGTAAGAACTGATGGTATTGTTATTTTATTTAAAGGTAAGTGTATAACGCTTTCTACTATAACACTGAATAAAACAATAGGAATGTCACTTAAACTGTGGTTTAGGAGGACAGCCCAGAGGGATGAGTTTGAGTATTTCTTCGCTAAATTTTAGTAATTTATTACATCAAATGTTTAATATTGTAATACCCAAGCTGAACTCATTGTCTTTTGTGAAGGATTTAACTCTGAGCTATCTTAGTAGCTGTATCTGTTCAGCAGCCCTCAGTGCCTCCAAAATCTGTCTTTTAAAGCTAGACAAGATGGCATCTAACTGAAGATTCTTGAGATTCTTGGAGACGAATAACTTGCAAATAAATCAAACAGATTCAGTGCAGGAACTGATCCTATGAGGAAACTCTCTTTTCCTTCTGGATTGTCTGCAAGCTCAGCTTCTTCCCTAGTATATCTTTGGAATTGTCTTTGTTGAAGTGTCATTTCTGAATCTTAAAAATACGTATATTTTACCATCTTGCCCATCTGAACATTGTGTTAGTTGGTGTTCTTTGCTGCTGCTGCGTCTGAGGGAGAAGTAGTAGCAAGGATTTAGAGGTTGCCTGAAGTCCTGTAGTTTGCTGTCCTTATCTGTTGTGGGCATGCTTCTTTTCCAGGTTACCAATTACAGAGTTTATAAACTTGCTTGAGGAGTTTTGTTGCATGACTATTACCTGGAAGAAAGTAATTTTCCTCCTGTTTTTAATGGATTAGCTGTTGCCTTATTGCTCTGATACAGCTTGAACATCTTACTCTTGTGGAAGGTTTGGGACGTGAATTGCCAGTGACCGTTGACTCCTGTGATAGCTGTTCTTAGAAAGATACCAAAGCTGAAAGCTCTCAGTTTCAGGCAGTTTGAGTGTACTTTCCTCTCTTTTGATGAAGAATGGTTAGAACTAACTGACTTTGCCCCCAGATGGAGTTAAGTCTGTGTGAACTCACTTCTGTCTCATATCTGCTCTCCAAATAGCTCCCTGCTGTTAGCTTTCACTGCGTTAGCTGTAAGCGTGATGCTGTTATGTGGGAAGACTTCATGTGTCTGCCTGGAGGGTTTCTTTGCGGTTTCAGTCTTCCTCATGAGTTAATACGCCCCTGTGGTGGATTTGGCAATGTTTGTTTTACCTGACTCCTCCCTGTGTCAGTGAAGTGGCCGAATACCTCTGGGACCTTTCCGTTTAACCGTTTTCTAGGTAAATACTACGTGGTGTGTATCTTACAGTCTTATTTATGGTCCTGGGTATTTTTTTTCCCCACATGGCTTCTTCAGTTCTGATGCAGTTCAGGGGTGGTGGTTGTCCCATCCCTGGAGGCGTTCAAGGCCAGGCTGGATGGGGCTTGGAGCAGCCTGGTCTAGTGGGAGGTGTCTCTGCCCAGGGCAGGGGGTTGGAACTAGATGATCTTTAAGGTCCCTTCTAACCCAAACCATTCTATGATTATTGCTGTTCATTGACAATATGGCAGAAGCGTCTGTGAAATCCGGAGGCAGCTTTGAGAACTGTCATCTGCTGAGGTCAGGGGAGTAGATTTGCTTTTCTGGTCAGAGAGAAAGCAGTGGGGCTGCAGAGAGGTCATAAGAAATATGATTTGCTTTAAAAAAATCTAATCTTAAAGACTGGAATTCATGTAGAGTAGGATAACACCAGGTATCTGAAGCACTCACTGCAAATCACTGAAGTAAAGACAGAGGTGATGTGTTCTGGTGCAGAGTAGAAGTCTTACTAACTTTTAGAAATTTAAGCTGCTACATCATAACACTAAGCAGAGCCTAAATGGAGGTTCTGTCAAATGTCAGAGGACACTGGCTATCATATGGATAGCTTGGCAGGCTCTTCCAAGGTTGTAGCTAACAATGGCTCCTTTTTCTTTTTTTCTTCTACCTGTACTTTTTGTTTACTCCCACCTTTTTGGATGCTGATCCCATCGACTGTGAAGCCCTTTTTTATTCCTGACTCTGCTGTGGGGAGGAGCCCCTTGGCACACAATTTAAAGTAGACACTTAAGATACCACTGTGTAATGGCGGTCTGTTCAGATTGCAGTTGCCAAACAGTTGCTGCTTCTGTGTTATTTGGACCGAGGGCCAGCTTCATGGATGTAGAGATACAGCTTGGCTATGTCCGAGTTTTGTACCAGGTCAAGACCTGGACAAGAACCGTCAATTCTGTATCGTGTTTTCCGTGTGAATGCGCTTTAGGGGTGTGGGCAGGACAGGAATGATGACATGCTCAAGCGTATCGCCAAGGGATCAGGATTTTGAGGTGCACTAGAGCCCAACTGGTTCATGCTTCAGAGAACTAGTGTTCACAGGGAAGCTTTTCTTTTCTTTTGAGAATGACACTCTAACCTTGTAACCTCTGATTCAGAGACTGGGGAGGGCTAATTAATTAAAAAATGAAAGGATTTGGTTACATTTCTTAAGCAGCAAAACAGGCTAGCGAGTCCTTTCAACTTTCAGTCATATTTAAAGTAATCAAACAACACCTTTTAATTTGTATAAATCCTGAGTCTAAAATCTGGAGAGGAAATGAGACTTTTATTGTTTCAGTCTTTTTTTTTATACAACTTGTTACAGTGAGCATTAACTAGAATATAGCACAATCTTCAAATGTTAAGCTATATCCGTAAACTGGACATCTGTGATAATTATGTTCATTACATATTTATTCAATGTCATGATTTAGGGTGGTATAACTTCTGTGGGTAACGTCAAATGGGAATAAATTTGAGTTTAGTGAGCGTGTCTTTTCATCTGTATCAGCTTACCTTCTTCATCAGAGGGTTTCACATAAAACACATAATAAAACAAAAACAGGTCTGGTTTTGCTAAGCTTTTTTCTAAGCTTTTTAACTATTTTAGAAGTAAAAGGCTGAAGGTTTTTGTTTGATGTGTGTGGGTTTTGTTCTGTTTTGCGTACCAGCTACCTGTTTATACTGCATTTTTTCCTAATAACTGGGGAAACCCTTCTGTTGATGTTTGGTGTGTTAAATTAAGAGCAAAGGTTTGTTAAGTTGTGCATTTTTTTTGCAGGTGAAGAAAGCCTTTTTTGCCTTGGTGGCAAATGGTGTGAGAGCAGCTCCACTGTGGGAGAGTAAAAAACAGAGTTTTGTAGGTGAGTAGTTCAACATTATTCAGGATTACTTGAATTTCCAGGGTGCTTTACTGTTGCAGAAGGCGGTCTGGGGCCATGGTCTAACATCCTTAAGAGATTCTGGCAAAGAGGGTTTCTTTTTCTCCTTGTCAGGAGTGAAACGTTGCCAGCTTTCATGGTGTTGCTCTGATTTGAGAATTATGATTCTTTTAGGTCCCGACTTTCTGAAATTTATTCTCTAATACGTGCACTTCACTGTGTATTTAAAAATAAAAATAATGGTCACAAAAAGAAAATTTGAAAATAGGAACTATAAGAAGAATGTAATATTACAGTATCCTGATATACATGTGATGTCTTTCTTTGCGCGTTCTCACTAAGGTGCACTGAGAAATCTTTACATACCAGAACTAATGTTGAATGCTACAGATATGTCCCGTATTGGGAGACAAACATTAGATCATGTATTGCTTTTGTAAAAATCATGTAATCAATTGCCACAACCATACTCTTCCAAAATTAGATCTCTGTTGCAGTTAAAAAACAGGGTTATAGTGACAGTTAGAAATATTATTATATGTACTTCTTGTGATCTGGAATGTAGATTGAGGATTCTTGGAAATTAATGGTAGATACTTTATAAAGCATTTGTTAAAATATTTTAAATCCAAGGGGGGGGGGGAGCAGTAGTTTCATGCAATACATAATAAGAATGCTGTGTGTCTTTTATACTTCATTTTCTGTCTGTAACTAAGCTCTAGTAATTTAAAGCTGACCTCCGGATTAATTTTTCCCTTCCCCGTGTCTTAGTTTCTTCAGTTTAGATGTAAGAGCAGTAAACAGTGGAGCAATTACATCTTCTCAAATTTAGAACTTGAGAGCTCAAAAAAAATTAATCTTTTCAGGTAACTAAAATAATCATCAGCATTACATTACATAGTTTGGTGTTGGTGGTTTAAATGTATATACTATGGATGTACTGTCTCTTTAAAAAAACCGAAAAAACCAACACATTTCAATACAGACATTGAGGGTTACCGTAGAAATGACTGAATGAAGTTCTTTAAGTAATAGCCAAGAAAATGGATTATACTGTTCCCTCATTTGAGTCAGAGTCTGCGGGACTTGGCAGGTGCCTAATGAGAGCGTGTCTTATTTGAAAAGAAAACAAAAGGCAAGGATAGATCTCCAACCTTTAAAGATGCTCTAAACTCTTTTCTTTCTGTGCTTTTGAGGGTAGATGCAGTCTGGATTCAAGGTTTTCTTTGAGTCAGGTTGAAAGAAGAGGAGAAGCACATAGGTTATATTTCAAATATTAATTCGGACATGTGTCTTTATTCTGAAGTGTTGTATCAATGTGAAAGTGAATATACATAGTTTGGAATTCCACTGTTGATTAGTCCAGTACAAATAGTACGTTACATGGATTTAATGTTTATTAAATTATATATTGTGAATATAAATAGAGAAAATAACTGGAAGTTCTATGTGTTAAGTATCTTAGCTGAAGAACTTTTTTTTTTATGTATTATTTTTTACAGGAATGTTAACAATTACAGATTTCATTAACATACTGCATAGATACTATAAGTCTCCAATGGTAAGTATGTTGTTAAGCTATATTTTCATACAGTACAGAGACTGAAATGTCAAACTGAAAGATTGATGATGATTGTTACTGTTATTTAAGTCTTTGGAAGCTTAGCTACGTCATGGGTATACTCGCTGCAGGAGGCTTTTTTTGAATGGAAAGATGGCTTGGTGAGCAAGGTAGTAGAATGGTATCTGGATACCTGGGTTCAGTTCCCAGCTTCAGCCATGGAGGTCCTTGGGCAGGTCACCTCATCTGTCTGCTTCAGTTATACATGTATAAACATGAGGAATTTCCTTAATGAGTACTACCGTGTATTATGTTTTGTGTGGTGCTTACCATAATGATAGCCTTCGTTTTGGATACAAGGCTCCACTTAGTGTTGCAACAAATGAATTTGGGATGAAGGACCTGACTTAACGTACTTACTAAAAACTAGATGTGATATAAAAAGTATGAAGAAAAATACTTGATTATGGATCACTGTATTTATTTGTGTTCAGGTTGTTTCAAAGCACACATTTCAATAGTAATCACAGCTCTATATAAATGGCGAATATCAACCAACAAGCATTTGTGGAGGATGTCTTTAAGTTAACATGAAAAAGTTAATTGTATTTAAAAATCAAGTATGTAGCTATGCGTGGTTCCCATGTTTATATGATCATCTTTGTCTCCTAACTGTGACAGAGCTATTCTGAAAGAATAGTGCAGAGTTAAGCGAGATGCTAGCTTACAGAGGCTTGGATGCATTAAAAGGTTACTCAGTTCTTGGAGTGATGGTGTAGAATAAACAATTTAAACTAGTTAAATATATGCAAATATTCTAGTTACATGGCTGAGTTGCACAATCAGTTGGAGATCTGTTGGCTTCAATTAACTGTAATTTAAAATTCCCATTGGCAGTCAGTTGATTAAATTCTCTAGCTTGCATGTTCATACAAACATTTACATCCCTTTCTTGTTCCTGTCAAGTCACAATTCCCCCTCTACCATTTAAAAGACACGTACTATGTTTTACTAGCTAAAGAAATCAAGAACAGTTGGATGAAGCAGAGATCTGATGTACTGGGCTTCTCAAAGCTCATGTTAATTTCTTAAATTTATAGTGAAATTCTTGTCAGATGCCAATACTGTTGTGTCCTCTCTTCTTGTTAAAGAATTATTTTCCTCCCCTGGGGATTTACAGGGGGTGGGGGGAGAAGCAAATGAAAAGTGATTGTGCACTGGTAACTTCCTTAAAACGGTTTCCATATTGTAATGACCCTCAACCTCAATAGTTTCTCCATGTAACTACGTAAGGTCTGACTGTTGTCACTCTGTTTGCATTGTCTAGCATCCTACTCCATAGGCTGTGCTTAAAATGGCAGCAATAAGGAGAAATAGCTGAGAAGTGGCAACATTTGACTTAATAGAAGACAGCATCAATCACTAAAAAAAAAAAAAAAAAATTACAATAATGTCCCAACAGGGAGCTACTGTAGGAAGGTTATACATTCTTTTGATAATGAACTTTGTGAAATAGCTGCTGAACACCAGGAAGTTGGTGATGTGACTGTGTCTTTTTTTGGTTTTGGCCTTTTTTAAACTTCAAAGACTGGACTCTTGAGGGTGATTTGATGTTATTGCTCATCTGATCTGATCTAGTGATAAACTGCCATCAAAAGGTGCAGGCTTGCCACATCCTTTGTCCAGTGTCATTTGCTTGTCCTTCTTGAGAGCCAGTTAAGGAAGCTAAATCAGCAGAAAACTAACAATGTTTTTGTAACTTTTTTTGCCTGTTTGGTTCCCGGGCCCGGCTGAACTCAGGTCAGATGAGCAACATTGCTGGCACAGGAGAAATGCTGAGAGCCTGCATGGCTTAGATGCAGTCTCTGAAAACATTTGAAGAATGTAACAGTAAAAGATTAAACTTGAGGGTGGGAGGAAATACAATGTTGGTTCTTCTGATTGAACTGAGCACAAAACCAAGTGCTTTGCTTGTTTGTAATCAAGTAGCAGTAAAATTCATCTCTGTTAGCATTATGAAGTCAAGTGATCAGGGTAAGCTTTTTACTGGTTTGGGGGTGTGAGGAATCATTGTGGGGTTTACTCTGGCGTATTGTTTTAAGGTGAGATAAATTACCGAGGTGATGCCTTTGAGTTTATGAGATGTAGACTAGAAATCTAGGCAGGTAAAAGATCCTTCCTGTCCCCTGAAATGATAGGTCCAGTATGGTACGCTGCACTGAGCAGGATTCCCCCCCTTCTTCTTGCTATTGCCAAGAAGTGTTACTCTGGACTGTTGTTACTCTGTTAGATTGCCTGCAATGAAACACTAGGAAATTATTCAGATATTTATAATACTGTTAATGATATTGGGTTTAAAATCAATACCTCAAGCTAAACTTTCCATCTACCCATTATAGGTTCAGATTTATGAATTGGAGGAGCACAAGATAGAAACCTGGAGGGGTAAGAATATTTACTACTTGGTTGATAATTTAAAATATTCTAATGTTTTTCAGTAGAGTGGACTTTTAATTAATCATTGACATAGCTTGCCTCTGTCCATATACTTTTTAACAAAAGCAGAAATAGTAAAAGCTTGTCTTTTACCTCCTGCTGCTTATTTTGCTACTTGAAACTGTACATGGACTAGAGTGATCTGGGCTATGTACTACTTTACCACTTGTTCGTGATTAGTACTTGCTTTTCAAGAAAGAAAAAAAGAAACTGGAGTATGTATGGCTGTAGAGTTGATGAGGATACGTGGAATGGAAATGTATCTGAGCCAGGATGCAGAATGAATAGACGACCCAACGTATTGAGTGAACCGATGGATGAGCAACAAGCTGTGCCCAAGTGAATGGCGTGATGCGACGAGAAATTCATAGAACTTTCTGGGTGTGGACAGAAGTGCTGAATGCAGGGAGGAACTGTTATGTCAAAAATAGACTGTATGCCATGAAATAATATATAGAAGTACTCTGTGCAGCAGACCCTCTCAGAAGAGGAACTGGTATAGAATTATTTGCTGTTGTTGCAGTGACCCCTGCTGGTAATCAGTTTAGTCCCGTTTTTTTAAACTTCTGTCCTTTTAATGTCAATACAGAGGAATATGCATAAGTGGTAGACTATCTAAAGTAACTGTATATATTGCTGTCTGTCTTCCACTTAATTTTGTACAAATGACTTCATAAAATGCTTTCATAAAAAAGCTAATGTTTTCCTATAAATTGGTAATGGTCTATTCATTTTCTATACGCAGAGCTTTATTTACAAGAGACGTTTAAACCTTTAGTGAACATCTCCCCAGATGCAAGGTAGGATTTTGCTTATCGGTCTGCTTAACTTGAACTAAGCTAACTCCATCTCAACACTGAACTTAGGACTTCTTTGTGTAATAGGAAACAATTTACATTGTAAACTAGAGTACAGTAATGAAGGACTGTCTTTTAATATAATCAACAAGATGTAGGAGCTTTTTATTGTGAGTGAGGACTCGTTTTAATTATCCAAAAAGGGGAATTTCTGGTAGATGAAATAGACATGGACCAAAATTAATTGCCAAAAAATATGCAAAAAGGCAACATGATGACCCTTCAGGCTAGCCTGCAAGGTGTATTTATTTCATGAAAATCAAAAACTATACAGAGCCTTTCAGCTGTCTCGTTATCAGGAATCAGAGTAAATGAAAACTTACAGTATTTTCCAATGAAGTAACTTTCCTTAACTAAAGGACAGTATCTGTGTGTTTTGTTCTGCTCTACTCCTAGGTTGTGTTCCTTAAAATATAAATGACTGTAAAATATAAATGACTTTTTTATTCTTGATGGAATTTGAAAGAAATGGTTTTAAAACTGTCATTATACCTTATTTACCAAAGGTAACTTGAGAGGGAGCTCTAGTTCATCACGTAACAGCTTGAGTACTACTGAACTTTTTGACTTTTTGACAATCCCTAATAACTAAATGATTAGATAATTGTTTAGGCTTAATAGCATATATGCACTTAGCCATAAAAATGCTCTTCCTAGAAAATGTTATAGAAGTTTGGGATTGAGATGTATTATGGGCAAGAACACTCTTGTTTTCCACTGTGTGTCTGTCTCTGAACTCTGAGCGCAGGGGTACCGTGAGCACAGCACTCGCTGGAAAAACAATTTTCACTTGTGCAGAAATATTCTGCTATTCTTTCTACCACAGTCACTTTCTATCACATTTTCTTACCGGTTTTAGATGTTATGGGCATATTGTTGCTGATCTCTTTTACCAGCTGCACAAGTTATTTGAAATTCCTTAACTTCTTTTTTTCTATAACATTAAAGATCATACAAATAATTTCTCGTGATGTGTACTTCATGGGTGTTTGTAAATATATGTATATATCACTTGACTTTACTCACTGTCAGCTAAAACTAATTTTAACTAAAAAAAATAAATGTTTTTCTCCTCAGCCTTTTTGATGCTGTATATTCATTGATCAAAAACAAAATCCACAGATTGCCAGTTATAGATCCCGTCAGTGGAAATGCACTTTATATACTTACCCATAAAAGAATCCTCAAGTTCCTCCAGCTTTTTGTAAGTATTTAAAGCTATGCTTTGCTTAACTGATTTTTCTTTTTTTCCCCAGTAGACATGTTAAATTAAAGACTTAATATAGGAATTTCCACGTTCTTTGTATCTGTGCATATCTCTTCTTGATAACAGAGAGGTTAAAGCTTGATATAGGACCTGTACATTACCTTTACTTTATTTCAGTCATTTAAAGAAACCTGAACACCTCAAACGGCCAAGGCATGTCCTTGTAGTTTGCTGTCCTTTCTGGAAGATCTGCTCAGCTTCAGAAGTTCATTTACATGACTAGAAAAACGAATTGTCTCCCAGAGACGAGGTTATCATTGCTCACTGTAGCTTATGTTAGTCACAGGAATGAATAGGAGGCCAAACAAAGCAACAAGAGTTCAAAATGAGCATTCATCGTATAGTACGTTCTGCTGTCTTCTGTCTCCAGTTTCAGCGGAAATCATATAGCTTAGGATCAAAAGCTTTTAGTGATGAGTTACTACAAAGATAAATAACTGAGCAAAAAACTTAGTTATATAGTCTTAATTTAGAGCTTCTTTGAACAGAAGTAATGTCTCTAGATCTGAGCTTGTTTTGGCTTTAGATTAATCTAGTAGCAGATTACTGTAATGATCATTTGGAGTCTGTAGGTGGATGAGTGAATACAGATTTCCTAATGTATATATTCCTAATTTCCTAATGTATGTACCAATCGTATGGAAACATGGCAGGTGTAGAAAACTGTGCTGTAAATACATCCATTCTGACTTTCCTAGATGTCAGAGATGCCAAAGCCTGCCTTTATGAAGAAGAATCTGGATGAACTTGGAATAGGAACTTACCACAACATTGCCTTCATACATCCAGACACTCCTATCATTAAAGCCTTGAATATATTTGTAGAGAGAAGGATATCGGCATTACCTGTTGTGGATGAGTCAGGTGCGTGTTGGCTCTTCTGTATATAAAAGTGTGGTGAGAGACATTGTGCTGAACCCTGGATTGATGGGGGGAGGGAGGGGAAAGAATAAAAAATAAAAAGAAAAAAAGGCGGGGGAGAAAGGGAATAGAAAAACATTTATGTAGATGTAGGTTGATAGGCTTGGAAGAACACGGTTTGGTAGGTTGGGTGGGTTATTTTTTCCGTGTTTCCTTCTTGACCTTGTCTGTTTTCTTTCTGTGTAATTTATAAGACAACAAATGAAAGCATGAAGCAAGAAAACTAATTTTGCATTTTAAGTACTTGATTAACTTTTGTTTTTCTCTTTAGGAAAAGTTGTAGATATTTATTCCAAATTTGATGTAATAGTAA
Organism: Chroicocephalus ridibundus; assembly: GCF_963924245.1. Taxonomy (NCBI): domain Eukaryota; kingdom Metazoa; phylum Chordata; class Aves; order Charadriiformes; family Laridae; genus Chroicocephalus; species Chroicocephalus ridibundus. Next base: position 7,704,264 of record NC_086285.1, on the reverse strand, counting down.
GTATATCTCTTAAATTCTATTAAATATTTTATATTCAGTAAGCATTTGCAAATTCATTTGTTTATATGTCAATTTTGGCGATGTTGTTCCATAGGCATTAGTTAACAAACTGAATAAAACAGATTCAATTCATCCTGCACAGCATTTTTTTATTTAAGCTATCCTTAGTAATACTACTTGCACACAGGCGTCTACTGCTCTGGATGTCACCCAAAATTGGATCTGGCTGTACTCTTAGAAAAAGAGAGCGTAGGCTTTTTATGTTTGTTTCTATTTTTGAGATAGGATTTTATTTTTGCAGCTGCTGCTATTCCAGGGGCTGTTTTCAAAGAGAATGCAGATTTCTCCATGCAGTCTGGGTACTTTGTATGACTTGACCTTCTCAGTGAATTAAAACTACTTGGCCCATTCTTCTGTGTGAGTCTCTGACTCCAGAGCATTCCATCTGTTTCCTTCTGGTTTAGATCTAATTCAGGCTGCTGTTCCTGGTTTTCCCTCAGGAGTGCAACAGCATAGTCAGATTCATGCCATGATTTGCCAGCCTCGGAGAGCTAGGGCTCTTCTACTCTTGTGGTCTTCAGAAACGTGAAAAATAAATTTAAAGGTTTTTGTCCCTGTCCCCTCCCAGCTGTATGCACCTGCTTCCCAGTTGGAACTTCTGATAGCTATGTTATTTATTATTTTTTAGAGATTTAAGTGCCCAAGTTGCTTATTCCACCAGGCTGCAAGTGCTAATGAAGAATCCAGATGTCTGAAACACCACGTAGAATCCTTTCAGAAATATGGAGAATAATCCCAAATGGAAATACTTTAAGCTTATAAATATCTCTGGCTCCAAATCTGAAAGTTTCATGATGTCACTGTTCTTGCCAGTTTTTTCTAGGCGTTTGTCTCTTTGGAATTCTCCGCTGTTTTAAGATCCTGTTCTGCCATAAAAGCTGGTCAGGGAATAGGTAATAGCTGTAGCGAGAGTGATCTAATATATCAAAGACAATGAAATTTCACAGTTGGTGGGTTCAGTGTTTCGATTTATTTTGTAACTGCATTAGGCTTTGAGGCAGGACATGTTTCCTTTTCAGAAAGACACCAAAAGGTGCTTTATGTTTTTCACACCTTTTATCATTTTAAATTATAGGGCAACTGAAATTACAGGATTTTAAGAGATGCTGGATCTTTTTTTTTGAAAAATTATGTATTTGGATCAGGGGGAAAAAAAACAACCAGAACACCACAAAAGCCCTAGGATAGAATTGTTTGCTTCCAGTTAGTAACGTGGGAAAGAGTTAGGGCATCCATTAATTATTTGAGATTTTCTTCACATGCACTAGTTTGCTTATTAAACGGGGGAAAAAAGATTCTTTTCTTAAAAGATAATCACCTCTGAGGTTTCCAGTTTTTCATCAGTCTGTGTCAGCCTGATCTTTAAGACTTAAAAGAGGAGGAAAAATGAAATCTGAAATGTATAATCTGATCTTCCAATATATGTAGAATTTGCAATATTCAACTGGTGATTTTTAACTTTAAACCATGTGGCTAATATGATTAGTTAAATCAATGTTTTAAGCCATGCCTGTATGTACAGCTGGCTAAGTTGATAGATTTCTTTCATTATAGTAGAGTTCTGAATTCATTTTGAGATTCTTGATGGGAGAAACCTCGGAATGGTGTGATGGTATAGAAATAACTTTGTATTACTCTAGTTATTGTGTGTAGGGTGACTTCGGTTTGCAGAGGCTTTTTATGTTCTCCTAATGTCCTTCATTAGGAATTAGTTAAATGGGTTAACTAAAACTGCTTGTATCTTCGTGATCATCTCAAACCTATTGTCACGTTCAGTGTAATTCAATCAAAAGACTTGACGAATCACAGTATATTCTAGCCAAAAATTAATTTCATTTTATTGCTTGGTCCAGTGTTTTCATTTTAAAGGTCTGTCTGTCTGGACACAAAATCAATACCAGGATGTGCCAACACTATCCAAATGTCACTATGGTCTCACCTACAAATAAAGCTTTTGCTGGTCAGGACAAAATCATCTCGCATGGTCCTGTTCTTAAAATGAAAGTTGAGAATGTCAGCTTTCAAACTCTTAATCTTCTTACTTTTAGTGATGATGATGGGTTTTCATTTATATTATTTTTATAGTACTTATTAAAATACATAAACACACACAAAAAAATTGTTGTCAAGTGGCAGTGCCAGCACAGTCCAGGAGAGGGAGTGTGAGCCCACAAATACGAAAGGTGAAGAAAACCTTTAATTTGCTCTCTGCTTAGATCTCCACTAAGATCTACTTCATGAGTGGTGTTCAGGGCAGTTGGTGTTCTCCCTTATCCTATGAAAAACAAACAACAAAAACCTGTATATTCCTAAAATATATTTTGTATGTTCTAAAATCTGTAGAACTTCATCTTTAAATTTTCTGTTCGTGGCAAAAGCAGGATGAGTCACATCAAGCCAAATATCAGCTAGCAAAGTAAGAGATTTTCATTGGCCCAATGCATATCACAAAACAGTTTTATCACTTAACCCACTCTGTCATATGGTGTTTAACATAATTGCATGCTCGACTGTTCCCAAAAGATGAAGAGCATCTGCTTTGCTTAATATATGACTTAGAACAGACTCAATTTACACCAGAAATGTGTATCTACTTGATGCCAAAGAGGACTTTATTACCAAGTACTGAGATGTGTTATGTGCCTTGGGGCTTTTCTTTTCTTTTTTTTTTCCCCCCAGAATCTTGCTGCTGAAAAAACATATAATAACCTAGATATCACGGTGACGCAAGCCCTACAGCACCGTTCTCAGTATTTTGAAGGTGTTGTAAAGTGTAGTATGCTGGAAACACTGGAGACCATTGTGGATAGAATAGTGAAGGCTGAGGTGAGTTTGATTTTTGTTTTTTCCTTTCACTGTGAGTGAAAAGTTGTATTAACAAACAAAGAAATAATACAAATTTATCCTTTCTGAAGTTAAGTTGGTTACTTAGTTGAAAGTATTTTTTTTAATTACATGTGTTAGCTATCAGTTTGCTTTATAGACTTATATAGATGCTTAGAGGGATGTGCAAAATAGTGTACAGTATATCTGTAATAATACTCGGTTATTTGCATTTGTTTTATGACATCAACTGAACTGAATGCAAAGATTTTTTTGAAAGAATCGTGTTTCTTCCAAGCCTGCCATAAGTTTTGCAGACAAGTAATTCTTTAAACTCCAGCTTATAGCTGGGTTGATTGGCCTATCGTTCAGGATGCGTAATGGGTACAATTTAATGCACATGGAGCTCTGCACTGCTCTCGTACAAATACTGTGAAACAGGGGCAGAAAATAAATTCTTGTGAATAAGGCTTCACCACCTGCTTTTATAAATGATTTATCTGTGAGCTTTCCATTCTTATGGTGCCATTTATCTTGTTTGTTAGTACGAGGAACTTCCTTATACACGGATGTGAATGAGTATGTAGGTCGCCCTCCCCTGTTAGCCTCTCTGCAGAAGAAAATCAGTATTACCAGTATCAGTTGTCTCTGAGGTGCAATCAGCTCCATTTAGATGCTCTAACTTCTTCAGTTACAAGATTTTAATTTTCTCATCTTTAGGGCTGTAACTGTACATATACTTGATATAAGTAAAACTACCACTTTGTTAATATCCCCTTAGAACTTCCATTAGGCAATTTTTACTTGTAACTTTCTGCATCTGCTTGAGCTTCTTCCTGAAATGGAATAATTTTAGCATTGCTGATATACACATTTCAAATTTGAATAATTTTACTACTATCTTAAGAAGCTTTAGACACTCGTGTTTTAAGAACAACTCCTACCCTTTGGTTCAGTCTAAACATAGTGAGATTGTATGTAAAAATGAGTCAGTCAAAACTACAGGCTATTTATAGCTGCCAGCCGAGTGCTTGATCTTCCTGGAAATGAAACAATTGAATTGTCCATTTTTCTTGAATGCATTACATTGAGAGAAGAATAACATGATTAAACGTGTGTATATACAAAAACTAACAACCCCGTCTAAAATACCACCAATGTAGTTTCATCAAAAAGAAAATGCAACAATTTTTTCTCTCTCTTCCCCCCCTCTTTTTCTTTCTTCCCTGTGTCAGGTAGGTGTGACTGTTCAAGTAATTCAGAGCTCCTCTTTTCTTGTATCTGACTAGCGACGAAGTGGTTGACCTCAGCCATATTAACACATCTTAAATCAAGACTGATGCGGCTTTTTTGCTGTCACCTCTGTGAGAAGATGAGAAAAATTCTTCTCGCTTTTTTCACCGTTATATCTGATTATTTGAACTTAAAATAGTGAAGAGAGAGCATTCACTTGGGTAAAAAGTAAACACATAGCAGGCTCTCAACTTTTGACAAACACCCTTTTTAGGATCGCTTACTCACGGGCTTGTTCAGCTGCGATGTTCAGGTAATACAACTCTGTACCCACTTGCAGTGGAGTCTGGTGCCAGGAGAGACGGGAGGACGCTCTCCTGGTTCCACCATTAGTCTTTTGCTGCTGGAGCCTGCTCGGGCCGATCAGCCTCGGCATATAGGAGCACCCACACTTAGCACAAAGGTTTTGTAGTATATAAATGTTTCCTAGCATAGATTTGTAATGATAAAATCATTATTTACAAATACAATCTTACTGTTGATAAATCTTTCTTCCAAGTTGTGTCCTTATGTTTAACGACTCTACAGTGAGTTTGCACAAATAAGTTGAATCTTTTTTTTTTTCTTTTTTCTGTCTTCACGCAAAATGAGGATTTTAAAACCAGTCTGGCACTCGTTTCAATTGTATAACCCTATGAGAAAAGTTAGGCTAAAACCAACTCGAACATCTCAAGATACCACAAGTTTTAGTGCCTCTCTCTGTTGAGAAAGTGTTTTTCAGAAGGAAGCTTCGTTTTATACTGCATCTTATTTTTTGAGATCGCAGGCTGAGTTGGGCAGAGCCTGTAAGTTGGGGAAAAGTGTTTGATGTGAGTGCCGCCTTTTGAGAGCAGAAGTATTTTAAAGACCTAGATCTTGGCTTAGCTGTCACTTCAAATCTGATTTTGTTGCCCTGTCAGATAGCTGTTTGCTTTTTAAACGTGCGCTGGTTTTCATTTAGGTAGGGTAGGCGTGTTTGTACTGCTGTGTGGGACTGGTATTACTAACGCTTTGAACCATTCTTTTTTTCTTCTACGTGTCTTCATACTGCATTACTTTAAGATGTTTTTGTTTTTCGGTGCTTTAGTTATTACTTTAAATCGGGCAAATATCTCAAAATGTTTTCCCTGCTTGCAGGTTCATCGTTTGGTGGTAGTGAATGAAGCAGATAGCATTGTGGGTATCATCTCCCTTTCTGACATTCTACAAGCTTTGGTACTCACACCAGCAGGTACGGATGGTGCCTTCGGAGCTTTGCCATAAGTCTTTTGGTAGTGTGTACACCCTGCTGGTTTTCATTTATTTCACAAAGACGAACTTTAGATTTTTCAACTTTTGTAACTGTTTGGTCATAGTTCTTAAATACACTTTTAATTTCTCTTTGGGAAAAAGCTGACAAAGGATTAACTGTCAGTTTTGGTTGGCACAACTGTGTCAGAGACGTCACCCCACACCACCAGAATTATTCCAGTATAAATCTCTAGTGTATTACTAAACACGATCCAGTTCCTTTTAACAAGAGTGTCCAACAATAGGTTTATTTCTGCTGGTTTGGGGGGGGTGGGGGTTGGGTTGGTTTTCTTGGGTTTTTTATGTTTTGCCCAAGTTACTAACCTGATTTATGTTCTTAATTGTAACTTCACTTTGACCACATAAATGACTTAATTGTCACAACAACTACAGCAAAGTCCTCTCTTCTGGCTTTGTGAGGAAGACACAAAATGTCTCAAGGATAACAATTTTGCCTCAAAAAAAACCCAAACAAACAAAAAAACCAAAACAACAACAACAACAACAACAAAAAAAAAACAAACAAACAAAAAAAACCCAAAAAAACCCCAACAACAGACTAAGCAAACAGAGCTGAATAAATCCCGTCCTTCAAAAAAGAAATTGTAAATGTGAGCTTAACTGGGATCTCTTACTTACACTAATAGATGACGTAGAATCATAGAACAGTTCGGGTTGGAAGGGACCTTAATGATCACCCAGTCCCACCCCCCTGCCATGGGCAGGGACACCTCCCACCAGACCAGGCTGCTCCAAGCCCCATCCAGCCTGGCCTTGAACACCTCCAGGGATGGGGCAGCCACAGCCTCCCTGGGCAACCTGTGCCAGTGTCTCACCACCCTCACAGGAAAGAATTTCTTCCTGATACCCAATCTAAATCTACCCTCGTTCAGTTTGAAACTGTTACCCCTTGTTCTGTCACAACACTCCCTGATAAAGAGCCCCTCCCCATCTCTCCTGTAGGCCCCCTTCAGGTACTGGAAGGCTGTTATAAGATCTCCCCGGAGCCTTCTCTTCTCCAGGCTGAACATCCCCAGCTCTCTCAGCCTGTCCTCATAGCACAGGTGCTCCAGCCCTCTCATCATCTTCATGGCCCTAGTGACATGATAACGTAGAAGTCTTTATCCTCTGTAGATTTTAAAAAAAAGTTAATGTAGCTTTTTAAACTAGTAAGATTTCTCCTCTGAGTAGAAGTAATCAGTGGTACTGCTGGAAGTATTATGTCAGTGCATCTAGTTCCTTTTTAATGACCTGGAAGAGCAAGTAACTCAGCTTTCTGTGAAAGGTGCGGATGAGGATGAGGAATCGGCCAAAAGGCCTTGGTCAAACGGGCCCATTGCCCAGAAAGAGAACAGAGGGGTGTGTGTCCCCCCTAAGAGGGAGATGTCAGGACAGACAGACGGTGTCTCTCCGGGCAGAGGAGGTCATTTCCCTCATGACTGGAGGGTCGAAGGATACAAGGAGGGTAGGTCTTACTATTAATGGAGCAAAGTTTAGACAGAATAGATGAATCCGGATACTGACAAACCAAGGGCTTTGTTATACTGGAATTACACAGATGCTTAAGTTACAACTCTGCGAGCTGATATAACAGTGCTCTGTGATTAGAAAGGGCATTTCCTGCTCCCATACTCTGGGCCACGTGATTGTGGTGGTTAGCGTGTGGCAGCACCCTGACTCAGGAGATCCCTCCGAGCTGCTTTAACTCATGGATCTAACAGGGAACTGAACCAGCAAAAAAGCTGCGGAGTTTTGTCAGTTTGGCACACAAAACTGGCTCGCTGAAGAGTCTAGTACTGAGTACAGGAGGTAGAGCAACAAAGAGGACAGGAGTATGCCACTGGAAGAGAGGAGGTGAGGCAATGCTTTTTTTAGGAGCAGTGAGGTGTTAGATGGCAGTTCCGCAGGCAACTGCCCCATTTTAGATTGGGATTTGTCTCATGAAATGAGGGTGTCTGCAATGTAGATCTAGTCTGTAAAGTCCGGAGTGCAATTTATCTTTTGAAGTGGATGTGTAAGACCGACCAGATAAATCATACCCTAAAAGTGTCCACTTCTCCTCACAGACTGGAAAGGAAAATGTATTGACTGGCAGGAATTAAGCCCAGCCTGTGCTGGGGGCGGAAAAAAGTACCAGTTGTGATGTGTGAAAAGCAGATGTATTTAATGACTCTTTCAGTGTTTGATTATACGTTACAAATAGTAACTCCAGGTTGCTGGCAAGAGATTCTTGCTGTCTGGAGTTGGATGCTGAAGCCAAACTCACCATAGGGTTCAGTCGTTGCCCAGCATGTGGCTCGTCTGAGTACTTGGAGAAGAGGCAAGATGCTCTGCAGTCCTGCTGAACAGGTCTCTCGGATCCCTGCTGTGAGCAAATCCTGCCTCTGAGCCAGGAAAAATGGGCCCATCACACACTGAATTCTAATACCGTTTGTTCTCAAGCAGGACTTCATTTTTTGAGACTATTACAATGATTACGCTTGGCTTCTAAGCCGATGGACGGGTTTGGGATGTGGCATTTTGGTTGGGGCTTTTTAAAATAAATGTTTGTGCTGGGGAGAATCTTCAAAGCCACTTCCAGTAACTTCCAGAAGAGTTACTTGGACTACTTTGCCAATGAAATTAGCAGCAGGAATGGTCTGAAGGCCTTCCTCACACAGTTCACGTTAGCATTTAGCAATCCTGCGGTATCTTCTTTATAAATGGTATCTGGTAGCAAGACTCTGATAACGTGGTCAGACGAAGTCGCTGCATTCGGAAGGAGCCGTGCTTTTCCAGGAGCTGAGTGCCGTGCGCGTAAGGAAATCACGTTTGCTTTCCTCTTCTGTTAACAGGTGCCAAACAAAAGGAGAATGAAAGTGAATGACTGCTGTGAATGTACACGCGTTTGTAGGAGAACTTGAACAAAGTTTCTGGGTCAAGTTTGTCTCAAGAACAGTGACTGCAATAGAAACAGAGCAGGATGGCTGAGAATGTGTATTGGGACTTAGTGATGGATGATGAGTCTATTCCCCCCAGTGATGTCGCAAAAAAAAAAAGCAGCATGACAAAAGCTTATGTTAAAATGTAGGCTTGTATTTCAAAACGTCTTCAAAACATTTGCTGGAAGACTTCACATGATGTCCTTCATTAAAATGCACTGTATTCGGAAACTTTTTCATTTTGTATTTGACAGAAGTCACTGGTCAGCAATGGATATATGTGACATAAGGCAAGTGTATGGCATATTCATATCATAGTGCCTTATGTCAAAATACAGCAATATGTCATCACTGTTGCCCATCACTGTCAAAGGAAGTATTGTGCTAAACGAGACACTGTATTTGAATGTGAAAGTCTTTAAACCTAAAACCAAATCAGTTTCAGTTCTCATTAGATTTGTCATAAAAGCTGTAATTTGAATATCAGTAGACTTCTTTAAAACTTTAATGACAGTTTTGTGTTAAATGTTGCATTCTGAACTGAGGTGTAAAACAAGACTGATTTTAAAAACAGCTTTATTTATTTTTACTTTCATGACAATTTTTTACACATCTTTGGTGGATAGCTAAAATTTCACCATATCCATTAATAAACTGTTGATTGTTATACAAACAAGTGGCAGATTTTCTCATTATTTAAAACTTTGCAGTTGCGGTAGCTGTGGCCTGTTGATCAGTCCATATTACTTGAGCTGAAGATTCCAGAAGCACGGATGGGAAGTGCTCCATACTGTAATACACAGGCACCACGGAGGAAGTGAGGTGCCAGAGAACAATATTTTTGTCTGTATTAAAGTGTAAAATGATGTTTGTACGACAGAAATGCAACTTTTTATTGTGTATGATCTGTACAGAAGTGGAGGAGTGAGGAAAGCTGTGGGGTATCTGCTAATGTAAATGTACTGTAAAGTTTGAAGATGAGACTTTTATAATTGTAGATTCTTGTAGATGGAAGAAATTAAACCCTACAACATGAGTTGCTTTTAGCGGTTCTTGCCAAGTTCTTTTGCCTCTATAACTGTACGTGCATTCTGATTGCCGCAGAGCAGGTGGAGACGCATTCTGACTTTAAGGCGGCTTACGCTAATGGGATAACGCAGGCAGTACTTCTTACTGTGTTTCCAGCCTGAACACTGTACTCAAATAATGGCAGTAGATGGATCAGGTGTTTTTCCATTTATAAGCATTGAAGTAAAAGGCTAACAGTTTTCTGTTTGCTTATAAAATGTGGGGGGGTTAATAGTAATGAAAAGCCCTTCCTTCAGAACTTTTTCCACTGTCTATAAGAATTTAAATTTTGAACTAAATGCATGAAAATTTTCTTCTTACTGGTGTCCACGTATAAAAATGTTCCTGTAGGACACAGTGGAAACTGTTCTCTTAGACTATGTCACTTTCTTACTCTGTGAAAAACATCAAGTCTTCTCCAGCACCGTTTCTGACTAGGTGAATATCGCCTGTTCCCTGCTTTTCCCGATGGTGTTGAACTGAAATGGCTGTTGTGGCCGAACAGCAGTGACCCTGGGGTCTGGTGCCCAATGCTGCCGTCAGAGATGACATCAGCACAGCTCGATTATCTTTGTTGGGGAAATGGAGTGATAGAAGCTAAAAACGGTGCCTCTCCTCCTTTGCGGGGTGTGCAGGGGAGTAATTTGTGGTAGCTGAGAACCTTGTGGTCGGCAGTACTACCTGCAAGCGCCACCCAGGCCCCAGAGGTGCAGCTTGGTGGCAGCCCAGCTGTTGCTGCGGCACCTGCCGGGTGGGCTCCTCTGGGAGGTGGGATGCCAGGGAGCTGCCGAAATGCACGGCTGGACCTCTCTCCACCTGTCACCCGTCTGCACGAGTGTGTTCTTCAGCCCTGCATTCAGGGTGTTTTTGAGGATGATGAAGAATTGAGCCAATGATACTCTAATATTTTTTTTTACTACTTTATTTCTTAGCACAAAGTCTTTTGGCCCTGTTCCAGGCAGACGGCTTCAGGCCTGTCTGCATAGATTAGTACGCAGAAAGCCAGAATGAATCTGCAGTTTTCGAGCAACCCTGCCCAGGCTTCCTATTTTAACATTATTACAAGTGCTGTTGATGTGTTGTAGACGCAGGACTAGCAGAATTATGGAAAGCAGCCTCCTCAGTGATGTAAAATTGTCTTTAGGGAATTTCCATCCTTACCTTCTGGAATTCAGTTCTGAATTTTGGATTAGCGAGAGGTAGAATCGCAGTGTAACTCCATGAGCATGAATAAACAGCAGTGCTACCAAAAAGGCGCTCTGCTTGTACCGGCACAAGCACCGACGCTGATGCAGTACGCAAAACTAAAGAAATCGTGTCATTTTTAATACAGATCACTTCACTACAAAGCTGGAAAAATGCTTGTTCCAGCATAAGGGAGGGACAGGAGTAAGTGAATGAGGGTAGAGCAAGGAGGGGTGACTCGGCAGCAGCGCCGCGTGTAGCAGATTGAAGTGACGGTGCAACTAAAGCTTCGCCCTAGGGCTCTTCACGTGGCTCATGAGAGGCCTCAGCCACGGAAAAGGATGAATAAAATGTCATTAAACTGGAGTTCTTGCACATTGGTTTCCTCTGGACAGGCAGCACCTGCGGGTCTGAGACCACGGTCACGGCTCCAGGGCTCCCTTTCTGTCCTCAGACAGGACGGTGCTGCAGATGGAGGTGGCAGGAAGCTTCCCTGGGGATTCTGCTGAGAGCCTGTTCGCCGACGCGGACCATCTTCCGTCCTGAGGATGTGACGTGCTGTGGAAATGGATGCTGTTTTAACTGGCAGGACTGTAAAATGTGATGGATTCCTGTGCTTCCCCATGCATTTCCTTGCCCAGCAAGAGAGGTCTGTCAACAGTGATTATTCTTCTTGGTCTTGGGAGCAGATAAGGTTTGGGTTTTATCTACTCTGGATATTTTTAGCCATTTAGGTGAAAGAAAATGTTTCCTAGTAGACTTCAGCCCTCTAGAGATACTGAACTAACTTAGGAAAGTCACACTTGACTGATGAAAATGTTTTCCTGTTTTACTTCTGGAATCCGTTCGGTTATAAGGTCTGAGATCTTGAATCCTCCACAGACAGTATTTGCTGTTTGCTAGGAACTGGACTGCAATTGTTGCGGATCTGAGGCCTATTCATCATCTTTTACTAAGGAATATTATTGTGCTGTGAATTTTGAGTAACATGGAAAGAACCCGCCTCGCTTCCCAAGGCCTGGGCTCTCACCCTCCCCGCAGAGCAGAGGACTGACTGCAGCGGTTCCAAGACGGCGCGTTTGCTTTGCGAACGCTCCTTGCCAGCTTTCGAGAGAGCGGGGGGCAAGTTGGAGTCTTTCGGCTCTGGTCCAACCAGGAGAGAAAGCACCCGTGCTTCCTGCTGTCACACAGCAGGCTGTTTCACTGGTCGTACTGAGCTCCCCAGTTAGAAATAACGGGTTTAGTTCAGAAGTTTCTATGAACTTTCACCCCTTCTGCTCCCATATTGAACGCTTATTAGGGGTAATTTCTAGAGGAAAATGTCATTCCAAATAATTTAATACTACCCTTTTACCCACATAATGCATTTATGCAACAAGAACGTTCTGCAGACGCTGCTCTTTTAACTTCGGGTCTTAATTTAAACGTGGTTTTGAAAGTCCCTTTCTGAGTCCCCATGTGTTTTATGACGATTGCAGCCAGACCTGTTCCCGCTGCGGTGAATGGGAACAGGAGGTGACCTGTACTCGTACATCAAACCTTCCTTTAGGAAAAAAATTATCTACAGAGCACGTCCCTGCCAGCTGTGTACCAGCACCTGCGTGGCAGGAGCCTGGGATGTCAATAGCCCCTGTGAGCTGAATTAGTTCCTTAATTTGTTCCTTCTACTAACATTTTGCCAGTGTTTCTAACTGAATACGGGAAAATACGGTCGTTGCGAGAATGCAGGAGGGAGTAGGAACAAGTGCAAGGCTGAACTGGATGTACTTTGTAACCTCTGTGGGCAGCAGAGGCTGTGCCGTCCACGTGAAGCGCGCGCAAGGCAAACACCGGACACGCTGCAGGAAAGTCCTGGGCATGGCCCTGATTTGCCCCAGGACAGAGGAGGTGATTGTATCGGCAATGGCTGTTACAGGAGCAGAATGTACAAGCCGGAGCGGTTCTGCCTTTGGACTCAGTAGCAGTGTGTTCGTGGGTTTGCAGGTACTGCGTTACCATTAAAATACTTGACTGTTACGTTTACTGCATTGAATTCGTCACTGGTTTTCCTCCAGCACCGCAAAGCAGACAGAGGCAATGAAAGAAAGTCCTGTTCCCTTTCCCCCGCCCCCCTCCGCCTCTGCTCCCCATCTCCCCGATCCCCATCCTCTGCTGGGGCTTGCAGTTCTCCCTTTTGGAATTTTCTCTTTTTCAGAACCCAGGCCACACCTATTGTGTTGCATTCGTTGATCATGTCTGCTGTTAACTCATTTACAATAAAATTAATGTAATTTATCATCTGAGCTGATACAAAGGCTACATTTGATTTGAAGGAGTATCTGGAGAAGCGAGATATAAGGCAGGCTTGGAATACAGCCAGCGCATAAGTTCATGGTGTACGTCACTTGTCCCAAAGTTCTCCAAACTCCTCTGTAGCTCACAGCACAATTTGCAAACCCTGTAGGAATGAAGAAGTTGGAGTAGGACCAGGGAATGGGCAGGCAGAGCCCTAATGCCCAATCCTACCAACGCTGAGCATCGCACTTCGATTGTTAGAGGGGGAGAGAATTCCAGCGAAGGGCCGCTTGGTGAGAGTGTGAAGCTGTGCAGCCCCGCACGTACAAACAGTAAGAATTCAAATAAAGTGTGATGCCCCGATTAGACGGGTATGACATAGACTTCACAGCCAAAGGTGGGCTCTCCCTCAGCCCCGGAGCGCTCCAGGAAGTGTTTAAGATTAACTGGGGCAGGAGAAATGCAACGACAGCCTCATCACCATCCAGATCAGCTCATCCCTGCTTGAGCTGCCACCGCTTGAGTAGCAGTGTCCCAGCGCGCGCCTAAGGGCCACCCAGGGCTATTGCCAAGTCCTAGAGCGTGGAGAAACGACCATTTCCTGAAAGCTCTCTATTTGCCTGTATTTCAAGTGTCCCAAACAAGACAGAATGAAGCGCTTAGGTGATCCTGATGGAAAAAGGATTGTTAGTCAATTCTTCCCAAAGAACCAGTGGAAGAAAAGAAAGCCATACGTTTTTTCTGCAAGTTTAAAACACACCCGTGCTCAGGAAGAACGAGTTCTGTGTTTCTGCTGAGCAAGTGTGGAGGATATCCTGAGGTGAGACAACTCTACTGCAATTAAGAGCAGTAAATAAAGCAGCTGAAGCTGGGGAGCAGAAAGACTGCAGTGGTGAGCTCTCCTAAACGAGTAGAAAATGAACAGAAGTTCATACGCAAGTTAACAGAAACAAGATAAATAGACAAGGGTGCAAGAGGTGAGTGGGATAAGAAAAACAGCGTAAAGGAAAAGACCTAATCAAGAGAAGCGGGGCGTCACGGAGGGAGCGAAACCAAAAACTCTCACAAATGAAAAAATGCTGATACTTACCACTTTGAGCAGGTGGAAGGGTATATTTTTGAAAGTGCAGAGTAGGTTTCAGCAGAGTGAAAAGCAGTGTCTAAATATGACAGGCAAGCAATAAGAATTGCAAGACTATGGAAGTTGAAAGTGTAACTACCACAAACTTCACCTGTGTTTCCAAATCCGTCTGTGTCATTGGTAGGTAGCTCCCATCTCAGTTCAGTCCTCTGGCTCAGTAAATGGACCAAATTTTGGACCATGGCGTGGTTCCAGAGGGAGCAGATGCAAAGATGACGGCACAGCTGCAGAGCTACTCGAGGGATGGTCCTGTAGGATTATGGCTATGGCAATAGACAGTCTTTTAAAACACGCAAAGCAAAAAGGAATGCTGTGATCTACATGAGGCAGGTCTGGCCCTCCACACCTCTTGGAGAGCTTTGAACAGTATCACTGTTCACAAAGGCAGGATTTCCTCACGCTACTCTTTCCCCAGCCCCACCAAATCCATCCGTGTGGTAGGATCACACCAATCCCTGCAGTGTGGCACTCTAGAGCTGTGACAAAGTGGGAATCCGTACTGTAGTGAATGGAAAAGAGAGAGGCTGGACATGGAGATGGCGCATGCAGAATGACATTCACCACAGCCGTCACTGACAAAGTACATAACCCCCCATTTTCTCATGAAACAACTATCTTTTCATCATGTACCTATTCACTAAAGGCTCTCATACCTGCTGTTTCACAGTTACCAGTGCTTAGCCCTCAACACCCTATAACCCTGAAGATGAAGGGTACAATCAGACTACGCCAAACAGTGCAGATACCTCTTTAAAGCTTGTCTGCTTCTTCATAAGCAAATCGCTTTTGTGTATAAATAGTTTTGCCTTAGTTCCCTGCCCTCTTACCAGCTTAGATGAGTGGCTAGTACATGGGAATGAATGGTTGAGATCAGGGAGAAGAAAACCCATCTCCCTTAACACCATCGAGCTGTTAGGTTGGTTTAGTTTTTGTATCAGTCAATTGTACCCTAGCATAGTTGCATGTTAGATATGAGCGTACCCCCAAAAAAAGACAAGATGCGCATAGAAAACACGATTTTTACTTCTATACAATGTTCTTTTTTCAATAAAATGCGGAATGAGTAAATGTTACAAAAGAATGTTTACAAATTAAGTAGCAGTAAACGTGGAAAAATGCAAGTTTCTGTTCTTCATGCCTTTCTCCTTTGAACTCTGCATCCATTAGGTGCTGAAGTCACCTTTCGCACCCGCAGCCCTCACTTTTTCCGAAGTCTAAACCGCACGGATCCCACCGCTAACACTCTCCTTCCTCCCCTCACCCTTCCCCCTCCGTGCGCTCGCCAGCACTTCACAGATGCTCAGACCCAACGTTTCCCCACCGCAACCAAATTTATCTGCGTGCAAAGGGAACGCTCTGAAGAGGCACCGAGAGGATTTTAAATAAGCGTCGCAGCCCGGCGGAGCTACCCCTTTCGGGCCAGCCGGCCCGGCGAGCGCTGTCCTTGCAACCTCCGGCTCTACCGCCTGCCCCGCCGCGCTGACAGGGGAAACCGGCCGCCGCCAACCGCCTGCAGCGCTCCGCCTCACCGAGCGACACCTCCCACACCGAGGGGCAGCGCCGGATCCGGCTGCAGGGCCCGTCGCGCCGCCGCCTTCCCGCTGAGGAGCCGCCGGGGCCCCGGGGCGGGCTCAGGGCTCCCTCAGGCGCGCGCCGGCCGTTGGACGGCACCAACCGCCCTCCCCGCGCGCGCGGCCGCCGAGCACCCTCCGCCCAATCCGCGTCCCCGCTCGCCCTCGCCGGTCGGCCCCGCCCCTTCCTTCGAATGCCGTCCGTTACCGCGGCCGCCGCTCATTCAGCCAATCGCTGCCCGCCCTTGCGGCGGCGCCGCCCAATCGGCGCGCGGCGGGGAAGGCATGACGCAGCGAGTTTTCCCTCCCCCCTCGCGGCGCCTGGCGCCGGCTCGCGGCGGCGGCGAGGTCGCCCGCTCCGGCCTGTGACGCGGTGACGCACAGGTACGTGAGGGGCTGGCGAGCCCGGCGGTCACGTGGGGCGGGCGCCGCCGCTGCTGCCAGGCGCCGCGGCTCCCGCGCGCTCGGACCCGCCGCTCCGCCGCCCTCCCCTCGCCGCCGCATGCGGCTGGCGGCGCGGCCCGCTCTCCCTCGGCCCACGCACCGCCGCCGCTGCCTCCGCCGCCGCCCTTGATGTGGTTCGGGACCGGGCGGGGGAGAAGATGCCGCCGTCCAAGTCCCGCAAGATCGCGATCCTGGGCTACCGGAGCGTGGGTGAGCGCGGGGCGCCGCCGTGACGGGGGGAAGGGGGGCGGTGGAAGGGGGGTGGCTGGCCTTCCCCCGGGGCGGGCGGGCCCGGGCTCCGCAGCGCCCTCGCTGCCGGCGGGGGGGGGGGTTGGGAGGGGGGGCGGGAAGCGCGGCCCGTCCCGGCGGCCCCCGCCGCATCGCCCTCCCCCGCGGCAGCAGGTGCAGGGGAGGGGAGGGAGTGCCGCCCCGCTTCCCGCCGCCGGCAGCGCGCAGCCGCGGCGGGCGGGCGGGCCCCGCCATGGCGGCGCCGCAGAGTGCTGCGGGGCCCGGGGCTGCGGGGCCGCCGTGCCCTTAATAGGAAGTTTCACACACGCCCCCCCCCCCCCCCCCCCCCCCCCCGCCCGGCCTTCGCTTCCCTCCGCCGAGGTCGCCGCCCGAGCGGCCCTGCGGAGCCGGGAGTGGCGGGGTGGTGGTGGGTGAGGGGGTGCCGCCTCCCCCTCCCACCGTTGGCCGCTGCCGGGGGGCGATGCGGGACGCGGTGGGCAGCGGGAGCGCTCCCGCCCCGCCGGCTCGGGGAGGCGCCGGCCTAACTTCCTCTTAACGCGCCCCTGGGAAGGACTTACAGCCCGATTTTAAATTACCGAAGGGAAACCAGGTTGGTCTGTTCCCACTTCTGGCTTTTGTTTTGTTCATTCCCTTCGTATCAGCAGCGCAGTGAAGCCGGTTGTGCCCGTTCAGGCCGTGGGGGTGCGTTGACTCTGTGGCGTGTTGCCCTCGCAGGGCGTTGCGGGCTCCGTCCAGCACAGGCTCATCTGCTTGGAGGAACTGCCTGGAATCGCCCAGCACAAAGTCTGTAGTAGCTGATTTTGTTCTGTAACTGCCACCACCTGTGATCCTTCCTCCTCCTGCATTCACCATCTTTGATGGAAAACGGTTTCGGTTGTTTCGACGTTCAGGCTCTCAAAGCAGAGGGGAATAAGCCATCGTACAGCTACCCTGATCGATCAAGCTTAAAAGCGTAGATCAATGTTGAAGATAATGTGCGGTTGGAAAAAAAAAATGCTACAGAGAGATACTATGCTGCTATAAAAGGGGTTTTTACACTAAAGTAGTGGCTAAATCAGTAATCTATCTTTTGTTGTACACTCAGCAGAAAGAACCCTTGAAACAAAGCTCTGTTTTTTTTTTTTTTCGACAAGATCAAAAAAAGGCTAAATAAGCCCTTCTTAATTGTTTTGTATGTATCTGCAGCCGGTATTTGAGATGGGGTGATGTAAAAAGGATGCTGAATTTATCTAGTCCTTCAGAGGAACAGCAAGTAGTAGATTGATCAGTTTGCACGGTATATTTGACATCACTTGTTCCCGTCTGTTTCCGTTGTCTGTTGCGCGTGTTATGTTGTCTTTTCTCTATCTTCTTTGAGCACTGGCAAATACAAGCAATGGGCAGTACAAGTGGGAAGGAAGAATGCTTGAAGTTTTGTCCTTTAGAAGTTTGCGATGGCGACTGGGTGTACTGTTGAGCTGTGGGTTTTCATCTGTTGACAATGACAGGCAGCAGTCAAAAAATCGGGTGGCAGTAGGGTGTATACTCAGTTGAGCAAAAACAGAAGAAATAGTGTGCAACTGTTAATCTGGTTGGTGATGTTTTGAACAATAGTACTCATACGGAAAGGAGGGGCAAAGAGTTATCTAACGTCTATTAAGACCTACTGCTGAACTTCAAGTAAAGTTTTCTAAGACTAGTGCAGTATGAGGTTGATGGGAACGTAGAACTAAGCGGGGGGGGGGAAGTCTGTTTTACTGTAGTTTTCCTTTTGTTGTCCTTGACAATTGTGTGTTACCTCTTAGGTAAAAATCTCGCACATTAAAACTGCAAAGTTACTCTCTGTAAATATGAGAGCATTAAATTTCTAGGCAAATACTTATGTAAAAAGTTCAAGCAGTAGAAGCAGGTCACTGGGGTCTGTCTTCATCTTGTAAAGCTGTTAGAAAAACAAGAAAGTTAAACTGTGAGGTTTCGGTTGGGTCCTCTGCTGATCCAAGTATGCCTCCTGAAGTCTGGGAGGATAGCTACTGAGTTTGGCTTCAGCAAAGCTTTTAAGTAAATCTGGCTTTGTGTCATGATGGCAAGAATATTACTTGAACCCTAGGTAAGAAAGGATCCGATCTCTTTAGGACAAGCTTTTGGGTGGTAGAAAATGAAGAGCGCTGCTTCTGGGGAAAATGCGATATTTGAATAGAGCTAATGTTCATTAAGATGGGAAATAGTTCCAAAATCTGAAGGACTGGAAGGAAACGTGTTCTAAATTTCCTTTTATAATTAGGGAGCTACATTGCTTTGCCATTAACATTAATCTTGACCCTGGAATGAGGGAGGCCAACTCTGGTGAGTTGTAAAATGTTTACAGTTTTATAGGTTAGCGTAAACGCTGAGGTGACCTGCTCCCTCAAGTTGCTTGCTCTCCTTGTAATTTGTGTGGTGTTTGAGATGAAGCTAATCAGAAAATGGCGAGCTTTTTTTCCCCTCTGTCTCTTTCAGTTACGTGTTGAAATAGCCAGGTTTTGGTGACATATTTCAAGCAGTGAGCTGTTCCCTACAGTTGATGATTCAACAATTTTGCGGATCTTTCAGGTTATGAGCATGCATAGTAATGGACAAGCATGTCCTCCACGGGGATTTGTGAAACGCAGTCTGAATCTTGTGCTGGCTCCATGCTAAGCCCTTGTTCTTTTTACTTACGTTAAATTTCATTCTTATCCCAGTGCTGTTGTCAGACTAGAGGTTGGGAGTGGTATTCTGGTATAATAGTTCTCGGAATAGAAAATTCAGGAGTCTGCTTGTTTGAATACACTCCCTCTATCTTTCAACACCACCATCAACCCTTTCATATGTGAAACGAGTGTTCTGTGCTGATGGGAGAGATCACAGCGGAAGCCTCATGAATTCGCAGGCAGACATGCTTTCCGAGATGCAGACAGAGTATTTGCCAGGAACTTTGGGACTTGTTTTTTGGTGAGGAAGGCCAATTACGTGTGGGTATAGCATACAGGTTGTGGCATGACGCTAGACAAAATCACTCCTTTGGGAGTCTCCTTTGGGTTTCGCTCAGGCTAAAATCGGTCTAAGAAAGTTAAATTCCATTATGTAAGCGTGCTCTTCTCAGTGAGGTTCTGAGTAGAAATCAGATGGATTTCGTCCCAAAAATCTGAGTTTCACAATGGGAGGAACTTGACTTTGGTTACTGTTTTTTTGATAAATTACCACAGCGGACCAGCTACTTGAGACTTGATTCTGGAAAAAATCAGTCTTGCGCATGATGAAGCATAAAATTTTATAAAGTTACTCCGCTAAAAAGAATCTTCATCCTTGTATTTTGTGTATAATTTAATATATCCTAAATATAATTGGAAGTAAAGGATTTGCATGGAAATAAATCAAGCAAGACTAAGGTTTTCTGAATCTCTTCAGAGTAACAGCCACTCTAAAAAGCAGCGTATAGTTGTCCAAAATGCTTTGTGCTCAGTTTGCTTCTTGTTTATAGAAGAAATAAGTAAATTCAGATACATACAAAATGCCTGTACCAAAGAAGAGGTTTTTTTAGACCATCTTGTAAAGTAGCTTATTACTGGGATTCTCTGTACTGTATTGAACTGATGGATTTGAGATAAGCAAGGAGGTGTTCGGATCAACTGCTTCAGTCATAGGTCACTATCTCAGCCTGATTTGGTTTTTGCTGTTCATATAACTCGGGCTGCTGGTATTTACAGATATACTTGCAGGAGCTGGAATTCTATTTCTGAATTTTCTGTGTATGGACTGGTGATCTGAAAATGCTCTCCTGGTCAGTTTATAGCTCTGATGGGGGAAATGCAGTTAAGTTAGTGGTGACTTACCTATTTTCTTCCCCAGCCAAATAAATCAACTTTTTTGTGTGGGTGGAGAGCAGCCCATACTGCAGGCAGAAGTAGTCACGGTCTGTGACTGCGGCATGCAGGTAGCAAAAAAAAAAAAAAACCCATTGATGGAACAAAATTATCTGCCAATGTTAGATTTATGTGGAAAGGCTTCCAGGTGGCTGTATTAGGCTAAAAACCACTTCCCCCCACCTTGCCTGAAAGCAAGAAAGGCAGAAAAAGCAATACCTTTAATAAGTACTGGTAAATAGTAAGAATAATTCTTAGGACAAAACATACTTACAGGTTTTGAAAACGTGAGTTATTTGAATGTTCGGAGGTTTGTATTGTAAAATGGAGTTGAGGCTTTGCTTGTTGCTTCTGAAAGATGGCATCTGTTCGCACAGTAGTATACTGCCCTGAGGAGGTATCCCTTTGATATTGGACGGAGGGAAGTGGTAATTTTAGCAGGCAATAAATTGCCCGTGTAAATGTCAAAAGAGAAGGAACAGAGAAATTACTGCTGTCGTGAGCTGTAATTTGGTTTACAGAATTGGTTGTGTCCGCAACATGGGAAAGCCTGAGATTTAACAGGAAAATTGAGCGCTTCAGGATCCAGCTGATACCTAAGGTTAAAATTTTGCCGAGTCCCTAGTAAGTGCCAAGATTATTTTCATAGCGCTTCCCTCGTGAGGACCGCGTTCTCTCTGCCAGGGCACAGCAATGCTGCTAAAAGAAAAGGTTGCAGCTACCAGGGGACTGAATTGAGGCTGGAAATGCCAGCTTTAATTGCATTTTGGTGTGGCTGACTACGCTGTTCAGCAGTGAGAGTTGCTACAGTGCATTTGATAGCAGTAGCTGGAAGCACTAGAGGCAGCATGTTCAGCTGTAATATCAAGCCACCGTAGGGTTATTTGAGGACATCGTTCCAGGATTAACTCTTAAATTGCCTACTCCAATCTCTTCTAATAGTACGACTTGCAGATTTTGCTTGTAGGTTTGAGTGTTTTGGTATTTGATTACTCAATTTAGAGTTAATGTCGATGGGAGAAACCAAATGAAACGTAGATCCTCTAATTTATAAGCTATATAAGTTGAAGCTCTTCATTTAGATACACTACACTGCCTTAAGTGTAGGTTCTGGGTAAACCAACCACCTCTGCGGCGCGCGCGCTGCTGCGGAAATGTAGCGTAACCACACATTTGGGATTAGAAGAGCAGGCTAAAATGTGATAAACTAACGATTATGATTAACTTCCTGTAGCTCTCCTGGAGGTGACATTCAAGGGCATATTGTAAAAACTGCTTGACTTAATTGTGTATTCAATCCAAAACTGAAACAGCTTCTCTGTGGGATGTTCATAATGCACTCGAGCTCTGCGAATCCTGTGTGAGTCAAAATCTCTTGGTGTCAATGCAAATTACCCTCAATCGGAAGCTGCAGCCATGAAACATGGTATGGAAAAACACGAAGCTGCCCTTGTTGGTCATGGATCTGTCTCCTTAAGGACTCGATAGGTCTCCTTTTGTTTTCCAAGGTCTATATCTGAAATGAATGGCAAACTTGTGAATTTGATAACATTAGAAACTGAAATGTGCTTCCTGCGATTGGGGGGTGGTTGTTGCTTAGAATTTCTCTCTTCCAATCCTGGCCAGGAAATTTGCTTTCCTAGACGGTTCTTGCTCACTGATGGCAGATACCCTGCAAATGAAGGTATATGGGATGGGGGGGAAAGGGAAGAACGTGGAGAAAATCCATGCTACATGTTGCTTAGCAGACCTCTTAACAAGGTTTATTAAGTTTACCAAAAGCACATCAATGTGGGCCATTAAAGATTGTATTTTCTGCTTGAGAAATACAAAGTACAGTGGATGCTGAACTGTTTTTTTGGGGGGAAAAGATGCTTGTATTGAACTTGTAAGAAGTAAACAGAGGCAGGTTTTGAACAAAGTGCTGAAACAGGCTTTAAGGTGCAGCTCTTCTCAAGAGACATCCCTGCCACTTTCTTTTTTTAATTGCCATGTAATGATGGCAGATGCAAATGAACTGTGTAGGGTGGAGCTTCCCTTGGCACAAGTTGAGCTAATCCTGCGCTGTGGCTGGAAGTTGCACCTTCCTGCCTCCAGCTGGGAGCTGGCACTGGCACGCTGGGAGCCTGGTCACCAGCTCAGGGAACTGATTTCTTTCAAAAGTGTGGCCACAAGAAGGAAAAGTTTTCCTGTCGCCCAGCTGGTCGGCTCTGTAAGTGCAACCCTGACAGAGGGAAGGAGGAGCGTGAGCTGTTTGGGGAGGGTGGAGTAGACTCTTTGTGGCCTTGCAGACTTTGATTCGCTCAGACCTCTTATGAAACCACATCTGTAAGTATTTTCCTCCACCACTCCAGATAAGCGTGAATGCTTTTTCATAAACTTTCAGCAGCGGGCCTTTTGAACTTTCTCTCGGTGGAAAAAGATAGCCTTGTAAAGGTGGTGGACTGTGCATTAGGGAACCATGAAGAAATCAAGTTTTTCAAGATTGTTGTTTAAATAACCTTCTGCAGTCAAATCTAATCCTTTGATGCAGAATGAAGGAAAAGATGTTTGAGCTGCAGTAAATCTAAACCTCATTCTGAAGTGTTCAAATTCAGATGATGCTTCAAGTGATTATGATCTGCTGGAAGTTTCTGGAAGTGCTTAGTAGTAAAGATGCTGCAGTGGAGCAAAGCCAAAGGTCCAGACTGCAATGTGCAAGGCATTCAGAATCACTGATTGCCTCCCTACTTCAAAAACGAATGGAAACAAATCTAAGGGCTCTGTTGCTTTTCAGAGTAATCTTCAGTCTTTGCTAAGATATCCTACAGAATACCTGTCGCCAGCAAATACCGGTTGGCTCCTCCTTTAGTTGTCAGTATTTACTGACACTTTTGCACCATAGAGATGGTTCACAACTACTTAATCTGTTCAGGTGCACTGATTCTTCCTTAGTTTACCATATGCACTTTGATCGCTGTAGGTGCAAATTTTAAGTATAGTTGTTTGAAAGATGCAGGATGAGACAATGGTGAAAAAGGTAGTGGTGTAAACAGATGATACAAGTTCTCGGAGTGCAGATTTTGGGTTATCAAGCACGGTATACCAGTCAAGACGAAGATGGGACAAAGAACAGCTTGTGAGCCCTGGGGGCTCCTGCAAAAGGGAAGGCTACTTGGAATTTCTGATGAGACTTCTTATGTGAATTGGAGAAGTTATGACAAAAATATGGGGAGGAAATTTATAGCAGTTTAATTTGGATGAGATCTTTAAGACTTTGTGGATAATGGCCAAAGATTAATCTTTTGAGGCCTAAGAAGCACTGAATGATTTCTGAAGGCCTTTTAAGGAACGAAAGACCCTAATGTGTAACACTCAGACTTGTTCAGAAAAGTTGCAGTGCTGCTATATTAAATAGATATGAACTGAAGAAATCACAATTTCCTGTTAGATTATACTTTAAACAGTGAGGTTTCCTTTCTGCTCTCTTTTTTACTATTACACTGAATTGTTAAAGAATGAGGAGTTAATACTTCCAGAATGGTTATCTGTATTCTTCAGTATTTTAGATTACAGGGACCAGAACAGCATGCCTGACAAATTTTAGCTAGTTATTTGTATTCTGTAGAGTACTGAGTTAAGTGAATTTTTATTTGGAAAAAGAGGGAATACGTAAGTGGTCTTCACTGTGTGGGTGTGAACATGTGCAAGTGTAATATGAAATTATGATATGAAAATGTCTCTTGACAACATTGTCTCCTGAGTTAGTGGGATACATCTGTCTAGCTTCAACAACTTGTCAGATTGTATTGCCAAAACTTCATTCAATGTGTACGACCTCCTTTAAAGGTACTCTTGCTATATGCCAAAGAGCTGGGGTGCGTAATATGTAGGAAAACTCCATTAAATCTGTCCTACAAACTGTCAAAACAAGCACTTGACATCAATGCAGTGAAGTGTATTTTGCTTTAAGGCTTGGTCCTCCATTTATAACAAATTTTTGTTGTTCTAAAAT
Source organism: Chroicocephalus ridibundus (assembly GCF_963924245.1). Taxonomy (NCBI): domain Eukaryota; kingdom Metazoa; phylum Chordata; class Aves; order Charadriiformes; family Laridae; genus Chroicocephalus; species Chroicocephalus ridibundus. Next base: position 7,680,112 of record NC_086285.1, on the reverse strand, counting down.
CTGTTTCAGAATTAGATATTTTTTTTTTTAATTAGAACTGGAAGTTTCTGCTCTGAAACGTGCATATACACAAGCACTGTGTTTTTTGCAGTACCTTCTTCTGCATTGCTTTCTTGGAAGTGTATGTTTCTAATAGATGTTCTGCTTCATCTGTATGGTTTGACGCTGGTGAATAAATTCTAAAGAAAGGGCTTGGTTGTAGTGGTACTGTTTTAACTTTTCATGCTTGGAGAAAAAGGTTGTCAAAATTCTTGATAAACCTTTTATGGTTGCTAAACGTAAGTCTAAAAACTGTTTAAGGTAACTCAAGTTTTTCTGAGCAGTGAAGCTAAGAAGAATAAGAAGCTGTCTGAATGTTTCAAAATCATGCTCTTTATACAGAGTGTATCAAGCAGTCTTATGACACCTAAATTGTTTTTCTGCTTGTCCTTCCTCAACTGCAAAATATCTTTTGTCTCTAAGTGTGATGGTAGGACAGAGGAAGAGTTAAAGTGAAACTTCCAGAAGTGTTTCAATGACAAGTTTGCTGAAATTTCTGCTGGATGGATGTCTTGGATGGTGTTCCTCAGCCTAGCATTTGGTTCTGCTTTTGTCACTACGAACCGCTATGAACAAGTTTAAGTTAATGGTAGTACAGAAAAATAAGATGATGCCTTCTCTCTTTGCATTTCCAGGCAAAAAGGCTGTGATCTTAAAAAGTCATTACCTCGTATACAATTTATAGCTAATGACGAGGCTGTAAGATATATGCTTCTTTTTTTTTCTGAAGATGGTCATATGAGCATCCCGTTAATTTGGTGTCCAGCTGCTTATGTGGGCATGGGCTGTACCTCCCAAAGGTTGAAAGGGTTTAAAGGTGGAGGTTGGTATGGAGAAAAAGGGACAGTATGAGAAGGCGTGCATGGACCCAAGTTTTAAGGTCACCTTACTGTGGGGAAAGTTGGGCCGTGCCTCTCCAATTCTTACAGTGTGAAAACCAAAAATTAAGATATGGGTTATTTCACAAATAGCCAGGCTAAGGAAGTAAGCAACTTCTGAAGGGCTTTGCTCTATCCTTCTATAGAAGATCTTGGCCCTTGACCTATTTGCCTGTAATAGTTAATACTTTATCCATTTCTGCCAAGTAGGTGCGATGTACTTAATTTCTTAGATACTGTTTAAAATAGACTTGAATTTAAGATTAGCTGGATTAATTTATGATTTAACTAGATAATAACAGTAATAATCACTACTGCACTTTGAGAATTTTCTTTGTATTGATATGCAAAGACTTGTATAGCAGACAGATACAATGCACTGCTCTGTCTCTTGAAGATCAGCCTGAAGTTGGGTTGCCTTAAACTGTAACTTGATACTCAACTCCTTGTCCAAGTTGTGTGGTTGTGCTAGCGGAGTGCTGGGAAGGGGAGAATCCAGCTCCTGTTGGCAAGTGCTTCCTCAGGTGTGGAGCTGGACTGGCTGGAAGACACTTCACTTGTGAAAGACAGTCTAAATGGGAAAATAGTTTAATGTCTGGTGGCAAGCGTCATCCTTAGTTATCTCCCTGGGCTGTTTTCAAGTGGTTGGGGGAGGGTAAAGGTGGGGGGGGTGGTGTCTGATTTGTTCTGTGGTGGTGATGTTCTTCTTGCAAAGATCAGAGTTCTGTATTGTGACCTATTGAACTAGATAGTTTTAAACCTGAAAATAGAGAAATATGATTCCTACCCAAAAATTCTTAATCTGAAGTACCTTGTGAGCCAGCAGATGGATGCACACTGGCTAGGAAGGTAAGAACGCCAGCTGGCTGTCATGACAGGCAAGAAATTTATAGTATGCTGTAGCAAACAAGGGTTACTTATGCTATCTTTTCTGCCCTATGGCAAAATCAACTATGTCATGTCGTATCTCACAGATCTTTGGCTTAAATTCCCTTAAAATTTCCCAAGGTTGGAGGCTCTCATCATTCTTCTTGTACTCTGCATGGCGTTATCCTTACCCTAGAGTCTTTTTACTTGGTCTCTTACCCATGTCTGTCATGTCTGTGATTTTGGTATATTACTACTTTGAACCTTCCTTACTGTTAACAGATTTTCCTCTGTATTCAGAGGCTACTCTGTTATGTTGATCTGGTCATTGCGTAAACGAAGAAGGCTTGCAATCGGAGTTAGTGGGGAGGGGTTAATGAGTAACTCCAGCTGTGTAAAGTATGGTATGGAGATGGCATTTAACAGATTGTGGTTTTCTTCAACCCTCATTAATAAAGGGGAGGAACTTCACATGTTAGGCAGAAGGAACATGGAAAATGCCTATAAAGTTAATTTAAAGAAGAAAGATCTAGAATTGAATTGGAGGAGAGACAACAGTAACTTACCAAAGTTGATCTGAATCTGATGGGAGGAGGCAGGTTTTGTACAGGAAGGTACGGTTCAGGAATACTGTTTTTATGTTGGCATGGTTATGTATAGATCCACAGCAGCCTTGTGCTAGCACAGGAGAATGAAAGTGGTTCAAGGCTCAACCATATGATCATTCATCAAGACTATCTCAGTTCTACCTATGCGTCTGGTGACGGAGGTATGATGGGGTTGACCACGGTGGAAGAGAGAATCAACAGTAACCTTTGTCAGTATCCCTAAAGACCACCTTCTCTGTTTTGTGCTAAGAGATGTTGGTGTTACCAGGGTTGGTACTGCAGCTCCTGATACTTCATGCAGCTTTGGGAACTTCCGTCAGTGTAGGTCATAGCAGGTAAATAGTGCTGTGTGCCGATGCTGAGCGCCAGTAGCACCGTGCTTTCCATGAAAGTCAGGTTTTGGCTAGCTTTTGTTGACATGGGGTTGATCAGACTTTGCACCATCAGTGGAGACATGAGGAGCCTGTAACACTGACTACTTCATAGTTGTGCCTAGTGCTGCAGGCTGAAGCTGCCTTTTGTTGCTAAGATCTTCTAGTGATTATTATGCAGTTAGATTTATATATATGTTGTAAAAGTAGCCTGCCTTTGTTGGGACAAATCAGTAGTATTTTCAGGTTCTGCTACAGGTCGGCAAAGAACTCCGTGGACCTCCCTCCAGAATAAGGCTGAAATTTCTTAGCTGTAGTTGCTGGATATGTATCACATTATTTGCTTGTGTGGTGTTACCGGGACAGGGGATATTACCATTACAATTTTGTCACGTACTTGCCTTCTGTCATTCTACAAAAAAAGACGAGAGAAATACCTCTCTTACTATTGTTCTTGCAATTCCAAGAAGATCCTTGAGGCCCTCAGTGATACGCATCGTAGTATTGCAGAGAGGGTCCATTCCTCGCCATTTCAGACACATTTCTGACAGCTTACTTGGCATTACAATACGCTCTGGGTCAAGCTCCTAGACTTGCCTTTTTATAGTGACGCCGGGAAAATTTCACTGATGTTTTCAGAGACTTAGCCCTCTGCTCGGTGGTGGTTGTAAGCAGCGATGAGGTATGTGGCTGCAGTGTTTGGCAACAGTGAATGCTATGGCTTCAATCCTTATAAAGATCCTTATAAAGGAAGAGTTTATCCTGTTTCCGTATCGAAATGTTATGTTTAAAATCCTGATGTGTACCTGTGCGCTCTGGCTTGTTCAATGGCACGCTGCTTTGCCAGGTGGTCGGTAGTAGCACATAACTTAACACGGCTGGTGTTAAGTTCAGCCAGTTGTGTAGAAATTAAAAAAAGGAAAATGATGGCTGCAAACCCACAGTAAACCTGAACAGCTGCTTTATCCCACGTGCTGTGCATAGAGTGGAGTTCACCAGCTTTTGCCGTTAAATTCATCTGTGCTCCAAGTGCAGTTACGGCAGTGTCTGTGCAGCGGATGGAGAGCTGGTGCTGGTAACCACAGCTGGAAAGATCCGCTTCTTGAATAAGTGTTTAAAACCTGCCAGTCCTGGTATTTCTGGCTTGCAGAAAGGTAATTTAAGCTGTACACACCAGTGATCTTCAGCATCAAGAAAGAACTGACTGGAAGTTGGGAGTTCATTCCCTTGTGTTGAAACTGAAACCGTAAAGACGGAGAATGCATGGAATGCATTTAAAGCAAGAGATGCACGTTTTTATTTCTAATGACATAGCATTTTAAAACTGATTTAGTGACGAAACAATGACAGTTACTACAAATATCTTTCAAAGACATTTCCTGTTGTACATAGCCAATGATCCAAAGAAAGGTCAAGTTTATTCAGATACCTAATTAGCTGCTTGAAGTGTGTGCATAGGGAGAGAGGACTTGGCTTTTACCCAGCAGTATGACTTGAATTTTGCCTCTTCGGGGGAAAATCAGTACAGAGTTCAGACTCTTTCCTTCTAAGTGTGTCATAAACTGAAACATTAGGGTCTGATCTTTAAGCTTAATAAGCTTCCCTTTAGAAGTCTAGTATGTCAAGTAGTACTGCCTGATTTTTAGTTTAGGAATACATTTGCTAATTATGCTAGCAGACATGTCTGATAAGTGAAGTTGCCTCTGAATTTCTACAGCCACCCGCGATATTTTAGGCACGGTGCTGTGGGCAGGGAGCTGGGAAGGTGCTGCAGGGATGCACGGTTTCTGCAGGAGGTCCGAAGGGAATACAGAGGATGGTGTTTATCTGAGCAAATACTGATTGACCATCTTGGGTGTGAATGTCTGGATTTCCTTTGTAATTAGGAGAGCCCATGATGCATTGCCATGACCTGTTTAAAGCATCTTGGGTGCTGCCATCTGTGCATGTATACCCTGGCCAGGTGAGGTGCATGCCACAGGTTTTCTGGATTCCTTTAAGCCATGTAACAGCTTTTCCATCTTTGACAACTGATAGTAAACATGTGGAATTAAAATTGGTTTACCTCATTAAAAAAGAAATAATCAGGCAAACTGTGGCACAGACTTTTCTGCCAGCAAGGGTAACAAGCAGTGGTAATTGGTCTGTGCACTAACCAAAACACTTCTTCTGACATGCCTTCATTAAGGTTTTACTGACTTAAATGGAGACAAAATGGACACCTGGAAGTGTCAACTAAGCTGTTGCAGCAAAACGATGGAATTTTTCTGTACGTACTTGCCTGGACATCTAATACGTCGCAACAAAGCAGAAGCGAGTGTTGAGGGGTGAGCACTGCAGCAGGATGGAGCAAGCTTGCTGTTACACATCAGGGAATAAAGCACGTGCTCTCTTCTTGCTTTCCTTACAGAAAATATGATCTAGAGAGCATCATTAGGACTTTCTGGTTTGTGTTTTGAAGACTCATTGCTGCCAACTTTGCAGGGGCCTGCAAATATGCTTGTGAGTGTGACTGACTGCTTTGAAATCTGAAGAAAATAAAGGAAGCCATCTGACTTCCTTTCTAAATGACTGCCTCTCAGATTTCTTCTGGCTTTCAGAGGAATACCTTTGATAAACCTCAAGAAGATTGTGTAATGCAGAAGGAGGGGAAACCAGCATCAGTATGTGTCCTTTTCTCCCTGCAGGCTTGTGTTCTTGGAGTTGCGGACCATCATGTGCACCACCTCCTCTACAGCAGGAGCGGTTCTTGCTAAAATACCTGGCCCTGTCAAATATATTTCCTTATATCCTAATATAAAAACAGATCAGGAGAACGCAGGGAACAGCTGTAGCAATGGGATAAGAGTGCCACAGAAGTTGAAAAAGGGCTTGTGTTGTCCTGAAATGCTGATCTGCTGTTTCGTTTGTCATGAAGGTCTCTTCTGCTCTTGAGGTCCCTCGCTACCAAAAGGTGCCTCATTGGGGTCCTCAGACTTTCATTCTTACAGGATTATAAGGGCAGATCCTTCCGTCTGTCCTTTAGAAAGCTCAGACAGCACTTTGAGAGCAGAGGAGTGCCACTGCTCTGTATTGCAAATCAAACATGAGTATCATGTGAGCAAGTGCACCAGTTGAACTCTCTGTGTTGGCAAGAGTTTTCTCTGTAACCATCAGAAAATCATTTTTTAATCCCGGTATCATAGTGTTTACGTCGGAAGGAAATCACTACAAAATGGACAAAACTGCAGCTCAAAGTAGATGTTTATAAGTGATAATTCCTCATGATTAAAAGTCTAAAGGTAGAATTAAGCTGCATCTAAGTAAAACACAGACTACTCATTTTATCACTGTCTCCAGAGGTTTAGAAACATAATTCTTTATCAACCCAGATGTATTGTTTTTATAGTCATTAGAGTGATTCACCAAACTACATACCAGTGGACTGCAAAACGGCAACTACATAGCCATAATTAATACCTGGGGGAAAAAAAATCTTAATTAACCATAGAAAGTTGCTAATGATGAAGCCTGAGATGAATGATGAGCTAGTGATGGATTCTGAGATCATCTGCTATCTTGTGAAAAGATTTTTGTCAGAGCGATGCTATGGTTTCCTTTGCTCCCCAGTTAAACCTCCATCTGCTCCAACAACTTGTTCTGTCCCTTTCTGTTCTTGCAGCATGGAGGTATGGAAATAGGACAAATAGCTAATCTGCACCGTGCAAATGCTGGTTTCTCCATTTTGTGCAACTTGGTATTCTGAATTAAAGCAGATAAAGATCCCAACATTCAAGTTAAATGGAGTGTAACTCACGGTATGAAAACTTCGGCTCTGTGAAGGGTAGTAGGCTGAGCAGAGCCGTGCGTGACATATTGAAGGTTGGGTACGCAGTAGGTCTTAATCTAATTTGATATGACTGGCAGCATTTCGTTATGAAATTTCTTGAACCCTTTTGTGACAAAACCTGAACTAGTTTGTTCTGTAGGTAATGCTGAGTAGTTCTACATAGAGACTAACTTAGGTAAGGTGCTAGGCTTGTGGTAGGAGTGGATTAGATGCTGCCAGCTGTTAAGTGTTTCATAATTAAGCGAAGCACATAAGCAGATGTTTTAATGGAAATAAATGGGTTAAAGAAAGTATGTATCTAAAATTCTAACAGAACGGAGAATTGCAGCTCTTCAGTAGCTGTTGCTCTTGACCCGGTCAAACTGTTTACTGATAGCTTGTGCAGACGATCTCGAGTATTGAGAAATTCTTCCTGTGGAGATAAAGTGCGTTGTACTGCCGGTGGCCGTCATTGTGGGGGTGCCACGTCCCAGGGCAGCTGCAGAGCAGAGCTTGCACAATGCCTTGCTTGTGGAGCTGTTGTTTGACTTGCTCGCTGGCCAGTTGCATCATTTCTATCTCCTGGGTTTGGGGGGAAGTTGGCTGCGGATGAGAATTTTCATCTGGGCTTTCCCTCTTGCCTATTGCAAGGAGAATGAGGATGTGGGACAGGGACGGCGGGCATGTGGTGGTGCACCGAGGAGAGGGCATGGTCTCTCTTGGGGGGGAGGTGGGGCAACTGTCTGGGAGCCCATCCATGCTCGGTTACTCATCTTCTTGGTAAACTGCCTGGTGTTGTAAAGCGTGAATTTTAAGGCTAGATTAAATACCACAGCTCTTGTCCAAGCAGTAAAAGGATAAGTAAAAACTCAATTTGGCAATTGTTTGGCCTTGACAATTGTGATGGCGTTTGAAACTGATGTGCGATGACTGCACTACGCAGAGTGTTTATGGACGTTCTGCTTTATGTACTGAGTGGTCTATTGTATGAGCAGAAATACGACAGCTTTATTTTTTGAAATGGCTTTCTGTCTGAAAACCTGTTCCTTTTCTGTTTTGACAGTGGAAAACTTTTCTTTACCACTCCTGCTGCATGTCATAAATAACAAATTGTGTTTGCAAATACCCTTTGGGTAGTTTTGGACAACTTAAGTTTTGGCCACCTGGGACTTGTATTCTAAACACTTGTAAAACCCATTTGTCCCAGCCCTTACCTTCTGTCTTGTTCTTCCAGGGAGAGGCAGAGTTAGTAAACTTGCAGGATTTTGCTTACAACTCCTCTGCTGCAGAGTATCTGGTGCTTTGAGATACTATAGCAAGTACAGCTGGAGGAGTCGCCCTGTTGCCCTGCCCCAGTGTTGCCCTTATTTGATTTATTTATTTCTTCGTAATCTTTTGGAACTCTCTGATTCTGAACAGAGTCAAAAGGTGAAACCATAATCTCCTTCAGTAAGATTTTGCAAATGTTTTTTCATCTTGAAATCACAAGTCTCCATCAGTTTAGTGAACTGCTTCTAGCAGACTTTGTCTTGCTTGTGCTCGTGACACTTCTCCTTTCGGTCTCAACAGATGTTCATTTTCTTAAAACTTGAGGGCAGTGGATACACTAAAAGTACCAGCATGGAGGATGCTACAAGGAAAAGTTTAGCAAACTAAAAAAAACCCAAACATTTGGCGTTTGTTCCAAATGAGGGCATACTAGAGCTGATCCTTTTTTGAGGTACGCACCCCCGAGTAATCAATTAATCAAGTTTTTGCTGCTGGTGTCAGGGTCTCTCATCCTTTTAGGCTGACGCGCGCTAGCAGCGGGTGCGTGTTGAGGCCGCAGTGTCTCCCCGCGGCCTCCTCCCTGCCAGGCTCCGAGAGGGAGTCAGCACGTGCAAATGCAGTTGCCTGCGGTTCCTTGGCCCCTGCGCTGCGGACGTTGCGTTTGTGCTGTAATTCTCTCTGAAAATGTTGCCTGCCTTTCTGGGGAAAGAGGAGATAGGAGCTAAATTGTCAGCTTAATTTTCCTCTCCGTCTGCGAGCATAGGTCAAAGGCCTGGAATAAAACCTGTGGGACAAAGTTCAAGCCAAGCTGTTGTTTACATGCTCCTGCGTGCTTCTTGGGCATGGGCTGAGACAGGGCACGGGGGTGATAATGACTCTGGTTTTAAATTTCCTGCATCCCCTTTGGTTTAGTTGGATACTGTTGCCTGCGCTTATCCCAAGGGGTGCCTGGCTGAATCCAACACTGGAGAGCTTCCCTGTGTCTCATCTAGGAAAGCAGGCATCCTCTTCTGGAAGACTTGATACAAAGCTTGGAGGAATTCAGGGGGAGAGTGTTGGAACACTGGTTTTGTCTATTTTTGTTTCCTCCTCTTTCACTGTTAAGAGGAACGCAGTGATTAATACAGCTGGATGTCAAAAGCGGCATTTTCTGTTGGCTCCGACTTCTTTCTAGTATTCAGTTTCCAGACTTAGCACAGACAGATGCTAGCAGTCAAGACTTTCGGTTAGTTTAGGGTTTTTCTTAGGAGGAAAAATGTTCCGTGGTGATCTCTGCTTAACTTAGCTCTTATCTTGAAGATATATAACACCCTAATATAGGAATAGTTCACTTTGTTTTAAAATGGAGTGCTTAATGTGCTGGTGTTGGCAAAGACCCTGGAAGCATGAGCTCTGGGTAGCAACTTCCTAAGCTTATAGCTGAAGAATAAATAGCCTGAAAGCTCATCTCACTCTCTTAAGTGGTGTCCAAAATACACGCTTTTAGAAAGTTGCTGGGATGCGCAGTCTCACTTCTAAGTCTGTCCTTATTAGGATGATTTCAGATGTGTGTGGTTGCTTTGCGCCCCCCCCCCCCCCGCTGGAGCAACAATTTAAAGTGCAGTGTTCTCTGTAAACTCATGCACAGCGGGTATGACACCTTTAGTTATGGTGTTAGATGTATCAGAAAGTGGTTTCCAGGAGCTTGATTTGAGGAAAAAGCAACTCTTAACGGGTTGTGCGTTGATTGGTCCTTTTGGCATTTGTCTGCTTTTTTTAGCATTGTATGTTGAATAAACAAGCATGATTGATCTGAGACGGCAAAGGGGTAAGCATGGCAGAGCTGGGCAATGATGTTAAAATAAACCAAACAAGAGTTGATGAAGGTTATGGGTGTTGGAAAATCCCAAATGGTGGTGCTTGGTGTAATGTTTTCTTCCTTCCTCCTGAGAAGTAAGTCCTGGAAGTGCTGCAGTTAATGAAGGAATGGACTGCACATGTAATATAAATATTAAGCCAAAGTTCCTTTGCATCACTTTGATCCTTGTACTTTGTCTGACTTGCAATTTTTTAGAATGTCTTTAGCAAAATGACTTGCTACATATGCTGATAATAATAAAAAGTCAAATGTGAACAGATCAAGAGCCTTGTATGATGAAGCAAGAGTGGGGGGGGTTGAAGTGGAAAACTGTTTTTTAATATCTTCTGAAGAATTGCCTAGGAAATAACACTTCCTACAGCGAAGTATAAACATAGCATGGTCTGAACACTGCAAGCGGGCAATCTTTATCCAAAGCAATTAATTCTTGAAAATAGGTTTACTACATACTTCAACCACAACGTTGGTTACTTACAATGTCATTGAAAGGCTTCCACTCAGTAGGATGATCTGGAGTCTAAATTTTAACTTGAGGTCATATTTTGTTTGTGCTTCCTGCTGATGAGAAGAGTATAAAGGAGCATGAAGAATATGCTCATGTGCAAAAAGCAGCTAATGCACTTGGCAATCTTTAGAAGAGTGTATTTATCCAGTAAACATAATGTAATAGGATCTAGTAGATTCCCAAATGTAGAAGATGTGCTGTAATGGAAATTGTGTTAAGACTTCAGTAATGCTTTGAAAAGTCTTGAGTTGCAGAGCTCTAAAGGTGCTTTTTATGGTTATTGTATGCAATTTGCTTTTACCATCTTGCAAAATCTTTTAAGACTAAATCAGTTTTCATTTTTTCAGTCTGCTACTAAGTGCAACGTTTTGTGTTACTCTTCATTGGGGAGTGTATGATCAGATCAGCATAACTGAAATTGGGAATGTTGTCTGCAAAAGTAGCAGTTAAATTGCTTTCAAAAGAAAGAAATCCAATGATGCCTCCTCAATCACTCTGCTTAAAATACAGGGTCCACCAATCTGTTGTAGTGTGGCATTAAGAGGATTAATAGGAGAGTATACTGATGTCAGGAATTTTGAGATCATCCTTTTGTCATGAGAAATATGTCCAATCTCCTAATCAAACCAAATTTGGCTAATTCTGTCCAAGTTCCTAGTTTTCTGTGCCATGACTGAACATTATTTCTATTTTTCCTTGCTTCTCAACAGAAAAACCTCCCAAGTATAGCAGTTTGTTAGATTTAGTTTTATGAGGATTGGACACTGTTACTTTTAGATTTGTTGTAAACTGGAGGAGGTGCTTCAATTATGCTATGCTAAAACAAAAGCAGAACGCATGCGGAGTAGCTTTTGCGCTATTCTTTATATGTTCAGGAGACCCAGTTACTAGGAGTAGGCACTTAATTTAAAAATAGGTCAGTTGTCAGGTATAGATAGTTTAAATGAACCATACAAAGCTCATATTGCCTCTTATAAAAACATTAGTGTATCTACTAGTGAGTGTAAAGTGGTAACAGCCTGAAGACTTGTTTTAATACAAGATTATCTTTTTAACACAAGATTCTTTTCCTTGCTTTACAGGAAAATCTTCACTGACGATTCAGTTTGTGGAAGGACAGTTTGTTGATTCATATGATCCAACCATAGAGAACAGTAAGTAAATAACTGACAAGCTGCTCTTCTGTACCTAACTAAATGCTATCAGAAGTCTTTGTAGTTATTACTTATATAGGCACTTACCTGTTAACATTAAAGCTCATTAATTAACTGTTAAATTTTATTACTCTTTTAAACCAGTGCTTAGCCAGCTACAGTATTGCAACGTGGAAATAATTGTGTGTGTATTTAACACTAACTGAAGGAAAATGTAATCAATTTGGCTAAAATGTATCTCCTTTTTATATTATATGTATGTATGATGTCCAGCACTTCAAATTAAGTGTGTCATACCTATATGAAAATGTGCCACTGCATACAAATATTCCAAAGTCTCAAGTGTCTTATTTGATCATTATATCCAGATGAACACAAAGCCAGCAATACCAGTCAGGGGTAAGTGACACCTTAGAAGGCAGACACGCTGTGGCCAGGATAAAAGGATAATCTTTTAAATTACTTGTTTCCAACTGGTTGATAAAAATCAACTTGCTGCAAATACCGGCTAACTGACTTCTCAAGTGTCTTTTTTTCTCTTGGCAGTTTTTTTAATATTAGCGCCTTTGTGAATAGCTAGCATAGCGGGTGAGTAAAGATACTAATACTAAAAATGCTGCCAAGAGCAACAAGTTACTTCAGAGGTGAGTTAGACCCGGTATTCGTTACAATCCAGCCACCCCTTTCTGAGCTAGTGGTTGTCATAAAGTACTCGAGCAGCTGTGGTGCTAGGCTGAGTAACTTGATCGTATTGGCTCACTTTAATCATGTGGCAAATAAAACTTTGATTTCATGATCGTAACCCTGGAGTTCTTGTATTTTAATGACTTCTGAAATGCAGTGGTAGCACATGTTTTTACTGTTTTGAACTTGTGCGGTAGGATGTTAAGCCTGTGTGATACTCTGGTAATTTGAATGAAATAATTAGCAGAACAGTGCTTCTTTTTGGTATATATGGTGATAATTACAGATCAGTAGCTATCAGGATAGTTTACTCAGGACTACTTTATTGCTTAGAACTACAAGTCAAATGCTACTTCTTGAAGAAGCTCTAAATGTGCTTTAGCGAGTCAGTGTGGATAATTTGCCCCTTGACCTGAATGATCTGTTAGTGCTTATACAGGTGTCATTAACATTAACACTTTCTATCATCCCTTCCTACTTTGTTAGAATTATAAATAAGGGGTTTTTTGAATTAAAGTTGCTAACAAAGTATTGGGGATCGGTTTCTGTATTATTATCTGTATCTTATTATCAGTTGGGACAGGTTATTTTTCACTGTCTGTGCTATATAAATGCAAAATACTTGAAGTAATCTTTTAGTTTCATGCAGGTATATGGGAATGAATAAAGCCTGAGAGACGGGTCAAAGTCGCTCCAAAATACTGACTCTGCATCTTCTTTTAGGATTTTCACACTTTGATACCAGGGTGGCTTGTTTATCCTTTACAGGCTCTCGTCCACAGAAACCTATTGTCTGTAACTGCTGTTAGTAACTCTGTAGTTGTATGTCTTGCTCTGGTAGTGTTTCTTAACCATATGAAAATACACTCTGGATGAATTCTACACTTACTTGACTCTTGTAGTCTGACTGCTTGCTAGATTTAGACTCTAAATGTTGAGCATGTCATGGCCATGAAAACTTTGTTGGGAGTGGGCGTCTTGAAAAGGCTTAATGTTCACTTGATTTCTTATTTGTTTGGAAAACAAACAGCATTATTCATTTGGTGAAAGTCTTGTGATCTGCGGCATGGCTGGAGGAGTTTCCTTTCTGAAAGGTAGAGAATTGAAGGGCCCTTCTTGCATCAGAACACGTTGCTGGGAAAGTAAGGGTTGAACACGTAAAAGATGTGCACTGCGGTTCAGAACAGTAGGAGTCTGTCCCATCCTTCAGCCCCGTTAAGGCCTGACAGAGAGAATGTTTTTAAAATGCTTCTGTGGGGAACGGAAGAGATAACACTCAAATTTACCACTAAAATTTAAACTATGTTGAAGGTATCTTTTTTTTTTTTTTTAAGACATGTGAAACTAGTTTTGGTGGGGTTAGTACAAAATTACTCTTTTGACTTAGGTTCTTCGTCTTTTTAAAATGCTTTTTCTACATACAAATCTTTGATCAGTCCAGTCTTCCGACATTCCCAGTTGTATGTTTCTGATTCTGTGCAGGGTCACAAGACACAAAGTATGTAATCAACTCTTTTGTTGTTTTCCTGGCTTGTAATTTCAAACCTGGTTGACCGTGCTGGCGAAAGGGGTTGAGAAGTTCCTATGCTGGGGCGGTGTTGGAGAATGATGCATTCTTCCAGTGCTTTATAGCAGGTTATAAAACCTTTTCAGTTTCATCTAGTGATTGGGTCTACATTAGTGTCAGAAACTTGGAAATGAAAAAAATACAGGCTAAAGAATTGTCTGGCCTGTGTGATTTCCTGTTTTGTCTCCAGAAAATTGTTACGGAGAATTCATTACAGTATTCTACCAGCACTGATGAAAGGGTAGAAAGCCGCCATACTGCTGGTAGCTTAATCTCTATAATTTTTGTCTTCACATAATAAAACTTGCACAAAAAATTGAGTGTAAAGCTAAATGGTATAGAAGGCAAGCTATAGTTAAGCTCTTACAGGAACAAGCTGCATAGCGTATACGCTTCGAACAATAGGAATAAGACCTAATATTGTAGTAGATACATTTTTTTCGATGTGAAAATCCTTGCTGCCTTTGGAAGTGGTAAAGGGAAAATAAGCTGCATCAGGTTTCACTTAATGTTTGTTAAAGTCAGCACTGCTTCACTGCTGCATTTTCCTTTGCTTATATTACATGAGAACCAGAAAAGTTGGTTTATTTAAGCTAACGAGCGTGTTGAATTCAGTTGCTTCTACTAAACTTGTGTATCAGGAAATGTAACTTGTAGAGTTTTTTTAGCAGCAACAGAGCAAAAAGTTAATTGCTTAGCAAGATAGATTTTTCCCTTTCTGAATGTCCCAACTGGAGTGACACTGCGATGGGTGGCTATTCTTGAGAGCGCCAGGTTGAGAAACTAGTGGAACGATGACTTGTGGGAGTGTTGGGAAGGGAAGGAAGATGCCTGCAGAGCAGGAGTGTGTGGAGGGAGTCTGTGCGGACACTGAGCCAGATGGGGCTCTGAAGGCAGGTTAGCTCAGATGAGCGAAGATCAGAACAACATAAAGCTACAATTTTACTGGAATAAAAACTAGAATCTTAATTTGGAACTCCAAGCAAATAGGTCAGAAGGACTAGCTGATGAAGATGTGCACATAACTCTCCCCACCCCCATCTTTGCAGGGATGGCTTTGGTTATCATTAATTCAGTGACTTTGTGTTGCAGGAAAGCTGACTTAACTGCCTGAGTCTTAAAAATGTCTTCTCCAGCTCCTCTGAGGCCTGCCTGGCTGCTCACTGCTTTTCTTTTCAGTGTCGGAGAGGCTTCTGGAACTGTGCCGCAGCTCTGTGGTCTTCCTTTCTCCCCTAAACAGGCTCAGTAGCTACCCAGGGAAAGGAACAGTCTTCCCCCAAGGGCTTCCTACCTCCATCCCATGTTTTTTAATACAATTGTGAGTAGAAGCATAGTAGAAATGGAGGGTGGGCTGGAGGCACCCTAGTAGTTTTGGAGGGGGATACCTATAGGTTTAGATGGGTCTGCTAGAAGTATCTTTAAGGCTAAACTTCTTCCATGCATGTCATGGCAGCTGCGCTGGAGGGGTGAAGTATGCTTCTTCCCAGGAGCTGCCGATGAGCAGCCTTCTCAAGGGGTGCAAATGAAGCTTCTGAGAAAAATTAAAAATAGCTCTGTTGCATTGCATATCTCAGTGGTGTAAAAGATGTCCTGACAGATTAGTGACAGGCATTGACTTTGGAATGAAGACAAGTGGAAAGGGATGCAGAAGGTAGTAACCAAGGAGCCCTTACGAGAGGGTTGTATTTAGCTACCAGGCAGCAGCTATGGGAATAATGCTACCTTTACTCAGTAGCCTGCATTCGGATGCTTGGTACTGATTTTTTTTTTAATCATAATGTCTTGTTTTCGCAGCAGCTGTCATTTCAGTTGCACATGCAAATCATTTCATTCATGTCGGCCTAATTGAAATATACTTGATATTAGGGTAATGATGATCAGCAGCTGATGGAGTTGCCCCGTGTTACACTTCTGCTAAGCTGTAGCAGCATTCAGGGCCGCGCTTTTTGTGTAATTTTACCAGAATCTTCCCTGATGGCAAAGTGGCTTTAGTTTTGTTGCAGCGCAGCTGTTGCCTGCTGCGCTCTGAACTGTACGCATATATCTGGTGCTGTGCTGTGCACTGCAGCACCAAATCCTTCAAGTTTCAGCAGTGCATCAGAACTAGAAACAATTGTAGGTGAGGGTGGGGATTGCAGCTTTCTTCATATAGCTACACTTGAGTGAAGTGTTGCAGGGTGTAAGTGTGTCTTGTTCCAAGATCTGTGTGCTTCGTGGAGCTGAAACAGTTTTTACCCATCCTTCAGCTCATGAGCAGCGTTTCACAGATGCTCACGTCATGACTAGGACTGCAGAGATTGTTCAGGTCTGCTGAAATCTGTCCTTGGCGTACCAGGAAGATCACTGTGCTGCGATGGTATTATCGGTTGTTTGTCTCACTCACAGGCACAGCAGAAGGCAGTATGTCCCAGGATGGTAGATGATGGAATTGGAAGTGAAGACTTCCTCTGGATCGAGGGGACCTGTGGATCACTAATCACATTTAATACAGCTGCAGGTTTTTCCCAAGATGAAATTCTTACCAGGAATTTTTTTAAAAAGCTTCAGCAAAGAAACGGGAGTCATTAATTATGACTGCAGCAAAGCAGGCTTGTGTTCATGCAGTGGGCTGATCCTAGTGCTACAAGCCTCTGCGCAGAGCTAACAGTTCTCCTCACCCAGTCTGTGGTGACTCCTCCACTGTTTCCCTTCCCCTGGCTCTGTCACACTCTGCTTCCAGTACCGATGATGACGATGTCTTCGCTGGGTCTATTCTAGGCTTCTAGAATAGTCTGAAAAAGCTACCATCTGTCTCTGTTCCTTTTTAAATATTAACTTCACGAGGCTCTTGAAGCTACTTTGATTGCAGGGTGCTTTGATGTGTATGTGAAGTGTCAAGAGACTAGAGACTGTTATTTTTCATATACCTGCTAATGCTGTACCTCTCCGGATGAGTCTGTTTTCCCTCTGACTTGAAGCAGTGATACTGTATATAGCAATGCTGCCTGTTAACATCTGTTCCAACAAACGGTTGCTTCTGTCCCCACCACAGTATTCATCCAGGGCAAAGCGCTGTTGTGGATTCTTGCTTCATAACCCTAAAATTTTGTGCAGTGATGGCAAGTGTCCAGACAGTGACTTGCGAGTGGCTTGTGCGCATGTGTGCTAAGGCGGCTTGCTTAGGGGACGGAGAGGGTGAGGTAGGAGATCTCTGTTTCAAATTGCACTTGTTGGTATTGTAATGGCAACTGTATGTACACTTTATTTAGGCACTCTGTTAGTTTGACTTTGCTGTTTGAATTGCTTCTTTTTCTTAAAAAGGGTCCTTTGATTTACTAGGTGGGTTGAAACTCCCAGTTTCAGATATTTCAGCCCACTTACTCAAGAGAATACTCACATTGTGGAGACTTGACAGGGCAACGAGCATTGACGGGGAGGAGGAAAGTTGGCGAACTTCAGCTTCTAGGAGACCCTGTACGAAACCCAGAAGGCGTAGGCTGGAGACTGCACAGCGGGATCAAGAACATTCAACTTTGCAGCTTCGGGAAGCTGTTGGACAACTTAGAGCATGATGAACAGGTCGCTGCAGTGTTAGCTATTTCCCTGATCATCCCTGCAAGGAAAGATGAAGCTTCGTAGGACTGTTGGTATTTGGGAAAACCACCTCAACCAGAGGACAACACAAACTTTACTCAGTTTATCCGTACTGTCCAGTAATTGTGTCTCGAGTGCAACATGAAGGCCAGGGTGAAGCTCTGGAGCCGGGTCTGTGAGCTCTGGTTGGTACACGTAGTGCTCGGTAGTACATTATTCCTGCGGGAGCTGTGGCACTGTTTGCTTTTGCAGTTGCATAATACAAACACTGAGTGAGATTCCTCCGCTCACAGTGCGTTGGCATTTCATGAATCCGAGGAAGAGAAGCAATTCTCATCGCTTCTAGGGACTGAATGTACTTCCTGGCCGAGGAATAGATAGGCTGGTAGCTACAGTGAATATGAAAGCAACATGGTGTATTTTTAGCTAAATTCTTCTTATTGGGGTTTAGTATATTCATAAGTTAGGCTCTGTGTGTTTTAGCCCCCTAAGATTTTTATTTATTTTTAATCCAGATCATTTACCTCATGGTGTTTACATTTAGGAAATTTATATGCTAAACTGTTTGGAAACTGGGGAAATATCCTATAATAAGTTCAAACTTAGCTTTGATGCTGATAGTGTCTTGTATTACCACAAATTACAGCTGCCTGGAAGTCTCTTAGAAATACATGTAAGAACCCTTTTTACCCTTTCCTTTTAAGTAAGTAAAGGAGAAACTGCTGCATACAATGTGAGAGTCTTCTGAAATTTGAAATCTTAAAGCAAATTTCTGAGTTTCATTATCTGCAATGCAATAGTTAAAAGTACAGCCACCCGATCTCGCCTTTTACTGCTACGTTAAAGCCTATAACTAAAGTTCTTTTTCTTAGCGTCTTGGTTGACAGTGGCGTAGGTGAGTGACTTCTGATCCCTTCCTCGTGTAGAATTCTGACATGTTTATGTATTTGTTTGTTCTAGCTTTTACAAAACTGATCACAGTAAATGGCCAAGAATATCATCTTCAGCTGGTTGACACTGCTGGCCAAGTAAGTTATCTTTCTTTCTTTAAACTTTCTTCAGAGTTAAGACAGCAGGTATTCACGCTCTGTAGAGCTAAGTTGGTAGCGACCATACATCCAAAGGTGAAGGTTCACTTAAATGGTTCTGCCTTGTCCTTTAGTCACTAAGGAGCAATGTTTCTGTAGTGTTCATTTAAAGGCTTTGTTCTGGTTTTGTTTGTTGTTTGTTTTGTTTTTTTTTTTCCCCTGACTATTGAATGTATGCCTACAAAAGTAAGGAGGGAACTGCCTTAACTCTGTACCAAAAGTTCATGAGTAGCTTGCTTGACAGCTACAGACTAAACCAGCAGTCTTGCTTTAGATGGAAAATGTCACTTCAATAAACCATGGAGAAGTTTTTAATGACTTTTTACTGTTTGTGTGCTCCAGCTGCACCACTGTGACTTGGATCCATGAAATAGTCATGGGGAACAGACAGACATGCATATATAGGTCGTACTGACTGGGCTACCAATAAACTACTGCGGTTTGTTGACATTTTTAGGTGATGGTTCATGCGTGCTTCTGAGCCTTCGTGTAATGACAGGGAGCACAGGACACAGTGAACGCGTGTCCTGTAGCGTGGTCGGTAGCTCCGTGCGGTGCAGGTGTTCATTATATAGTGCTGCTTGCCTCAACTCGCACCGCACGTTCCATGCACAGCAGTGCTCTGCCTTTTGAAAGACTCTATATTAAGAAAAAAAGCAGAGTAGGGACTGTTAAACCCTGTATTTTTATCCTAAACTTTTTATTGCTTAGATGTTCTTACCTTCTGTGATTTCTGATACTACGCCTTTGGGTTTTTCCAAAATACGAGTACTGTTAAACAATGTTAAGTGTTGTAAAATACGCTGCCAGCACTTAAGACTTTAAAGCTGCAGGACGCTTGTTCATAGCTGGGAGACTATTCAGAAGGGTTGTAACCTTCTAGGTATGTTTGATCGCTTTCTTTGAAGTGACTTAAGAATAACCATGCTGTATTTATACGGTGTCAGCTTGTGGTGCTAATCAGCAACGCTATATCCACGTATAATCTGTCAGAGGTGTCTGAAGTGATCAGAAATCCGATGCTGGCGACAGGTTTTGGGGCAAGATTGTTTGATGGGGAATGTTCTGCAGAGGAGAGCAAGGTTATTTGTCTTTGAGGAAGAAATGGCCTTCTGGGAAGGCAGGGTAACTTCACTGGTAACATACCTCTATTGCTGAGGTTTATTTTAGGGTCGGTTTAATGTTATACGGTATTGTAAAACCAAAATAACTTCTTTCCCAGCCTGTGGTTATTTTCAGATTTGATTCTTCCTATAAATGACTTGAACTTTGAGTTCTGGCTCACAGTGTCAGAGGGGAGAGATGATGTTGGGTTATGGAGGGTGTGACTTGGACAGATTGCTTTTATAAGTCTGTCTTGCTTAATGATCCATCGGGAGTCCTCACGTGTATGCAGCATAGCAAGGATTATATTGTAGGTTTGTTATATACTTGAAAAGTTACAGCTATGTTGTTTAATCACTTGGCAAAGTTCTTAATTTGGCCCACAAATTCCAGGAAGCATTGCAGCTTTTCTTCCTTCTCCTAACAAGCTAAAAATTAAGTAATGAACTAAAAAGAGTTGAGGTTATGGCACTTATTTTTCTTGGTACTCCTCTTCTGTCCTGTGTCTCTTTACCTTTCACGGTTATCTATTCATATTTGCGTAGTTCAGTTAAACAGGAGTCTTGGTTCAGGATCAGAGGAGTGCCAAAGGAAATCTTACCTAACACCAAATTCCAGCTGGAGCAATCCTGAGAAATTCCGGGTAAAGTCAAACGACTACAGAGTTGCACTTTCACCTGTTCTGCACACAAACTAGCTCAGAGCCCTTCTGTATTGACTTTGGGATTACAGGGCCAACTGAAGTGGCAGTTTGGCATTTCAGTGAAGGTGGGGGAGGGCTGCCCTCCGTGTGTAGCAATAAGGGCGAATAAGGGCATCTTTTGTCAAGTGTTATTCTTTCCAGCTTTTTTGGCTGAATCTGTGAAGTTGATTTCTAAAGGGTTTTTCCTCATTTGCCAGTTCAGGAAGTTTGATTCCTTTTGGCTGTCTAGACTTAAGCTGCGTAATTGCATTGCTCCATCTGTTCAGTCATGACAATACACAGAGAGGTTATGTGATCTTAAGCTAAAATTAACATCTTGAGAAGCATAGGTTTAAAAATTTGAGAACTCGTACATTAAGTAGTATGGCTCTCATCAAGATGGAAATGTTTCCTGGAAATATCCGTTAGAGCAATTTAGGTTTTAACATGGGTTTCATAGTATTTATGTTGCGTTTCCTGCAATATGTCAGTTTGTTTCATTTGCCGATCTAGCTAGTTCCCTTTTCTACAGGGGTAATAAATTCAAGGATTAAGTTTCTGGTGTTCTCTTTGGTGGGTTTGTTGTGGTTTTTGTTTGGTTTGTTTGGGGTTTTTTTAATTAAACACTTGTATAATGTAAACTCCTAGTCATAAAGCAACTAATAACCATATTTTTTGCATCTGTAGTTGATAAGCATTAGTTAGTAAGACACGGTTATTCAGTTCCTCAAAGATCCCTTAGGTAATTTAGATGTGATCAGCACCACTTGAAATTATGAACTGCTAGATCCTGTTGTCAGCTGTTGAAATTACGAATTTAAAATGTAACACCAGCAAGATAAGAGGCGTAATTGCTAATTAGTGGTAGGACAGAGTGGATGTTTTGTACTAATACAAACTGATAATTAAGCAGGATAAGAGGATTGGGAGTAGCTTTAGCTGATCCATAGTCTTAGAGGGAATAAACCAAAAAAGCTGTGGATTAAATTTTAGAGTATACAGGCTGACTCAGCCTTCTATTAATTTGGTAAAGGTTCCCCATCTGACACTACGATGAAAAAACTTAATTCTGAAAGTACTTCCTATACAAAATGGCCCCGCACCTCATGTCTTACAAATGTGACCAACTTACAGATGGTGTTCTGCTAGCATCAAGTTCTGAACTGTGGCAGTAACTAATTTTAAATGCAACGTTCCTTCTACAGGATGAATACTCCATATTTCCTCAGACGTACTCCATAGACATCAATGGCTACATTCTTGTTTATTCAGTCACGTCAATAAAAAGGTAATAAAATCTGTTGTGATCTTCCGGTTCAGATGTTAATGAGATATATTCTGGGTTCAGCTCCTGCCTCTGCTATATTTTCTTTACATGTGTTTAATTCATTTAACATCTCTTTCCCTTAGAAGTATAATGGAAGTTTAAATTAATGTTTCTTCAGAAATTTCCCCTCAGATCCAAATGTCACAGACACATTGCAGACTAATGTGCAAGGTGCCATGTAAGAATTGAGACAATGCTGAACTACATTGTTTTGAGGTGTAAGTAAAAGTACATAGAATGATTTCAGGTGTAAGTAGAGTCCATTGCTCTAACATCAGAGACAAAGGCAGACTGAAGTATGAACCTAAAGGGCATTGTACATCTATGTGATGTACCCAAGTAGTTGCTAGATCAGTCCCTCAGCCTTGTAGCTTGTACTGAGACTTCTGTGACTTCTTGTCTTGGATCGTTCTGGTTAACAATCAGAAATTTTCATATAAATAGCAATATATGATTTTTGGCCCGTTGACACACTCTTGATGTGCTGCAGTAAATAATCTTATTTGAAAATTTTCCTAGAGTATCTATTTTATCCTTGCTGTTAGCTGTGCATTCTGATGTGAGGACAGAGTCCATCACAGCTGGAGTCATTTACTTGCAAGATGCATCTCAGCCTTTGTGAGGCTTTGTCATCTTCTGTTGTTTTGTCCCTTCCTCTGGTCGTCTTGCTTTGTTTAAATACCGGTCATTCTTGAATAGGTCTTAATTTTGTAATATTACACAGCATGTTTGTAATGACAGTCAAAATAATGCTATTTTCTTAAATTTTTGTTTGAGTCAACTGATTAAGATGTTAGACCTTTCACTCTGATCAAGTAGAAGAGAAGTTGATGCTTCCCTCCTACTTGCAAGGAAGCCGATCAGCTTTTTCTAAGTTCTGAAGTGTTCCACGTCTTTTCCTCTGAATCAAACAAAACTGGGCATCTTGAGTGCTTTTTAGTAGGTCATCATAAAATATTGGTAAAACAACTTGCCCTTTGGCTCTTCTGTGCTTCTCAAAGAAAGGATATGGTCTGGTTACAGACTTCCATTGCTTGCGAGGTCTTTAATGTTGAACAGATTTTCACAGCCTTTTCTTGTTTTTTATTCTTGGTTTTTATCGTTAGTTCTGAAGTAGTGAGGGGCGAGCACATGTGATCTGGAGGAAATGCAACAGATGTTAGGCTTTCATGTCTGTCTAGAGATTACCTAAGTTCTTTCCCCACCCCCCCTTTTTTTTTTAATGAGACGTTCAGTGTTGATGCTGAGTAGCTTGTATGAAATAGGAGGTAGTATTTTCAGCCTTAAGTAGACAATCCTCCGCTCCTAAAGTGAATGGAAAAATGTTCATTGCTAAGTCATATTGTGAGGACAGCAATGTCTTTGACTAAAATCAACGTGGATCGCTTGGAGGCTTCTGCAGCTTCTGCTGTTCCCTGCTTGGCAGCTAAAGGACGTGTTCTTTTTCAGCTGCTCCAGTTGTTGCTCTGTGATGTCTTGAGCTTAGCAACACAGATGAAGAAATGAAAATCTGTTTTCTGTGGTAGGATTCAATCAGTTAAAACAAAAACCAAATCCTGGTAAAAATACTAACAGAACGAGTTATGTTAAACTGTAGGTAGATGGTCTTTTCATCAGTATTTTAGTCTTGATGAGTTTATTCCGAGGTTTTTGGTTCTTCCTTTATATTTCAAAATATCAATGATCCTGTCTTGTTCAATTCCTTATGCTCTGTATCAAGACAGTGTTTAGGCAGTAGGAAAGATCTTCCGCCATACTTAGCATAGATGACTTGCCCAGGCAATCAAATTGCAGTCACCATCTGTCTTGACTTCTGTCAAAGTGTGTGTATTGATCCAAGTATTGATCCAGCAGGGGTGAGAGCTTTGACAGCAAACTTACTAGAAATGCCCTTTTAAAACTATTGTCTTCCCTCCTAGCCTCTGGTGGGAAGTTTAAGTGGGACTACTTGAGTAAAAGCTAACGCCCTACATTTTTCATATTCCCAGGCTCTCAGCAGCAAGGTTACTGGAAGGCTTTTGTTCTAATTCAGCTTAATTAAATTCCAATTTTGTATCTTGCTAGGTTACATGATTTTGTATAACACATTTCTCTGACAGCTAGTAATTTTTTTTTTTGTTGTATTTCACGCATTGAGCTGTTTGCTGTAACCCTATTTGCTTGACAGAACTGGAAAGAACTTCTTATAGTCTCCAGATCTCGTGCTGTTTCACGACTTGATGTGATGATGCTCTGTTTGGATTGGTCAATGTCTGTCTTGAAGTGTGTCCCTGCTCCTTCTAGACTTCTTAATTTGGAAAGCTTTCTAGAACATTAAGTTGATCTGGTCAAGCCGATTTCATTCCTGGCAGTAGCAGCTTGTTTCTGTGTCAGAATTGTCTTTTGAATTTAAATAGTGCTTCTCTTTTGGTTTCCACCTTGATCTGCTAACAAAGATCAGTTGTTTATTGGTAGTATTTTTACTGAAAAAGGAGCTTGTGAACTATCGTAGGCAAGCAGATAGGTACACAGAGTTGGTAAACGGAAGAGCCCAAGTTGAACACGAACATTTTGCACTGGAGCCTCAGGTGAGGACTCGCTGGGGTGCTGTGCTGTGGCATGGTGGCTTTGATGGAAACAACACGCCTAATAGTGGCAAGGAAACAGTGATTGTATCGTCTTAGTGATTCAGTTATCCTGTGGCTAGCACGCTAGATCTTTCCTGTTGCTTCAGACTGAGAAACAGTTTTGTGGTCTGTAGCAAAGGGGGTTTTGTAGTATTTTTATTCTTCTTTCAGTTTGCAGGGCCACCTAGTTCTATGTATAGCAACGCCTCTTTGACACAACCAAGCTCCATTTAACTCTTATTTTTGAAATAATTATAAGAATGGAAGTCGAAGACAAGTTCTCAAGACCAGAATTTCACTAATACCTTTTTAGCATAACCTATTTGTAACCCTAAAGTTCTTTCATTGATTCCACATTTTAATGTAATATGTAGTATTGTACTTGAGTTAATAAGTTGTGCCAGACTAAGTCATGCTTTTGTTTGCAAAGAACTAATTTTCTTAGTAGGATATACTAAAGCTATTAGCTGAACATGGAGAAGTATTGTGTTCTACTCAGTCTCAAAAATTATTGCTGAAGTCCAGACAAATTGACCTACTTGACAGAAAATCCTTCTTAAATACGGTAGCATTTATTGTTCCAGAAGTGAGAAGTTTTAATGATAGCTCAAATAGTGTTTTTAGGCACCAGCTCTTTGAGAGCTCTGAGTTGGAAGTGTGTTTGAGCGCTGCTCTATTTTTTAAGAGTTTCGATGCTAATTGAAATGCAGTGCAAGTCAAGACACTGCCTGTAGCTAACAGCCTTGGAAGTTGGAAAAGTTCGGGTCACTTTTTTGTTGTCTAGTTGCGTGTCTCCCATGTGAGCCTGTGCCTCTCTCTTAAAACAAATCTGAATTGTGCGCTTCATGTCCCAGCATTTTTTCCATAATGTGATTAGAGGAGCACAACATCTGCTCTTCAACCCCATTTATAGCTTGTTCTCAAAAGTACTAAATGTCAAATGCAGTGGATTTTTAGTGAGGGTTTCAGCTTCTTGGTATTTCGCAGTACTGCTTCTTATCTGCCGTCATCCAACCTTCATGTACACGGTAGGTGGACAGACAACAAGTATTTGAACAACCACTGTCTCGATAACATCTTACAGATCAGTTTGCTCACTTTCCATAGAAAATTAGAATTTAGGCTTCTTTTGGCTTTCACATAAATAAAACTAAAGAATTCTATATGAACTAAGTGTTCTTAAAAAAAAATAATGAAATGTATTCTTTTAAGGTGCAGTGTGCTTAACTAAATACTTTTTCTTTGAAACATGCTCATCCAGGATTGTTGAACTCGCGCAGTTAAATTTCTTACTGCAGATACAGACCAGATGAGAGGTGGGAGGGGCTTTTAAGTGATTCTGTTAGATGCATCTGTCCTGGGTAATGTAATTTATTTCTGCAAATACCGTAACTGGGGAGGCTATCCTGGTAGGCATAGACTAGTCTTTGCTGCTTCTGGGGCCATTTTGTCTGTTGTACGCGAATCGGTAAGACGTTCAGCATCTTTGTAGTTCTGCCACTATACATAAAGTTAAGTTTTAAACACAGCAACCTACATATGCATTTAATTGCTTGTGTATTGGGTATTAAGGATAAACATCGGAGTGCATGTGTGACTTCATCCCTTTATTTTGCAGTTTTGAAGTGATAAAAGTTATCCATGGCAAGTTATTGGATATGGTGGGAAAAGTCCAGTAAGTAGTGACACTTTCATCTCATTTCATTGCAGGCATGTTACTAGTACTTTGTTCAGTATACTGTAACTGTTCTGAAGTTCTGAACTTTCTTTCACAGAATACCCATTATGCTGGTTGGAAATAAAAAAGACCTGCATATGGAACGGTATGTGAACTCCAGTATGTGTGAAATGCAAGACAGCAGCCGGCATTCCTGTGGCTGCAATGCGCTAGTTTTGTTCTTGGCTTTCCGTAACTAAAATCAAATTGTAGGTTAAAATAAGGTACTGGCAAAGGCATTGTGTCCAGAATGTGAACTAGGAGCCATGAACTTCTGTTGTAATGTTGACTTTTGCTATAAGCTTCCAGGGACGGTCATTCAATACTTTGGGTTTTTTTCAAAACAAGTAACAGAAGTGTAATTTCACAACTGTGAAATACCAGATGATATTACAGATTATGAATACAAAGCAATACTTTGGGACAACTGCTCTTCTGGGTCGCATAGCAGTTTTACCTGGCCCAGTAGTGTATTTGACAGCAGCCAAAAGCAAATGCTCTGGATCAGACTTCACAGAACATTCTTACTACATGCATTTATGTGCTTCAGTACTTGGGTCTTTCCTGACGTATCAAATTCCAATTCTTTTGCAAGGTACAAAGAAACATACTTTTTTTTTTTCTTTTCCCCTTTGGTCAGGGTGATCAGCTATGAAGAAGGGAAAGCTTTAGCAGAATCCTGGAATGCAGCTTTCTTGGAATCTTCTGCTAAAGAAAATCAGGTAACGGATTTAAGATGCATTTTATTCAAATAGCAATGTAATGGAATGACTCATAGTTTCATAGTTTCACTTAATAAAGGAAGCTAAAGTATTTGCTTGTACTGTACAGATATTTTGTGTAGATGGTTGGAAACAAAATGGCTGTCTGCATTCAGGTTTATGTGTACAAGTTTCTTCCATCCAACTGTAAATGGAAGGAGGAAGTGAAAAACTGAAAGTTACGCTTCACTGAAGACAGCAGAACACTTAGTGACAAACTAAAACTCAAATCCATGTGGTGGGTGGAACAGGGTCTGTGATCTGCTGCAGTTACCTTAAATAGGAGGTCATTGCGGTTGCGGAGGAGCGAGTGGGTGTAAGAGGGTGAACCTCACACTTTAAGGTGCCGGACAAGGCTCGGTTTCTCTGATGTGGGGAATAATCATTTTCTGGGCCCACGGTGGGGGCAAACAGAAAAACGTGAGAATACAGCAGAGGCTGCCCGACACTGCTGTGATACAGCTGTGGGGAAGCTGCACGATCTGACACAATATAACCCACACACATTTACATTCATCCGTTTCCTATCACAGAAATAGTGTTTGATTACATATTAAATAATATCTTATTTTTCATTGCTCTAACTTTCTTTAAAATGTGTCCTAAATATATTGTGGTATTTGAATTTGTTCCTGTGGCTGTTAATAATACTTAGTCATGATTTCATACTTCATGTGTCTAAGCTACGAGAGCATCCTAGTTTGGGCTTGAGGTAATGGATAACTGCTGTGGACCGTGGGGGGGAAGGTGTCCTTTTTCCCCCCTCCTCCAAATTCCTATTTTTTTCTCTATAGGTCTCAACAGCATCAAAGCTTTGCTCTTTGAAAATATAGACATACAAGGTCAAAAGGTCATTGTCAGGCTCATTTTAAACAAATGAGTCCTTATGCAGAAGAAACGCTTATGTTGTCTCATATTTAACCTAACGTACGGCATCCTTGTCCTGCTTGATAACATCAGCACAATCAAAAGGGCAATCCTTCAGCTGGGACAGGGCTTGTTTAAGCAGCCTTTCTTCCCCAGTCCCCTGCCCCAAAAGCAAAACAAATAGCTTTTGTCTGGTGTCTGTTGTCAATGATTCCGCAAGTTACTTGAGTAAAGTTGGATTTTCCCTGGAAGAAAAACTTGGGAATTTTTTTTTTCCCCCCCGTCCAGATATGGAACACTTGGAGTTAGTTTATCTGTACTTCTGTTTCTGGCTAAGATTTGCATTAACCTTGTCAAAATTGGGCATGATGAAAGCATGGAATTTCTCAATATCTTCTCTGTACTGCTGGAGAGCTTCCAATGCATACCCAAGGAAACTAATTTGACAGTGTAAAGAATAAACCAATTGAAAGCACCTGATTTTTTCCCTCCCTTTATTTTAAATGACTTAATGCTTCTAGGTTAGGCAGAGCTATTGCCTGTACTCTTTTTCTTTTGGCGTATATTTGCAACGTGTAACAGCATAGCAATTCCTATCTAGCAGAATATCTTTTCTGAAGTTTGTATTATTCTTAGTTCAAGAAAAAAAGGTTGAGTTTATTTATGCAAAGAAGCTGAAAGCTCTATGTGATGCTTGGCATGTCTTACATCTGAAATTGCTGCAGTAACAAAGTCCCATTGACTGCCATGTATTTGTGTCTGTCCCTTAGTCTCAGACTGTCCGTATTAAGATACGCTGCAGCTGAAATTTATATAGCAAACTTCATAGCCTCCAGGGAAATCAGAATGGCAATTGTATGTCAGATATTCAAAATTCTGTACAGTCCTGTATAAATCCCACAAAAAATCAGAAGTGGTGTTCGTTCTTGCTGTCAAAGGTGTTCTTACTAAGCCTTCCTTCCAGCAGGATCCTTCAGAACGGCGATCACAGGTCGCTGTAAATTCTGTCCCTCTGGATTTAGACGCAGGTTGTTAGAAACAGGTACTCGAACACAGTTCCCCCTTCATGCCTCTTACATAATACACTGTAAATTTGTCTGGCTTCAGAAGTTTGGGAGATCATATCTCAATTCTGAGATGCGTGCCCACAGCATGTGACCATCTTGCAGGCTCTCTGGCAAGCTTCCTTTGGAGGCTTGGGATGTATGAAAGAAAGTGGGAAGGAGCCCAAAACTGGCTTTTCACAAGCAGTGGCAGGGGAATGCTTACCTCAGGATTGAGCTTTGAGAGCGAAGTGTGGAGTCTGGACCTGTGAGGCATTAAGGAGGCATCAGGCATTGTAGGATCTATCCCTTCCTATGAGATAGACAAGGAGCAGTTCTGAACTCATGGGGTTTTCTTCCTCCAAATCCTAATTTTACAGGATCAAAACAACTGATACATAGACCTGTATCAAGACAGGATATCTTCTCTTACTCTGAAACTGTCTCTGGTTTTGGGGGGTAGAAAGGGTTTATTTTGAACTTAGTAACAAGGTGTGTTGTCATTCTCCTGGTACTGAATGTTCACCTTGCCTAAGTAAACGTTACTGGAAGAAGTAGTCTGTCGCCACTTCTTGCTTGGAGGTTCATCCAGATCACCACCTCTACTGGCTTGGTACAGCAAATGTAACTTGCCTATCAAGATTAAGTCCAAACTCTTTCCAAAACTGCTTCAGATTCTGTTTGCTGTAAAGAAAGCTGATTTGATAGTTAAAGGGATGAGTGGGACTGGATTAGGAATTTAGAGTTTAAGAACTTCAGCAGAGAGCTCAGACCTTCCTGACTGTGGTGAAGTCTGCTAATCCTTTCTCTCTGAAGCCTAGCCGT
This sequence comes from Chroicocephalus ridibundus, assembly GCF_963924245.1. Classification (NCBI taxonomy): domain Eukaryota; kingdom Metazoa; phylum Chordata; class Aves; order Charadriiformes; family Laridae; genus Chroicocephalus; species Chroicocephalus ridibundus. Next base: position 7,650,911 of record NC_086285.1, on the reverse strand, counting down.
CTGTATTTGGTGGATGTGGAGCAAAAGCATGACAATTTCTGGTATGCTGGTCTGAAATGGGTTTGGTACGTGATGTTCTTCACAGCAGCAAAGAGGGAAGGTCTTCTTGCTATGGGTGTTAGACCAGACTTGATCAGCTATGTAGTCTATGCTTTATAACAGCTCTGTTTGCAAGGAACTGCTGAAACTAGAGAACATATTCCCTGTAACAGGTTCCAAGAGCAAAGGCTCCTTCCCCTACAAGGGAGTGGGAGAGCATTGACTCTTCTCCCTTCCTACTTTGGGCAAAAATAAAATCCTTTGTGGAGCATCTGTGAGAGTCCTAGGAGCATAGTCCTACTATATTGGGCAACTGAAATGGTTCTATAGATTAACTCCAGCAAACTAGACCTGTTCTGCCAGGAGTTATCAAAAGATACCACATTCCAGAAATGGTATGACTTTGAATAGATGGAAAGCAGAGACGCGCAAAGATCAAAGCTGTGGTGATGACAAATGGTAGCGGCTGGCAAGACTTCTCAAGGTCAAATATATTTGAGGCTGTGTATCAGCTCCTCCAGCCCAGGGTGACCTGGTAGGACTTTTGGAGGAGCCTGCATATCAGCAACACATCAGTCGTCTAGGGAAATCCCTGGGCTTTGAGAAGGCAATTCTGAGACTTAATGGAAAAGATCTCTTTTAGATTGCTGCTGGGCAGCAATTGACGTACCTTCTCAAGCTGCTTAATTATTGCCAGATACGTTGAACTGCTTTGTCTAACTTCAGGAGCTTTGGGCCTTTCTTGTGGAATTCCCTACTTTGTTTCACCTAAGCCATAGTAGAATGCTTCATCTTAATCCCAGTACAATAAATTGGTAACTGTTTGAAATACACCCAGAATCCAAAGTGGTCTTAAACCCAGTTGAAACTAGGAGCTGACTTGAAGAATTCGGGGACTAATCAGCAGCCAAATTGTTCCTCCAGTTCTGCAAAATTCATTAGATAAACTTGTTTTAGAAGGGGCAAGGTAGTAGTAAAAAGTTTACTTCTCACCAAAACGAAGCTCTCTTAAAAAGCAATTGCTTGGGCATTGCTTCTTTTTCAAGAGCAACTTCATCTTCAAGCTCAGAAGATGCAGTGCTCGGTAAATGCTTCAGAGTGGTTTGGGATCTTAGCCCCTCTCCAGGGATCTGGTGTGCTCACCTGGGAGAGCGTGTTTGGGCTGGCAAAGGATGGGGGGAGAAAGCTCTCTTCCTTTACCTGACTATTGCTCAAGTTCCTTTGCCCAGTTCTGTGCCAAGATAAACTGGTAGTATGAACAGCTGAGAGTTTCCTCTTTGAAATAATACAAGAGTTGCATAGTTGAAAAATATGGCGTACCAGAGGGTGACTCCAGCGGCTGTGGGCTGGGGTTGGGGGTTGGCACCTTCCTGCGGTGGCTCCCAGCAGCCGCTTCCCGACTTGTGCAAGGAGAACTGCGCCTCCCGAGCTGTTGGTCCCATGGCACCAAGGGGCACATCTGCAGGAGCAGTCGAGCCTCTGGTGTCTCCTGCAGAGTGCTAATCCCTCTCAGCAGCGTGCGTTGCCCAGGCTGACATCTGTTTTATTCCTGGGGAGAGAAAGGCAGAAGAAATCCAGATGGCTTTCTGTAGGGTAGGTGTGACCCACGTTCTGTAACTGGACCGCATGGAGACAGATGTATATAAAGTCTGGCTGCGTTCTTTATTCCTTGTCACAAAACACAACTTTCTGCGTTGTTTAAAAGCTCATTCTAAAATTCTTCAGCGTATTTGGCCTCAGTGACAAATTCCTAAGAGTTACCTGTGGGACAGTGCTTAAACCTTCTCAGTGAACACGTATTTTCTGTGCGGTGAATTAACAAGCCCTGTGAACTCCTACATCTTAGCGTTTCAAACAGCACGTCTTTGACAGAGAATGTACAGCTTCTTGGTTGACAGAACAAGTTGTGGAGGTTTTTTTTTTTAAATAGCTGCTTTGAAGCAGGGGAATAAGAACTTCTGCATTAAAATGAAACCATTGGCAATGTCGATTCTAAGACGGGAAGCACTGGTGCAGTCTATTTATAAATCAGTATATCACCAAGTTTTGATTAAGGGAAACTCTTCATTAGTCGCACCGGTTTGATACCGGTTGCAGTCCTGACCATGCTTCTAGAGTCTAATTTGCCCTGGAAATGTGTTGTATAGCGCTGGACCAATGAGCCACTCTGTCGGAGTCAGTTGGGATTGCAGGGAATCTTCGTTATATGGAGGAATACTCTATTTCCAGCTGATGAAGTATTTTAAATAGTTCCAGAGATAGTACTGTGCACAAATGGTATAAATACAGGAAACTTCTAACATTCAGTCTAATCTTGTTAAGATTGCTTGAAGATTGTTAGGGCTGCTTTAGTCAATGGGATTAATTTGGAAGTGATCCAATTAAGAATTATACCTTGTGGAGGCAGAAGAACATCTGTTAGGTCAGCACACAGCCATATATCATTGGGTGCTCTTCAGCCTACTGATTAAAACCAACAAAACTCCCTTTTTACCTTCTTTCATAAAGTGCCTGCTTTTATATAATGAATATACTCTCCTCCTGCAGGAGCGTGTGCTTGGCATTCTTGAAACGGGTGGCTAGAGGTTAGATAAACTTAAAATGGCACGTCTGAGATGATCAGGAGACCATTTCCAAGCTGAAGATTCAACATGCTGAAGTACTGATTGGGTGGTGAATCTTCAACATGAAAATACTCTAGAGAAGAAAAGTACTTCAGAATTGTCCTTGACCGTAGTATGGATTGCCTAGAAGTAACTTAGGAATAAAACTATTTCAGATGCTGCGTGTCGTTGTTTCTGCATATCCTGATGGAGGCTAGCATACAGTTTTGAAACCCTTAAAACTGAGTGAATCCTGAAAATAGCAGATTAACAGCATAAGGTATTTACCACAAGTAGCGTTGATGATGATGTCCCAGACACCTTATTCTCCCCATCTTTCAGTATCCTTAAAAACAAACCAAACCCCATCGAAAACCTAGCTACACATAATCAAATTCTTCTGTAAAATCTGCTGAATCACTCGAGTGGGTACTCGGAGAGTACTTACTGCCTTCCCTCTGAAGGGGCGAAGGGATCCACGGTGCTCGTGTGGCTCCCGATTCTGCAGAGGAACTCTGTATAATGCTGTTCCATACAGTAAGCTGGGACGGTTGGGTGAGCCTGACCGCGTTGGCAATAGCTATCCTGTAGTTGAAGCTGTTTAAAATATAAAATGTCTTTCTCTCAGAAGGGCTTTATCACTGGATGCTGCTTAATATTAGACGGTGGCTCATTTGGATCGCGTTTTCCCCTTGTGTTCTTTCTTGCGCCATGTCTAATACTGGTCTTACCTATAGGGAAGATGAGAAGATCAAGAATGTTCAAGTAACCCTCGTACGGGGCTGTGCAAAGTCAGTGTTGAGAGCTGAAACGTCTGCTGCCTTCTGTAATTACTTATAATCTTAAAGGTTACTTAGAGGAAATGAATTGGTTTATCAAAATCTTCAATGGTGTCAGTCACTCGGCACAAGCTTACTACTTAAAATAAAGCCGAATTACGGTTATTAGCTCTGTTGTGAGTATGGCTCCGTTTAAACGTGCCCTCCCTGCAGTGACAGAGAGGATGGTTGAGGATGGCTGTGGAGAAGGGGTTACGCTTTTCTTCCAAAGGTTGCGTTCAAAACTGAAATTCCTGTATTTTCCCTCTTTGATTTTGGAATAAGCGTTGGACGTGCATTTACCTGCTGGTGTAGCCAGTAAAACTGCTAATTTTTGGGGGGGAGTTTTGTTTCTGTGTTGTTTTTTTTTTCGGTAAGTGGACAGTTTCTTCTCACCTGCTAACCTTGTGCTCTCTCTTTGCAGACTGCCGTTGATGTTTTTAAGAGGATAATTTTGGAGGCAGAAAAAATCGATGGGGCAGCTTCACAAGGGAAGTCTTCATGCTCAGTAATGTAATTCCACTGCAAAACCTGAAAACACTGGGAATACATTCTACCTGAAGAAGCAAAACTGCCCATTATCTTTAAGGATAAACTATGCTTCTTTTTTTTTATTTTTTTTTTTTTCCTTCTGTTAACCTGAAAGATAAACAGTTGGTTTGGAGCCTTTCCCTTCAGATTATGTTAAACTCTGACTCCTGTGCAAATGGCTTCACTTCCATTTTCAAATTTTAAGCAATCATATTTTCAATTTATATATTGTATTTCTTAATATTATGACCAAGAATTTTACTGGCATTAATTTTTCAGTGTAGTTTGTTGGTTAGAATAATCATCAAAATGATGCATATTGTTACACTACTATTAACTAGGCTTGGATATCAGTGTTTCTTTGTGTTAAATGTATACTTGTAAATAAAATAGCTGCAAACCTTAAATGTTCTGCTTATAATTTTTTTTGTTGATTACTCCGTATCAACTCTTTTGTTGTTGTGAAAAATGTTCACCTGCTGACCTTAAGAGGAGGCGCGAGATCCTTGGAGCCGGTGGATTGTTTGACTATTGCTTGGGAAGTGGTTTGGGAGCAATCCCAACTGTTTGTGAGTAGAACCGCAGGCCGAGCGGCTCGGTGTGCTTCGTGCCAGCTCAGGGAAGGAAGGCACAAGTGACGCCTCTGGTTTGGAAGGGACGGCTTGGGTTTGCGCTCAGGCAACCTGCGCTGCTCTTCCCCCTGCAGCTGCTGAGAGTCCAGGGCTGTCCCAAGCAAGGGGCCGTCGCACGCCCCCGCCGCAGACTGTTCGCCTGGGCTTGTCACTAGGAACGCTGTCGGGACGGAGTGGATTTATCCGGGTCACAAGCGCAAACTTGCCAAGAAAACAACAATGTCACTTAAAATAAATCGCACGTCCTGAACAAATTGCTGTGGGTTGTTTATCGTGCAATTCTGTGTTTTTGCGTCACTGGTGGCGGTGAGTCGTCTCCTGGCACCTGGGCGGTCGCGGTGGTGGGGGCGCAGCGCGGCTCTGGGCACCTTCCCCGCACCACTTGCAGGTTTTTGCTTGGCTTTTGGCCTAAAGGCTTAGCAAGCCTTAATCTCTTCAGTCTGGAAACAAACTACTTCAGCTATATATTTAAAAAATTGTGCGATTGACCTACTTTGTATTTAAAAACAAAACCCAAAACAACAACAAACGAGGCTGATGTGGGGAACAGTTAATTAAATGAAGTGTTTCTCATGTGTTTTTGTGTCCATTTGAAAACTTAATTTGTGGCAGGAGTAAAATGGCAGGGAAACTTGCAATGTTTTTGCAGCCAGAGTTAGCTTTTGCTAAGAATAGAATTTTAGCTTGTCTCATCTCTGCGTTTCTTGTACAGAGGTTCCCTCGTATTATATAGAAGATTGTCGGAACCTCCTCAATTAACAAGGTTAATTGAGAAAATTGTAGAAAAACTTAATATTTTCCTTGGTCACCATGAGATTAACACCCGCCTTGGCAAAAAAGTTGGCTGGATAGTTGTCACACGGGATCAGCACAATGGGAGTGCTCGGTCTGGGAAACTGGTACACGCTTTCATTTCGGAACCAGCCTGACTGGGCCTGGGCAGCAGGTTTCCTTCACGAGAACCTGCAACGCTGGAACGAGGGTGGTTTGGCTGATAATGAAGCTGCTGAGGACTCAGAAAATGATTTTCTGTGGAATGTGGGGCCATACGCATCTGCTTGGTAGTGTCCTTCATTGCCTAATCGTGAGGTGGTAGATGATGTTGCATGGCCAGAGTCCTTGGTGGCACATCCTGGACGCAAGGTCATGTGGTCTATGTCAAAAGGTAGAAGTTATAGAATATCAGAAACCTCAAAGACCGCATTTACTCAACTTTTTTTGTAAAATAGTGGCATGGCATACTGGGGATCAATGTCAAGCCTGAAGCGGCTGCTGCGTTGGTGCCTGCTGTGTGCCAGCTGCCAAGGCTTTACAGGGGATGGATGAGGAAACCTGCAACTGGATAGTCCTGGGATAATCAAGGTCCAGCTTTCCTGGCATGAGACTTTTTGGGGGGCCTAAAGGCAAGTGTGGGTTCTCTGGGTGATTTGCAAAGTCATTTCTAAAAGACTTGGTGCACTCAGCACTGTGACGTGTGTACTGCTCTTGTGTTTTCTGTAACAGCTGAAGAATGGAAGTCATCACCGTGTGTTGAGTTCTCCTGTCACCGGCTCATCCAGTAAGAAATGTAAATTATTCCACTCATCCAAGCCTTTCTCCGATAATAAGATCCAAAGACCAGCCATGTGCGATAGTCTTGCTTTTAAGGAAACGTGAGGTCAAGCGTGGTCAGTGAACGACTCGTCCTTTGCCGTACAGAGATTTCAGTTGGCTCCTGGGGATGGCACCTTCCCGCAGCTGGAGTCTCTGGAGGCCAGGGCAGCCTCGTGCTTCCGTGAACTGTTAGCAGCTGGCACGGCTGAGGCTCTCCACCGCGAGAGCCCTGAAGTGGGGTGGTGGGCAATCTTGGAAGCCCTGTGTTATGTACAGAAGCAAGAAACCGGTATCTGGCAAACTTGCTGCTTGCCTGGAATTGATGAATTTATACAGGCTTGTCTGGCAGCCGCCCTGATCCTCTGGAGGCTCCTGGAGGATAGTGATAAATGGTGCACGGACTAAAAGGTAAGTCGCGAAGGAAATAAGTTGTCTGGCCCAGGCTAGAAAAAGTTTGATAGGCACTTCATGGGGCTCAGCCTTATTCTGAGGGGATGGTCATTGGCAAAGGTGAAAGTGCAAAGATCCTTTTCCTGATGAGGAAATGAACAATACGTAACTACCGTAAGTCAAGTTAAATTCCCGTTGACTTGCGTGGATTTAAAATGTGCCGTTCTGGAAACGACTCGTGCCTTGTGCTCCTGTCCAGCTCCGTGCTTTGCTGTGTGAATACTGAGAAAACCTCAAGACCGAGCCACCCCTCTCCCAGCACATCTCCCAGCCCCTCTCCCACCTGCCGGCCATGGAAACACCGAGGACCGGTGGGGCAGGTGCAGCTCAACAGCCAGAGGCGGGAGGGTGGGCAGAAGGTGGATACGTCATCTTTCTTTTTCCTGCTGTGCTTGTTTCTGTGCATGAGAAAGTTCATCCCTGCTTGATGACTGCAATGGAGAAGCTTTGGAGGCAGTGGAGCCTGCTTTGGGTCTGTGGAGTCTTCTGCCTGATGTTTCTTCCCAGCTTCTGTAAAGGGTTGGTGAATGCAGGCTGGAGAAGGAAAAAAAAAAAGCTGGAAAAGTGTTTTTACTGCTCCCTTATGTCTGCAGTAGCTGTATTCTAGTATCAGGACCAGGCAGACGTATGTTGTTCATCAACCAAGGGCAGAGAACCCTGGGCTGAAATTGGACTTTGAGGAAGTTCTCACAGCGTTGGAGACGATGGTGAAGACTTGGGGCTTCCCGTTCTCTACCTTCTTTCAACAGAGAAGTTTCTACATCCAAACTTGCACCCTGGAAGTGATCGACAGCTCTTGTGGTTCCCCTTGTTTCTGGCACAGGTGAGGGTAAGGCATCCATCCAGGTCTCTCCCTGCTCCCAGCAGTTCCCTTTGAAGCGTGACAGAGGCAGCAGCCCGAAACGAGCAGGGTAGCCCATGTCACGGTGCTTATTTTGGGTTTTCACCTTCTTTAAAAGGAATGTGCAATCTTACGCCTTCGTTGCTAGAGAATTTGTGCTGCTGCTGGGTGCAGATGCCACGGGCTGCCGTGGCGCGCGGTGGGGATGCACCCGGGCGTGCTGGGCTTATCCTGCTAATGAGTGCTGCTGTGCTGTAGCCTCTCCAGAAGGAGAAATCAACAGGTTCTAATCAGTCCTTTTGTAATCGGTGCTGCTCATCTTCAGAGCATTTCGCTAATACTGACTAATCTTCACAACCTCATCTAATAAGGTCAAAATTACTCCTCTTCAACTCCCGGGGGAGTGGGAACCTTTGCACAGATGTCTTCAACTCCGTACAGTCGGGGCAGAAATGTGGCTAAACTGCATCCGAGTGAGGGGTGTCCTCAGCATCCAGCTTTTTCTTAGGCGTCCTTGGGTTTCCCTACTGGAACCTTTCCTTTTTGAAATGAAATGAAAACTGAAAGGATTTCACCCAAAACCCCAGGCTTTCTGATGTTTTCCAAAAATGAGAAATGCAAGCCCCATCTCACTCAGGTGCTGTGTGAGGAGCTGCACTAATGCTGGTGCCTAGATGGAATACTACTGAAAAGCTTTTGCAGACTTTTTTTTCAATATCCATCTCTGCAATGCTGCAAATAAATATTTGGCTAAGCCTGACCAGCTGCTCCCAACTCCAAGGTGAGGAGCTATTTTTCCTAGCAGGAACCTGGCCCGGTCTGACCCGTCATTCTGTGACAGGCTTTGCTCAGGCACGGGGAGGTTTTTTGGAGTCTGTTCTCCACGTGCGGCCATGTAAGGTCTCGCATGGCAGGGGATGGGTGGTGGGTCAGGGCGTGGGATGGCCACCCTTGATAGAGATGTTGTGTAAACTCTTTGTCTTGGTGGATCTGAGATCAAGACAATGCGTTGAGCCCAAGCCCATCCATCGCCCGGCAGCTGATCCCTGTTTCCAGCAACAGGCGATGTATTGGTTGGAAGGCTGAGTTGCAAGATCCTTTCTCTGCTTGAATGGTTTGCAGAGATGTCCTGCAGTCAGTGTAACCAGCCTCCCCAGCAGCGCTGGCAGGCGGCGTGTGGCATACCCAGGCACTGGGAATGGGTTAATCACCAGCGGAAATTAGTGCTTTGGCAACTGGTGTGAGGTGGGCTGGGTCTTAATTGAGCAAAGTGGATTTAATATAGAAACTCTCCCTTGAGTCATAAGGATGGTTTCTCACTCCGAGGTCTGTTGCTGCTCCCAAGTGGCCCACAAGATGTGCTCATCCTTTCCAGCAGTGAGCCAAAAAATTTTCCATGGGAAGGAGCTGGACCCACGGTTGTTCCATAGCTGACCAGCTAGAAATGTCTCGTACATGATACGTGAAGAAATCTGTGAGGTTTTTCAAGCAAGATGGCCTTTTCAAAGCCCTGAGAGATGGACGTTTCCTGGCCGGGTCTTATACTACTTTGCAAATATTAAAAGCTCCTCCAGAAGCTGGAGCGTGGCCCTTCCAGAGGCTGCAGTGCAACTCCTTGGCTCTTGCTCACTTGATTATTATTTGCACAGGGTTGTACTGGCCGTAGCAGGTACCTGTGAGCAGAATGAGAATCCTGCTCAGCCTCTGCGAAGAAATATTCCTGTTGGCATTAGCAAAGTCACTCCCAAAGATTCCCCTCCAGGAGTCACGCCCCGCTCTCTTGAGGAAATCTCCACATCAGAGAAGGAGTGAGTTTGGTGTCTTCCTTCTGTAACTCGGGTAGTTCGGCAGCTCCTTCTGCCAGCACCACCTAACACTGCAGATTATTGCGGGGCGAATTACTGTGCTGGATACGTGTGACGGCCAGTGTGTGCTGAGCTGCACGGAAAAACCACCCCCGTAAATCCTATATAACACCCTGTGGAAAGAGGTGGTGGCATCTGACAGCTGCATTTTGAAGGCCACCCAGCCTGGGCTTGTTTATGCCGACACAACCTTGCTCTCAACCCCATGGCATATAACGGAAATTGCTTTGTAAGAGGGCAAGAGCTGTGCCCGGATCCTGCGTGTGGGTGGGATGCGGGGAGGAGAGCAGGATGGTGGCTGGAGCCACCACGTTTATCCAGGCAGGGTGTGCTGGTCCTGGATGGGTGAGTTATGGTTTATAGCATGGCTGGGTCTATCTCTGTGACTGGTGTTGGCACCAACGGTGTCCTGCAGCAGAGTCCTTTCCACCCTGGCTTAGTTGGGGGTGTAACCGCAGGGTTACAATGGACTTGAAATCATCCTCGGCCATCTTGCGTGGTTGAGGTGTTTGGTTTTCTCACCCCGGGTTCTGGCCTGGACCTCAAGCAAAACGGCTCCAACCGCTTCGTTTCGCAGCACCCAGGGCAGGCAGGGACAGCACAGCCCAGAGCCCTCTGGCTGTCAAGCCCGATTTCTCACTCCCTTTAAACCAAGATGTACAAAAAAATCTCAGACTTCGGGGTTTTGTCTGTTAAAGCCAAACACTCAGACTTGTGAGTGCGCGTCTCCGATGCTCCATCCTCTAACCAGCCGCAGCAGAGGATGGCTGCCCACGATCCTGTTAGTTTGGGGCACCACAGTCGGGTGCAATCCTGCACCTGGGCATGAGCAGGAGGCGAGGTCTGCCCAGCATCGTGTGCCTGAAAGGTTGAGAGTGGCCACAGGCTCCTCAGGCTGCTCTTTTATCTCCTCCATGGGCAGCCATTCCACCATTTGCAAGGAAGGAATGAAAGGGTTTTTTTCCCTAGGGATTAGGGTTTGCAGTTCTTCAGTATTCTTTTTTTCCCATCATGTTCCTTTTTTTCTAGAGATGGGCTCTTTGTTGTTTCTTTAACATGGTTTCTCAAGGGAATGAGAATAAAGTTGTCGCACCCTCTTTCCATCTCTCCTAAAGTAGCTTTCAAACCTGCTGGACAACTTCTAACAAATCTAGCAGCTGAGCACCAGTCTCAGATACTTCAGGTTACACCTGAAGGTCTCACCCCTGAGGAGAAACAGGTAACTCCCATCATGGGCCAGAGCTGGAGGAAACCAGGCTTTTGTGGTTCCATAAAAACCTCCTCCTGCGGTAATATTTGCTTTACTGGGTACTTTAGGGCCAGTTTGTCGTGGATGTTGTGGGTCTTCCTCTCCAGGCACCAAACAGCTCATGGCCAAAGCAAAGAGCATGTGGACAATTACGACCCCGGTGGCTGGGAGTGTTGGGTCCCAACAAAAAGATGGTGCCACCTCCTCACCCTGGTGCTCCCAGGCATGACTCAGAGGAGGGACACATCTCCTCCTTCCCTCCCAGGGCACCAAGTGCAAGGCCATGGGGAAGGACTGGTTTTGGGGATGCCATTAATGTCCCCTACTGTGGCTGCTGCTCTTCCAAGTGGGACTTCCCATGCGCTGTTACTTTTCTGACACCATCTGGTGACTAATTTAGCACCTAGAAAATAACACCAGCATTTCTATGAGGGTTTGGGTAGGATTTCTTTAATCAGATGGCTTTTCTTCATCATTTCCTTCCTCCCATCTGAACATGTAAACGTAAACAGCGTTTCTGTGATGCTGGGGCAGTTTACTTTGCATCAGCTGAAGGATGCGTTTCTTCTCCAAAGGCCATGTGCCACCTCCCTCCTTCCTTCTGCGTATCCCAGTCAACGTGACGTCTTCCAGCTCAGCCTACGTGTGCGCGCACACGCGCTTACTAACTTTTACATCTTAATTGAAAGGGCGGCGTACATTTAAGCCTTAATAATGACATCCTGTCTTCCCAAACGGTTTTTAATCTTGAAACGAAGCAGTGAACAAAGGCAGCAGCGCGGGGTTGCCGAGTGAGGCTGCTGGCACACGTGGGGATGGGAGCGACCTGCCAAGAAATGAGTTTTTAGGGTTCAGATCCAAAGCGTGTGCCTGACGGTCTGCGGGTGATGAAGAGGAGGATTTGATGAGTAGGAGCTGGGTGCAAGGTTTCTTCCAGAGCTATTAAATAGGATAAAAGACAAATCTCCGTTTAACATGGTGCCCTGGTATGTCTCTGCACCGGCCCATGGGCCACCCCTGCATTTGCCTTTACCTCTTCCTAGCCTGGCTCGTTAGTATAAACTGCTGGGGGTTATGGGCTGGGGCTTTCCCTTGCTGTTTGTCCTGAGAATAAGAGAGTTAAAGTCTCTGGATGCTCTTATAACACAGACGAGGGGAATATGAAGCAGCTTTTCCTTGCGCTGGAGTTTGAGATGCCAGACTCTGAAGCCATAATTGCAGCTATATGGGAAATACTACTTTATGGCCAATGGTATGGCTTAAAAATCCCTCAAATCCTGACTTATATCTGTCTCTCGGTGCTTCAATGCTGAAAGATCAAACCATTCATAAAAATGATGCTCGTGAATAACATTGATGCGAGCCCAACCTTTGCGCTTCGGAGGGGATCAGGTCCTTGGCCGTTGGAGATGCCATTTAAAGACGTTCGAAGACTGAATGAGAAACCGTCGCTTTGAGGGATGGAGTTCAATTGTTACTGGTGAGGGCTCTTCCAAGGACAGTCGCTTTGGGCTGCCACACCGCAATAGGCGAGAAGCCGGGGAAAAACAGTAAAAAGAAGTGAACGCAATACAGAGAAACTGTGCCGTGCCTAGAGATGCTGCTGTTTCTTTATTTACTTCTTGTCTGTTCTAAAAAGAGGGGATTAAAAGAGAGAAGAAAGAGAGAGAAGAAGAAAAACAGGAAAAAAGAAGTGGGAAGGAAAAAAGGGGAGGGGGGAAGAAAAAAAAAAAGGGAAAAAAGAGAAGTCCTTCAAAAAGGAGCAATCAATGTGCACGGCTAATTGACCAAAGCCCTGCCAAGCAAATCTTTTGTCAGATCATCTGCCCAAAATGAAAACCCCGGACTCAGCAGGCCCCGTTACCGGCGGTTCTGCCTACGAAGCAGGAAAGCGTAAAGCCCCCGGTTCCCGCTGCTTTGTGAAAAAGCCCTCGCGACACCAGCCCCGTCTCCCCCCGCCGCCGGCTGCTATAAAGCGGGGTGTCCAACCTTGCTGTCCATCGCGGCTTTTGGTTTGGCTCCCGCTTTTTGGTCTTGGAGAGCAGCCAGCAGAAAATGTCTCAATACTCAGGAAAAGTAAGTAACGACCCGACCGCTTCCCTTCCAGCCTGGGGCCGGAGAGCCCGCGCATCCTCCGGGTTGAAGGAGTAGGTTAGGATAATATCCCGGAGGATGCAACGTGAGCGATGGTACCGGGTGTAAACTCAGTAGCAAGGGACGGGGAGGGTGCAGCAGAAGGAGCTGCGTTTTGGGAGTGGAGTTTCCTGTTTAAACATTCCTCCTGGAAATATGTGTGAGCGAGCAGGAGGCGGCGAGAAGTGTCGTAAATGCGGGATGCACTGCGTTCCCAGAAAAACAAATACAGTTCTTAGGAAAAAATGCCAGTGATGCCGTGCTCCTCTTGCTGGAAAGCAGCTAAAAAACCTAAACCAAACCATCCTAAAATGAAGCATCTGCAAGAGATTCCCATCTGCTCCAAAGTGGGGTCTGCTCCTCACCGTGGGCCCGTTCTCCTCCCTCCCCTCAGATCACGTTTTACGAAGGCAAATGCTTCACGGGCAGAAAGCTGGAGGTCTGCGGCAGCTGCAGCAGCTTCCAGGACCGAGGTTTCCTCAACCGGGTCAACTCCATCTGCGTCCAGAGCGGGGCTTGGGTCTGCTTCGATCACCCCGACTTCCGAGGGCAGCAGTATGTCCTGGAGCACGGCGAGTATCCCAATTTCTACCGCTGGAACGGCCGCAGCGACCACCTGGGCTCCTGCCGGCCCATCGGGATGGTGAGTGGATCCCAGCCGGAGCATCGGTGGGACGGAGCTGTCGTCGGGCTTTGTTTCTCCTGGTCACAGGAGCAACATGAATAAGTGTCATAAAAATCTATGCTCTTTAGAAATAATACGTCCCATTGAGATTTTCCCATGGTTTTTCAGTTGAGGTGGCAAGGTCCTGCCAGCGTCACGTGTTTTTGCTTTTTAATGTGAGTCGCTCACGGGGGCATTAGGAAGGAGGGTCGTTGCCCAAGGCAAGTTTGAGCCATGTCAGCCTGGTCTCCCCGGGCAGCCCCAGGGCTTTCCGAACCAGCCCCCCGGGGCAGCTGGGCTGCTCCTAGCCAATTTTAGCCAAATTCTCCACGGTTGCAAAAAAACCCAAACCAGTAATCCCAGACTAAACCCATTCTTTCCCCCATACTAGGTAGTCCCCTCATGAAGTTTTTAAAAGCACCACCCAGAGGAAGGTTTAATCGGGAAGATTGAAAAGTAGCAAAGAAAAACTAATCTGGGTTAGGTCTTTCCATTCACCTCTCCTATCACTCATGACCCCTGGGGCAACGATGAGCCCCCATGCGGCTGGTGGGATTTCTTACTGGCCCCGAAGCTGCTTTTTGGCAGGGCAAGGGCTTTGTTTCATGTCCATAATGTCCTTCCCAAAGCACCTCCGTGGTCCGTACAGGGAGGGATGCTCTGCTCTGGAGCCTGGCTGGCGTGAGGACGTGCTCCTCCTTCGCTGGCCCACGATTCTCCCCATGAGATGCCAGCGAGTGCTTCGAGGCATTTCTGCAGCGCAGATTCCCGGAGGAATGTTTGCTCAGGCTCGGTATCCGCTCGGCTGCTGCCGGCAGCCGCCTGCTGTGGGGTTTGGCATCGCAGCCCGGCCTTCTTGTGCGTTGACGTGGTTTATTTAAAAAATGCATTTAGGTATTCCTTGAATTTGGCTTAAAAATATCCTTTCAGCTCGCTCTGTCCCACATACCTATGCCGCAGGCTGCAGAAATCTCCCTGGAGGAACTTATGTTGTGTCACCCTCAAGGGCCCACACAGCAAAGACGATGCTGGGACAGTTTCTTTTGGTTTTTGCTTAATTTTTTCCTTAAAGAAAGGCACAACAGCTCCCATCAGGACCCGCAGCTACACGTGGAACTGGAGGCAATGTAGATTAGTTTAGGGAAACTGTCGAGCATGTTTGTACGCTCTGGATATCTCTCTGTTTTTGCTGTGTGAGTGCATGGAGAGCAGGGGCTGTAGCTGATGCTGTATTTGGGATGGAGGGTTTGTGGGGCCGGTGGGGGGAGATCTGTGGGTGGACGAGGGGCTACGTGTGCCTGAGCTCAGCGCGTCCCTCGAGCGCTGTGTGCCCATGTGGATGGCAGCTGCAGGAAGGTGCAGAGACGAGGGTTTTCTGGCTGGTTTTCTGGTGGTGTGGTGGGCTGGGAGGTGGCATGAGTTTGTGTGTGCTCTGTGCGTGCTGGTGTTGGCTGCTTTTCACATTCCCCTTCCAAAGACCCCTCCGTCTTCCTCTTTGTCTTATAAAAGCCAGGGAAAAAATTTGCTGGATCTCTTTTTTTTTTATTTTTTTGGTTGACTCGAATGCCTTTGTCCCCAGCACGGCGAGCACTACAGGATCGAAATATTTGAGGGGAGCCACTTTAGAGGTCCCAGCCTGGAGCTGACGGAAGATTGCTCCTTCCTGCAGGGACAAGGCTGGGACAAGACCTGCATCAATGCCCTCAAAGTGTACGGCGACGGCGCGTAAGTAACCGCACGCAGCCACCACGTGCTCCCTGCCCCGCACCCCTTGTACCCAGCACCGCAGGGCAGCCAGGTGGCTGCAGAGACTCCCCCCCCAACATGGAAAAACCTGTCGATGCCAGGGGAGCTCGGAGAAAGCCTCAAAATGTGACTTAAGCCTATGGCTTAAAGGTAAATTTTGGTGCCTGCCCATCGAGAGTTGCTTCGAAGGGGTATGATTTTTGGAAGGTGGCATCTAAGCATAAGCTACGAGAGTTCTGTCACACCTTTTCTAAGGCATGTGAAACAAGAAGCCCCAAAACATCTTCCTTCCTTCCTTCTTTCTTTCTTTCCTTCCTTCTTTCTTTCCTTCCTTCTTTCTTTCCTTCCTTCTTTCTTTCCTTCCTTCTTTCTTTCCTTCCTTCTTTCCTTCTTTCTTTCCTTCTTTCTTTCCTTCTTTCTTTCCTTCTTTCTTTCTTTCCTTCTTTCTTTCTTTCCTTCTTTCTTTCCTTCTTTCTTTCCTTCTTTCTTTCCTTCTTTCTTTCCTTCTTTCTTTCCTTCTTTCTTTCCTTCTTTCTTTCCTTCTTTCTTTCCTTCCTTCTTTCCTTCCTTCTTTCCTTCCTTCTTTCCTTCCTTCTTTCCTTCCTTCCTTCCTTCCTTCCTTCCTTCCTTCTTTCCTTCCTTCCTTCTTTCCTTCCTTCCTTCTTTCCTTCCTTCCTTCTTTCCTTCCTTCCTTCTTTCCTTCCTTCTTTCCTTCCTTCTTTCCTTCCTTCTTTCCTTCCTTCTTTCCTTCCTTCTTTCCTTCCTTCCTTCCTTCCTTCCTTCCTTCCTTCCTTCCTTCCTTCCTTCCTCTCTTTCTCTCTTTCTTTCTCTTTCTCTCTTTCTCTCTTTCTTTCTCTTTCTCTCTAGTACTTCTGAGCATGCTTCCAAACATCTCTTTAAAATCCATGCAGAGGCCTTTGGGGAGGGTGGATGGATGGATGGCTGGCTCCGGATGATGCAAGTCAGGGCTTTTGCTTTGCAAGTGGCTTCACCAGGGCTTGCTGCAACACCAGAGACCTCCTCCTTGGGCAGCACAAATGAGGCAGCGGCATCTCACCTTGAAATTCAATCCTGCCTCTGAAAGACAGGGGCGACTGTGGCAGTGATGCGTGGCCACCCCGCTGGGTGTTTTTGGTCAGCCTTGGTGCCTCGGGAACTCGCTTTGCGGATGCGTTGCTGATACTCAGCCCCATCCTCCTGCGCCTGCAGATGCTCCCGAAGCCACGGCGGGACGGCAGCTTTGCCCTTTTCTTGCTGTTGGGTGGCAATTTGCATTTTCTCAATGGTGTCAGTGCTTTTTATGTTTTTTTTTCTTCTTGTTTTGAGATGGGTTGTTTTCTGGCAGTCTCCCCTTTCACTGCAAGTGTGCTGGGAGCCAGGAAATGCCATAAAATCCTCCCGCAGCTGGGCAGAGGGTGGATGGAGCGAGGGGAGCCCCTGCAGAGGAGGAAGCACAGAAACGCTCTTCTCTGCCTGTCCTGGACTGGACATTGCGCATCTCCCCGGCTCCCAGCATGGGGGGTTGGACCCCTTTTGTCCAACAGCAATTTTTCCCTAGAATAGGAAAGACGTTGTTGCCATCCAAGCTCGAGACATCCTGACAGTGAGTGTCCTGCTGGACTCTTTCTAATTCAAGCGAGACCTCTCCTCTTCCAAAAAAAACCCCAGGCTTATGATCAGGCAGTGGTGGTTCATTAAAACGAAGGAGCAGAGCTACCAGCTCCTGATGGGAAGAAATGGCTGGAGCCCACCAGGGAGTCCATTAGTGCTGAGCCTTTGAGGCAAAAGGCATTTGAGTACCAACACTGTAAAGCCAAGAGAGAGCCTGTGAGCACTCTGGCAAGAGCTTTAGGGACAATTATTTACCACACGTGTCCCCGCAGCAGAGCCTGGAGCTTGAGAAATTGGGAAGCTGCCCAGAAACTTTCAAGCACTTACTTTTTTCAGATTGATTTTCCCCCCTCCCCTGCAAAATATATAAGGGGCACAAAGCTTGCTTTCCCTCGCATGGGAGCCTAGACTGTTTATGTTAGCATTGCGTGACTTCTCAAAGGCTTCAAGTAGCGATAAAAAAAATTAGGGAAAAAAAAAATACTGAGAGGAGCGTGGTGAGGAACTCGCTGCGTTTTGTAGCATTCCGTTCAGACCCTGGGAAGATGGTTGTTGCAAATGCGTGGAAAGATCTGTAAAGGCCATTAAAAGGCAGGACAGTGCAGGGGGACCTGCTGGCCCCGGGCTGCAGGAGGAGGGAGGGAAAGAGGAGATACCGCAGCAGAGAGGTGAGGCCAGGGAGGAGAAAGGGACCTTATGGCACTGCTTTTCTCCTTTGGATGGACCATATAATCCCAGTTGACCCCAGAGGTGTTGCAGGTGTAGCTGGTGCTGGGCTCAGCCTGGCAGAACCCTCCCAAGGCCCATCCTCAATCATTTGGGGAGCGGAGGAGATGGGGTCACCGGAGATGAGGGGACCTGAAAGCGGGTCTGTTTTACCCTGTGCATACTGAAAGCAGGCGTAAAGCAGGGTCCTCCTGAGTTCCCTGCCCACCAAAGTCTTGCCCTGCAATTTTCCCCCTTAATTCCCGCAATGTGACATCCGTTGGACACTGAAATATTTGCTTCCTCTTCAAAATTGGAGGACGGTGTCACGTGCTGTTAAAAAGCTGCTGCCTGCGATCATGGGGGTGGCCATGCCTGCGGGAAGTGATGATGGATGAGCTGCAAACACGGGAATGGAGAGAAGCGGCTGCCTTTGGCATGGTGTGTGGTGGGGCTGAGAGTGTCCCGCACCTTCCCCGCTGCCCTTTTGGGGCTGGCGACTGCTACCCTCCCCACACAGCCAGAAAGCCTGACGATAAAGCTGTTAAAACCATGCTGGAAATGAGATTGCTATTTTGGAGCAGTTTCGAGATGTTACCGCCTCCTCGGAAGCTGTTGCGGTTTGCGCAGTGAGCGGCTGTGCCTGTCCCACGAGCAGAGCCAGCTCCAGTATCACATATGGTGTCATCTGGTGTTAGACGAAGACGTGCGCGTCTTGTCCTCCTTTGTGCCTCAGCCGCTCCACAGAGGACTGCTTAGCAATAACAACTTTAAAAACCTGAATTTGTTTTACAGTCCGGGAGAGAATACCCTAAAAAAGGGTTTTTCTACGCTACAGTGATGTAACTTGAAGGAACCAGACCAATCGCTTAATCTGCTGAAGCATTTATGAGCGTTGGGTCGATGTCCTGCAGTCAGGCTGCGAAATATCAACCAGAACAGGTACCCAAACGTTGCTGCGCAATAAACGTTACCTGTTTCTTGGCAGAGGCAATAGCTGCCCATGGCACTGCTCGAGTCCTGCGAGGAGAATGAGTGACCTCGAGCCCTACTGAAAGCATCCTGCTTGGGTCAGGCTGAAGCTGCAGCACTCCCCTGCTAGTTTTTTCAGTGCGAGCAGCCAGTTTTGGCTTATAGGGCTTGCGCTGGTTCCATGCAAGTTTTATTCCCTTGTCCTCTGGGTTTATGTGCTAATGAAACACAGCACCGAGATGTTTGAGGGCTGCGTGCTATGTGCCGGGATCAGCTCTCCCATGCTGGGCTTGAGGACAGGATCATCTATTTTTTTGTTTTCTGCACTCCTGACTGACTTGATTTCCTCTCTCACTGATGGCCTCGGAGAACGTAAATTTTCGGCAATAAAGGAACAGCTAAGTAAGCCATACAAGTCTTCACTCATCACCTTGCACTGCCAATACACTTCACTCCCATCTTTCTGCTATTCCTTTTATTTGTCTTTTTTGCAGCCTTTCCCTAAGCAGGGACAAGCCGGTGACTTCTTAACACCACACCAGGTCACGCAGTCCGCTTCCATCTACCCCAAGGCCTGTCCCATTCCCTCCCTGTGACTGTGCAGACACATCAACTGTGTGTCTGGAGAGAAACGCAGAGGTCTTGGGAAAGACAGTGACTATGAGGGGTTGCTCCACCCTTTGCATTATTCCCCAGAGTCCAGCAGTTGTTGAAAGATGCCCTAGAGCAGAGAGAGCTGGAAGAACTGCTACGTCCTGGTGGGCCAGCAATGCCTTGTGAACATCCCTGTCCTACCACCATGCAGTATTTTCAATAACGTTAGGTATTCTCCGCAGGAGGGAGTGATCGGAAGGTGCTGAAAGTAGGATCGGGAGCTCTCTCCAGGAGTGCTTGAGGAAGGGATGGTCAGCTGATGGAGAAACAGGGCCATGATCATCCAAAAATATGGAGAGGTGCATAGAGGATGAAGGGATGGGGTAGAAAAAGAAAAAAAACCGTGGCTTTATGAATAAGGCTGGGGTGTATCTAGAGGAGGAGGATAATTTTATAAATTGTTCTTAATTAAGCTGAAGAGCTGAGTACTCTCTCCGACAGTGGATATGTGATGGGGGGACATGGCTTTGGGGAAACCTGCC
Organism: Chroicocephalus ridibundus; assembly: GCF_963924245.1. NCBI lineage: Eukaryota > Metazoa > Chordata > Aves > Charadriiformes > Laridae > Chroicocephalus > Chroicocephalus ridibundus. Next base: position 7,631,323 of record NC_086285.1, on the reverse strand, counting down.
ATTACACTCACATGAGCAGCGGGCAGACTTATCCATGCGCTTTGCAGCCTCAGAAAAGTCTGAGGATGGCTTTGTAATTCCGGTTTGGATATAAACTGGCTGCAAGAAGTGCCAAAGAATGAACTTGTTTGTTTGCAGGAAACACTCGGGATCCAAATGTCTTGGCTGAGCAGATTGCAGCGATGCTGCAGAAAAGGGTTGTGCAAGGGCGGGCAGCTGGGGGGAGAGGGGCACCAGGCAGGCGTCTGCTCAACGTGCTGGCTGGATCAATGCACAGGCAGATGGGAGAAGGGACCCACCACAGTCCCGCCTGGTGTCCTCTCAGAAACACAAAATAAACCCAAACATGTCACGGAATCTGTAAGGTGGCTCGACTAAATACCCTAACCTTTTGCTTTTTTTTTTTTTTTAAATAATGCCCGTGGGTGGTTGGTTTTATAAACAACTTTTTTTCCTAAGTTTCCAGCTTTTTGCTCTGGGTCAGACTGATCTGAGTTCACCAGCTGTCGTCTGACCCTGGAGGCCCAGCAGTCTTTGACCCATCCAGTACTTAAAGGAGTTTCTGCCTGGAAATTCCACATATAGTAGGTCCCAACCCCGATGTCGCAGCTGGATTCCTGGGAAGAGACAGACCACAGAAACCAAATGATTTGGAAGATTGCATTTGTGCTCTGTTGTCATTGCTGAGCAAATGGATGGGACAAGAAACAGAGATCCTTATAAAAGCCTTAAAGTGCTGAGAAGACTGAGGCAGACATAAGCAGGTCGGCAATGATGGGGTGGAAACCCAATAGTAAAACTACCAGAGCAATGGCAAAACTTGGTTAAAAAGCAGGGGAAATGTAAATAGAGGAAAGAGGTGACACACATGGCCACATTAAGATCATGGCACAGTGTGTACCAAAGGGATGGAGGGAGAGAAGAGCAGCAAAATTTGTCCCTCTTGACCATCAGAATTGCTCCTCACTTGAAGACCTTCAAATGGAGAAAGACACACTAAAGAAACGTAGACAAGTTAGGTGAAGAAGTCAGGCATGCCAAAGTCACCAAGGTTGTTGAGCGTTTTATCTACTTGACTATATTCCAAGGGAAAGTTGTAGTTAACTCTGGATGTAGAGATAAAGTAAAGGTAAGCGAGCCAAGGCCTGCTCTGTTGGAAAGCATCAAAGAAAGGCCATTGAGAATTACTAGCAAAGAGAGAAATTATTAACTATGGTTCCCATCGTAGCTAATGAGTCAGTTCAAAGAGGTAAAACATCCTCAAGCGTTGCACGTTTCTCCTTACAGTCTAAAATGGGTTTATCAGGGGTTGAGAGGACTCACGTCCTTCTTTAGTGCTATCAAACGCTATCAAACTGTTTCTGTTGCGCATGGTGAAGCTCACAGAGATCCATTCCTCTGAATGATCTCCACTCCTCTGAGTGAAGCGGGGAGCCCCTGGTCCTAGGCTTCATTGCTGGTGTAACCCAAACCAACTTCTTCTAAAGGCAAGGTCCAGCCTGGTTGTGGATAATTGCCAGGCTACACTGGAAATAGGCAGAGGCCCAGCAGTTAACTCCACTGGGGGCATTTCGGTGTGCAGGATGGGACCAGGACTGCAGAGGGACTATTGGGCCCTGGTAGTTTGGAATACTGCAGTGCCTAAATGCAGCCACTCAACGTGGGCATGAGGCCACCCCGTGTGACCATATTGTTGGGGCCAAAGTAACCTTCCCTTTTTGCTCAGGTGGGTGCTGTACGAGGAGCCCAACTACCGAGGCCGTATGTACGTGGTGGAGCGGGGTGAGTTCAGCAGCTTCAATGCATGGCAGGCACGCAGCGCAAATGTGCAGTCCATCAGAAGAGTCATCAACTACTTCTAGCTGAGCTTTCATCCTACCAGCGATGGCCTGCTGAGACCGGGCATCACCCTCCTTCCCACTCACTGACCTGTGGAATAAATTGTTAAAGACCAGCTTTTGGCTCTAAGTACCTTTTTTCTGTCACTTGTATGAGTTCAAGAAGGAATGGACTTGCAATCTTTCTAAGCTTCTTTCATGTGCTATGAATTTGCTTTTTTATTCATCAGTGATTTACAAGGAGGACATGAGGGTGATGGGCTACAACCAGTGGTGGTGACAAGCAGATCCAGGAACGTGCTTCCTGGTGTGGTTGTGGTCACTCACGTGTTCACTCTGGCCCATCTAAGGCCACCATGCAACGGACCCAGCTGACTCCTGATGCCTGGAAGGGGTCACGCTGCTGCACATGTGCATTTCGAGCACGGGTGCAGAGCCGTCGGAGGTTCTGCTCGAGCCATATGAGGACACGCATGAGGATCACGTCAGGATCTGACTGACTTGCGGGGTCTGTCTGAGCACGACATGCTGGTCCTGATGTGGATGTGATAGAAATCCTGATTTACTTTGACCTTAGATCACCACACATTAAAAAACATATTAAAAAAAATTCCCTGAAGGCACAAAACTGGAGCAATCTTCTCTTTGCTCCCTGAGTCATAAGCCCTTCAGCTGATGACGACATTTGGAGGGGGTGACAACAAAAAAACCCCAGCCACAGCACGGTTACTTTCTGCACAACCCTCTTCACATCTTTCTACCCCTTCAGTGCTCCCAGTCCATCCCAGTTGTTTCGGTGTCCCCGAACCCCATTTGGTGCTTGGCAGCCGGGATGGGAACAGCTCTGCCCGTTCAGCAACGGACCATCCACTACAGCCTGGGCGCTTCCCCTTACGTTCAGTGCCCAAAAGTCAGATTGCCTCCTTTCTGTAAAACCCTAACTGCGTTCAGTACTAGTTAAGAGCGTTTCTGGCTATTTCAGAAAGGGATAATTTTATTCTTTTTCACTCAGTTATTCTATTAGCTGCTAAGGCTGGGCTGTCTGATGGATCCTGACAGGCATGGGCACGGTGCCGGCAGAGCTGCAAAGCTCTGTGTTAATCCAGTGGGAAGGCTGCTGCTCTAATGACTGTCCCCAGCCCTTGGAGGGGACGTGAGCAAGGCTGACAGGTCCCCAGCACACTGGAGCACGAGGCGCGTGTGCCTTCAGGGCTGCTCTGCTTTGCGGGCTCCTGCCCTTTGCAGAGCCATCGGGAGGAGCAGGGGTCCATGCTCTGTGCCAGGGCAGGGGGCTGGCTGGTCCCATACTGCACCCTGCTCTGACACTGGATCCGGCTGCCATTTGATCAATTCACACTCATACGGCTTATAGTTCATCTTTCCAGTTAGAGCTTCTTGGCTCCCTGTGGCTCTCTACCAGTAAAAGGACTGGGGCAACTGGTAACAACTGGGCCCGGGCCTGTGTGAGAAGGCCACGTGCTGTTGCCGTAGTGAAGTGGTACCATTGGTAGAGTTACGTTGGTTGAGATTTGCCCCAAATGCACACATGCCATATACGTCTTATGGGGGGGGTGTGTGTGTATGAAAATATGAAACAAATCTACTTTGTGAATTGAACGATAGTTTGGGTGATGTTTGCCTCAGCAGCGATACAAGCAATTACGTCCTTTTGTGGACAGCCTACGGTCTGGATGGCATCCTCCACTCAAATCCTTGCAGAAGCACTATAGTTACACCAGATCAGCTCTGGACTTCAGTTGCCACATCCTGGGTGGCTTGTGGTGACATGTGGTCCATTGGGGCTGTAAAAACATTTAAGCATCTCTAATGGATTGCAAGGTATTTCTGTGTCAGAGAAGAAGGCAGGGAAATGATTCATTCATTGAGTGGGATGCACAAATGTACAACTCGTGCATCAACTCTTGCGTATTTCATTTTCTTTTAATTAAATGCAGCTTACGAAAGATTTTAGGAGTCCTTCCAGGATTAGCGTTGCTCTTGCTTCATGAAGGCTCTAATCAGCTCCTGAGCTCAATGCACTCTATTAAAAGTTAATATTCAGTCATATGCCTTGCCCTCTGTTGTGACCTTCTGGACATTAATCTGTTAAAACTCCCAAATGTGGGCCCAAAGACAGACAGGCATTGAATTGTGAGTAGCTTTAAAGGAGGATTTTCATTCATTTGAAGCACATTCAATGTCACGGTGCAGCATGAAGGATAAAGAAACAAAGGCTTTAAAATATACACTAACTGGAATCCCAGATGCTCTAAGCAGTTGGAGGACAAAAGAAAAGAAAATAAAGAACGACCATCCACCCAGATTCCCTTGAGAACAATGGCGTAAGCCCAGAAATCCCCACACCTGGGTTTCTCGACACTTGGTGCAGCAAGCCGGGGAGGTGACTGTCCCACTGATGCTGGGGTCAGACCTGCGATGTCGCAGATATTCTGCTGTACTCCCAGTGTTCAGTGGTTCAACCTCCCTCCGTGCAGACCAGACCTTAGAGGGACCCACGGACACCCCTCCCCATCCTTAATGGGATACGTGCGACTGCGCATGTACACACAGATGTACAGGCTGGCTCCAACATACAGCTACTGTGTGCAAGCCCGCTTCGTCTATGCGTTTTGAACGCATCGTTTGTTTATATGTTCTAGTAGATTAATATTTGTTATTTAAATTGTGGAAGTGCTTAGGAGCCCCAGCCCTGGACTGAACCCTGCTGTGTGCTAGGAGTTAAAAGCACGAAAAAGGCAGGCTGGTTCATCCCTGCTGTTGGCTGGAACCCTGTTTGTAACTAGATAGCGTTTAGCCACCTATAGCATATTTTATACAGGTCCGTAATATGCCTACGGACTAAATACTCACCATCTATTAACATCTGATATACCATTTATGAACACGCCCTCAATGCAAACAGCTAGCCTCATGTGAGCACTATTAAAAAAACCTCCTCTCTATGCAGAAGTCTAATATTGCTAAAAACTGGCAGCAGGGAATTGAGTTACATCTATTTTTTCTTGATTTGAAACCTAAGTAGGGTGGCCATGGGCCTAATCCAAGCACTGATGCTGCAGGAACATGCATTGCGTTGGCAGCGGGGGGATGTGGCTCTCCCTCTTCCCTTTTCCCTCCCCCTCCTTGCTAAATCTGCACTTGTTTAAAGGACAGAACGTACAGATCCCATATGTTTGCTAGTGGTTAGGGTTGGGTTTTTTTTTTTCAAAGATTATTGACATTGCTCTGGTATGAAACGGTACGATTTGTGAGTTTATAGCATATAAAATATAAATGGCAAAAACGCCAGCTTGATGTGAAGTGGATGTGAGATTGTGCAGCAGAGATTTGAGCTGCACGTCATTAAACTGTATGGCTGAATGAGTTCCGCTACGTGCACCGAGGAGGCAAGCAATGGATTAAGTAAATTGGAAACTATTCTACAAAATGCTAGAGATAAAACAAAGATTCAAAAATGAACAAAAGGGACAAGTTATTAATTACAAGAGAGAGAAGCAAATGAAATCAGCTCCATCTGGAAAACCAGGAAAGCCCTAATAATCAGCATTACTGGGCTTGGCCAGGCTGCTGCAGTGTAATATTCGGAATAACTTTGAATTACATCTGGCCCCAAAGCAAATAGCTCCTGCCAGAATGCCTGCATACACGAATGGCCTTTCTCTATAGCTGGATAATGTGGGAATTTGACAGAATATCTCTTTCAAATGAATCCTTGAAAGATGTGTCTGAGCAACTGCAGTACTTTTGCATTGCTATATTACGCCGTACATGTATATATAGTGATGGTAAGGAGGAAACTGCCTACTGGTCCACTGTTGGCATGTTTGATGTTGTCATGGCTCAAATGAATCTCTACTAACTGCTTACGCAGGCGAAAGGGCTGCCCAGCCACCTCCCTGCCCCGGGGGATTCAAGGGGGGTTATCCTGCTATTGAGGCTGCCCAACGCTCACACTTTCCCGTGCTTTCTTGTCTCCTCCTCCAGAGAGAGGACCTGGTGAAAATGAATTCACTCCTTGGTGTCTCCTAGAGCTGTTTTATTAGTTCTTTAAGTAGAAAGTCTTGCTCAACAGTGACCTCTTTGACCGATTGCAGAAAGGAAATGAACAGCTTCAAAGGACATCTCCGACCTCTGGCACCAGGAGGAGAGCCGTGGTCATTGTTAAAGCCTAAGCAATGATGGGGTAAAAATGTAGAGGGAACACGTCTTAGTACTCTGGGAGCATTGACAAATATCCTGGCTCCTATGCTTCATCTGGTTTGTTTTTAGCTTTCTTTTCCCTGTTGTATTGAAGTCAAGGGAAAATTAACTTGGGTGAAAACAGAACTGGCTTTGAAAGTTTTACTATTCATGGGATAGTAAAACTCTTGTCCAGGAGTAAATCTGATATAGCCAACAAGTCCTTGAATCAGATGATATCTGCTCGATGCAATCTGCATCTTCAGCATTGCAAATGGTGATTTGTTTGGATTTTTTTAATTTTAAATCATCTGGTTTATTGCAGAGGTTAAATTCAGTTAAATCAACCTCCAGTGTATGGGACTCATGTAGCTTTGTGTCCTCTTGTTTCAAGAGTAACCATTCAAGCCGCAGAGGAGGTGCAACAACATCTCACACAATTGGAGGTGTTCCCATATTTACTGGTGGCTATGAAGGAAACCAAACACGCATGGAAGCAGGTGGAAAAGGAAAAAAATAAAACATGTATGAATTTTCCATGGTGCAACAGAAACACTGAAGAAAGAGCAAAGGGGTGCACCATGTTTTCCATGGACAGCTGACCATCTTTATGTAGTTCGGCATGAGCCGGTTTGTAATCAAGTCAAGCTGTCCTGGTTTAAGCATGTTAACATATGGAGGAATGTACCAGTGTATTCAGTCAAATTGTGCGTGAAGCAAACATGAAATCATATTGAAATTGTTAACGCAAATTCCTTCTTTAAATATGATGTTCTCTAGTGGATTGCGGTCAATCCGCACTTTGTGTAGGCATTCACACCTGCATTCACAGAGTCCAAAATGCACTAAATGCTTCCTCTCAGTCAGAATGGTTTCATGTGCTCCTGCCAGGATACTCCAACGTCTGGGATGGCGAAGGATCAGTCCCTGCTATTCCATGGAAAAAAGGCATTTTTAAAAATTTTGTTTAGCTCATTGCAGCAGTTCTGGGATGCTGCCGCTCGGTTTGTTTAGCCTGATGTAAACTAAGATATCTGTTTTCTCATGTGAGTAGTTCTTGGTGGTCACCAGCATTGCTCATCATCTGTGATGGGGTAAGAGAGCAGTGCAACTCCCTCCCCGCAAGACACCACACCAGGCAAGACAACCCACTCATGGTCAGCACAGGTTTATTCATGTTTTGGGAGAGGTGCTTTTAAGCTTTGACGTTGCTTCCCCATGATCATGGTGGTGGGAAGGTGGGTGAATGATCCTGACTCATAAATGGGCAAGACTCTGTGGTTTCAGCTGATTTTCCCCTTGCGTTTTTTGTGCTGTTGGAAACGAACAGCTTAGAGAGAACAAGAGCAAAAGACTGTCCGTGGAATGGACCTCTTCCTTGCATACCTTACTGAAGGTAGCCACCACCAAAACAAGTCTTACCTGTACATGAAGCAGTGCTATGTGTTGTACATGCCATAAGGTACTAGGGCATTACTGAGCCTAATATTATAAGTTTAGTTTAGTTCTGCAGGGTAGGTTGTACAAGAATCTTGCTCTTAAATCAAGCTGAAGTTTTCAAGAAGACAAAGAACAGTGTGGGCCAGTCCACACGCAGAGCTGACCTGCTAAACTATGCAAGTACAACAGCTGCTCCAGCAATGTAAGTGGGAATCAAAACTGCTGAGATTTGCAGAGCTTTATGTGGTTGTCATTGGTTTTCTTGGCTGGTAATGCAAGAAGAAAATAATAACATTTGAGTCATCTGAACCTACAATAATAATAATAATAATAACAGGATTCCAAAGGTTTTATTTTGTGTGTATCCTGCTATTATTGACTTGCCCTTTGAAATTATTTTTCTGAAAATAATAGAGCTTCTTTTTTTTTTGCTGGCGTTTGGGGCCAGATTCATTTGTCATCTACCTTTTAAAAAGAGAGAAGAAAAAAAGCAGGCAAACACCATTTTGACTTCTGGAATTTATCATTTTAGTTCAGGTGTAGCTATGGAGCTGACAATCTCTATTTCAAAGGTTTCAGACTTCTCTTCTTAAAGTTTATTAATAAATGATATTTAGCAATCAGGTTCCTTGACAATTAAGGATCCCACCTCCTATCAGAAACAGGGACTGCCACAATACTGGAAAAACTTCTGATTGCACTGAATGATTCTTCTTTTCAGCTGCATTCAGACCATACCGGTTTGGAGACACAAAAAAAATTCTGGTAGGAATCCAAAACCTCTGTAACAACCTCCCCCCCCTGGCCTGGGATTTGTCTAATAATTTGCTATTAAAGAGTTCTTTGGCTGGAAATAAGTACCAGACAGAGTTTCCCTTGTTCCACTTCTTGTGATATTTTTTTTTCCCTTTTTCTTTAGAATTGGCATTTGACTCTAGCACAAACTTGCTGTCAAGATGACAGAAGCTCCAGGGGAGGGCATAAGTTACCCCAGGTTCTCAAAGCTGGCACTGATTTCTTGCAGAAGGTGTTCTTTCCCCAGCACCTTCCCAGCAGGGACAGAACAACAATAGTAAAGATAACAGTAATAACAACAATAAGAAAAACATTCAAATCAGTGATTTTTCCATTTGGGTCCAAATCACCACTTGAAAGAAGCAGCGGAGCACTTTAGCTTGTATGGAAAGGACCCAAAACTGTGTCAGGCGATGTCAGTCTCAGTCCTTTGCTGTTCTTGACTTCTGCTGGGTGCAGCAATGACAGGGAAGCTCTGATTTCCCAGCTGCAAAGTGTGATTACCCAGCGTCAGAGGCAGGCAGTGCCAATTAGCGTGAATTAGGGCAGGCCCGGAGCTGTGCGTTGGCTACTGCAGCCTGTCCCAGAGGGACACGGGCTGGATTAGGAGCCTAGTGCAGAACTAGCTCATCAAGCCAGCCAGGTAGTTCAATTAAGTTTGTTTAGCCTGACTGCACCAATTTACTGCAGCCAAATAGCTGGCCCACAGCGTGTATGTGTTCCTGTACGGTTAAAAGTCATTCTTCACATTTCCGTTCCTGTCGAAGAGCTCCAAGAATGCATATTTCAGTAGCGTCTCTGCAAAGTAGCTATTGTTTTTATCATTTCAGTGGTTTAGTTGTGAAATTCATGCTTGAGGAGGAGGGGAGAAAAGGCCCAAAGCAGCCAACCAAGGTAAACAGCATTTTCTCTGTCCTGATTCTTTCCTCCTGTCGCTTCTGTGCCACTGTGACTCCCTGGGAATTCACCTCCATGCCTTAAACATCAGATATTCACTAACACCCTTGTAGGGTGCTGATTAGACGAAAATAGTATATCAAATTTAAGTCTGGAAGTGAATCAAGGCCACCGGTTTGATCAGCTTCTGCTTTCCTTCACCAACACAGAAATCAGGAGAACGAGCACCTTTCTCATTAGCAAATGGACCATAGCCAAATATAGAGAGCAGAGAGGAAAAGTATATTCCCTAAGGTTAATAACCTTAGCTAATGTAACTGATTTGGCTTTATCAAAGTCAGTTGTAGGTAAAACTGGGCTCTGAATCTTTTGCTTCCTCACCGCACAGCTAGGCCTAATGGGGATCTGAAGGGTTAACAGCACAACTGCTAGTCCCCTTTGTATTTATCTGTATGACCATAAGTAATGCATATTTTGAGCAATTGCATCCAAAATGAACAGATCTGTGAGAGAAGATGGATCGCTTACAGAGCAGAACAGGAAGAGTCCGCAGCTGTCTTCCAAAAGCACGGCGTGGTTATTTTCTAGGTCCTAGTGCCGTTCCCAGCATATCCTGAGGCTCGAACACTTAATCAGCATGATTATCATCACACAAATGCTGCCAGAGAGTTTGATTTGCACACTTGCTTTTTTTTTACTAAATGAATAACCTTTCTAAAACCCCGTGATGTTCGAGCCTCTGTCATAATTCTTCTGCATTTTGGACGGCTCTCCTGCCTGCTTGGGGTTTGGCGCTTGTGTAAAGAGGTGTAATAAGAAAAGTTATTCACAGGAGAGTGTCAGATAAAGCAGGCAGCTCAGCCTGATTTAGCAAAGGCCTCATCCTCCTGGGGCTGAAGCCTGGCCATGGTGTGAGCAGATGCAGCAGCTCCTCTTGCTATTTCAGGGGGAACTGTATCTGCTTAGAACAGGGGAGGGATTTTTTTTTTTTTTTTTTTCTGGGTGAGCAGATGTTTTGTTAAAGTGGCGTAAGCTGCAAGGAACTGTGCTGGGTCTGTATATTTTCATTGTCCTTGGATCTCAGTGGGTGCATCGCTGCTGCCTTGCGACAGCTTTCCTTGTTGGCATGCTCAAGGCCAAATTCTCTGGGAGCCCGCCCTGCCTTGGCCCCAGAAGTTCCCTCCTGGTGTGACAACAGCCCAGGCTTAGATTTATGGGGGTATCTCAGAAGCACCCTGCCTTTCATCACTCTCAAAGCACCTCTTTGGGCATGGTGAACAACTAACAACCAGTGGGTGACTCGGCTAAGCCTCCTGGTCTCGGGTTTGTAGCACAGGCTCTCTTTGCCCCTCTCTGGAAGTTGGATGGGGAAGACCAGCTGCCCTGCGCCGCCAGAAGCAGTGCCGAGCCCCAGCTCACTCTGGTGCTTTATGCTCACCCCTTCCTAGAGCTCCATCTCAGCCGTTAGGGCTCCACAAGGCATGTGTGAGTGCCTGTGCCTTTTTTCTTTGCCTCAGCTTTCAATATATGCTTGAATGCCACCAGAATATAGCACTAAGCCTTCTACGGAGCCCAGGGTCCTCTCCCTCCCTTTACAGCCTTGGTTCTTGGCTTCTCCTCTGAATCACAAAATGTCCCTTTCCCTGCAGCCAACTCAACTGCTCTTTCTCCTGTTTCTTCTCCATTTCTCTCCCTCTTTCTCTTAAATAGTTGGCAGGAGGCCCTTTCTTTCATAACTTCCAGTCATTTTTGCCAGGTGACCCTGTGAGTAATCTCCCCCAACAAATAAGCAAAAGCCTGCTTAAAAGACCACTTCTGGCAGAAAGAATATTCTTCTTTTGAACCCCCTCATTATTCTCTCCAGTGGGTCTCTCAGGCAAACAGCACGAAATCCAGATCACCCGCGTACCCAGACCAGACACAGCTCTGTGGCACACGCACTCTGTTCTCATTTCCCACCCCAGTGCACAGCTCTGGGAAGAAGTTAACCTCTTGAGGCCAGGAAGAAGGCAGCAGAAGACTTAATAGCTTCAGTGATTCACACACGATATTCCATAAAGTGGCACAGCAATTGCCTTTACTACCCAGAGCTGTGCACACCAATTATTATTATTTTTTTGGTCAAGTTTCACCCAACAGGCATTTTAAACGTCACGGTTTATATCCTAGATGAATTTCACTTGCGAGTGTTGTTGCTAAGACAGACCATATTGTGGCATCAATTTTTAATCAGGCTGTTGCCTCGAACTCAACAGGGAGTTCTGCCTGAGATCTGCTGGTGGTATAAATCAAGAAGTTGTGCTGTTAGCATTTTTTATTACTCACTTCATGCCTCTCCATGAAAAAGAAGGAAGATAAAAGAAGAGAGAGAGAGTTTAACAGAACAACGAACTAAATATCGCATCCTTTCTGATGAAATCTGTCTACTTTACATCCGTGAAAGCACAGCGTCAGCCCCCCTTGGAATTCAGTTTGTTTTTCCTCCTTAGATGCTCAAGTTTGGTACTCCTGACATTTACCCGGCAAGGAGCTGGATGTTTGACCCCAAAGTCTGGCACGTGGGCCATGCGTGAGCTGGGGAATCAGCATACTGCTCCTCTGCCATCGTCTTTCTGACTGCATCGTGCCGGTATCTGCTCCGTTTTCCAGGACAAAGAACACTCCCCGAATCTCCCGGCCCCACCTAACCCTTTGCTCTGGACGTGGTTCAAGTCCGCACAGAGTGTATCAGTGCATTGTTTTCGTGGGCAGCTGGAAAACCTCAGGAATGAATGGAAACAGACGGTTACAGACCAGCACTCTCTCCTCCCAACAGAAGAGGACTCCAGTTGGGGTGCCTTCCTCAAACAAGAATGGGACGAACACTACTGCAAACTTGGTGGGGGAGGGAAAGAGGAGAACAGAGATGAGGAAAGATTTATTCACCAAACAAGCCGTGGGATATGCTGCTTGGGAAGTGAAAGCAGACTGGCATCTCATTACCTTATCTGTAATGCTGGTATTGGAGCGTGGCGTCAGGCTTCCCCACACTACTTCACAGCTGCCATTTTGTGCCTCCCCAACAGAGCATCGGTCACCACCAGGTTTTTCACACATTTCAGTAGGATTTTGCTTGGCAACGGCACTGTGGGCCTGATGAGGCTGCTGCAGCACGTTCCAGCCCTATTCAGCCCAACAGCGACACATGAGAGAGACAAACTGTGCCCACTGGTGAGCCCAAACTCATGCAAATAGAGGTGGAGGTTGTTACAGCACACAGCTTCCCTGAGAAAACCTATGTTAGGCCAGGTAGAAGTAAAATCTAGTCTAAGGGCCAGCATATTTAAGAAGGCAAAGCCACTATCTTGTGAGGTGCATGAGAAATGCACCTTTTAAATAACAAAGTACAAAAAAAAAGGAAAAAAATTAGTGCGCCACGTGAATATTTTCCATATGAATCCAACCTGGGATGCTGAATTTGCGCAGCTCAAGCTTCAGAGGTGCTTGTAATCCTCATGGTAGGCTGAATGTTTACCCTGGTGTCCTCTTTACCAACGATCTCTGGGGTATTTGGTGAAGAAAATTATGAACAAGCTCTGGCAGAGGCACATAAGAGGGCAGAAGCTTTGACATCCCTTGGGATGGTACTGTTTGCTCCCGCCACCAGCAACACCCATCTAAGCCTTTCCCTGCCTCCTGGAACAGCTCTGCAATTCCTGCAGTAGCTGTGTCAGGAGCAGGGGCATTCTGGCCCTGAAAGCTTGGTACAAAGCTCCGTCAAGGCTTAGAAGATTCTTCTGTTTTGGTCAGCCAGTTTTTTTATCAGTTGTTCGTGTAACTCTCCTAGCAGTGATGAGCTGTAGGAGATCATGAACATTCTACCCTTACCTAAGGTAGCAGAGCAATTTGGCTCTGCTAACAACGAGGCAGACAAACAACTGAGAAATCTTCCAGAGGCCAGATGTGAATGCAATTGTTAGAATACTGCCTAGGTCACCAGTTGCAACTTCAGCATTTTTAGAAATTTGTTTTTGTACCAATGTCAAAGGCACTGGGGCTCTCTGCTTGCATCAGTACAAATCTGGATTAATGCAGTTAAAGCCAGCAGAGTTGTATCAGTGCAAAATCAGTTAAAACAGGCTCAGAATCAGACTCAGAAAGTTACCCTTGTGTCACTTAGCAAGACATATTTCTTTTGGCTTCCATTTAGATTTGGTCCTTAAGGAGCCTGTCATAAGAGATATATGGTCTGGGCAAGAGGCCAACTTACCGTCTGGAAGAAACAGCAGGGCTCCCATCGAAGCAGGAAACAGGGTAAAATGAGCTTTTGACTATTATTTTGTAATTTTGTAAATATTTGTGATTTTGAATTATGCAGTAAAGTTCCCACTTTACAGTGACATGATGGAAGGGACTTGCCATCTACAGACTATTTGAAGGGGGAAGCTGTTTACAGTAATCTTTGAAACAGCTGCCGTGAGATCTTACACTTCCTGGCATGTAGCATCTTAAAAATTTCTAGGAAATTGCATCTGCTTTCTTAGCCAAAGAGATAAGATGCCTTCACAGCAGTGGTTTTTAAGCCATCGGTTCATCACAACAAAAAGTTAATGCAATCCCTCCTCCACCCTCTCCGAGTTCATGGCTAAACTTCCATTGCCACCAGGGACTGACATTGGGGTTAGGTACGAAGACCCCCACTTGTATCAACCAGCAATACTACCATCACCTAACCATCATTAGGTCATCGAATACCACTTGATTTTTCCAGATGCCAGACTTTCAGACTCCTGACACTGATTAGGAGTAGCCCATCTGGCTAGGTAAAGCAGCAGCGGACAGCAGAGATGTACGTGGCGTTTGCAGACAGGTACACTTGTTACAGCAGTATAGGAAACCTCAAAAACCAAATATTTTCAGAAAGAACTGGTTTGGAAACACTGCTTCAGATCTGATTAAAAACCAAAAGAACTTTGTAGACGTTTACAGGAAATCCTTAGGGTACGTGACAGTTTCCAACCATCTTTTCTCCTGTAGGGGAAATTGGCTAAATGTTTACATGCAAGCTAGACTTTGGAGCACTCCAGGACATTTTAAACTGCAAACGATCCATACTTATTTGAGGAAAGGAAGAACTGTGTTGCCTGTAAAAGAGGCCACTTGCAGAGGGGTCAAAAGGAACTGCAATGCTGACTTAAGTCGTGAGGCTTGGGTCTGAAGTCTGAAAGGATAACGTCAGGTGGTGTGCAGAACTGCACATACAGGCACTCTGCCCAGAGCCTCTGAAGGCTTTTGGATGACCCTGGGAGAAAGCATGAAATTCCAGAGTGGGCAGATGAGGAGGGTCTATACACTTTCCAAAACAGTTTTTGCTACAGATTTCTGTGTACCTCCACATGTCCTTCCCAAGTTCTATTCCCAGTGGGGCCTCCCACATGGGTGCTCTATGGGTTAGGGTTTTGTGAAGCCTGGCTCTGCGCTCCAGCTGCGAACCGACACTGTGTTAGGCATCACGGTGAGTGGTGCGGGCACATACCGTCCCTCCTGCGCTGCCTATGTGGGAAGAGAGCCGCAGCACACAGCCTGGAAGGGAACCATGGTGTACTGGAACAGCTCTCCTCATCTGGGTGGCAAGAGGACTGCTCTAAAGAGCATGTAGTTCCACATGTAGACGCTACTATCCAAGCAGACTGCAGCTGGTCTGTGGGTCAAACCAAGCCTTGCTTTCAAAGAGGCCCCAAGGAATATTACACACAACCTAGACATAATGCATGGTCACAGCCTTTCCCTGCACCGTGACCAGGGTGCAAAGCCCCGCATGGATCTAGAGCTCCACGATGGTCTACGATAAATTTTGAGGGCTGGCAAGGTCCCATTGGTATGAATTGTTGGGGAATTTCTTTGTTAAACGCTTAGCTACAACAGCATCCTGTGGCAGTGAGTTCCACAGGCTGATTACACATTGCCTAAAAGGTATTATTTCCTTTCAGAATTGCAAATTCTCTGGCTACCATTGACTTTCCCTCATACTTGTGGCATCGGGCTGGGAAATCAAGACATTTTATCCTACAAAGCTATGCTGGGGCGTTTTAACACAAAGCTCTGTGCCCACCTTTTAGCTGAAGCATGGCTCTGCCAGGGAAAGTTGAATGTTGCTGTTACTGTACTTACAGAAGGACGGAGGGAAGAGGAGGGGGCAGCTTCTCCCCCCACTTTGAGCATTAGCACTTGCTGGGTCTGTGGAGCAGAGCCTGGTCACCTGCCAGTCAAGAAACTGTGGTGCTCCCCCATCTTCACTTCAGAGTGAGGCTGTATCTGCTCGAGTTTTGATAATTAAATCCATGTAAAATCAATCTGCCTTCACCAATGCCAACTCTTAATGCAAGCGAAGCTACTTAGACGTTGATAATGCTTTGAATTAAATCAAACCAGTAGAAGCTACATTTAAATCTATTTAACCTTAAATTTTATTTACATTGTACCAGCGTAACTGGATCACTTTTAAAATCAAATTTAACCCTACCAAGGCAATTTTCTAAGCGTAGACTAGATTTGCTTAGTGAGGAACCTTGCCTCTGGAGACGCCGTGTAACACACTTTTGAGGCTAACAGTTCTCATTGACTACAACGATGTGGTTGATTCAGAAAAATCCCCAAGGCTAGATGTCAATGCAGGATATGCCACTATCGATCTTCTGGGCCCCTGACAGTAGTCTTAAGAGGTAGTTGGCTTTTGCAATTTTCTGAGGTGAAGAAAGAGGAGGCAATACTTAATTATCATCAATTCTGACAGTGACTGGGGTTCACAGCCTGAAGCACAGCAATAGGATGAAAGTGAAAAGACGCTGGCAGCCAGAAAGGTTCTTCTGCAGGAATGCGGAGGGGTTTGGATGGCGGAAGGGGTTAATTCTCTAAGAAAGATAATTTGCATTGCTGCACACTTTATTCTTTTGGTTTTGGTTGGGTGAGTGGAGCTCTCCGTGCTAACTTCTTTGGGGCGTTATTGGCTCTGCTTCTTTGACAGAACAAAAGAGCTTTTGTTGTCCATCAAAGACCATTGCAATCCATCGAGATACCCAAGGCCCCAGAAGGGGGAGGTGGACATGGAGGAGCTGCCTGTGTTCCTTCCCCCACAAACAGCATCAATAAAGTTATTGAAATCGTTTGCATCATTATTGAAATCTTATCAAGGGAAACGTTCTTCAGCATTTGCATCAGTGCAGCTACTGATGTAAATGCTGACATTAAAGAGACTTAGAGCAGGGCTGGGAGTCTTTGCTGTATACCTGAAGGTCTGTCAGGTGAGTCTAAACACAAATAATTTGGGAAGAATTTGCTTCTAGAGACTTTTGCACCTGACCATTGCTGTCTTGAGGAGCAATTTAAGGAGTGTCCCTGCACTGTGCTGTCTCTGGATCAGAGATGTGAGAACGGGCTGAACCTCTGGTGGGATAAAGGTACGTTTTAAAGACAAAGGTCCCAATTCCTCCTACTTAATGGAAGAGAGTTAGGAACCTGCTGATGTTGGACCACTGGCATAGTCCATGCTGAAGGACAGAGCACTCCCCTTCCAGAAGACAGTGTAGCTGATCTAAACTCCACATCCTTCGTTTACTCGTGATGACTGCCAAAAGAGTTTAAAGTTGGCTCCAAACTTAGTAATGGCCACTGGAGCCCACAAATCATGTACTATGAATCTAGCCATAAACATCTACATGCCTTCTCAAGGTTTTATGTTTTTCTGGATATTATAGGAGCAGCTCCTGTATCTATGTATGAACATATATGTATTTATGTAAATAGCTAATAGAAAATAGTTGGAGAATGACCAGTGAAACGTATACCAGAAGCCCTGAGTTTTGTGCTTGCACATCCTCCAGTGTCTCCATGAAGGAGGATTCATTGCAGGATTTGGGCCCTGAGGAGCAAAATCAAACAGCAGATTAACTTTTGCTTTCCTCATGGCACTACAATTTAAAAAAGGATAATACTAACATAATAAAGAAAAATTATCTAAAACTCAGGCAGGTAAAACCAATAGAAAAAGAATATAATAAACCTCAAGAAAATGAATAAATATTAATGAAAATATTCAAAAGCCCAATGCTTTCAGCAGTCACCACAGGAGGGAAATATTAATTTGAAATAATAATACAAAACCTTGAAAAGGCTTTAAAAAAGGGGGGAAGGAACAGCACACCCCCTGCTCCCATGGGCTCCCGCAGCCTGTGCATGGGTGAGTTGTGGCCAAGGGCTTCCCTTCTAGCTCAGCCTCCCCTGGAAATTTAAACTGCCCGTGTTTAAAACACGCATACCTGCCTCAAACCTAACAAAATACCCCTTCCGTCTAAATTTTCCCTTGCATTCACATCACAGCAGCGTAGGAAAATAAAAAAGGAGTGCTAATCTATCCTACAGTTTCCCGAACAAGGACTCTGGGCAGGGGTTTGTGAGTGGATTTGACAGATGTACGAGCAGATGGTGAGGGACACTCCCTGAGAGCGGCCGATTCCCAGGCCTCCGTGTCCAAAAAAATAGCTTTCCACGGCTAATGTGATTTTCAGAGGGAAGAAATCCAGCACTCACGTCTCACACCAAAACTTCTCGAGCATTTCTTGAATGCGCGGGGGGTTGTGTGAAAATGCCCGTCTTCAGAAAAGAGCTGGCTGGTGACAATATGCCACAGGGCTCGACCTGACCCTCGCAAAACCCGAATTTGCAGCCCATCTCTCATGCTCCTCCATGGCTGGGTGGCTACAACCAGCAGCCGAATCGGGACCACCTCATGTTTGCGTTGGGTGGGACATATTAGGCCTGTTTCGCCGCTGCCAGAACACACTGTGCAAAATAACATATCCCGTGGAGTATCAGTTTTAATGCATGCATTTCTGTATGTCCCACGCGCTGAGATACACCATGCGGGAGCAGGGCTGGTGCCTCCTGAAATGTCGGCGAGCGCCTGGTGAACCCCTCTATCGAACACGACGGTGTGAAATGGAGTCCACGGGCCTGTTTTGAGGCTGGTGATTTGACACAAAAAGGTGCTTTTCTGATCAAATGGGGCAGGAGCCGGGAGAATTGGGTTTTGTGGTTTATCCTACCACTGCCAGCATGATTTTAGCAGCAAATTAGACCCAGCTGACCATTTCTTATAGAGGGGGAACCCATGTCAGACTCTGCCACTGCCTTGCTCAGTGCTCTCAGTCTCCCCATATTGCTTTTCTCTGCCTGGTGGATTTATCTTTTGTACATTTAATCATGCCACGGTGGGACAGGACCCTTTTTGGCCCATGTTCCCCACAGCTCCTGAGGCAGCAGAGCCCCCCTTTGGAGCAGCTCCATCCCGCCATGTCGGAGCCCTTGGACAGGGGGTTTAGGGCAGCATGAAGCCAGGAGCCCTGCTACCAGCCCAAGTACTGGGAGTGCATGGGACAAGGAGCTGTATTAACAAGAAATGGCCCAAAAAGCTTTGGGAAGGCTCGGAGCAAGAGAGGGGGTTGGGGGCTCCCATGGATGGGGGGGTGCTCCTGAGAAGAAGTTTGTCCGGAGCTCGGGGGGGGGGGGGAGGGGGGGGCGAGAGGAGGAACAAAAGGCAATGGCTTCCCTCAAAGCCAGCCCCCAGCTCGGCGGCACAAGCCTCTGCGTCCCCTCGCCGGGAGGAACCAGCCTGAGAAGCCGGGGAAGAAACGCGGCTTCCCGCCGCGGGGCCGGTGCCCCCGGGGGGTGCCCTGAGGCGGCGGGGCCGTCGGGCGGCCTGAGGGGGCGAAACGTGCGGCTGGAAGCGCTGCCTCCCCCCGAGGAGAAGCCCGGGGACTCCGCTGAGGGGGTGGTGAGAGCGTTGTCGGGTTGTTTTGGTCGCAGCGCGGTTATTAAAGGGTGCCCAGCCGGGAAAGACCCTCCGGCCCCTCAACTCTTCCCCCCTCACCGCCGGGTGACTGAAAGGAGGTAAGGGGCGGCTTCAGCCCTGGGGAGGCGGGGGGTGGGGGAATGCCTCTTTTCCCCTGAAAAGGGGGTTTGCTGCCGGGGGAGGCCGTCCCGGAGAGGCAGAGCCGCCGGGCACCTCCTGGGAGGACGAGGCGGGGAGCGGTAGCCCCAAGGAAGCAGCGCGGGCGGGGGGAGGGAGCGGCTGCCCGCCCCGGGGAGAGGGGCTGCCGCGCTTAGAAGCGGCTCTGCCATGGAGGGGGAGGTAACGGAGGGAGGGCTGGCGCTGGGGGTGGGGAACCGCCCCGAGGTGGCCTGAGGGGGGCACGGCGGGGGCGGAGGGGAGCCCTTCCCGCCTCCCCGCAGGGCGGCGGCGGGGGGGATCCCACGTTCGGCCCGGCGCCGGCTCCGGCCCCTCCGGCGGGAGGAGGTTCCCTCCGCCCGGAGGGTAACTGCGGGATCGTTCCGCCGGAGACGAGCCCGGGGCCGTGTCCGAGTAAGTGTCGAGGGCGGAGATGCCGGTGGGGCCGTGTGGGGGGGATGGCGGCAGCCGGGGGCCGCTGAGGTGATCCCGCGGCGGCCGGGAGAGGGGGCAGGCGGCCCTCGGGGCGGTGGGGGCCGCCTGAGGCCGGGATTCCCTCGCTCGGAGGCGTCGCCTCCTCAGCGTGCCCCAAGTCAGCCTTGAAATTGCTTGAAAAGAATCGGTGTGCCGGCAGCCTCAGAGCAGGGCACCAGGTAGCGGTTCCGCCGCCATCCAGGCTGGGTCCCCTCCGAGGGGCTGGACGTACCTCTGTGCCCATGGAGGAGGCGCACCAGTGGGGTTGAAGGGCCAACTTACAACGGTGGGGCTTTGGTTCCTGCGGAGAAAGGGGCACTCAATGGCTTCAGCACACCCTGACTGGGAAAGTGATGTATCCACGGGGGAGATAAAGTGATTTGACGTGCCCTCCTCTTCCTCCTTTTTGTCCCTCTGCAGCTGTCCGGACCACCCCGATGATTTTTCGGAGTTGAGGTAATGGCTGAGGTTGGTCGGTGGGAGTCAGCTGGAGGCCCAGAGCACAGTCTGCGGGTTGCGCAGTGCCCATGATCTGACCCGCAGCCTCTGCCTTGTCTGGGACCGGCGGGATGGGGAACAGTGGCTCAGCAGTGAAGGTCTGTACAGATCACCAAGGAGGCATCAACTGGCTGAGCCTGAGCCCGGACGGGCAGCGCCTGCTCACGGGTAGCGAGGATGGCACTGCGCGGCTCTGGAGCACTGCCGACAGCCAGTGCCATGGCCACTTCCAAGGTACAGTAGCTCCTTTTCGCCTAGTTTTTGAGCCATGGCACAGGCCACACATCATGTTCTGGTCTCTTTCAGTCCCCGAAGTCTGCTGGGCAGCCAAAATAATGCTTATTTTGTTTTGTGTTTTTTTTGAGTATTGGTTACAGTAATGTTAAGCAGAAGCTGTTCCACCCAGAGCAGGTTACCAGTGCTACTGAATGCATGGATCCTTTTATCTCAGGCTGTGGAACTTAGCAGTTGTTTAACTTATGTCTCGTTCTGGAAGTCCTCTGTTTTACACCCTGATGAAATCTGGACTTTTTGTTTTTCTCTTTCTCTCTCTCTTTTCTTTTTTTTTTTTTTTTCCTTTTAATCATTTCATTTTTCAGACAATTTTTATTTAGAACCTCTTGACCCAGAAGTCTGGAAAGAAACCTTACTAAATAGGCTAATTTTTTCTCCACATTTGACGCACAGAAATGTTAATTGCTAGGCTTTCTCATTGTAAATTGTTTTTGCATTTTAAACAAAATTTATTACCCTTAGACTAGCATCTCAATAATTAAAAGGCAAAGAAAAACTCTGTAGGAAGTACAGTCATGCAGGAGTCAGATGTGGACTAAAGATATTTGTATTGTCACTCACTTATGTTCTTTTTTTCTCAATACAGAAAAAAATGCTCTTAAATTTAGAATTTCTAATCCCTTTTTCTTCCAAAGAAGAAATTACATTGCTGTGATTTTTTCTTTTTGGAGATGTTTGTTTGCTTGCTTGCTTGTTTTTAGCTATGGAGTATTGTCTTTTTTCCCCACATCCTGCCATGGTTCTAACTCCTGGAAAACTCACTGCCTTCGCTTTGGGCTTAGAAATCCCTGTAAACAACCAGTTAGCTTTTAACTAGAAAGAGAAATACATTGGATGATGTTCAGAATCTGGCCTATGTACTCCTAGTGTTTGGGGTGAACCCTAAAGAAGGCTGTCTAGATAGTTTGTGAACAGTCAGTCGAGTCAGATAACTGTGTTTTATATTTACGTACACACAGAGTTCTTGTGTAAATTTGTATCATTCAAGCTATAATTGCTGATAAACCTGTATCTCTAACACAGCTTCAAGCTTCCACGGCGGCATAACCAACAGACTTTTGTGTAGGCTGCTTTTGACTACACCAGCACCAGACCTTGTCTGCCCCAGGGGGTTTTGGCATCCTTTGTGTGGCTTGAGTGTTATTGATGGTTAAAATCTAACTGACAGACTTTGGCGCAGTAACCAAGATCTTTTTTGGTCTTCCCAGAGCAGAATTACATGAGAAAAATGCTGCTGGTTGAAACCTGTCCCATTTAAGCTGCTTTGCAAAAATTTTACATGAAAATGTGAGGATGGGTATAGTTTTTGCCTGTAGTCCTGCTGATCTGTTTCATTTTTGACATCTGGTGAATTTGCTTAAGAGGAAACAAGATGCATGTTTATAACGTGGATTCTGGTTCGCTTTTGAACTACAACAAGGCTTTTGAACTACAGGAGCTGTAGTAAAATCTGTTTCTTGCAGTCAGTGAAACAAAGTGTTTTACTAGGCAGTCTGCTTTCCCTCAGTTTTTTTTACCATCTCTTTATTCTACAACATGATTCCGTTTTTCTAATATCTTTGTCCATCTCTCTCTCTTTAATTGTGTTTGTCCTTCTTATATTTTTTTCTTTTCTCCTCAAAGAATAGTGTTATTTAAATCACAGTACGGCCCACGAGCTTCAACTAATGTCTGTGACTCTTTCGTAGTAGTTACTTAAGAGGAAACAGTTCGGATCTTGAAAGCTTACAGTCTAAATAATTAAAACAAAAGAGTGCAAGATAAAACTATCCCAACAATTAGATAGTTGACAACAATTTCACACAAGAGATCTTGGAAAAATCTGGGACTCGAATCCTAAGGTGATTTTTAAATGCGGTGGATTTAACAATACAATAGAAAAATGACACATCTTGCTAAGCAACAACAAAATCTTAAGGTCGTAATGTTGACTCCTTTTTGCTAGTATTACCCTGTTTTTCAGCATGAAATTTTTAGAGTAGCGGTTGTTTCTATTTTTATTGTTATCTGTAGAATCTCAACATACTCTGAATAGTGAATAAATAATTGTTCTCTTATTCTTTCTTTCTGTGTCATTTCCTTAAAGGTATGCTGATATTTTGAAAATTGTGGGATTTATTTATGTTATTAGTCATAATGGGAAAAGTATTGGTTGACCTGTTACCCAGATAGGTGTTTTTGTTTGTGTTTCATTCTGCTTGGACAATGAAACTAAACTTGCTGGTGAGTTTCATGTCGTTTCGTTTTCTCATAGTTTCGTGCTTTAATTTAGGGCTGGTTTTGTCCTGACAATCAATGGGCTGGGTCAAAATGCAGCCTCTTTTTTCTGACTTCAGAAGAAGGAAGCAAAAGCATTTCTTTATTAAAAAATAAGCCAGTTTTTTACTGGTTTTAAACTTCATTAGTCTGAGATTTATTATACTGATACTAATTTAGCTCATGTTTTTATAATACTGTTCAGTCTGCTCGATTGGTAGAACTGTACTGTTTTCCACTTAATTTGTGTATCAATGGAGTTTTCTGCTGTTAATTAAAAATGTTATGTTTTATACAGATCCTTAAATGCGAAGAACGTGGTGGTGCATTTAAAACTAGAGCTTCGGTCCACTTGTTTGTTGTATTTTTCTTTTAGTTAAGGTGAAGAGCTCAAGTAGTCTGTCCTGCTTGCATGCACAGTGATTTAATTTATTTCCTTTGTTATTCCTAGGACATGAAAGTTACATCACCTTTTGCCACTTGGAAAATGAGGCTGCCTTCACATGTAGCGCAGATCATACCATTCGAAAGTGGGATGTGATGACAGGTCAGTGCCTGGCCATTTACCGAGGACACACATCAATTGTGAACAGGTTGGTTCCGTGGAGTTCTTCCCTTGTGTTCCTGTAATCTATTATTGTATATATTGTCATTTTCCTGCAGTTCTCTGTTACTACACTAATAAAATGGGTTGTGTAAACCTTTGAGTTCATGCTACACATGTTCTGTGCTGTAATGATTAGTTTTCCTAGCAACAGTGCTGACACATCCATAGGCAGCAGATAGGAGAGAAATGAAAGGCACACAGCAGGGGAGTTGAATCCAGGGCTAGGAATGAAATTCCAGAAGAAATTATTCAATTGATAACAGATGCTTCTGATAAATAGATTTAAAAACATCACGTCAAGCCTTTGTGTCAGTAAGAGGGATAAAGTCAGGACTTTTTCTGGAATTACTATTCCTGTTTGTGCAAATGAAGTTTAATATTAAACTGATTATGCGTGACTGATTGGCCCGTCAATTTAAAATGCCTCTTTAATAGTTGGGCTGGATTTAATTAATGATAAAGAGAACAGTCAAACACTGGTATCCTTTTGTTACTTTTTTTTTGGTGGGTGGGTTTTTTTATTCCTTACTAAACTCAAAACACATATGATGTGTAGCTAGATTCTGTAAATAGTTACAAAGGCTGGCTCTGTCTGTATTTTGGCACTGGCCTGATTTTTGCTTGAATCAGTAAATGGGAAATGTGTTCCCTATTCATATGACTTTATTGCCAGTTTGAAAGGTTCCAGAGGGCCAAACTCAGCTGACAAAGAAGACAGGTTATGATGTTCCCCATCTCTGGTTTGTAAATACAAACTGTAGAGATTTTTCTGTTGTTATATGTTTGTGCAGCTACTAGTTATTATTTTGGAGGCCCAGTAAGTTGAATTCTTGAGCTGTAATCTCTGATTCACTCTTCAGTTATGTAGTAAGTGTGGTGCTTTTGCTCTATGTCTTATGAGATCCTGGGCTAAGAGAAATTAGGTGTGTATTTTCTTGCCCTGCACACTCTCTATTTGATGATGGAAAGATGATTATCTTTGCATACTGCCAGTTACAGTTCAGGTTCCTGGATTTTTGGTTTTTAATTGTATTTTAATTCCAAGATATTTTCACAGGTCGGTTTATAGATAATTATTTGTAAAGAAATACTGATAAATAATTATCAAAAATGAGTTCCTTAAAAAAAAACCACCACAAACTCTTAGTTAGCACGTGTAAGTTATGAAAAGTACATAATAATGATGCTGGAAAAGATTTTAGAAAAACACAAATGCCCAAAGTTACAATGCTATAGTGCTAAAATGTCTGCATTGATATTCCTGAATAAGAGGTCTCAATCCTAAAAGCAGAAACAGGGAAGTGTTTGCTGTTTGTGGATTTTTTATTTTTTTATTTAAAAAAAACCCAACAAAAAAGTTGATAAACAATGTCTCTTAGACAGGGATGCTGAATCAGGGTTCTATACGTTGTGTTCATGCTACTGTTTCTAACTTCAGTGTACTTGGCATTGAAATTGTGACCAAAAAATAGTTAAGTAAAAATAATGATACCGTTCATATATGCAAACTTTATTTTTTGCAGGATCCTGGTTGCCAAAGACTATCTCTTTAGTGGCTCCTATGACAGGACGGCCCGTTGTTGGAGTGTGGACAAGGAGAAACAAATCCAGGAATTCCGGGGCCATCGGAACTGTGTCCTGACTCTAGCTCACTATTCCTCCAGGGATGTTCTTGAAGAAGAGGAGGAGGAAGAGGAAGAGGAGGAGAAAGTGAGCAGAGACCTCCTAGTGACAGGTAGCACAGACTGCACTGTTAAGGTCTGGTGGGTGTCCAGTGGGCGCTGTTACCAGACTCTGCTGGGACACACTGGGGCTGTCTTATGCCTTATACTTGACGCACCAAACAGGGAGCTGTTTTCTGGCAGCACAGATTATACCATTCGAACGTGGAATATTGTCACTGGTGAGCAGCTGAAAGTGTTCAAAGAGCATCAAGGATCAGTAATTTGCCTAGAGGTAAGAACAGAGGTTTCTTCAAGAGCCGTTCAAAGGGGGTATCCATATCCTAACTCATGTGGGTCTGCACTGTCTTTTCATTCATAAAGAAGCTCTTCTGAGACAGGTTATAAATGGTAAGCTTAAGCATTCATCTAATAACAAAATAATAGTGCTCTGTGGTCTTGAGTGCTCTAAAACCGTTTCTGGTATCCTGTTGGCTTCTAGTGGCTATTCTGGTCTAGCTTCTAGCTCAGTTATCTATTTAAATCCTCTTAGGTCTTGAAACTGATGAGCAGCATGGCTGGAAGGACTGTTCTTCTGAGTAGAATTGCGTACATAGGATCACCAGACTTGGAAGAAAAATAACTTGAGCTGTTGATTGTGCAAGTAAACAGAGAGAGGGTCAGATATCTGGTTTACTCTGCTTTTTAAGTTACCTTAACAAAAAATAAATCGCCATAACCAAAACACCACCAAAACCCAACTCAAAATTGTGGGGCAAAAGATAATAGGAAAGCATAAAGCTGAAAAAAATCCTGCTTTAAAACCCCCACAGACATAATTAGAAAAAAGAAAGGGAGAAAGAGATGGCCAAGATGAGAGAATGGGCAAGGGAAAGAAAAGAGAAGTAGAGCATGGGGGAGGGAAATCAGGAAATGATGAAGGGGGTGTGTGGGGGGGAAATTAATGTGACCTGAAGGACTATATTGTGGTTTTCTATTCGCAGTACTTTTCTGGTGAATGCTGCCAGGTTTGTTAATGTTGCAGAGGAGAGAACGAGGTTAGGCAGATGAAGGCAAAGGGGAACTATTGCACAAGTACTTGTCCTGTACACTCCATTGTCCACTAGAAAATGCTAATGGTACATTTAAAGAAGGTAAATGATGGTCTGTAACTTAGCTTCAGGTCAGCTAACCTTAAATGTTTTTAAATGTGTGTGTCTGACTGAAGTTAATGACAATAGTTTTTCTCACTACCTTCCGTGTTTGTCATCCTTAAGTGCTTTTCCTTTACAAAGGCTGCAGTATGTATTTTTAATAGATGTTTGATAAATAAATGTTGCCTTTGTTTCTAAAGAAGGTAGTCACTGCTGACGCTAGCAGACTAAAAACCCGGTAGTACTGAAGGAATTCTATTTTCCTTCAGTTTTAGAGAGGAAGAAAAACCACACAAAATCATGTTGCCCTGCAGTAATGTTTGTCTTGCTCGGGTAAATTCTCAGTGTTAAAGCTTGTTTTTATGATATTGTGGTAATGTATTTTGAGAATGCTTAAGTAAATCTGTTGCTGTTCTTAGTGTCACGCTATGTTTTGCTGTTTAATTGTAACCCTTCTCCAAGGCACAGATTGGCAACAGCAGAGCTTGCTTTAATTTAATTGGGTTCTTGCTAAAACTGTTACACAAAACTGGCTTGACCCTCTCCCAGAAGCCTGGGAAATTCAATTACACTCTTTGAATGCTCAAGAATGAGCAATGCTTCTCCGCTTGTGAGCACAGAGTTAAACAATGGTTTTAAACAAACAGAACTTCTTGTAGGGGAGAAGAAAAGCAAAACCAATACATCTATTTGGAAAACCTGAACAATTCAAAGTACACAAGACTACTGCTGCCAAGACTGGGCTGGCAACAGTCCTGGCCAAATCCTCTTCTAGCTGTGAGTAACTGGTAGCCTCTCATTTCTCTCATCCCCAGTTATGTCTGAGGCTAGAAGAGTCCAGCTGAGGTACATACTGTCCCCACAGAGAGCATTTAGTACGTAGGCCTCTCAAACTTATCCCAGCTTAAGCAGTCGCTATACTGCTGTTGAATAGCTTTAGGCTGTCGATCTTTCCTAATTCCTCCCTCTTCCTTACTGGGTTCAACACTAGCCCTTCTGTTCCACTTGGCTGCCTCTCAGCACAGCCCACATGGTATTTTCATTCTTTTAGGAAGGGGTCAATCACCAGAATCCATACAAAGATGTTACAACAGAAGAGAAACTTCCTGAATAGAGGTGTTTGGTTTTGGGTTTTTTTTTATATTTTTGTTTTCTTCTCAAAAAGCTCTTAGAGCCTTTTTTGCCTGGGGCTTCTAAGTGACAGTGTTGCAATCTGTGGCAGGGAGTTGGGATAGTATTTGAAAAAACCATGGGTCAGGACGGACTTGGAGGTAGTTGTGGGTTGCTCACAGTAGCCAGCAGACAGTTTTAATTGTTGAGAATAGTTAATTTTCTTCAGGGCAGAAGCGAGCTCTAATTACACCAGATTTTCACTCCCCTGTCCTGGAGGAGCTGAGTTGGTAACAGCAATTAAATGTAGTTACCTGTTCCCTGGGTGGTGTAATGCTTGTGTGAGAATAAAGGGAAAAAATAAAGACTTATTTTCATTTTATTTATTCAAGTAAAGATCCCTAAGGGAGGGTGACCTTTCAAAAAGTTTGAGAAATGCTTAGTGTGATCTCTCATCCTGGACACAGATCAGGAAAAATTTGGATATTGAGACCATATTTTCCCCAACTTTAAAAAGTACTGCTATTAACGGGAATGCCCCAGGATGTTCTAAACGGCTGCAAATTAGGTCTCGACTGTTCCAGTTGTCTCCCATTACTTTCCAGTAAATACTAATAGAGTTGCTGTAGCAGTGAATGGAAATTCCTGGAGCTTCTTGAAGGAGCGTTTCTGGGTAGATATCCATAAAGCACACCCACGTTTTCCACCTTGCTTCCTGCAGTGCTGGCGTGTGAAAAGCTACAGGTGATGCCACAGGCACGTTCAGATTTTGAATATTCCTCAGTTGCTCTGAGATATTTTAGGTGTTGTTGCCAGCTAGCATAAGTTAGAGCAGCCTGAAAGCAACTCTTAATTTAGCATGGCAGAACGGAAAACACTGGTGAACGTTTAGCTTTCCCTTTTCCACCATCCTTGGTGGTCCTGGGCAGTGGAGTGAAGAGGGTGAGCTGCTCAGATATTCCCTGGGGCTTGCCCTGCTGTCTCGGCAGCAGTCTGTTGAAGGTGATTTACCAGCTGAACTGACTGCATGTGCTTTACTGTCAAAGTAGTTCTGCTGCAGGTACCAGCTTATTCTAATGCCACTCTTCGTGTCCTTCCACTGTCTAAATTAGACTGACAAAAGTTTTGCCCCGAGACTTTATCTGCAGTGGGAATTGTGTCATGGTAGGTGCTTTGGCAGCCTTGACTACTTCACTCTCATAGTCAGGCAAGGTAACTAGCAGTGGAGCAGCCAGAACTCTTCACTCTTTCTCCTGCAGTGCATTGATAGCTTGGCAGGCAAGGGACAGCAGCTGTTTTGAGTGCTCCCTCTTCATATAGGAGCCAGTGATGAGATTTTATAGGAAGTGATGGGGAAAGGCAGGGGTGGGCTGAGTATAGTTATGCAGCTCATGCAAGTTCTTCCACTTAAAACTTTCAAGCCTGGCTAAAGCCCAGTATTTGCAATTAATAATCAAACATGCATTTTCATTAACGTGACTGCCTGCGAGAGGCTGAATAACCCTGACTTAAATATTTACTTGCGTGTTTTTTTTTCTAAATGTCTCCAAAGTAGCTTTGCAGACTGTTCACAAGGATTGCTTTGTCCTTTGCTGATTGTTCTGCCTCTGAGTATTTATCAAAATTGTGCTGCCAAAAGCTGGCAGAGAGAAATGCTCCAGCTTGGAATTTAGCTTGGATCCTATAGCAAACATTCTTCCAAGAAAACTCCATTCTTGCAAAAGGAGTTTTAAATGAACATGAGTGGGCAAGGACTTGCTTCTTGTTTTCCTGCAAAAGATCCTTTGTTTGGAGCATTCCCTTTAGTTGCCTTTTAAATCTGAGTAGAAGAAAAGAATGCTTTGAACAAAGCCATTGCCTCGGCTCTGTTTATATGCTTAACTGTTGTGATCATGGGGACAGATTTTTTTTTCTTGTCACACCAATTAAATTAAGTGCACATATTTTTTGTAATTTGTGTTTGTATTTGTTGCATAATTCATCAGAGGATGAAGATGTGAATTAGAGGAATATGAACAACACCTGTAGAAAAGAAACATGTTTCTAGGACCATTACTTTGCACTGCAGTAAAGAAGTTGAAAAATGTTCTCTAACAGCCAGACCAGAGAGCTCATTCTAGATGGATTCTCAGGAAAAAAAACAATTTCTTGCCCACAGGGAGTTTGTTAGCATGTTAAAATGAATGTGGTTTGAATGGGATCCTGAAAGTCTAACTCGGCTGAAGGCTTACATAGTTGTAACTTGAGATTGGTCCAAGTTGGTGATTTTTAACTTAGAAGTGGCTGTGAACAGAAGACCCAGCTGGCAGATTGTAGGAATACTGAGCCCCATGTGAAGGGTAAGAAGGCAACGGGAAATGTGGTTCCTGATGTGAACTCATCATGAATTTCCTGGGAGCCAGGCTGAGCGCAGTGACCTTCAGGAAAAAATGTATGTCCAAATCTGTTTGCAGAGCCAATAGCCTTTCCTTGGATGAGGGTTAAATTGTTTTTTATAGCAAAGGTTAATTGGGAGAGCAAAATCCACTCCTATAAGGTTGAAATACCTGCTGAACAGCTCTTTTGCAGATATTTTTGGCATTCATACAGGTGGAAATTTTCTTAAGCTGCTACATATATTCAGTTCAGCCAGGCTTGTGGAGCGATAGGGTTGTGACTGTCTTGAGACACCAACCCTAGATGTGAGTTTGTTTTTATTGTTTTTTTTGGTTTTTTTGTTTTTAATTCAAACTGTAGTGTGTCTAGGCGCTACAATCAAGGTCAGGGTTGCATAAAGCTGTCATTTTTTAATAGGGAAAGCTGTAACTACTCCAGTGTTTTCAACCTGTATTTTGCTATTGCTGTTACTTTGCTACTCACAAGCAAAGTCTGAACTTTGTCATGGAATGGTGCATCTATGGTACTTTGGCCTGAGGATTAAGACATTGCTCCGTTCATGTGTCTCAGTGTTTCATTTCATTTTTAATTCTTTTGAAGCTACTTGGCTTTGAAATGTCCACTCAGCTCGTTAGTGTCTGAGCTGCAAATTTGTTCTGTGTTGTCTGCTCTGCTGCAGGTGTCCTTGCCTTGCCATGCTTTTTCTTGTCAGGAGCTTTGTTGGGCAGTTAGCCGAAGTGAAGAAAGAGTTCAAAAGCCAGCCAAGGAAAATACAGCTCTGAAAATATCACCGCTTCTCCAGGCATTTGCAGATTAGAATATGTAACTGTTTCTACTGATCATTTTTAAACCAAGAGTTGACAGACTTGGGTATATCTGGAAAAATCTATTGAGTGAAATTTTACATTTTTCCTTCTAAATCATAAGAAAATTAGATTCTTTAATAAGAATAGGACTGGGACCTAGGGAATTGGGTATGGCTTTGAAGACTTTAGGCTAGAAAAGCCCAGTAGTTATGGACCTGGGGACCTAACCCACAAGTATTTGCTGAAAATAACTGTGCCTGGATGCCCATATGTAAAAATGGGTGCCAGTCTTGGCTGTGGGGAGGCTTAGCTCCCACCGAAGCTGCAGCTTGATCTCACGTTGTGGTGAAGAAGTCAGTATACTTTGTCCAGCTCCTGAGAGGGGACTGGTATGCTGAGCTGAACATGTCAGTGGGGATATTTAACCCAAGGAACAGCACCTGTGGACATGTTCATTCAGGAATATGACAAGGAGGAGGGCAATGTACTATTTTGCCCAGTAGTCTAACAACTGGTGGATCTGGGTTAAATGGCCTCTGTGGGTCAGGAGATTGGAACCCATTCGGAGAGTCCCATAACTGCTGGACAGGAGAAGCCAAGCTGGTGTAAGGAGGTTAGCAAGAGTCCTAGAGGGAGAGCCAGCAGAAGGTGACCTAACTGGAAATCAGTGCTTTAGGCACCTGGCTGGAAGTCAGCAGGGGAACTGTGTTACATTCCTCTTTCTTGGGCTGTTTAGATAGTTTTCAATACGGTCATGACTTAAGAAAAAGGATTACAGGAGCCAAGGATCCGTACTGCTGGCTGACCCTAGGACCTCCACTGCTTCCACAGCAAAGGTGGCTTGTGCCCAGCCAGCATGAGGGCATTTGCACAGTGTGTCCAACCTAGCTGAGTTAGAGCCAAGGCTGCTGTGTCTGCACTGGGGGATAGCCACACCTTTTGAATGCAAACTCTGAAAGAAGGCTCTTGAGTAAAAATACCACTTTGGCGTGGGTCAGGTTGGAATGGTACCTCTGTCTTGCACTTCTCAGACAGAATCCCATCTGTTTTCATATCCTCTCTCGACCAGTTTCAGGGATGCTGTGCACTGTTGCTTCCTGTGTGTTGCAGAAAGGGACGATTGCAGCCTGGATCAGCCTCCCAAATCGGGGCTGCACTCTGGCATTTAGGCAGTCAAAAGTTAGGATGCTATAAATTTCAAGTCCTTTCTTGGACGGACTCCGGTTGCATTATATCATGGTTTCCCATCTGTGAAGTAGGGAAAGTATTTATTTTATATTACATAGAGTGTGGGGCCTGCTTATAAGGTGCTTTGACTAGGGGAACAGTGTGTGATGATTATGATTATTTTGATTAAATATAGATATCTGAAGTGTTGTACCTTAGTCTGGAGTTGTAAACTAGACCTGTCTTTAGTCAAGTGAAGAAGGGAGTCATCTCACCGAAACTGGTGTAGATGGCTACAACTGAGAAGTCCGTCCTTGTCAGGGGGAAGAAAATGAGTTTTAAGATGTGATCTGCTTCAGGATGAGATGAATCGTGCCCTAGACTGCAGTGACTGTAAGAAGACTTATCTTAGCTGTAGATATCTGCATCAATTAAATGAGATGATGCCTGATCACTAAAGGTAGATCTGATTTGCAGCTTCAGCCTGAGCTGATGGCTCTTGATGGCTTTCTCCACTAACACCTATTTTGTGCTCTGTGTTTTAAAAATGCCATGGAAATGAGAGGCTGTGTGACAGTCAGAGCCTGCACAGGGTTTTGCTGTTGGCTGTGCTGCAGGCTTAGTCTGTGACATCTGATAGACTGTTTAACCTGTTAGTATTTCTGTTTCCATGCATGGCTGAGAATCCTTTGCTACTGTGCTCACCTGCTTAAACTGGTGAGGGGGAGGAAGGTGCCTAAAAGTCTATCATGCAGCAGCCTGGGTAGCACAGAGGCCTTGAATTTACTGAAGGTGGTTGGTGCGTCAGCCAGCTTTCCAGATCTCTGACTGGGCATTGGAAGCTTTTATGGCTCTTATGATCCTGGTGCCTTAAATTACCTGTGTAAACCCACACCATTTAACACATTTTTATATCTAGAAAATTAGTAAATGTAGGCAAGTTGCAGCTTTTCTGTTTCACTTCAGCATTTATACACCCACCTAAATGTAGAAATGAAGCAGTGTAAGGTAATGTACCATTAAGGCAGAGTGGCCCTATGTGCAGGAGTCTGTAACTTAGTGTTTTCTCTTGTTCAGTGGGTGGGTTGATGCTGCTACCGAGATGTCTGAAAAAGAAATGCAATGACTTGGCCAAGAGCCGTGCAGCAGGATCTCAGCTCAAAGCAGCCTCTTCCATTTAGCAGGTGCAACGTGACAGTGCTCTTCATGCCTTTTCATGTTGGGCCTGGAAATTAAAAGTCAGATTAACTGTATAGCTCTCAGTTTTTGTTAGTGCTGCTGGTCATTCCTTCTCTTTCCTCATTGAGGTGTAGTTTTAATGCCATTGCTGAAACAGCTTAAAAGTAATAGGATGTGACATTTCAAAGTACTGCTGGCTTTTAATAGTGGTATGTGTTTAGCTATGAAAACTGTCCCGTGGGCCAAGTTCCGCTGGTAGGAAGCGTGGCATGCACTGCTCCAACTGGGCTGGTGGGACCTGCAGCCAGTGATCATCTTCGTCTGCCTGCGTTACAGTTCTTACATGTGTTAGCATCGTCTCGTCACTGTAGTGCTTTGTATCTTAAAAACCTTAAAAACCTTTTGTTTCATGTTCTTGTAGCACAGCGCAAATGTTCTTTTGCGCAGAGCTCACTGCAGTTGGTTTCCTGGAGATACATGAGAAGTGTAAAGGGTTAGTGCTCTGCTGGTCGCTTGAGCCTTCTGATCTGTGTGTTTAGAGAGGAAGCACAGTATTATTAGTCCTTATGCTAATTTTGTTTCTTTGTGGGGGGTCAGGGTTCTCCCTCCTGTCTCTCCATCCTTTTGATACAGAGATTACTGCAAGTCTATGAAAGCAAACTTGGATGTTCAGGCAAACTGAAGCCTGTGGATTGCTGTGAGAGCGTACGATGACTGGCTGCCTTCATTACACTGACTTCAGATGGCAGGTCTTGGGCCAGTGCTCTGCTTGGAGCATTATGCCATCCGAGCTGTACGTAATGATGGCTGTTAAAAGCTTTCGTTTGACGCATATAGAATGCAAGGCTTTTCTTTGCTCTGTGGAGGGTTTCCTTGCTGAGCTGCCAGGCCTTGCATAGTTTGTTTCTGTGTACTGGCTAGTTTTATAGTCTTGCACAGGCCAGTTATATTCTCTCTGTCTCAGTTTCCCATTTGCAATCCTTCCCTTCGCCATTCTCTGTTGTATCTGTGTGGAATAAAACCAACCTCCACCACCTGTGATTTCACACAGTGTGCAGGATAACTAGCATAACGAGGCACTTTTCTTTGGGATTTATAGGCAGAGTTGCTCTAACACACAGCAGAAGACACTCCGGTTGAAGATGTTTAGAAACCTGTGTAAGGATAGTTAATTATTTGATAACACAGTCTAAAAAGACTTGTGGAAATGCAGATACAAAACAGTTTCAAGGAAGAGTTAGCGTTTCCAAATATTGCCCTTGTGCAGAGCGAACATATTAAGCCCTGGTTTATGTTGCATAGGATTTTATTTTTAATTTACTCTTTTTTGTTACTCGAAATTGTTCTGAAGGTTTTTTGTAATTAAAATTTACAATCTGATGAGAGTTCTTGTCAAATATGCTTTTCAGAAACTACACTGCAGGGTCTTTTTTGAGGCTGTATTAATGTAACTAATTATGGAAGTAGGGTTAGCATTGTTAAGCTCACTAAAATCCTGCCTGCTTGCACCAGCAGATGGGCTAAGTTTTTCATCTTCTGAAATGTGGGAGCTGTTTTTAAGGCCCAGAGGTCAATGGGAGAGGTGATCATGACGAATACAAGGTTGGTTTTGCTCACCATCCCTCTGTTTCAAGGTGTAGCTGTTGCTCTTTGTAACAGGCTGTTGAGTTGGAAACCGTGACTTTGTATGAGTCACTTCAGTGCAGTTCTCTCATGAATGTGCCTGAGAGACTATTGCTGATGTTTTTTTCTCTTCCCTTCAGCTAGTGAATCGGCATTTGTATTCAGGAAGCGCGGACAGGACAGTGAAGTGCTGGTTAGTAGACACTGGGGAGCGAATCCAAACGTACAAGGCTCACAAACACAGCGTTAGCACTTTGAAATACCACGCTGGGATCTGTAAGTTGCCTTTCCTATGTTCAGCAATCCCTTGCCTCCTTTTTGATGTTTGATCAAAGATTGTTAATAGACAATACTATAATTTTGAAGGCTTGCAAAATTGTCGCTTCTCTCAACTCCAGCATGTTTATGTTCAGTATCAAACTTCACTGCGCTAATCCATGTGGGAAGCTTAGATCTTCCCTACATTTTCCACCTCCCTCTTCTGGCAAATGCAGAGGCAGTTCCTTTATTTCTGTTACCAAGGGAAGTGGCTTAAATCCTGAGCTGTCTGTGGGTTGTTTGTATAGTCGTGGTTTAACCTTGCTAGTCTGATGTCTGTCAGTCTGCTTCTGCTGCATACTCGGGGACAGCAAGTGCTGCTGCTGGATATGCAGCCCTGTGCCGGCCTCTGCTGCCTTGTAGGTACTGTGTAATGGAGCGTCCTAGAGCAGAATCACATCTCAGACGCTCACTGCTGCTTCCTAACAGTTAGGCTTCCTGTTCACACTCTGACCATCTCCTAGACTAGACTCATTTTCCACAAGTTTTCCCTTTATCTGTCCTCTTTCTTGTATTTGTTCCCCAGACAACCTTTCTGCAGTAGCTAAGCGTTGCTTGCCTTACTAGTGCTTGGGACTCAGTTCCCCTACTTTCAGTACTCCTGTTAATATCTTTATGGTACTGTCTGTTGTTGATGTATCTGTATATTTTGACTGTGAAACCTCCCTTTTTTAAATCATTCTCTTGTCTGGTTTTCCTTCTGCACGTCATCTGTGCGTTTCTGGGTTTAGGTTACAAGACCGTGCCTCTCTTTATCAGCCTAAACCTCTCTATGTGTCATCCTGGTCTTATTCTGCCACTGATGTTAGACGTGGTGTGCCTTAATTTGCTTCCTAAAAAAGTACTTCTCTCCTTCAGGGTAACCGGGATGGCAATGCCTGTCTTAAGATAATCTAGAAATTTGCAGTGCTTTTCTGATTTTGATTTCTATGCTTCAGCTATGAAACAAACAGGTAACACCAAATGAATGGTTGCTGGTTGGGCCTTGATATCTCTTTTGGCAGAGAAATGGTGAGAAATGGCTGACAAATGCAAGATGGCACACATTAGAAGAGAGTCCTACCTGCACAGGCAGATTACAGTTTAATGGCAGTTGTCTAGCACCATGCTAGACGTGGCTGACTGATTACGTTTATAACCCAGTAACTGAATTGATTTGTTAATTATGTTTCGAAATTTAACGTGTAACCAAGCCCATAGGTAGATTTTAATTTTAATTGGGAAGCCTTTTTTTGGTTTTCTTTTCAGGATTAGACCTACAGCACTACTTTTCTCCATTAAAATATTTAATCATAATTTATGGTTAACTTCAGCTCTCCTCACCTATACTGCAGAAATAACCCACTGTCCTCTACCTGCAGGTTATAATTTCTGCTTATTTCAGCTTTTGCAGTTCGTGTAGAAAGCTGAAATGGAAGGGGAAAGGGTCTGAGCTTACGCTGCACCCTGAAATTGTTACTGCTCAAAGATGTAGGCAGGTAGGGCAGGGGAAATGAACCAGAAATTTTAATTGAGGTTGAACACTGGCAAACAAAACACTGATTATTTTTTGTGCGTATGTGTGTTTTCCCCCTTTTAATTATAAAGATACAAACCAAAACATTGAATTCATCAAGACTGCCCAAAGGCTACCCAAAGGATGACTGTGCTAAGCTCATGTTGGCCTGATGCAGTGAGGAATCTTCGTGTCTGGGTGGGATGTGGAGAGACTGTCTCTCCCTCATTAATGAGACCTCCAGAGCTGCATTTTTTCAGTGTTGATCCTGCTTTTCTTGCAACCGGTGTAGACTTGACCAGACTCTCTAAAACAATCATAAAGAAAACTTAAAGTTTTGTTATTTGATGCCACCCCCATCAGCTCTGCATTTTTCTCTCTTTCCCCCTCATCCTGCCACCTTGTCCCTGCCGTACACATACATTATTTTTCCATAACACTCCTTTTTTTTTTTTTTCTTAAAATGCAGGCAATATTTCTGCATTTAGTCAGACCTGTGAAGAACATCCTGATAGTGTGATGGAAGTGTTCACAGAGTTATTTAAGATCTTGTTTTAAATCAAACGCAAAAATACTAGAAGTGTCACACAGGGAGAATCGAATTGCTCCACTTGAAGGGTAGAAAAAATTTAACGGGGAAAATATTAGGGACTTGTTTGAATAGAATTTAGACACCTTTTAATTCTTGAAAGATGAAATTTCCCCTTAAAAATTAATTTATATACTATGATTGCTTGCATTATTGTAACACATTGATTGTGTATTTGCACGGTATCTAATAGTTGTTTTTTTCAATTAGAATTACAAAGACATGTTTACTGGATACCAAATGTTGGAGCTAGTGTAGCTTAAAATTCTAGCCGTTCACCTGGGACAGATCAGCATTGTGTGTTCGTTCTCTGTCTGTTAATAATGCGGAGAAAATACTTCAATATAAATGAAGCTTGTCATGGTTTGTTGCATTTGCACCAGCACAGGAACATGGAAATAATCTTGTCTGAGAAGTGGTAACTTTCTGCTAGAAGATCTTCAGTCTCTTGCTTGCTATCTGATCCGTACCCAAAGGCTCGTTGCCCCAAAGAGTTTACAGTCTAAATAAGAAAACATAATAGAAGAATGAGAGGAAAAATATACGTGTGTTTCCAAAATGGCTTTGTAGTGTACAGGGAGTCCAGACACATCTGAGATCTAAACTTTAAATCATCAGAATGTGTTTCTGGTGGCGTTCCTCAGTCTAGTTGTGTAATTAGTAGCATGGGGAATATTAAAGCTGGTTCTCAGTCTAATTTACTTAATGATATTATTTTGGTGATTTCTCTCCTACAATATGTGCGTAGTCATTTAAAATTTAATGCCGTTTATATATTTTCATGTTGCAAAAACTCCAAGGGAACATTTAAAGCCTGTTCTCCCTCCCAAGGGTCTATGAAATTTAAGTAAAAAATAAAATTGAATTGTTGATTTATTTTTTTGTTTGTTTCACAGGTGCTATGTAAGTGCATAGATTTAAGTGTTAAATCTGGGTTAGATCAACAGCTCTCCTTTGAGACACAGAGGTGCAAAGAGACTTCATAAATCTAGAGTGACAGTTCAAAAGACATAAAGGATGTCTGTCAAAAGCAAAATCATGACAGCGATATTGCTAAAGTAAACTGACAGCTGCATAGTGAAAACAGCTCTTAATTGGTTCCTACTCTCTGCCTGTGTGTAATAGTATTAAGCGATTTCCATTCACTGGAGAAAAAAATAATGTACCTTGTTCCCTGCTTTACATCGTTACTACTCATTTGCAGAATGGGACGCAATGCTTTTTCAGGATTTTGTTGGTAATTGAATTTATAGTGGCCCATATAAAATGACATTGATTTTTCTGCATCCGGATGTTTCTTGAAGGTGTACCCAGCCTCCTGCTGTTTAATTTGAAGTTGAATAGCTGATGGCAGTAGGTAGCCTGTTCTCTCGTCTGTTGTTGTGTAGTCCTGAATTTACTGCGGTGGTAATTTCTTCACCTCCCTTTAGGAATCCAGTGCCTGAATTCTCCCAAACAATAAGGTATCTATTGTCTTCAGGCACTTTAGTTTTGTAAAAATCTTCCCATGGTGGTGGCTTTTGCAAAGACATGAAATGCAGGGACCGGTGAATATATTGCTTTTTGCAGTTCTAAAATATTTATCTCTAGATAAACTTGAGGAGTTTGGGTTAAGTGAAGGAAAGTGAGTGTTTACGAAGACAGTTTGTAACCCTTAAAGCACACAACTGTGCTCCTTTTGTGCATATTACTAAGTATAAAATCTAAATATTCAACACTGCCTTACAGTTTCTGGATGCAGAACTTCTGGGGTTCTGATGTGAAGATCCGAAGTGTTGAGGAATTGTTCTTTGAACATGTTAAGATACCCTAAGGAAACCTTATGAACAGTGAAAATCTCTGGTCATGCTGAGTTTACTATTAAAAAAAAAAAAAAAAAACAAACAAACAAACAAAAAAAAAACCAGCCCCACTCTTGTAGCACAGGTACAACGGACCACGTAGAATACAAGAGTTAAAGCCAAAACCCTCCAACAGTTCAGTGCCGTACTGAAAGACAGATTATAGCCTGGGTGTTGAATCACTTAAAGGCTCTACTGCTTGCAAAGATCCTAAGCTACAGGATTTAGCTGAAGAAATCCACCACACCGAAAGAATTTATAAAGCTGCTTCGTAAAGCTGCCTACACATGCCACTCACCTCTGAGGACAGAAGGTTTAACTGCGGTATTTCAACAGAGACGGCCCCACCTACTGATAGTAAGCTTTTATAGAAAAAGGGGGGAAAAAACACGGCATGTTTTAATGAAGCTAAGGGCAAATTCCTGTCATTAGTATGGGTAGCGCAGGTCCTGTGGTTTGCAGCTTCGCTGTACAGATGCTTTCGCTGCATGATGCTGCAGCAGAAGTGATGAAGGTACTGTAGTACTGAGTGGAAACCCGGAAATAGCTATGGTAAAACAAATGGAAGGCTTAGTGGAAATCCTTAAAACCAGACTTGAGATAAATTGCCTGCTTAGAACTATTGAGGCATGTTTAGGCAAGGAAGTACACGTAGAAGAGAAGAGCAAAAATAGATGTTTGAAGTGTGTGTGGAGTGAAGTGCTGGTGTACGCAGGAACTTCAGGCTTAAGACAGTTCAGCATCTAGAAAAATACAAATGAAAACAAGCGTGCTGGGGTCAGGGAAATGTAAATGATCTGAACCTGCTAAAACTGAGAAGAGAATCAAGCCTAAAAATGATACACCGTGCTCCTTTGTGAACTAGTTATAGGTACATTTTTGAACTCGCATGAACTGACCTTACGTGGCTGCTGACATCTGGCCCTGCGCTGTGTTGTGTGGTTGCGTTGCAGTGTTCACAGGAAGCGGTGATGCCTGCGCAAGAGCTTTCAATTCCAAGAGTGGTGTCCTGCAGAAGATCTTCCGAGGACACAAGTTCATCATCAACTGCATTCAGGTCAGGAATGGGTTTCTTTGCTGGGATTTCTTGCTTCTGATTGCTCCCTCATTTGTTTTGTGGGAATTGCTGTGGCTAGCTGTTCTGTGTGTCTTGGGTTGGACGTTGTTCTAGGGTAAGATGAAAAGTAACAGGCTTGAATTTTCCTTTTGTAATTTTAGACAAACTCGATAATATAAATAAGGATAAATAAAACCACAGAATGAGACCCCAGAGACAGTTCTATGTCTGTGATTGGAGGTTTTTCAGGTCAGGTCAGACAAGCAACCATAAGAAATGAAGCAAATGTAACTGATCCTGTGCAGGGGCAGGGAATGGACTTCGGGACTTCCGTTACTCTGATGATAAGTGTTTGCAGTGCTCTAGGCGGAAAAGAAGTTTCTGCCTTATCCGAGCAGAATAATATATAGCATTATACCCCTAACCCGCCGGGGGTGGCATCCCTCAACAATCTCGCAGCTGCTTGCCATTTTT
Organism: Chroicocephalus ridibundus; assembly: GCF_963924245.1. Lineage (NCBI taxonomy): Eukaryota > Metazoa > Chordata > Aves > Charadriiformes > Laridae > Chroicocephalus > Chroicocephalus ridibundus. The sequence goes on along the minus strand of NC_086285.1, from coordinate 7,591,192 downwards.
TCTGATCCTAGTGAAGAGCTAGTGGTGCTGCCCTGTATGTAAACGTTTATAGCACCATCAGGATCTAGTTTTCTGAAGGTGTAAAGATGACAAAGAAGCTCTGTATTCACGTCTGACCCACATCCTACCAGACAAATGGAAGAGTCTCTGACACTGGCTTAAAAATTTTCTAAAAGTTAATTAAGTCCCTGAAAAGTTGCTTGCATGTTGTCTAGGTTAAAAGGGGAAGAATTCCTAATCCCTGGTGTCAATGCAAAGACCAGGATCATGCAAGGAATCCTGGGGGGAAGGTTTGAATCCTTGGATGCTTTTTGTATTTAAGAATCTGCGTCTTCCTGCATCAGGATCTCAGTAAAAGCTGTATGCAGGATAAGGATTTTGATTAAGAACGTGAGACACTGTAAGTATTTCTGGCAGAACAGTTGAAAGAAAAAAGAGCGGAGATAGATAAAACTCCTATTGGAGTTGATCACAAGTGTACGGAGTTGTAAATGTGGTTGTCTTTTGTATATTTTTCTGAACTGGCAAGTGTCTAGTTGGTCTTCAACTGTGAACTCTTGGTATTGAGCAATTGGTTATGTGGCAGACGGTCACCTGGATGTATTTGGGTGATAATTGATGTAATCACTCTGGGCAGCCCTAAGTATTGACAAGATCAAATTTTGGCTTTGTATTTTTTTTTGTAATTTCATTTCTAAGGACACAGGGCAAAAAATCCTGGGAGGGCAGAGGACTGAAGTGGTGACACGAATATGATTTTAGGTATATTAATGAGGGATGGGGTAGCTGTGGTTCTGTGGTGCTTCACGCCGCTGTAAGCCAGACTGCCGGGGGACGCTCGCTATCACGGCCCGTCTCTGGAGACTGCGAGCGCTGGTGGTGGACAGACTGGCGCGGGAAGAGGAAGATGATCAGGACTGAAGGCTGTCTTCTAGGGCAGGGGGAGGATGGTTGGAAACATTACCAACAGCAGCAAATGTTTCATGAAGGAAATGAAACTACAGGAGGGAATCAAGCTTAAATTAGGGCAGGTTTTGAAGAAAACAAATTTTGAAGGAGGAATCGTACCTATAACTTACTGCAAAGGAAGAAGTGAGAAGGAAAGCATTCCTGAACACCCCCCCCCACCCACTGATGCTGATTTTGGTGCCTCCTTAAGCTTCATCTTCAAAACCAACCGTCTGAAAACAGCACAGAAATTCCCAGCTACAGCCTACTCTGACATTGAGTTTCGTTCCCCATTGCTTTTCTAGTGGGTTTAGGTTATAAATAACTCTTGCTGTTTATATTTTATGGCTCTGTGAAGTGGCTGAGAAATGAGTTCTGACTTGGTAATGTCTCATCCCACTTCAGCAGCTTTTGTGATAATTTATACCGGCTCTTGCAGTGAGCTATCAGGCCTTAAGTGTTAGGATCAAGCTGTGTTCGCTCTGATGTTTGACAGTTGGATTGTGCCGATTCCGAGCTGTACGGTTTGGAATTAAGTGTGACCCTGTTGTTCCAGATCCACAATGAGTTGCTCTACACAGCTTCCCACGACGGCACGCTAAGGATTTGGGACATCCGGGGAATATGCAAGAGAAACAAGCGGCGTTTGAAGAAGGAGAGGTCTGCCCAGGGCAGGAGCTCTCAGAAGGGAAGTCTGTCTCGTCTCTTCAACAATAAAGTCGGCTGTATGGTACAGCAAGAAAATGGGGAACACGAGACCGTTGAATTAATGTGACCATCCAGAACAGACTTTCCATCAGTGACCAAAGCTGAACCTCTTGTTTTCTGCACCACTGTGTCCATGTAAACCAGAACTTGGAAAGAGATGGGAAATGGCTTTGCTTGAACCTCTTTTTCAGGAGCCGGGATTCTCTGTGACTGTCAGATGGACTCAAGTCAGATCTTGTCCCTGCAGATGACGCTCAGCTGAGCAGTGCTGGGGTCAGGAGGGACTGCAGCGTGCTTCAGGTGATGTACCTCTCTGTGTGTAATTAAGAACTTACAACTGCTTATTTTCATTTCCCGCTGGCACAGAGGCATTGCACCCTCCTGCCTGTCTAGTACCCAACGAGAAATGTTTTCTGCTGTTGCCTGCTCACGTGCCCCCTGTGTGGCTGAATGTAGAAATGAAAGGCACCCTGCAGTACGTACGACTACGAATTCAGTTTTCACAGCTGACCTTCGAGTCAGTTTTTCTTTTTTTTTTGCTCATGAGCCCAACTAATGCAGGATGGTATGGCTCAGCAGAAGGAGTTTAAAGCAGACTGGACACTTCTCTGGGAAGTTGGGAGTAGTAGGACAGAAATTTAATTATTTTTTTTTAAACAAAACATAAGCTAGAGAACAATCTAAACCTCAGACCTTTTGTACCAAGGTCAGCTGTTGGCCAAGGCACAGCAGTTGTCCTCCTCCCAACGGCCTAGCGGGTTCTTTTTTTACCTTTTACGATCTCACACTTCAGCAAAGGAAGCAGCAAGGGCTTCGCGTGCCTTTTGTCTCCACACTGCCAGGGCTGTGTGCCTCCAGCCACCTGCTTACCCCCAGGCACGGTTCCCCACATGGGAGGCTCCCACGGGGCTCCTCTGAAGGGCCTGGTCTCAGCGCAGCAGGAGTCAGAAGCTGTTCTCTGGGCAACCTGGCCCATGGCTTGACTGTCCTCATGGGGAAAGGCTTTCCTTATATCCACTGGGAATGTCAAATTGCATTTTTTTTTTTTCAGGGGAGAGGAGAGCAAAATGGGAAGATTTATCGGGTGCTCTAGATTTGTTCTCCTTCCTCCTTAGGAGGCTGCGTCTGCCCTTGGTTTGCGAGGTCGTTAGTTGCATGGGATAAGCAGTGAAACTCCAGAGAAGTTCTCCTGGTCTTTTTCCAGGTTCATCCCCCTCTGATAACCACTGAGCCATGAATAAACAAGGGTTCTTATATTTTTCTATTTGCAGATATAACTCTTTGTAGAACCAGTATGAAACTATCTAACCACATGTTTTTATTTTTATGGCTTTATTTATTCTGTACTGCAGCAAGACAAAAATGCTGTAATCCTTTTTTTAGAATGGACTAATAAACATGTGGCATCTACAGACAAGTGACTGGCGAGGTTGTATTTTCTTCTCATTTAGAAGGGATGTGGCTGGCTGGGGATGCACAGCGGTTAAGAATGGATGGAATATGGAAAAAAGTTACATACTTTTGGAAACATTTCTTGCCTTTCCCTCAGGGCTGGGGCTGGAGTGGGGCATGCTGTGGAGCTGTCCTGCCTCCCACCGGGCACCTGCCTCCTGGAGCTCAGTTTCCCTACTCAGGGGAGGGAGTGACCAGCCACAAACCAAAGCCCAGTCTTGAGGGAGAGCCTGGAGGATGATGAGCCACGTGCGCTGGCTCAGCCCTCACAGTGACCATAACATTGCCAGCTCTGTCCTTGCTGCTACGTACCTGCCTGCCTCTCCTGCTGAGCAGCTTTGTTAGCTCTTACCTGGCAGGAAACAGCATTTATTATGTTAAATGCCTACCAAGAGAGATTAATTTGGGAGGTCATCTGCATAGGATAGATTTAATTCTACCGTAACGTCTCTGTTCCAGCATCATCGCTCAGTACTGGCCCTGTGGGAAATGTTTATGAGCTGGTGGCTCATGGTTGCTGGGGCGATGGCCTGCTCCGCAGCTAATTTTATTTGTATTTTGCTTATGAGGTCAATGCTAAGCAGGAGGCCTTCAGGAGGATGGAGCTGTACAGATGGTCTGGGCTATACTTTTTTGTTTAAAACTTTAGCCACACTATGTTAGAGACAAGAGCTTATCGCTTATCTGGCCATACAGCAGCTCCACATGGAGTTAGCAAATGGATTTAATAGACATAGATCTTGTAAAGAGTGGAATTAATGAGTCATTACCACTTCTGCCTGTTGCTAAAGATATCAGTGTCTTCAAATACACGGTCAAAATTAACTTACGACTTTTAGCCAAGGCCTCCTGCCCTTCCGATCCCTTAGCTCTGCACACACAGTTACTGGGGGGAGCGCTGGCAGCATTACATCATTGAGGAATGGCTTCTCTGACAAGCACTGCATGTTATGATGCTAATTTTAAATTCCCCAAGGACAAACATTCGCTTCTTAAGTTGTCACTGCCAGTTTGCTATGCAAGCCACTTCAAAGAGGGGAAGCAGTGCCTGTACAGCCCCACGCTGCCGTCAGTGCCTGCCTACGGGCCAGCATACGGTAATGCCAGGCTTGGGAACACCTCTGGCTGAAGGAAGGAATAAATTTGTGCTTTCCTGCCTACTTCTTATTAAAACAACATCCATCACTTTGCATATTTTTCTCATTTTCAGTTCTCGCATATATTCTAGTTTGCTCTGCATTTTGTCCAGTGCTCTCCTATAGAGACACAGGATGTAACAGGCGCTGGGGCTGGTTTTTTTTCCTCAGAAGCTTTTGTCTCCTCCCAGAAGTTTGAAGCCATACAAAACTACTCAACTGTTGCAGGACTTGATGCAGAAGTATGAAATACAATTAATTCCTTAACAGTACAATCACTCCCTGCCTTTTGCTGTCCTTGGCTAAGGTAGCCAGGGAAAAAAAAAAAAAATCCACTTCTGCAGCTTACGAAGTCCAGCCACTGGAACGGAGCAGTCATTTTGCAGGCCAAAGCTCTGCTTCCTCCATTATCATGCTCGCCCTAGCAGAAGTTCAAGCCCTCATTTCCCCACTGATAAACGCTGGGTATGAACAAACTCACCAGAGGGAAGGTTCCTTTTCCAGCGGCTGCGGTTGGCCTGGCTCCCAGGGGAGATTCTCTGCCCGTTCCCCTGCGCCCACCAGCTCCAGCACCGCGCCTGGAGCACACGGGGCTTGAGCTCCCTCTACCGTGAGACCGACGCTATGGAAAGTAAACACACTCGAAAGAAAAGCTGACAAGCAGGGGACCTTCTGTTCCCAGCGGAGAGGAGTGCTTACGTAGCAGAAAATGCGATGTTATAAAACACGTTAAGAAAACCCCAAATATTTCTCCAGAATACTGAAGCTGGGGACAACTACCCAGACGGCACCTGAGCCAAGATTTGTTCAACGGCGGATTAAAGAAAATCTTGTAGTTCCTATGAAATCCATCAATCTTAAGCCCCACACCTGCAGGAGGTTAAGAGGAGCTGCTGGGGGAAACTGGTTATTTAGTTACTAAAGGAAATACCTTTTTTCACTGGGGGCTGAGAGGAGACGGCCCTGCCAGGTCGTTCCTACTGGTTTTTAAAGCCAAAGAAAGCACAGAAGACAGACTCGTACTAAGAGGAGAAGCGGCACACAGTTACCTTTATTGCCTGTGTAACACCTGCATGAAGGGACAAGCAGAACACGGTATAAATCCATGCACAACGGATACACAGATGTCTCAGAAATATTTCAGAAGAAAAGGAGAAGGGTTTGTAAGGTGATACCTCTATAACCTAGTGAGCTAGGTTTCTGACTTACAAACTCACTTTTTTTTAAAGCTGGTATTCTAAAATGGTATAGAAATGCTTCTTTACTTGAATACTAAATGAATTAACTTATTTCACAATAAAAATATAGTTTAGTTCTATTAAATTTTCTTCTGAAAATAAATGTTTCTATTTTTCTGCTATGACAATAAATTACAATGTATCACAAATGTAGGCTTTAAGCAGATTTATAAATAAGCAGGAATTAAGTGTTCCACCTATAGTTTATCAAGGCATTTAGTAAGAGAGAAGCTGAAGGTGCGTTTATAATCCAAACTCAATTTGTCAAGGTAAGGACATATAACTGAAGTAGATGTAATGGGATTTAATGCTGTGGTACTTGTATATAGGATAAGTATTCATGAATGATCTGTTCCTCTTCCTCCAGTGTTAAATCCAGATAATCCTCTTCATGTTCAGGAATATCCTCTAGGATTTCATTGACTGCATCAGTCTCCATGTCTTCATCTGTTGGTGAACTAGAAGAACCTTCCAACAAAGAAAAGCAGCAGTGAATTCAAAGACGTTGGGACTTCCCTCCTTCACCAGCACGGCTGCTCTGCGAGCCTGGTACTGTGAAACTACCTCGGTTAGAACAGCTCTGCAAAGGAGACTGCAGGGTGGCAAGTTTTTCCTATTATTTAAAGCTGCAGGAAAGCCCGTAGTTGTATAATAGGGATCAGTACCTCTGATAAATAATGGAAGAGAGAGAGAGTGAGAGTTATCTGCAGGTCTCCTCTTTGCTGAATGGCGAGCATCAATTACAGTCCTACCACATGAGGGACAGGAGGAAGGAGTATGTGGTCGAATCAGCCGACTGTATAGCACAGATTGGGAATAAACTTCTTAGCAGTCAGAATCCAGATATTAGCAAGCCAAAAAATCGTTATCAGTGGACGTCCAGCAAAGATGCTGCAGCAGCTTGGTACTTGCTCTCTGAAGAGGACAGGCAGGGAGGGTTGGTTTGGTTTTAAAGAGAACTGGTGTGAGTGAGTACAATTAGTCAGGAGAAGCTAGAATCGCTCCTGGGCTAGAGAGGGCCACGTGTTCCCCACTGGGGAAGTGAAGGTGCAGACACCCGAGGCCTCCAGCCTCGCGTGCCAAAGCCACAGCCCGCTCAGCTGCTGTTTCCTCTTTGCCCTTCCCAGGACCCCTCCAAAGGTTACCCCTTCTGGGCTGCATCCCTCTGATGCATATCCCTTATGGTTCCCTACATGGCCATCACGGACTGCAGGGGCTACGGCTTCTCTGGGCTAATGGATGCCTTGCCTGTACCCATGTTACTCACAGCAGTCATCTGGGGCATTACTCGGGGCCCTCTACCAGTATTTAATTGTTTTGTACAGGAGCCAGAAGAACAGCCTTCCCCCTTCCCTCTCCTCTGCCTGCTGTATGCAACGTCCTTACCTGCGGACTCCGTAGGTGAGTCTTTTGATGAAGCCGATTCTTCCGATGGGCTGGACCCTTCTGGAGACAGCTGCAGCGAAGCAGGAAGAACTCCCCCATAATGAGCAAGGGTTTGGGAAGCCAAGTGGATGTTGCCTTTGAAGACCTTTAAAGCTTGCTCTGCTGACTCACGGCTGAAACCCATATACATCAGCTACAGGAGGGGGGGAAAAATACAAATAAAAGAATCTGGAGAAATCCAAGCTCATTCAGCACCAGGGTCTGACAGGAATCTGACTCTGCATCTGACAGTCATTGCTCTCGCATGCAGCAAAGCGCTGCATGCCAGGAATTCCAGGACACTGACTCTGGTTTACTGGAACAGTTAACAACAGGGCAGTGACCTATTAAAGGAATGGAGACGTTGAGCAGAATCAAGAGCCTCTTGTTTAATATCAGACCAATTCTTTTTCTGTTTTTTCAAAAGGAAACCTCAAGGCACTCCAGCACATCAGGAGTGTGCACGTGCTATTTACTTCTTCTAGGCAATATAGTTTTCTTGCCTTTCTGACATGGATTACGTAGCCACACTAACTACTGAAGAGCTTTCCAGATGGCCCATGACAAGACACATTCCAACCCTTTCCCTTGAGCACTGCAATGTTCAGAGGCTTGAATGAATTTCTCATCTGCTCTCTTTTTTGGGATAGAGCATTGGAGTGCACAGACTTCCCTCCACAGCTGGGCATGACAAGCTGGTGTCAAGGGCAGGAAATACCCACGGATTACATTTTATCTTGAAGAGCAGATGCCAGACAGGGGACGTGTGACAGCTTGAGTGACGTGGGTCAAAAAAATTGTACAGCTTTGCTTAAGGCAGGCACAAATCAGAAACAAGACAACCAACTCCTAAAAAAGCAAAAGGTCTAACTTACTTGATCAATACTTTCCTGGGAAACCTGAAACTGGTCCAGGGCCACAGAATCATCATCATCATCGTCTTCCAACAACAACTCAGGATTGTCAAGAATAAACTACAGTAAAACAGAGAGGGATCAGAATAGAGCAATAGAAATATAGCAGTCCTCGGTACGGATATGTATTTAGCCCAATAGTTAATAAAAGCAAACCTCAGCTAACTTAAATGATATCTGATTCACTGGGTCAGGAAGTGGAAGTTCAGTCATTACACTTCAGAAAAGGTAGCTATGAACTAACAAATACAGACTACAGAAAGTAAGAATCTGCTACACAATAAATACAGTAAGCAAACAATTTTTTTTGTACAGAAGCACTACTCTTGAAAATCACTTACCTGAAAGGCTTGGTCCAGGTTTCCGTGTGTATTACGAAGAGCTACTTGAGCAGCTCGCTCTGAATAGCCCATACTTTTCAAAGTGTTTATGTCTTCCAGTCGCTGCCTTCTTTTAGCTCTCTCCTCCCTCCTTATCTGTGCCTTTTCCTGCAAGAACACAGCCATTACAAAGCTCGCTATGCATGGGAATGCTTCAGCGTTCCCCTGTGCATATAGGGTTTCTTGGATTTACTTCTTGGAGTTTGAATCTCTTGAGGAAAAGGGATTTTTTTTTTTTTTTTTAAATACAGACTGGGCTGCCAGACACTCGTTACTAAGTAAAGTTACATTTCCGTGAGCTAGCACTGTTGCCATACTTCCGCTCTATAGTCCCTGCAGATCGGATCTTACGCTATCACAGCTATTATAGGCCCTGTGTGGTAAGTGATAAACCAGTTTGGCAGATGGGCCTGTAGACAAGACTTGCCAAGGACACACAGTCAGGACTGGGCATGTAGCCAAGGAGTTCTGTTCAGACCTTCTCTCAGCCGTTTGACTCTTCCGCCCACATTTCACTGTCAGAAGTCTGGAAGTGCCACCTCAGCTTACCAAACGTAACTTTAGGCATTTCAGATCTGGACTTCACTTCAGCACAAAAAAATCCTTCTCCCCTCCTGTATCTTCCATGTCCAAAGCCATAATATGGCGTAGCTTGATGGTTACCCTCCTAGCCCTTTATTGTGCAGCCTCTTGCCTTTCAGGCCAGCCAAGCCCGGGAGTGACAGCTTGATCATGGTGTTTTTGTTCCCATGCGGAGCATTGCTGACTAGCAAACACTGGTGCAAAATCTTCCTGTGCACTTCTGTGGTACAACCACAGGGCTTTGGCTCTCTCATCCCTTGTTTTGGGACAGAGGTTCCCTTGTTGGATTAAGTTTTGGTTTCAGACTTGTGGCAACAGCTGTCAAACCATTAGTTACGCTAACGGTGCCAAAGCAAGATAATCAAAGTCCTTAATTTAGCACCATGTTGCACTAGTCACACAAAATATGATCTTACAGACACCCCAACTAATATGATCCTTCGTTTAATACTTTCACTGCACCATACCTCTCTCCTGTTGGTGATAAGATTGGCAGCGTGCTCCACATTCCCATGGCAGGCTCGCAGGGCAAGGCGAGCTTCCTGTTCGGAGAATCCCAGAAGCAAGAGGCGAGAAACTTTATCAGGATCTATGGACAGCTCTTCATATAAATGAGATGCCTGTATATAGAAAGGACACAATGATACTACTTACACTGTTGCCAACATACAAACAAAAGAAACGTCTCCCCATTTTTCTAAGTAAGCAAAGAACAGGGAGAAGGTGCAAGATGGAGCCAAAACACAGGAGCTAGAGTGAACAACTTGAAAGTTTTACCTAATGGCGTCTTACCTTCTGAATATACTCAGCAGCCTCCTTTTCTCTGCCACTGTGATAGTGTCCAATCCCTTGAAGGAGGTAAAGCCGGAGAAATAAAACCTTCTCACGACCATAGCTTCCCTAAAGAATTGTTTAAACAAGAGGGAGTGGGGGAGCACGTGGGTAGAAGCATATGGTAGAACATCAATTCATTATCAATAGAACACGTTACACTTTTAAAGAAGACATAGTCACTAATACGTGACACTTAATGTGCAAATAAAGTATCACATTTGAAACACTGATGATGTCTGTGCATCTAAACACACGTTTGCCACGACCTTTGTGCGAGGTCCAATGCGTTCACTAGGCTGACAATTACACAACAGGATTACAGGCTAAGGAGACAAGAGAGAACTTTGAACTTCTACAAATCAGTCTTGTAATATGTGAACAATAACTGAATACACACAGAAAAAAAAGTCACCCTAATTAAATCAAAACTGGCATACTTTGATATCAATAAGTCTTTCATGGTTCTCCCCGTAGCACCTCTGGAAGCATCTGTGTGCTGTGGACAGCTTTTTCTCTGCATCATCCAGGCAGTCCAGCTGCTCCAGGCGGAAGTAGCACCACACTATATCCAGCTGCAGTACTGCATAATTATCAACGGTATTCAGCAGTTCTGTGCTGCACTCACTGGAAAATAAAACAATTATTGGTTTTCTAGGAGGGGCTGTTTATTTTTTCCACGCACTTTTTAACACTAATGGAACAACATGCTGGAGGTATCCGTACTCACATATTTGATATAGCACACACTTCCTATTTGAGGTAGCAAACTGAAGTCAGTGGAACTTTAATACAGCACTGATCTCCCATCACATTCACTAATAGATGGGGCAATAATGATAACACTACATCTGAAAGAATTACAGTAATAACAATTCATTTTGGTGCTATTTAAGACAGCATCTCTTTAAAGCAGAATGAAATTAAACCTTGTGTAATCTTTGAGAGGACAGAGGTCAACTGTCTTCCTTAGGGCACTGGAACATGCTGAGGTCTGTGCCAGTCTCCTTGCACACGCACGCAGATGAGAAACAGATGGGGACAGCATTACTTTTGGGGATCTCAAAAGAGAAACGTAGGGCTCTGATTGCTGACAGGAAACTAGTTTACCTGCATACACCCTGGTATGGTTACTGACCTCCGGTATCTGCTCCACCTTTTACAAGAAATTATTACTTCGCAGGAGCAATTGCAAACAAGTATCTCTAACTGTCTCTCAAGCTAATGCAATTTATAGCCCAGTACATGAATATTGACAGTTTCTGTTTATGTTGGTATGAAAGATTAAATTGCCCAGTGGCAGTATCTGTTTCAGCTGTTTTACATGAAGCCACCTGTCACTGCAAGTCAGAGCATTTGTCTGCTGTTTCCCGTCTGCAGAGGGGATGTGAAGTAACCCCTGGCAGAACAGGCCCTGATTTATATGCACAGGTAGAGCTAACGCTGTTCCTGTCTTTGGCTGACAGTAAAGAGAAGAGAGACACAAGGGCTCAAAAATGTTCTTACCAGAAGTGTTTATCAGCATCCAACAAATATGGCAGTGCTATTTCATATTCTTTCTTCTTCATTAATGCTCTGCCCTTCTCATGATAACCCATGGCCAGCACAAGTGCCTAGAAAAACAGATTGAGACTTTTTTTTTGCATCTCCCCAACACACTTCTATAACTAAAAAAAATAATCTAGATAATCCATTAAGAGCCCTTATTCTTCCTAGAAAGATACCATTGTATCGGTTCTGTATGAGCAATACTATTTCATGTTGCTTCGTATTTTTCTCTCATCCACTAATGTTAAAATATTGTCTAATTAAAAGCAATGAATGTTACTGACACATGCACCAAGTTGCACTGATGTTGCACCAAGTTTATTTTAAGAATCCAATCCCGAATAGATTTCCAATTATGAGTGACAAAGAGCTAAGCATTTTTCTGGGTGCTAAGCTTCTGAACAGCATCAAATCTGTTTTGCTTTGCTGTTACAACTACCTCGTAAAACCTAACAATTCACCTCCTTCAAAACCTCAGAACCGAAAATTAAATTTTGAGTGTGGCCAGAAAACACTCTTGTTCCTGCAGTATGACAAATGGAAATAATATTTCTATATAGAAACAACCTGCAGTACTTCCTTTCATCCACGTTCAGTACTGATGAAGTCTTGGGCACTTGAATGTTTGATGCTTTAACTTTTCAGGTGAATTACTACTCTCAGCACTTCATCAGAACAGCACATGTTGTGAGAATGGACAGTTGTTATTCCAATCATCCAGAAACTCCAGATGATGCAGAAAACACAGTAAGCCGCCGAAGAGGCTAGGACAGCAGTTAGCACACGCTGGGGCCAGGTCATTTCTTCCTGAGGTATTTTTTCTTTTTGTTACTGGGTGCAATTCCAAGTATTTGTAAAGCTTTTTATTTATCTTCAGAAAATCCGTCAATCTTAAGAGGTAGCATCTATCGCTATTCTTCTGCTTCAGCAGCCAACATCAGGTGTCTCACTCCTACTGTAATTCAATCCATGCACCCAACCGAAGATATTTTCGGTTGAGAATGTATAACTTTCTTGAATGGTGAACAAATGTAAGTTTGTTTGCATTGTGACCCCTCTCAATCTCAAAAGTATTTTAAAAGAGTCCGATTTTGAGAGACTCATTGAGTTTCCAACTGAAACTGAGCCTTAATGAACAAGTTATTTCCACGTTGTTCTAGGGCACCCAAGATTTAAAATAGGTCCTAGGATATAACAAAGTTAAAACTTATCTTAAAACACAAAAATAAAATATGGACCACACAGGGTTACGTGCAAGATTAGATCTGCGATGAGATCAGCAATCAGAGGTCTGTTTCCAGATGACTGAAGTATTCACAGGTGTTCAATTTTATTTCAAAATTATTTCTATTAAGCAAACATCTACTGGACCCAGGGTTACATCCCAAAAAAATATGACTGTGTTTCAATCCCATATTTGAAATGCTTCACAAATCCAGCTTTAAAAAGCCACCTTAGTAGACTTATAAGATACTTTTACCTACTTTTTTAGCTTGAGGAGGAATCTCGATTGACCTTCCAGTCTGATTAGCTATATCTAGATATGGAACAGAATCTGGATCCAAGTACTCCTCTGAAAGGTAAGAAAAAATAATTGAAACTGTAAGTACAACATTCAACAGAATAACTCTGATGTTGTAAGATTATGTCAGTAAGCACACAGTTAAACAAAAAAGCAAACAAACAGCAACAACAAAAAAATCAGAATTACACAGAAAGGCTGCGTCTGTGTTTTTTGGACATACCTACCAACAATGGCCCTGATCAGACAGACAAGAGGAACTTTGAAAAAGGTCACTAAAGGAAAAGGCCCTGTTCATCCAGAGATTTAGATGCAACATTAAAAGTTGCATGAATTTTAAAGAATTTTTTGCAGAAGACAACACCCCTGCATTTTACATGCTATAACATTCAAAATGCTTTATCAAATAAAGCACAGAATATAAAAAAAAACCACAATGGAGCACAGCTGATAAAACTGAAAAAAAATACAGCTCAGTATTTTCCTTTTCCCACGTCTTTAATGCTTATAACCAAACCATCAATTTTGTTTTCACTTCCATCTTATTTAAAATGAAAAGATGCTTTTCTTGTAAACAAAAGACAGTTAAGCAGGAGTTTGCTGAGATTAAAAGCTTCTGCCCTGCAATTTTTCTCAGATGAAACAAAAGGGTGATTAATCCTGTCTACACTTCACGCAGAACCTCCAGCCTGTGAGCCCATTATGGGCTCCACTCTATACTCCAGCATTGTGTATAACTGACACGTAGCGTTAAATACCTTAAAGAGGCCCTATACAGGATTCAAGGGCTGGGGTTTAAATTACCCCTTAAATCCATAAAAGGAATCACTTTTTTCATTTGTTCAAAATCTGATATTATACTAAGAAACAGGCTGTCACTGACCGTCAAAAGAAGCTTTGTTCAGGTATTTTTGCATTTGGCAGGAATTCATTACATACTCAGTTTCTTGTTTGGGGATTTTTGAAACAATAAAACAGAGGAGTGTTTTAAACTCGCCAACTAGCAATGCAATTCACAAACACAACCTCATTTTGAAAAATTATTACTGTTAAATTGACTATATCCCTTTAACTTAATCCACAGTTGCCAGCAATCAACATCAAACGCAATAAGAACAGAACAGTCACGTTACAGATGAGAACGACAAGCGAGCTGTTCTGCACAATGAAACCATGGCTACCGACAGCCATATCTGAGATAAACTACAAAAAAATATGTGTAATGACTTACGTTATTCCACTGTACTTATATCTACAATAAATTTAAAGCCTATTCTCAGAAGTCATCAGTCCCTTAACTGTCAAGTGCCAATTAAATAATTGATTCATATTATATCCCTCTCAAAGTGTTTTCTAGCATTTTCTAGTTGTATAAGAAGAGTTGAAGAGGAAATTTTAGTCAACTTAAAATTCAGTTCTAAAATAGCTAGAAACCTGGAAAAGAATAAACTGAAACCTAGCCATGGCACAGGCACTCTTTTATGTTGAAAGTCCACTGAGAAGCTAATTTTTGATGCACAAGAACTAATGAACACCCATCAACCCACAAAAAAAAAAGCCAAACCCAAAACCAAACACAACAACCCGCTTTACCTCTCTCTGCTAGAATTTCCAAACCCTTCTTAGTTCTTTGCATCTTGTCATTTATTTCTTTTTCTTTCTTGCGTTGAAGTTCTTCTTCCTGAACTTTTCTTTTAGTTTCCTCATCGCTCTGTTCCAGTTGAAGGACCATCACTTTTGCATTGTGTGTTACACCCTGGTCTCCAAGGGTTTTGCCTGCAAAATAGAGTATGATAAATACAATCCAAATACTTGACTTGTGAAGGGACACCATTTTACATTGTATTGCCATTGTGGGGAAAACACCACCCACAAACAAAACAACCTGAACAGCCCCTTGCCTTATTCTTACTGTACTGAAGAACTACAGTAATTACTAGACTCAAGAACTCAATCAAAACCCCTGCCAATTACTGACATACTCAGCAGAAACTCAGAAATTAGAATCAGACTTGCATCTCAAAAGTGCTTTTTAAGTGATTGGTATATGTCTTTGCTTGCTTGTTTCAAAACTTTCAAAAAATACCAGTTTCTATTTCAGTTAATTGATCTTCAGGCAAAAACTGGAATAACAACATGTCCAGGACCATACACCACAACAGTAACAGGACAGAGGAACTTGGAACTGAATCCAGCTTCCTATTATCAATTCCGTGGCTCTAATTCTGACATATTCTAAGGGAAATAAATATGTCAGATGGATGTTTAGGCCATCAAACAGAGAGAAACCTGTTGTCATCACTTCCTACAACGTGTCTGACAAGTTGAACACGTGTAAAACGTTACAAAAAAGTTTTGGATGTGCTGTTATACAATATGGTTTTTGAGGAAATGTAGGGTTTCTCTTAAATGTGCATTTTCAGTGTTTCAACACATGAAAAAAAAATGTTTTGCAACATTTACTACAGGATTCCAATAATTGCTCTAATTCTATCTAACAATTTTAATCATTATAATATATTACATTTCCTGTAGAGCGGAACCTTACAAATATAACTGCTATTCCTTGGGAATTAACAGAATTGCAAGAAATTTTTCTTTCTTCTGAGAATCAGTAGCTAGAATATTATCATACAACTAGAGATACATACCCAGGTCCAGCTGCTTCTTATTTATGATTATTTTGATAGCATTTTCTTTTAATGCATGTTCTTGTGCTATCCTGTGAAATAAATTATTTCATCTGTGAATATAAATTTGTAAGGCTACATAATATTTCTGTTAGAATAGCAATAAAACTTAAAAATAAGTATGCTTGTAACTGGCTTAAAACTTTTGCTATAAAAGGCTGCTAGAAGTAAAATAACATCAAGCTTTGTATACCGTATAGGGAAAATCTGGGATACAGAAAGGGGAAAATGCAAAACAGACAGAAAAGATTCTGATTTTATTAGTCTTAAAACCACAAAAGGAATAGAAGCTAACGTTCACTGTTCAGAAGACCTGCCTAGTTACAGATTTGGAACACTGGTCACTCACTAGTGCCTTCTCAGGTACTTGCTGGGGATTTAGAGAGAACTATGTTTGTCCACAGTTACAACTTTCCTATTTTCTTTCTGTTAAACCACAGCTTCTTACATGAAGAACTGCCCTAGAGGGACACTGGACATCCTACTAAGACATATTAAACAAATACACATGCTAAGAAAAAGCTTAATCGGACAAACAGTGCTTTGTTTGTCTTTTTTTAGTACTGTACAACATTATGCTATCTCATTAGAGAAGAACCAAGGGTGATTACACTTACTGTGATCTGAGCTCCTTGCCTGTGATGAGCAGGTTAGTTTCCAGTGGGATTTTTCTGCTCTGTTGTAATTATATTGGGTGGGGGAAAGGAAGAGAAAAGGAAAGAAGTATGATATGAAGATAGTCTGGACATTTTCTTAATTAATTGTTTTACAACAACTACAATTTCTTTTTCAAATAATTATCATGTTATCAGGGTTATGGTTCGGCATACATATTAGTAATTTCTGTGTAGTCCTATACAGTCCTAAAAATAAGCATTTAACATCAGAAGATTCATAATTCGATAAATCTAAATTCAGAACCAAACAATTTAAATTGACTAATTTAATTACGTACTTCCAACCTTAACTCTGCTTTGTAATTATGCCACTCACCTGTGACTGGCTAAGTTATGATTAATTCCTACTAGTGTCTCTGGTCCCAGATTAGATAAACTGGAATTTTAAATTAATTAATTCCCCTATGCCCAGTAGCATTGTAAAGAGGAATTATGAAACTATTTAACTGCATGGCAACCACTTAACACCTTCTACCCTTTAGCCCATCACATTCCCTGGTAATTATTTTTCACTACAAGAGAAAGAACAACTATGATTGTGTGCTGTATTTTTATAAGCATTCAGTAGAAAAATAATAATAATAAAAAAAAAAAAAATCTTTCTGAAGCATAAGTTACCATCTAAGATCTTCAGAAAAAACCCCACCATCGCCCTTTTCCAGAGTGAACATTCACTTCTGTTCCTGATATGAAGTCTACAACCCTTAAGCGCCCCTAAATAAAGAAGTTCTCCTTCATTGTTATCGGCGTGGATGGAGACACACAGCATTAGGGAAGATGCTGCTCCTGCACATCATCAAAACTAGGAAGTGACTGAAGATAGCTGTTGTGCTTTCTAGAGGCTGTTTTTGAGGGGGAAATATTCCCAGTAAAGAGGCTTTGTATTAGTAAAGAACCTAACCAAGGGCCTGCTCTCTGTCCTGTGACTAACCTGCACAGCACCCTTCACATCCGTATGGTTGGATCCTCTCAACCCCCAGAGCAGCTGTATCCAAAGTGCCATTTGAGATGGGTCCCTGGCCCACGACAGCCCTCACACGGTGCCTGGGCATTGCTTGGCAGGATACCAGGCATGGGCTAAACTGCATCAGAGCCAATGCTAACAGCTTGGCAGTCCATCAAACACTGGCCAGTCTGTCCCCCAGCTGCGTTTAGCTGACTAGGGTAGATGTAGCCACAGAATCCGGTACGGTGACCAGTCTGACACTCATTTAATTAGATTCACATCATTATTCTGGCATATTTTATACATTAAACTAGAGGTTGAAGCCTGGCTTTAAAAGGGCAAAACTTAATTTAGTTCTATCTTTGTGAAGTTTTTAAGAGCCTGACTTAGAAGAGAACAGATGAGTACCACCACAACAGAAACTCCTGCTTCTCAATTCCAAGTTCAAACACTGGACATACCTATTTTAAAGTAAGTTTAGTTAGCTGCCTGGGGTGGATAATGTCATCACTGCAAGAACATTGCCACATGTCACGCTTAAAAGCTAAAGGAGTTCTTTTCAATATCAGCTATACACGGCCTAAGATGACACCAAGTTCAAGTTGCTTATTGCACTTAAAGGTATTTTTTTTTTTTAAATTAAAGCTGTCATTTAAACAAAAGCTGTGGTAATATAGTGATATGCTAATTCAGCTTTAGGTATTCTGCTGCTGAAAAAAATACAACCGTTCTTTACCGCTAATGTGAACAGTCATGTCAGATGGAATCAAACTGAACTAGACAGACACTTAAATCTAATTTACTTTTCTTAATTGAAAGAAAATTTCTCATTACATCCTAAAGGGAAGACAATTACTGATCTCCCAATATTATATTCCTTTGCCATGATATTCCCACATACCTGGGAAGCTGAAATATACCTCACTAACCCCCCCTATTTTATATACCTAATAGAGATCTCTCACACAAAACACCTGAAAATGTTGAATAAGTGAAAATATTTGCATTAGATACATATCTAGAACTCAAAAGGCCATCAAAGTAAAGGTACTTATCTTGACTTTTCTGCAACGTCACTTACTTTTCTACGAGGCAGATAGATATCAAGTCTTGCAATCCCAGTCACTTTAAAATTTTCATTTCCTGTTCCACGCTCAATTGCTTTACACCTTATTTCTTCAAGCATATTCTCTGTATCATTCTCATTGATATTCAGCTTGGAAGAATATTTTTGTACAAGCTCCTAAAAAAAAAAAAAACCAGCAAGAAAGACTGGGAAAATGCACCAGCAGTATGACATGGAAGATGCATGACATCAACTTAGAGACAATATTTACCTTCATCTCTTTACCAGCTTCTTTTTTTTCATTTGTATATGGTGGTTTCCATAGCTGAATTTTGTCCTCTCTTAAGCAACTTGTCAGTTTTGCTATTAAATACTTCTTTTGTGCCATTCTTTTGTTAAAAAAAGCAAAATTGGAACAGAAAAGAAAGAAAAATAATCAATCTTTTAATACAGCTTTTCTGTAGTAAGATACTGCACTTTTTCAAGAAATCTAAGTGATATTTCAGAATTCTGAAAAAAAAGTTTAATATAAAAACCATTCTATGCATTTTGGTGGCAACGGGAAGCAGAGTCCAAACTATTATAAAAAATTGGAAAGGGAGTGAAACCTGGATCACAGCAGGTATGATTCAGAAGTCCCCTGCATTGGACCTCCCCATTTTAAGAGAAATTAAACCTCTTCCTAACCCCCCATGTGAGTTGAAATTGCAGAAGGTGCCAATTCATCAAAATCCATGCCCTGGAAAGGATGGCTCTACTCAACCCCCCTCTGAAACATGCCCTTGCTGTACCTCTGCCTTCCTGCTTCTCCTACTTCCCTACTTTAACAGCCTTTCTACACCAGCGGATGGTTGAACATGAATTATCACCCTATTTGTGAGGACAGAAAAGAGGTGTCAAGAGAGAACATCTCAGAGCCACAAGCTCCACCATGAGAAAAGCCCAAGGTAAAGTTCACATTCCTCCAGCAAAGTGAGATCACCTAGAGCACAAAAAGACAAGACTGGACAATAGAATCATAGAATCGTTTAGGTTGGAAAAGACTTTAAGATCATCAAGTCCAACCATTAACCTAACACTGCCAAGTTGCCACTAAACCATGTCCCTCAGCACCACATCTACACGGCTTTTAAATACTTCCAGGGATGGCAACTCAACTACTTCCCTCAGCAACCTGTTCCTATGCTTGATAACCCTTTCTGTGAAGAAATTTTTCCTAATATCCAATCTAAACCTCCCCCGGTACAACTTGAGGCCCTTTCCTCGGGCCCTATCACCTGTCACTTGGGAGAAGAGACCAACCCGCACCGCTCCACCCCCTCCTTTCAAGCAGTTGTAGAGAGCGAGAAGGTCTCCCCTCAGCCTCCTGTTCTCCAGGCTGAACACCACCAGCTCCCTCAGCCGCTCCTCATCAGACTTGTTCTCCAGACCCCTCAATCAGCTTCGCTGCCCTTCTCTGGACATGCTCCAGCACCTCAGTGTCTTTCCTGTAGTGAGGAGCCCAAAACTGGACACAGTACTCGACATGGGGCCTCACAAGTGGGGGACGATCACTTCCCTAGTCCTGCTGGTCACACTATTCCTAATACAGGCCAGGATGCTGTTGGCCTTCTTGGCCACCTGGGCACACTGCTGACTCATATTCAGCCGGCTGTCAACCACCACCCCCAAGTCCTTTTCCGCCAGGCAGCTCTCCAGCCACTCTTCCCCCAGCCTGTAGCATTGCGTGGGGTTGTTGTGATCTATGCCTCACCCCTCCCAGTCTCAACCATTTGTGAAGCAAACAAGTTTAATAGTATCACAAAATGCTATTGTAAAATTCTAGTATCACAACAATTACATCATAGGGTGTCACTTTTCATAGCCCAAGAGACACCCTTCCCACTCCTACTGCAAAGCTAGAAAAGACACATGGAGCACAGGCAACAGGAGGCAAAGAGAGGGCAAGTGATCTCAACAGAAGAAAAATCAAATAGAATCTACGTGCATATTAAAGTATGGGAGACTTCTGGCTCTTGGATACTGGGAATCATATGGGAGATGATGTCCTTCAATTTTTACAGAAAAACATTTAAAATGTTGGCACATATGCACTAAGGTTGGCACAGAGTTTTGATTAATCGGTTTCACTTTTCTTTCAGAGTGGTTTCATTTTCTTATTCTTGTTTATTACCACATTGCTCTCAGCAGAAAAGGGGACAGGAAAGAAGAATCAAACATTTCTATCAATTTTTCCAGTTTCAAAGACTGTTCCTTGCTCAGAAAAACACTGTTTGAGAACAAAAAACCATAGGCAAACATCCAATGTGTGGTTAAGTTTACCGGTTAATCTTTCCTCAACCCCAGCTTTAGCAAGCTACAACGAATTTTTGAACACTGCAAAGACAATAGTCTCTTCTAAAGAGGAGTCAGAAGGATTAACTGAGCAAGTGGATGGTTTAACAATCCTGACTGATTGCTGAAATTTGCCTAGTGCCTGTCCAAACTAAGAGAGATAACCATACATTCTTTTTCTTGCTGGGATGACATTGTTCGTGTTATTATTTTAGGCGTCTACATGGCATTTACAAAGCAAAAAGCAACAAACTTGCTCAAGTTTCAAAAGATTGCATTGAAGTTATTAATGCAGCTTTTCCAAAACATGCCAGACAATTCATGTGAACAACCTGTAACCAGCATAATCTAAAGGTGGGGAAATGATGAAGAACCATTTAATAGCGCTAATTCTACTTAATATTAACTTAAGAAACAAAAAGGTATCTGTGGCTTTGAGGCATCCAGATGAAGTCTAAAACTGCAACCTATGCTTAAGAATATAAATTGTAAATACAAGTGGCATTTATAAACTGGCCACTCATCTTTTCATCAGTAACGTTTTATAGTTTTATAAGTTTGTGATTTCTTACTAAGCTATTTAAACAGCAAACATCACTGTGGTCTCCAATTAAACTTATTATTTTATCCCTCTATTAAAAAAAAAATTTTGCTTTCACAAAGAAAAAAGTTTATCATTTTATATATAACACTTCTAATATTTATCATAAATTCCTATTTCACAATACCTAAATTGCAAAAGAATCCTTAGCAAAAACATTTATGACTTACTTCTCCATCAGCCAACACCACAAGTGCTCCTGACACACTTTCATTAAGAGTTTAAAGGGACTTTCTCAAAACTAATTTGAGTAAACAACCAGGGGTATTTCCCAAAGGCCATTTTGAATGCGAGGCTGAGTTTTGGTAACTAGAATGTCATCCTCTAAAGCCAGTTAGTCTTATATATGACGCAAAAGAAAACAATCACAGAAATAAGGTTAAAAGCTAGATTTTTGAGAGAAGGAACAGAGGATTCTCAGAGTGGTTTACTAATAAAGCAGTATACATTAACTTTTCCCAAAGAAAAGGAGGAAAGCTGCTTGGTACGACCATGGTACATCGCCCCATGGCTAAAAGGGCGGTAAGAGGCCACGGCAGCGTAATGTGCAAATAAACCACGAGCCAGAAGCTCGACGAAGGGATGGAGACCCCAAACGCTGCCAGTCCGAGCCCGGGGCGTCCTCAGGCCTCCCCAAGCGCACATCCAGCCTCTCCCCTACCTCAACAGCACCGACACCACCAGAGGATTTTAAAGCAGGGCCACGAAGCCGCCGCCCTTTCTAGGTGCCTCCAAAACACGGCAGCCACGGCAGGAGCCTCCCCGTGGCGGCAGCCGAGCTGATGCAACCAGCCCCGGGGGCAACCAGGAGGACAGCCGGGCCCATCGGGGAGCCGGGAGGGAGCTCCCGCCGCCTCGGCCCTCGGGCAACCCACCTGCGCCTGGCGGCGGAGGCCAGGCCTGGGAGCCCGGGCAGCCTCTGAGGGGAGCTCGGGCCCGGCGCTCTCCCTGAGACGGCGGCAGCGGCGGCCGGGGCGGCTCCTCCTCACTCCGAGCAACCGCCGAGGGCGGGACTTACTCGTGACCCCACCCCCCGGGCGCCGTCTCGCGCTTACCTGCGCACCCGCCGCTCGCCTCGCGGTGGTGGTGGTGGTGGGCGGGGCGGGCGTGAGGGGCGGGGCCCACGCGTACGTCACGGCCGCCGCTGATTGGCGGGGGGGGAGGCGGGGTCCTAGGGAAGGGCGGAAGGCGCAGGGTAAAGAGGAGCGAGGTGGGGGCTCGTCACGTAGGTGAAGCCGCGCGCCGGTCGCCATCTTAGAGTCCCGCCCGTACTCGGAGGCGGGGTGTTCATAGAGTCATAGAATGTGTTGGGTTGGAAGGGACCTTTAAAGGCCATCTAGTCCAACCCCCCTGCAGTGAGCAGGGACATCTTCAACTAGATCAGGTTGCTCAGAGCCTCATCAAGCCTGGCCTTGAATGTCCCCAGGGATGGGGCCTCCACCACCTCTCTGGGCAACCTGTTCCAGTGTCTCACCACCCTCGTTGTAAAGAACTTCTTCCTAATGTCTAATCTAAACCTGCCCTGCTCTAGTTTAAAACCATCGTCCTTCCTCCTATTGCTACGTGCCCTTGCAAACAGCCCCTCCCCAGCTTTCTTACAGGCCCCCTTCAGGTACTGGAAGGCCACTATAAGGTCTCCCCGGAGCCTTCTCTTCTCCAGGCTGAACAACCCCACCTCTCTCAGCCTGTCCTTGTAGAAAAGGTGCTCCAGCCCTCTGATCATCTTCATGGCCTTCCTCTGGACCCAGTCCAACAGGTCCATGTCCTTCTTGTGTTGAGATTCCAGAGCTGGACACAGTACTCCAGGTGGGGTCTCACCAGAGCAGAGTAGAGGGGCAGAATCACTTCTCTGGATCTGCTGGCCACAATTCTTTTGATGCAGCCCAGGACGCTATTGGCCTTGTGGGCTGCAAGCGCACATTGTTGGCTCATGTCCGGCTTTTCATCCACCAGTACCCCCAAGTCCTTTTCCGCAGGGCTGCTCTCAGTAACTCTCAGCGGTTCTCCCAGTGTTGGCTGGGTTTGTGGCACTCGGGAGCAGGTCCCGCTGTCCCCATACTGCCTTATGGACCAGCCCCGTTTGCTTGTCCCCTGGGACGTGGTGGTGTTGTCCCAAAAGTGGGGTCATTTACCCAACATACACACAGAGCAGACATATTTTATTATGCATACTTGTGCAGATCTGGGTGCTAGGTGGTATTCCACAAAGCTGGCACACCAGCCTACAAGCTCCTTGGAATATTGATACAGTTCAAAACACAGAAGTACACACCCTTAATTATAATTATTTAGTGCTTTATCTTAACAATTTCTATTCGTTAGTACAGTCTCTCGCTTTCATTTAAAGCTACAATGTCCTTTAATTGATGTGTGTGTGCTCCAGTACGGTATACGGGGGTGCTAGTTTTGTTCAATCTGTAATTGAGTCGGTGGTTGTGATCTCCCACTGCTCCCTTTACCTTTCTACCTGTTATTGCCAATCTTTGTTGCTTTTAGCAGTTGTCTGGTGCTCAGCCAGTTTCCGTGCCTCCTGTGGAAGGATGTTCCCTTGTTACGAGCCTTCTGTTCCTCTTCAAGGGTATACTCATCAGCAAGGCATGCATTGTTATACAAAGTGTCCCATTTCACAAGGCCTTGTAACCTTTTTACAGCTCTTTGCTCTTGCTCAGTGAGAGATTCTACCTTCAAAAGTTCTGTCTACCTTCTGAAGCAGATCATTCGGGGTCCCCAAGGCGCTTGGCTACCCGACTGAGTCTCCCCTCAGGAGGGGCAGGGGCCTGGAGGAGGCCAAGTGCTCTGCAGCCACCCCCCAGCTGCCGCCTCCCCGTTTGTGAGGCAAAAGGGGCTGAAATTCCTCTCAGCGCTGGGAGGGAGCATTTCCCAAAAGGCCGAGATGCTGTGAAAGGTGCCGGGGAGGGGATCAATGTGTGGAGTTTTTTCGCTGTGCTCTTTGAGGGCAGCAGTGCTCAGGGTGAGCTTCTG
The DNA here is from genome assembly GCF_963924245.1 of Chroicocephalus ridibundus. Lineage (NCBI taxonomy): Eukaryota > Metazoa > Chordata > Aves > Charadriiformes > Laridae > Chroicocephalus > Chroicocephalus ridibundus. Next base: position 7,567,212 of record NC_086285.1, on the reverse strand, counting down.
TTTCTCCTTCAGGAGAGGTGGGCAGGTTCTTGCCTGGTTGTGGTGCTGTTTAAAGTCAGCCTGGGTTCAGAGATTGTGCTGGAAGAATATATGGGGCGTATGTGGAAAATCTGGTACTAAACACCACCCCAAGCTGAGGTGGTGCTGGAGTGTCACTTCTAGTCCCCGTAATGCCCCAGAGTGGGAGAAGGGTACATGGCTACATGGATATTTGGCTACACAACATAGGCTGCTCAATGTTATATTTGTATGTGAGGCCCTCAAAGGGTTGGGGCTTGTTCCTGGAGTATTTTTGGTGTCTGTAAAAGACATAAGTGTTCTTTTAATGGGTTACACCAGAGCTAATTAACTCACATGGGTTAATTCTTTCGTGTTCCCAGCTGCCCCAGCAGCAAAGGGATTTTATTCTGCCTGCTCTGATGTGTGACTGAAAACATTGTACTGGAGTATTTTTTATTGCAGAATGCATGGGCCTGCAGGATTGTCATTCTGTAAAACATTTCTTTAGGCTGTCGTGCAGACTGAGTGGGGGTGCTGCATACTGCAGCTTTGGAAATGGGAACCCCGCAGGTGTCATGAGCTTGTGAACGAGACACTGAACTAGAATTTCAGGATTCCAAGCTCCCCTACATGCATAATTCAGTCAAGTTTGCCTACAGATAAAATAAGGGTAAACTTGCTTTTATGGCAGTCTCAAGTTCAGTCCTTGAAACTTAGCTAAAGCTATAGTAACAGAGTGATTAAAGTTCCTGTCCCATGATCTCCAAACATGAAGCTAACAGTAAAGGGTTTTGAAAATCAGGTGCACTTAAGAATTGGGACTTGCTGTATTTGAAGTTTTCAATTTTTCTCATATTTCCCTGTTTCATTTTTACTACAGTTGCTTTAGGAAAAAAAATAATTTCCTTATTAGACAATGTGTCTGTGTGACATTTCAGTCTCTTGAAATGTATGGTATAGCAGCTTTTCTTATAACTAAAGCTACTCCACTAACAAATCAAAATTTACTGAAATAGTTCTTCTATAATGTCCTTGGAAATTAAATTGAAAGACTTCTCCGAAGGCAAAATACCTTTTCTAAACAAGTTCCAGTCAGTACAAAGCACAGTAATGTGCTAGAGAAGCCTCGGGAAAGGACAAAATATTTTTATGAAAGTTCTTACAAAGGAGTTAGTTACTTACTCTGTGCATAAACCTGCACTGAGTTTTAAATCAAGGTATTCAAGGTCTGTGTTTAATTAAGATAACTAATTCAAAGCACTTTAAAATCAATTTAAAAGTGTTTGCAGAAAATAGTATCACTAATTTAGTTCAAATGGGTTTATAGAGTAGGTAAGTGGCTAGGTAAGGTTATAGACTTTCTGTGATACTGATTTAAAAGATTTAAAAGTTTAAGTTGCATTTGCTGAAATGTTCTCGAGTGTATCATTGCCAAGTATCTAGGCAAAATGATCTTGAATTAATTTTTCAGTAGTTTTAGTAGTGGCCTCTTGCTAACATAGGATTTTTCTTTCAGTTATTCCTTTAGATTTATGCCGTCTACAGACTTGGAAATATAACAAAAATAACCCTCCAGTATAACGATAGGCAGGAGTACAAATCAGTATACTCTTTAATCAGCAAGACAAATAAATAGAAAGCTAATGTATACCACACACTTAAAAAACATTCATTGACATTTAATGATATTTCCCTCCAGGTAGTTTCTTGTTTCATATGGGCTGGGTGTTATCTAGTATTTTCTCCCTATTATAGCTATGCCTATTATGCATATCTGTTTTATCTATTTTTTTCCTTTCTAATCTTTCTTTAAATACTGTAGCCACTGTGAAGAAAAAAAAAAAAGTATAATTCTTTATTGTCTCATGCCTACCCAGAAATAGAAATCAGCATCTGAGGTGGAAAATGATCTGGGCAGGCCAGTTAATTGAAAACACTACAAAATCCGTGAACACTGAAAAATCATGATGAACACCTCTTCCCAAACCTATGTCTTCATTCTGCTGCTTTTACTGAGGATGAGTGGAAAATTCCTTAGGAGTTACCGTGGGTACTCATTGCTATTAGCAATAGCTGGTGCTTTTTAGCACTATTTTAAGAACTGTCACTTAAGGAGCAGGTGCCTATCTGCCTGCTGGTGGTGGCTGGATCGGTGCGGGGACACTACAGAGTTTGGGTCTGAAACTGTTGAGTGGCATAGAGGAAAATGGTGTTTAGCCAGAGGGAGTGAAATAGCATTATATTTCATGATATTTTTTCTATTTCTGCGGACTTAACAAAGTACTGTGATACATGTAGAGCTGTGAATCTCCTGCAGTGGAAGCGGAGGCTCTGACCGATCTGTGCAAACATCTCCAGATGTAGTATCCTCCATCAAACACAACAGAAGTCAGTGGACTTGTATGAAGCATTAATGGTTTGAAGTGGCATTGAATGCAAAGAAAACGGTAGCTTCTCTTAGAAATGGATAACACTGCTCTCTCTTGGACAATAGGATTTTATTTGCACAGTGGTATTAACTCTGTTCCCAAGATACCTTGTGAGGGGATGGTTTATCTTTCTTGCTGGGAACACTTTGTGTCTAGAAGGACATAAACCACAGCTGAGCATCTTTTTTTTCTTTCTCGGTTTTTTTTTTGTGTGTGAATAGTGTGATTTTGAGACAGCGGTGGTAACTGGGGATGTGTGCTTGCAGACTGTTTGCAGGGATCATGAAGAGCTTTGTAGGCCATCCACCTGATCCTCATTTTGCTGTCCTTTCAGGGCTCAGGTAGATATGGAACGGTTCAGAAGAGCCAGTGGCTGCCAGGTGTATAGCTTGGAATTAATGCTGTCACGAAATGGGGAGACATTTCAAGTTTCCAATTTTTCTGAAGCCTGCATTTGAGAAAGAGACCTATCTGAACGCTTGCAGCCAGAAGTGGGTGATACTTAGCTCGTGTTCTTGTCATTGAAAAGCACCTGCAAAAGAGGGTCTCCTTCCTTTAAAGGTCTTGTAGGAGGGAAGATCAAAAATAGCTACTTACTTTTAAAAACTTGCACAGGTTTGTAGTGCAGTTGTGCCACCAGAAAAAATGTTAAACCCTATTTATAAAAAATAGTTGTACTACTACAGTTATATTTGTGTAGTTGGAATGGTTATATCCCCTTTGTATACATACAATTGTAACAGCAGAAAGTTGCATTATACTTCTGGTAAGGAAGGTACGTTGATATAGGGTATCAAGGAGCTAACTAATTATTTCAGACTTTTGTTTTCTAATGAAATGCTGGGAATAGATAGGAACTAACAATATTTAATTTAGAATTTATGTATAAGAAAAACATGATAATTTACTAAGTCCCATTGAAACAGCAATAGAAATGGTCAGAGATTTTATTAATTGGTTTTAAAATTACACACATCAGAGTATCTTGAATATCTTTTTTCAAGGGAAGTGAATGATGAAATCATACGTTAAGTGTACCAATCACCTTCAATACTGTTTTGTTATTTGTTTATTGTCTAATTAAATCATATCATACTTAAAATTAGCCTACTTGCTTCATCAGTAGTTCTGCTAGTCTCTGCTATAGCTCCTTCAGATATTTCAAATATTGCTGTGATAAAATCTTAGTTTCTAACATCAGTAACATGAACATAGGAAAAACAAAATAAAACATAAAATTGCTCTTATATTTCAAATGACAGAAGTGAGTATCTGTCACTGCAGCCCAGCATCTTCATGAGAACGTCTCATTTTACAGTGTACTGTAAAACAACAGATTACATAGTAAGGATCTTCCTTGGCTAATAGAAGTAGTAGACCTTCGGCAGGTTGATCAGTGTAACTAGGAAGACTATTTTGCTATTTTAAGTTTTAGTCAAGTTTTTGACTTAAGTTTTATGTATTACTGAATGTCTTCATTGTGAGACATATAATCCAAGCCTCCTTGCTGCTTCAGAAATTCTGGGCCCTTTTTTATTAGGGAAAGGGTAAAAGTTTAGTTTGTTGCAGGCTGGCATGCATTTTGTAGAAGTAGTATGCTGATGTGTCCAAACTGCTGAAGTGGCTGATTTCAGCAGAGGTTTTTGGCAGGTGCTTGCAATGTTGCTGCCATTCTCTTTGCTGAAACTGTTCAACGTGCTTGAACTTCCCAGTTGACTGGGAGCGGATAGTTCACTTGCTCTGTCTAATTCCATGGGTTGCAGTATGCCGTTTCCCTTTGAAATCAGTCTCTGATTGTCAAAACTGCATGGTCTGTTCTTGCAGTGGGAATGATCCCAGGGAACTCCGTAACAAGGGGCTTGCACCAGGCGGTGAATTCCCAGGTGGGTACGCCATGGGGAGTTGTCTTGTATGTTGCCACTGTTGGTCATCTCCAGTCTGACCTTTCTGACAGGAACACATTCGGTAAATGACTTTGATCTTCTAACTTTTTTATTAATTAAAACAGCATTGACCATTGATTCTGGGAGAACAGATTCCTGTTCACCTACAAAAAAAAAATGCATATACTCACATTACAACAGTGGCAAAAATTAAGGGTGTAAATTCTGTTGTGCAAACTCAACTGAAGAGCTTTAACAGATGAGTTTATGTGTACTCTTTCTAACTGTGGCTGAGAGGAGTGCAAGTTCTTTTGATGCCAGGTTATGGAGTAGAAATATTTCATGCTTGATTTTGCAGTTTTGAGGACATAAATGGTACCCTAGGGTTAGTCAAATGAAAATGGAGGTTTATCAAGTCAATATTGATCTAACCAGTACTCTAAGACTCATTAACAACACAGACTGAAAATTGACTTTCAGTAATAAATTGCTTGTAAGCAAAAATTTGTAAGGTGAGCAGGGACTTTGTCTGTGCCTTGGTAGGTGCTGTGATTTGAAAGACAAAAATGTTCTGTTTGATACTGTTTGAAGTTCGTATTCACAGCCTAAAAACACTGTGACTGCTTCTAGATGAAACAAATTGTGAATATCTTTCTTCTTCTTCTTAATGAGGGATCATTTATATTTAAATATTTTTAATAGGGCTTTTATTTTAATATTTTACTGCAATTTTACTATTGTGGTCAGTATAAATGGTGTAAAGTAAATAGCTTAGCACACGAGTGTTGCCTGAATGATCCCTTAGAGGAAAAATCTGCTTGCTCCCTGAATGGTAGCTGCAACAGTGGGAGAGAATCTGGTCAGTATGAAAGTTACTGTTAGAAATGTGTAAGACATTAGAGGTAGAAATGCTAATGCTACTTTAATTACACATAGCAGCTGTTGACATTGCAACTACTAATGAAATATACTTCAGTTAGTATAAATATAGTTTAAAGTAGGAGTTGCGCAGAATGCTGACCTTATTTACAGGGTTGAGTTATAGGAACTGTGTCTCTTGCAGTATGAGTTATGAAGCATATTGAAGTGAGAAAAGTAGACATAGAAGAGTGCTGATTATATTCTGAAACTGAGTATCTCAATAGCTACTTTAAAAGAATTGTAACCCTGAATTTGAAATGAAGCTAGTTTGAATGGGATGCTGCATTTAAAAAGACCCAACAGCACAACCCCCCTTTATAACTGTCTTTCATACCATTGTTACAAGGAGATATTTGAAGATGTCAGACCCAGCTGATTTACTGGCAGTAAATGAAGCTGTACAACAGGGCTTTGGCTAAGGAGGGGCTTTCACTGCTGTCTTTGGCTGCCGCTGCTGAAGCAACACCACCAGCATAATATCACTGAATTTTTTCTGCTCCCTGGGTTGGCCTTGTAGGGTTGATCTGATAAGAGCGGCTTTGCATCACAGTTCTGGGAGGAAGAACCATGTCAGCCCACGTCTTCCACTCTCCTGCAGTGTTACCAGGAGAAAGGAGTCTAAAACACATGCAGAGCTTAGAGATATATATGTGTTTGTGTATATCTCTATACAGTGAAGTATCCTAACAGAATTTGCTAGGGTGAAACCATTCATAGAGATAAGAACACACAGTTCTCTGTCATGGAACAGTGAGAATCAAACTTATGAAATAGGAAAAGGAAATAAAGCCGAGCTTGGGTGGCTACAAAAAGTCCACTTGCAAAATAGAGTCCTGTGTGTTCTGCAGAACAGCACAACACAGCATCAAGTAGCAAAAATTAGGTCTCGTTCTCCATATGTGAGAGAAAATACAAGTGAAAGACTTAAGAGACCAAGGTGATGCAGCTTTGCATGTTCTTGTGGATGTAACTGCACTCTTGGCTGAACTGCCATGGATAGACAACATCAGGTTTTATCTTGAACTTTATGAAGATGGTCATCAGAAGAATTATGATCTGGCTTGAGTTGATTAGAGAGTTCAAAGTAAGGTATCTTGTCCAATTTTAACAATCTGGACTGGTTTTGAGTTCAGGTTTGATTTGATTCCTTGGTTCCAGGTGCAGCACGCGAAATTGAGCAATCACCTCTGATAGAAATGTGAGAGTCCTCAACCACTATGTGTTGAATTGTGACAATGTGACACATTCATCACTCTCTAAACTTGTAAAGAAAGCTTTAATTAGACAGATTTTTGGTCTTTTTCTTTTAATCTTTTTTTTTTAATTGTGCATAATAGCCTTGTTGCAGGGTTGTTTACCATTTGGCCTTTTTCATATGCTGTCATCATAATAGATACTTTTAAAGTACTGGAGTGACAAAAGTTAATCTTATTTCAAGTTAGCTTGTGAAATTCTTGGAAGAGATTTCTGCAGTCAGAGCCCCAGTGTTTATTCTGTTGTGACTGCATACGCTGAATGCTCCCATTTAATTCCTAAAGTAAATACTGTTTTTCAGCTTCTTAGCCAATAATGAATGAATACACTCTGAATTATCCCCTAGCTGGTGACTTTCAAATCTTGTCATGCTCTTTGCTCTCAGATAATCAGGAACAGGCAGAAGCAAGAATGTGGCTGTGTGTATTGGGAAGGAACAGAAGAAAGTTGTTTTCAGGTGACTTCTCAGTTACTAACCCACCAGTTAAAAATCTAGAAAAGTTAGAGAATCTTAAGTTCTGTTTAAAGGTCCACAATTTCATGACTCTGGCAAAGCGGCAGTGACATACAAAACTAGAAGTCCTCAAGGAAACTTGGAGTTACCATTCCAACTGTGGTGCAATAAACCTGAAATGCTCAAAACCCCTGTGGTATCATGGACTGTCAACTGGTCTGTCAGGCAGGAATAATTTAGGGTTTTACTGGTTCGAACAAAGACATTTGGCAGGGATTTTTAAGGCCATGAGGGACCGACGGTGCTTCCCTTCCATGAGGTTTGAATCTCATGAGGTTTTTGTGCCTGGCCTCTGAGGTTTGTGTGTATGTGCGGGGTGGTGGTGGTGCTGTCATTGTCCCCTTCCCAGCCCAGCCATAATCTTACCCTCTAGGTAAGGAAACCATTTGCTGCTAGTACAAAATATTGATTGTTATGTGGACTGCCTTTTGGTACTACCTGGAATTTCTGCATAGTTTAAGCTTGTAAATTAAGGAGTGTAGGGCAGCAGGCTATCCCGATATGGCAGCGTTCATTTCTGCTTGACATGCTCTTGGACACTGATGCATATAACAGGTTCAAAGTGCCGAGCTACGTAAGCTTTCCCAGCTTCCAAACCACAGGAGTGTATAAGATCAACTTTCAGGACACTGAGAACTCAATAACAAAAAACCCCCAAACTTCAGCTGCTTGTAACAGTAACATTAATCCTTGTTTAAAGATAGAAGTTCAGTGCAGTAGGTTATGTGGTTTTGTGAATGTTTTAGATTATGTGTATGTATATGAAAATATTTCTATGTGACCTTCCAGCCCTTTTAAAACTGTGCAGAAACTGTGCAGTCCTACTTTCTTATGTCTTTTCTTTAATCTTCAAATGGTGTCCTTCCAAAAAATCTGCTCTGATTACATTCGTTATATCTGAAGCTTCATTTGAATTTAATCTGAATACAGAGTTCTGCTTCCATTCTTTAACTGACTTACGTTTTTGCTACAGCTGATTAGATGGGCTGTTTTGTCTGCAAGTCAGTTGCCTTTTCATACCTGATAAAATAAGCTTGTATATATATCTATATCTATCTTTTTCTTCCTCATAGAGATGTAGATTCTTTTAACGTAAGAATTTCTAGACATTTGGATGAAACAATATTGAAGTGAATCTGTTGTATAGTTCATAATTATGTGTTTTTTCAATTGTTTCGATGTTATAATCTGACACAGCCAAAATCTAGAACTGCTGAAAAATGAAGTGTAAAGAAGGAATTGTTGAGCTAAATACTAATATGAGAGGTGAATGAAGCACGTTTTTCAGAACACAGCTTCGTCTATTGACTTAGTATTCTCAAAATCACTTTAGCTTGGAAAGTAAATGAAAATATATCATTGTAATATTGTAAGCAGTAGTCTAACTAAAAACTTTAAAATATTTGAAAGTTTCTTATATAAAATCTGCCTGACATAGCAGGTAGATGAGTGATACATGTTGTTACTTGTTTTTCTATTTATGTACTTTTCAAGCAATATGCAGTGAAAACACTTTTGAAATAAGACCTTTTGTTCAAAGCTTGTGTCTTAGTTACCCACTATGACTCTTAGTATAAGTTATTTTTTAACAAAAGCTCAACTGGTTGTAGTCACTTAATATTTGCTATTGCTTCCTGTAGTCTTGTGGGACGCATTTCTTTACACAGATAAAGAAGGGAAAAATAGACAGAAGACCCGAAATTGCATGTTCTGATGGAAGCATTCAAGAGAGCAAAAATGTTACAGAGTACATTGCACAAATATACTGATGATAGACAAAAAGTACCTGGCTCCTCTAAAAGTTGCTGTTTATGTTTATAATTTTACTTTACTGACACAAAACCTGTAAAACCTTATCTCAAATATGTTCATCTGTTTCAAATTCATGTTAGTGTTTCACTGTTGTGAAGCTAATTGATAGGAACATAAAACCACCTTTCAGTGAAACGAATAAAAACCCAAATGACAGAAAAGGAATTAACTTTGTACCTCTCTTGAAGCTGAGCATAAAAAAAACAAAGCTAGGAGTTATTCAAGATTTAAAGCAAAAGTCTTTACATCTACATTTGCATTGTGTCCTATAAATATAAGCATACCTGTTTTAAATACAATAATGTGCGATTGCAGTTTTTGCTTCTGTTTTATATGGTCATACTGCTCCTCAAGTACGCTTACATCCATCTTGGTTGGTGGCTTATCGCGATCTGAAGCCTGTTGCTCTGAGGTATGAGTCACTGAAAAAATACCAGTCATGTATTTGTAAGCCTTCACCATCTGTTCCAACAAGGAAGAAAAAGTCATGCAGAAGCAGGACATTTCCTTCATTGTGTTGGTAAAAAAGCAAATCAAGTATGAAGCACCTGAAATCTTCCTAAATGAAGAGGTAACTTTTTTCTAAGTATTGTAACTTCTTTCAGAAGTTGCGTGGTCTACTCTGAAGTTGTGGATTTCAGTCAGCCTGTTTTCCTGTGGTGCATCTGGAGCTACTGCATACAGAGTTCATGATTATAACTGGATAGTTGGATTTAATGTTGACTTAAGGTTGTGAGCATACAAAGCTTTGCCAAAAAAAACAGTGAAATACAAAACCTCATTGAACACAGTCAGGTGCGCAAAGGACTGGCTAATACTGGTTTATGTAGTGATGTTAATTCTTAAAGGGATGCTGTCATGGTGACCTCCCCCGGACAGTAGTTCCACCAGGAAAATCTTTCTTCAGGTTTCCTTCCATGTATTTTGCGTCTTTTCCCCTCCACTCTTGCTTCATTAACTCTCCTGTGCTCATTGCTCCCTTTTAAGAATGTGTTAAAAGTATTCAGGCCTGGGTGCAGAGTCAAAACAGTATGTGCCAACGGCACTCGGAATTGAGGGACTGGAGATGGGAGTGCCTTACTCCGACTCATTCAGTTCTTATGTCTTTCTGTAAAATAAAATAAACTATAGAAGCAATAATTTCCTTACCATGAGATGAACAAACTCTTCAAATGCATGGTAAGCCACATTTTAAAACTTACCATGCATGTTATAGCATTATCTAATAATGAGGCAAAAAATTTAAAAATACATGACTTTTGATCACATGAAATAAGGTACAAGGCTATGAACTGCAGGTTTCTGCCCCTGAAATAGTTCCATCTGATAGTGTTGCAAGGGCCCAAGAGAGTAGTATGTGAAAAAAACAATGCAGTTAAACAGTAGTTTTAATGTAATTGTGCATTTGCTAGGTTCCTTGCAGTGAAAAACATTGCATAAAAACTGTGTGAAAGGGCAGTGTGTGGAAAGAATGCTGGTGTGCTGTATTTTTCCAGTTACTGCTAGAAATTATGCGACGATTTACATCATAAATGATTTACTGAATCAGGCTCAAATCCTGCAGATCCTGGGAATCCCTTTGGAAGTTGTGTGTACGCAGGTGACAAGACTCTAGTTGTGCAGTGCAGAGTTCTGGTAAGGCTCAGCAGGCTCATGTGTAAGTCTGCTGTAATTCGCTTTCATTAATAAGCTCTTTTGCCTTCCCCATATGCTTGTGTCTTGCAAATCATGTTGCCTACCTCAGCTGCAGTCTTTTTCTGCCTTAGCCACAGAAAGAACAGTAAACACAACACTTTGTCAGATACTTGATACTCTTCAAGCTAGCTCTTGACCCTGGAAAAAGCACATGTCATGTTAAGGATGTTCTGATGCATCATGGCTTTGGCAGATCCGCTTTGATATTCTGCCTTCAGTACCGACAAACACCTAGTGCTCTGTAGAAAGTACCTCGATTGCCTTGTTTGTTCAGTGTTCTGAGTTGTTGGCACATGGAGTCCTCCTTTGGACCTTCAGGCAGTTGGTTTATACATTGGGGCAGGAGATTTAATTAACCTCATTACAGTTTGAGCTGGCATTCAATACAAACATTATTAATGGTCATAAAAGTTACCCAACCTTTTTAAAATTCCAGTCACACTATTTGACTCTCTGACCTCCTGTGAAAGTGACTTCTGCAACCTGACTGTGTGTTGCAGAAAGAATTACCAGGATAGCATCCTTGAACACGAAATGTAGGCTCTGTCTTAAAAGATGTGCACTTCACTTCTCATTAGAAGAGCATTTAAAGTGTATTGAGTTTGTATCTGGTCAGAAATTATGATTATGATTAATTATTTGTACTGTACCATTCTCTCAGGATCATGGAAAAGCCATCACACTTAGTTACTCGAATGGATTATACAAGGCAGTCTCTTCCCAAACAGTTGCACGGGTAAGGAGCAAAACCAGAAGCAGGGAAAAGAATCCAGATGCCCAGTGAAATGAAGTGAAGGGGTCCAGGTGGTACAGCAGATCGCTGGAATCAGGAACGGGATTAGCTTTTGTTTTGCCGAGCCAATCCCGTATACGTTGCAGTTTGTTTTCTTTTCAGGGAAAGCTTGTGAACAGTGCATTTTAAATCAGTCTCAAGGGGTGTGTATATATGTGTTTGTGTGTATATATGTGTTTGTGTGTCTATGCTTTGCTATCAAGGCGTGCATGTAGCACAGCCCCACCCTCACCCACCTGTGTGTGTTTGTGAAAATTTGCAACCAGGATATGATTCACAAAATGAGCTGCAGGTCTAATCTACATGATATCACAAAGCACATAGGGTTAATTGTGGTTTTGGTGTGTAGTGAGCTGATGTAACTAATCCTTGTTATGCCGCTGACATAAATTTGGATTACCCGTGGGTTCTGTTCTTATACCATAGTGGAACAGCTTCCTTTGTACCCCTAGCCTGTTTAGGTATTACTAATAAAAAAAAATATTAATTTTCATATTGTCATACATACACACAAAATTTTGACTTCTATTTAAATCAGTCAATCGTTCAGTCTTCTTCAAATTGACTTACTTGGATCAGCAGACCACTGTATACTTTTAAAACCCACAGCAGGTGGCACTATTGGAGTGGTCTGACTATCTTTGCCTTAGTCCTAAAGTGTTAGAGGCCCCCATTTGGCTTGTAGCTTGCTGAGGAATATAAGCAGTCAAGCCATTTCCTAGCACTGGTACATATATTTCCTAACACTTGTGTAGGTTCTGAAAATTTATTGCCATGATTAGGTTTGTGTAAAAACTTGTCTAATTGAACAAACTCCTGTCAAAAACATCATCCATGAGTGATTTTTGTTTGATTACCCACTGGAGTATGAAGCGCCATATTTCCCTTAAGTCTGTTCTTCTATCACACAATGGAAGCAATTTTTCATTTCCTTGAGGCAAAAAAAAATTGAGAATACTTCATAATCCAAAAGCAGTGGCTTTTATAACTTGAAGTAGATGTTTACTGCCCTTGACCTTGGTTGCAAAATCTCATTTAAAAAGATGCAACTAATTTTATCTCATACTAATTAATTTGTGAGTAGTAAATTAGTTTTTTGTTAAAAAATTGTTTGGAGGACCTTCTAGGAATAATTGTTGATTTAAAGATAATTAAAAGTGCTCATAATGGTTAACAGACTGAAGGCACTTTGTGTAACACTGGATTTTACTGCGCACCTGGGACCAGAGGTATACATGATTATTCATGTTATTCATGTGCAGAATTATAGACATGTCCAACACTGCTCACTGCCAAAGACGGAATACAAATATCCGTAGATTTTAACTGGCACTGAGAAGGAAAATAAAAGTTACTGTGATAATCCTCTTTCTCTAGCTTTCTATAGTGCGGGGTTTTTTTTAAATTTAATTTAAATGCAGTCTTGAAGTATTAGAAAGTTAACATTTTATTGTTAGAAAATGTAATAACAAGAAGAGAAGTAGAAACAGGGTGGCAGCTATTATTTGGGTTCCGGGCACTATTAGTAGAATCAATAGTAATAGTTTACTATTTAATGAGATTTTTGATAAGAGCACGTATATTTCTATTTGAAAGCCCAACCTTAAAGCATGCCACAGCTTTGGTTGGGATTGGGATTGGTTAAGTACACAGGACTTTCTGATGATGCAAGATTATTTTTTGAGCTCTCTGCATGTCCATGTTAGTGAGATGAAGGAGCCTACGATGCAAGTTTTCAGTGTGGTCTCGAGATATTTCTCCTGATGTGACCTTTCATGTGCTTTCAGACATAAAGGGTTCAAGTGTGTCAAAGGGAGGGTGGCCCAGCTGTCCTTCAAGTCCCTCTGAAGGTTTGGTGAGCTTGGGTTGTAGGTATTCCACCTTTACACTTCCTTCATAGTATTCTGTTTTCCCCTTTTTTTCTTTGGGATATTTACATAAATATAATTCAGTAGTGTGTGTCTATGTAGGTATATGTCAATGTATCTGTGTATCAAAAATGAATCAGGAATGTTATTTTTTTAGCTGGTCTGAGAAGGGTGATTTGTTAGTACAGACTGTAAAATGGCTCGCCAAATTTCCATTTCATAGATGCCTGAGGTTCCCAAATGACCGAATCCAGTACCACCGATCCAGCCTGAGTGATGGAGAGGGGCTTTGCAAAATACCGGTGTGCCCAGAATGAGATAGAAGCTGTAAGAAGCTTCAAATTGCTACAGTCCAGTAGCGAGCTCTGGCATCTCTGATCCTGTGCTCTGTCTTGGTGGCTGTCAAGGCTTGAATCAAGGACACCAAGTTAGCACTGAGGATTTCACACCAATCATCCTGTGCTTCACCTTTAATACTCGTGTATCTGGCTTTGCATGTGTTGAGAACTTGGTGCTATGCAGTTCCCTTTGCAGAACCACATTCTGTTTTTTATTTTGGGGATGGTAAATGTAGTCACACTGAAATCACTGGATTCATCTGAATCAACTTGAATTGTGCTGGTTGTGAGGAGTTAAATGCAGCAGATATTTTGTATAGGTCTTTTGTGCCTGGCATAACCATGTTGGTGTTGAGGATTAAGTAACCTTCCTTTGGAGTGTTACTTGCTGTGGAAAATAAACTAAAATGCTGAAATTTGCTCTGTTAGAGGGCCACTCACTCTGTTGCTTGTCTGCATTACTACTCCCTCTGTGTAAACAATCAGCATCCAATACTTAGGGTTGGGAGTTGTTCATTTTGTAGTTGTGCTGTTCTTGCCGACTGAGAACTTCTGAGATTTCCTTTTAGAAGTGACAGTGTGCAGAGGCAAGTCTAAGAAGAAACTGAAGTCATTTACCAGTTAGAGATTTTAAACAAATGAACCCTGACATCCTCCTTTACCATTTCCCTTGCTTCCTTCTTAGTTATAGTGTTTCTTAAATTAGGGTGACAAACAAGAGGGTTAGATTTACTCAATTTTGACCTCTTAAAACTGTTGATGAGAAGAGGGTGAGAGGGAATTGAGTGGCCTTCATGGATAGTCCCATTCAGAGAATTTTGGAAATTTATTGATTTGAGACATTGATTTTGACATCTTGAGACTACAGATGCCTTGAATTCCAGTTACTGATAACCAGAGTTCACATTTCTGGTACTGCTACCTAAATATCTTTTCTACACCATCTGCTTCTCAGAGTGTTTCCTTTCCGTAGCACTATGATGGCTACAGCTCTGGGCGGTGATAGCAGCCTGTGTTCATTTGTTCTCCCAACAGACATAATACACATGTAGGAACTTTGGGAGAATTTCAAGCAGGGTCTTAAATGAATTGGATAAGCTATATAAATTTTTTGCCTTGATTTTTCCACCTGTAAACTACATGATTTTGCTTCATTCTTGATTGCAAAATGATTTTTGATCCTGGCAGGATGGTGCTGAAAAGTGCAAGGCTTGGCCCTCATTAGTTTCCACTTCAGGCATTGTTTGAGTAGGAATGAGTTTATCTTTGATTGTTTTTAATCAATAAAATGTACTTATCTGTAAGTGGAGTTTGATAAGAATCAAGTACAGCATGAAAGAACTGGTTAATCTGTTGTTAATGAAAAGTTTTATCTGGATGACAACATCTTGCTTCTGAGATGTTTGCTTTTGAGCATCAGGACAGAAACCACTTCGGTATTCATCTTCAAGGAAATCTGCCGGGTGTGTAAGTTAACTTTAATAAGCCTTGCAAATGACTCCAGTTAAGATAGTCCTCCAAAGAGGATGGTTAAGTACTATTACTATTGTGAGAATGAATATGGACTTGAAATCTGTGCAGGGGAGGAAAGTATCCTAAAAATAATTTGCTATTCAGAAACATTCTTCGCTTCACTTCCATGCAGCGATCTCATGAGGAATTTGTACTGCACTTCATAATCACTAGTAGCCTAATTGAGTCAATGAAATTACATCTGTAAAACTAGAGTATGAAAACCCAGATACAATTCCACAGTTCCTGATTCAGTGCCCACTGAAGTCAACACATGTTCTGCTGAATTCAGTAGAGGTGAAATTGGAGGATTTTATGTAGGTGATTAAATAAAAGCTGCAAATTGACCAATACTATGAAACTGACAATATAATTGAGCTTGTGTAGTTGAGCCATCATTTAAATTCCTTTCTTGTACCCATTGTTCATGTGCATGTATATGCTTTTATACGGAATCCTGCGCCAGTTCTTCATGAGGTCTCTGTAAAGGGCCTTAAGTGGTTAATGCAGTACCACAGCCGGGATTTTGAATATGCACATGTCAAGAATTAAATCAACCAATAAATTTGCGGAATAATTATTATACCTAAATAAACTGTGTCTTCAGTCTGCATCTAACAACTGTGGTCTGGGCTTCCTCTTGTGGAACTCACGCGCAGGGCTTTTGCTGGATCTTTGTACATACTTTCATCCATTCACAGTGCAGCCAGTAAAATTACAGTGGAGAACAGCCACCTCGATCCATTGCTTTCAAACATCAAGTAGTTTTATTTTTACAGAGTGAATAATGAGACTCCACACAGCATTTGGAGGTATGAACAAACACAATGGTTACCACAAAATCATGTGCAAAAATAACTTCAACAGATAAATGCATATTTAGGGAAAGGAAAAATAAATTGGTGTTATAATGCCATCTTAATAAAATGAACAACAACTTCATCTTTTAATTGATGGTACTGTGGTATTTTATATTATCCATACTTGGTTAAACATTGCTGGCGATTTTGTGATAACGGAGTACCTGCAATGCTAAGTAGAAAGGGAATGACCTTTAGAGCATTGTCATTGTTCAGATACCTTTCCAGCAGGTAGGACTAGTGCTCGAGCTGAGATTTTTTTTGTTTATTTTATTTTAGCTAATGTGTTATTGTTGTGTTACTTGGAGCTTAACATTGTAAACATCTCCCACCTAATTAGCAGCATTGCATGTGACTGTTGGGTTACTTGGCCAATAGGTTGGCACTTATCTGACCCAGTTCACTATGTTTAACGTTTCTGAGGCTAATTAAAAACCCACAAGATTTCTTGTTAGGAAAAGGATAATTGTGCCAGCAGGCCAGCAGTGCTAGGTCTAATACAGGCTGCCGCAGTGGTATTGTATGTGCGTAACCGATGTCTGTGACCCTCTGCAGTGACTCTTACCTGTCCCATTGCTTCTGCCATGCCAACCTATGCTCACGTACAAAGGTGAAACATCTGTTTGGGGCTTAGAAATATTTGGCTACCGTGCTACTCAAAATAACTAGTTAGATGCCCAAAATCTACTGCTGGAAGCAAAAGGATTGGTAGCTTTGTAGTTGCCCGTGGCCTTCTACTCACCTGTGAGTGCTGCCACGTCTCATTAAATTGTGCAGCCAGTATAAATCAGGATAGCTGGACTGCTGTCAATACAGTAATCCTAATTTATATCAAAGGTCTGGTCTATCTGTTCTCTAGCTTGTTGGCACGTCTAAGGTGATGTGATGATAATGAAGCGTGGTAGTTAGGCTGTCACTGGTTTTGAAGGAGTTCACCTGTGTAAAGCTGAAGAAGGCAGTTAAATCTAAGTTTATATCAGGGTGCAACTGAGATCAGAGGCAGATTTTGATACTCAATGGGAGAATAAAAAGTGAAAAATCTCAGTATGTAGGAATACAGAATACAGTTAAAATAATTTATGTTTTGCAGTTAATTGAAATGAATGTGCAGTTGAAGTTAACTTGACAGTGGGGGAAGAAAAAAACGCATTAATTGTCATACTAGTTATAACTTATCAAAACAGCCAAGGGCCTAGCAGAGCATGGAAGTATTGCTTCTCCATCAGGTCAGAAACTAGTTAATAGGAAAAGGGGAATAAACTCGCTTTTCCCTTTACCCTGCTCTGTGTGTCTTGAGTGATTAATCTGTGCTCTGCCTCAAGCTGTTAATCTGCAGTGGTGACATTTCAATTATAAACGGCATTTTGTCCATCCCCTCTGGAAATTCTGGATTTGTCAGTGCTAAAGCATCACCAGTACGTGACAGCAGCTTCCCTGATAACTGCACAGCTAAACCTTGTTTGCTTTCAAGAAACAATTTTGGAGGTTATGGTAGTATCTACCAGCATAAACTTTAATGGAGAAAAACCAGCAGCAATGCATATTTTTGATATACAAAACAATTAAATTTGAGAGAACACTGCCTTGATGGAAGGATGGGCAACACAGTGACTGGGTGAGGCTATGATTCTCCCAAATTTCCCTATTTTCTCTAGAAAAACATGCAGAGTGAAAGCAGCAACATTAACATGGCCATTCTGTCCTTGACTGGATTCTCCTAAGCTATTGTTTTGTACCCTTGTTCCTAATTTAAGGAGATCCGATAACAAGAGGCTGGTTATTCCAGCCTCAACTTTTCTGTGCTACTTAAGGCAAGGCATTTCTTGCTATTTAGGGTTATTCTTCCGCTCTGATTGCTGAGGAATGTAATTGATTCTTACATCCTCATAAGAATGCTTTATTTATTTATAAACTGTAGTTTCCTTTCTACTAACCAATACCCCCTTTTAAAAAAAAAATTAAAATCCACTAATGTCTCTTTTTCCAAAGTAATTTATTATTCTTATGGCTTTCTTCAGCACTGACTTCAGTTTCTCTTCACTTTTGCAAGTAGTTATATTTTGAAAATTGCAGCATTTCAAGCTTCACCCTCCGTATCTGTTACTTTTTTATAGGGAATATGCAGCACATGAAAGGGCAGAGCAAACCTCTCCTCCCTGGCTCACCAGTCACATTCTGAATTAATGGCAAAGCAGCCTCTGTGGGTTATTTGATCCTTTGTTGTCTGGTAAGAGTTACACTAAAGAAACAGTTCTTGGTAATGTTTTAAAAACTTTACTTCCTTTCACAGCCTCTTCTTGGTTAAGTGAAGTGAGACCTTTGTCCAGCATGAGCTCCTTTGGGACAGGGAAATTCCACCACTACCTGGTGGCCATCTGTTTTAAAGAAGACAAACTACAAACTGGGTGACAATTCTACATACCTTTATTTTTAAAAGGACTGGTTCTTCCACTTACTTCATTGGGTTGTTTCCTGATTGCAAACTATTCAGATGAACTTGCAGGATTAGACTCTAAAATGCAGGCCAACACCACTATGCATTTGAAGAGATTGTAAATATTTTTCAGGCAACTTTAATTTAAACTCTGTCTTATTTAAAGATTTTGTGATCACATTTCCAATACAGGTACTCTCGGTACAGAATATTCAAAGGTGATATGATAGAATACAATTGGTATGAAAGTCAGTACATTAGAATGTTTGCCTTGTAGGTCGAGAGTCTTCAGGATTTATGTTTTAAAGGTTTTTCTTTGTAATAGTAACTAGAAATCTTAAAAGTATACCCATGGGAGTTAGGGCTTTGAGAAATCACTGGGAATATGGCAAAATGTATTTGAAATGTACAGTAGATGACAAAATTTAGGAATATTTTATAGTTTAAAGGGCATGTCAAATTAAGGATTTGTACTGTTAAACCAGTTTAAGATCCTGGGCATGCAAAACCTATTTGACTTCATTAAGGCTCTGCTGAGATACCGCCTTGATTGCAGAAGGAAAGCGTATTTTAGATGAGCCTTCTTTTGATTAAGCAATTCCACTTTGCTTGTCACATGCTATGGCAGGTAATGCAAAATCGTAGAGCTTCCCCAAACCCTCCCAATTAAAAAAAAAAAAAAAGCAAACCACAAAACAGAACTTCAGCCAGAGTAACAATCCTGCATATTTTTCTTTTTCTTTTGTGGAATACCGTGTGTTTGTGCAAAATCCTGCTATTTTGTGTGTGTTTGTGCAAAGCTAGGATGCGATACCACAACAGGGCTGCTACATATTAATGGAATATTTAAAATCTGGTGAATTTCTTTGGACTGGAAGTTTGAAGTGTTTGAAGTTGCCTTTTTTTTTTTTTTTTTGGTTTTGCTTCTGTTAACCGGGCGGTGCGTTAATTACCAAATAATTACTGGTGTTTAAGAGCAACCCCCCTTTTCCCTCCCCTACACCTCTCCCCCCCTTCCATCACAGGGAAGGGACGAGGTGCTTAGTCCCATCTCCCGTTAATTAACGAGCCCCAGCACTTATTAACTCCGCTGCCGCCGGCCCGGGGGAGGCCGGGCTTGCAACACCACACCACCCCCCCCCCCCGGCCGTGGGCTAAGGGCGGGCTCCGCCGCGCTATGGCCGCTCCCTGCTACTTGGGCTGGGATTTCAGCACTCAGCAGGTACCGGAGCCCCTTCCCGACCCTCCTCTCCCCTCCTTCGGTCGCCGGGGGCTGCCCCCCCGGGTCCCCCGGCCCCGCTGCCCTTCCCCCCTGTGGCGGCTGCGCGAAGGGCAGCGGGGCCGGGGGACCGGGGGGGGCAGCCCCCGGCGCTTGCCCCGCACCGGGCTCGTTTGTGCACCCGGTGGCTCCCCCCAGCCGGGCCTCGGGGGTGTTCCACTCGCGCAGACGGGGGAACAGGCCTTCCTTCCTCTCCGTCAGCTTTTCTCGCCTCTTTTCCTCCACCCAGCGACCGTTTTGTTTTGCAGGGTTTCCTCCTTTACAGTAAGCGGGATGCTGGGCTTGCGCTCCGGCGTCCTCGCCAGCGGCCTACCGACAGCTGGGGCAAAACAATTCGTGGAATCGTTGAACGGTTTGGGTTGGAAGGGACCTTAAAAGATCGTCTTGTTCCAACCCCCCTGTCGTGGGCAGGGACACCTCCCGGCGCTTGATGTGTTCGGAGGCTTTTGTGGGCCATGGGCACTGCGTGTGCCCGGCTCTTCGCATGCTTCCTTCCCTTTGCCCGCATAAGTGCATCCTTCGTCTCTTTCTATTTGTCCCACCTCCCCCTTGTCCCATCTCTTGTCCGAAGCCGTGTCCCCCCTTGTCCCGCCCCATCTCTTGTCCGAAGCCGTGTCCCCCCTTGTCCCGCCCCATCTCTTGTCCGAAGCCGTGTCCCCCCTTGTCCCGCCCCATCTCTTGTCCGAAGCCGTGTCCCCCCTTGTCCCGCCCCATCTCTTGTCCGAAGCCGTGTCCCCCCTGGTCCCGTCCCATCTCTTGTCCCATCCCATCTCGTCTGAAGCTGTCCTTCCCTTTGTCCCATCTCCCCCTTGTCCTGTCTCGTGTCTGAAGCTGTTTCCTCCCTTGTCCCATCTTCCCCCAACATGTCGTGCTTCCCCATCCTGCTAGGGATGAGCTTAATCCTAGAAAAAGGAGCGCTATGGCCCTTCCCTACGTGCAGGCTGCAGGGAGACACGTCTGCCAACAGGATACGGCAGGCCGGGAACTGGGGTTTGTACCTGAATCCAGTTTTTCCAGTGTCCAGTGAATCAAGATTAGTAGGATTATGAACCTGGATGCTCAGATTGCTTAAAATCTTGATTTGTCAGCACAGTTGGGTGTTACTACACTGCAAATAGAAACTCTGCCCAAGTTGTGCATAGGCCTGAGTATGTTCGAAATAGGCATATGAGCATAAATCACTTTATTACGGCTGTGCTGAAGTTTGGGAGCTTGAAAAGATGCATCCAGGTTAAGTTGACGAAGTGTTTTTTAAGGGGGCATGCTGCAAGCAGAAAGCCAATTAAGCTGCGGTGGGTCAGGGCCATTTTTAAGCTAGCACAGGCCATCAGAGTGGTAATGAGTTGTGCCAGTGCATAAATAATGGCCCTACGTTAGTATGGCTAAAATGGGCATGGCCTTGTTTTTTGGTCTCTTTCTTTAGCAGCAGTTTGCACTTTCTCCCGTGTTGAAATATGTGCAGAATGTGAGCTACCTTCTCACTTTTCTTCTAGGCTGTTAGTGTTTTTCTTCTGTACTAGGTGAACTTGAGTGAAGCTAGAGAAGGAAAGGTTGTGGTACTCTTCTAGTTTGTGCTTAAGAGAAAGTTCAGCTTAAAGGAGTTGCCTGTTTGTGATGTTGCTTTCTGTGTGTCGCAGAAGCTCATAAGACACTTGTGTAATGCCCTCTGAGCTTTGCCAGACTGGTAGACTTTGATTTACTCAGGGTTTGGGGAGCAGAGAAGGTCCTCAAGGTATCTGAAGGGACTGTTAAGTTCCTTGGTAAGATGGGGCAAAAAAAAAAAAAAAAAAAAAAAAAAAAAGGAGGGGGGGGAAAAAAGCACATCTGGCATCTTTAATCTAAGATACTATATTCTTTGGAGAAATTGGAAAAACTGGTTACCATAATGCAAGCTACGAACCTGGGAACTTGTTTGCTGTTCTTTAGCATATGCCCGCATCTTGATCTTGTGCTATTAAGGAGAGAGAAAATGGGGGGGGGGGGGGGGGGCGGAAATGCAAGCAAACAAATATACATGTTGCTGAATAGATGACATGCTGGAAATTCACATAATAACTTGTTTCATGTAAAATCGTTCCTATGCTTTCAGCGAGTTATATGGATTGGGGTGATCTTCTTTCTCATTTAATTTATGAGAATCGAATTATTATAAATGAGCTATCAGTGCTATTTAATTATTGTTAGTTTTTGTTAACATCCTGTTTTATATCTTCTAGCTGAAAGTCATCGCTATTGATGAACAGCTGAGGGTCATTTATGAGGATAATGTTCATTTTGATAAAGACCTTCCAGAATTTAAGTAAGGCTTTTTGTATTTTACTTGGATAATATAATTTAGAACTTTGGAGATCGGGAAGGGGGGGGGGGGGCGGGCTCTTGCCCTATTTGGTCTCATTGATATGCGTGGAGGCATGGAAAAAGTTCATGCCATGTTCACTTTTCATATTTGGCAAGGATAGTATATGCCTTTGCCTTCCTTGGTTTGTAAATGTGGCAAGGACTCCCAACAGGAAATAAATTAGAAAAATCTACCCTAAAGTGTTATGTATAAACAAACCAATTTTTTACTCTTTTGGGACTTCAGACTTGTGGACATGACTGTTTCGTTTTGGGACACAGAAGTAAGAGCTGCCCTTTGCATCAGGGTGGAATGCTATGGTAACAGCAAGTAAATTGCATGAAGGGAACTTCTAAAAGGCATTTGGAGACAAAACTGAGTGGTTCCAAATCTCATAACAGGATGTAGGAAGCCAGTATTTGTTTACTTCAGTTAGTAGACTAGAATTTACAAATGTCATCCTCCATGGTCACAAGTTTCAATGAAATACATTTATTTACTTGATGGTTAACAGCAAAAATTGAATTTCATCTTCCAGTTGCAAGCCACTAATGGTGACAGTTAGGAAACTTAGAAATAACTATGAATTACGTGGAGCCAATGAGCAGTATCAGCATTGGAGTCTATCACAGATCTTACTTTCAGGATCAGAGCCTTTCCTTGCAAATTATTTACTTTGCAATTGGGTCAGACATCTCTTATGTCACCTCCTAGGAGCTGGCTTTTACTTTTCAGGTTTCAAACACTGATAGTATCCTTGCTCTTAAGCAAAGACAGTTTGCAGTGCTTTTATGTTATTAATAAACTTCAAGAACTTTGCTTAGCGGGGAAAAAATTGCTGAATTTACCAAGAGAAAATACTGTTTTTCTGTAGGACACAAGGTGGAGTCTATATTCACAGTGACAGACTGACAGTCACTTCTCCCGTGCTAATGTGGGTCAAGGTATGAACAAGCTTTATATAGTTCGACTTCTGCCTTGCTGTTATTGAAATGGAAATGTATTCCAGACGATAGTGAAACTCATCATTCAAGTCAACATAATCCTTTTGCTTGTATTCCGTTTCTTTTAAGTGTTATTCTGTGTCTTTGGTATGCAAATATTAATGTTATCAACAAACATAGTGGAAATTGCTAATATTTTGAGGTTTTTTGTTTGTTTTTTTTTCACTCTCCACCATTATAGCATCGTTATGTGTGATTAATCCTTTCCTGACTTTGCCTCCTTTGAAAAAAGACTATTCCTTTTTTCCTCATCTTCTTTTTTCATATGCAAAAGGGGCAGGTGTTGCTTTCACGGAATCACGGAATCTTCAGAGTTGGAAGGGACCTCTAGAGATCATCTAGTCCAACTCCCCTGCTAGAGCAGGATTGCCTAAAGCACATCCCTCAGGGCTGCATCCAGGCGGGTCTTGAAAATCTCCAGAGAAGGGGACTCCACAACCTCCCTGGGCAGCCTGTTCCAGTGCTCTGTCACCCTCACCTTTGCCTAGCTTAAATCTGTGGTTTTGTAGCATCCAGGTTACTTGCGCTATTTTTTTTTTTTTTTTTAAATAAGCTTTGCTAGCCAATTGATGTCTCAAATGGGAAGTGGTTAAAGAGCAATTTATTCAGTGATTCCCAGTCACTTTCGTGTTTATTTTGAAATACAACATTCTTTTCTATTTTAAAAGAGGGCCTCCATTGCTTCTGTGCAGATTCTGCAACACTTGCTCTTACACGGTACTATGTAAATTTGTCTTAGTAGTGTGATTTGAATAGTTAAGGTATTTGAAAGGTCACAAAACCCCCAGCTGTGATCCACAGCAGTTGACAAAGGTTTGGTAAATTTGCTTGCAGTTGGTCTTTTGAATTGTGATGAACAGGAACGGTTGTAATTATTAAATAATATGACGATATAAGTATATGATGTTTCTTGGGAAATTTTGAAGTCTTGCAGTGGTCCATTTGTCAAGATAGTCTGGGAAATGCTGATCTGAATGAGAATATGTAAAGATTAATTAAGTTTTGGTTTTAAACTTAAGGAAAATGTGGCAAGAACAAAATTAATCTAGGTGCTTAAAGTGCTGAAATTCACTTGAATTAGCCTTATTATAGCGACTCTGAGTTTTCAGCTGACACTGAGGTCAATGGTATTGAGGATACCTAACATCTTGTAGGATGGGGTGCAGGGCGTACCCCAATAAGATTTCATAGATTTCCAACAGTAAGAACAGACAGAGATAGTCCTGCTTTCTGTCTGGCACTCTTAAAAGTGGCTTTGTAATGAATTGGAATTATTTAACTCTTGCCTCTTATTTAGGTTTCAAAGAATGAATCTTTGTGATTCAGCTTGTTTAAAGATCTTTTATTTTCCCCTGTGTGATTCAACTTTTCTTTTATGGACTCTTACTTAATAAATTAATTTATGCAGCTTCTTGAGAAGTCCATAGTCATTAGCTAATTTTTCATTATCTGCCAATGAACTCTTATCAGTGATGACATGAATTTACTGTTTAATTCCAGAGATTGTGAGTATGCATAATTTGATAGCTCGTTACAGTCATTCCTGATTCTGTTTGTTCTTGCAGGCTCTGGATATGATTTTGGAAAAGATGAAGTCTTCAGGCTTTAACTTCTCTCACGTCAGAGCTTTGTCCGGTGCTGGCCAGGTTAGTTTATAAAGAAAAAAAATCAGTCTTACTATATTTCTTCAATAGAGCATAAGGCATAGTGATACATTTCATTTAAATAATTGTATTTACAGACCATAATGACATCGAGTAAGACCAAAACTTCCGTGTAAGCATCCATTCCTCAGGGGAACTTAAAACCTGAAGCACGCAAAGCAGTCACTAGTAGGTAGTGGGAGTGGTGGATAATGTTTACAGTGCAGTTGCTTATATCGGTATAATGTATAACTGTTTGGTTTCCTGTTGTTTAAATTATTTGTACGTACAGATTCTGAAATGACTGGGATCACTTTGAATTTCAGCGTATCCAGGCGCTTGTGGAAAAGGGGTATTAAAAATAGTGAGGAGCACAGTTTGCTAAAGGCAGAGGAACATCCTGTTGAGCACAGGTTTTGTTGGTTAGGATAGAGATTTGCCCAAGAACAACAAAAACCAAATTTTGATAGTCTTTGATGCAGAAATGACAAAGATGCTGCCATGATTTAGCCTGTAGTGCATAATGCCTTTTTTTCTGAGACTTATAAATCCCATCCTGGCATTTAGTCAGTTAGCCAGCCTCCTAGTACTCTGGTGAAACAAGGAAGTCTTTTATAACTTTCACAGATGATGTTCAGGGTGAGGACAGCACCAAAGCTATAGTTAATTCTGATGCGTGAGGTTTAGGTTATTCATCTTGATATATCTGGGACTAATTAATCAAAACTCTTACTTTGATCTCCATGTTTCATTGACTTCAGTTGAAAGTCTGAGCAAAGTGTCTGAAAATCACAGCTGGTATCAAGGCTCTGTTATGAATTCTGCAGTGGAACAGAAGTTAGGGACTGCCAGGTAACCCCAGTTTACTCAACTGAAGAAAGGAAGTGCATTTCCAGATTACCGGTATTCCCTTTATTTTACCTGTCCTCCAGCAAGTTGGGGGTATCAGCTTGGTGCTAGATTCAGATTCTTTCGGGTAGAACAGATTTAATTTACTTGTCCCCTTCAGACTCACATTCTCTCCCTTTTCTCTTTGAAGAGCCTTGTCTTTATGCTGCAGATCACTGTGGAGGTGCGCTGATGTGCCAGTGTTTGTCTCAAAGAAGGGACAAACTTGGTTTCAATTGTCTGCATAAATGGTAGAGGGATGCGAAATACAATCTGGGTGACAGGGTGGTCGAGTACTCTGTGCCCAGGGGGTTCTGTGCACATTTGGTGTCATCAGAACTGTCAGTGTGTCCCTGGGTGGTGCTTTGCAGTTTGCATAGGGTGCCCTACAGGTGCGTAACTAGAGATGCCTGCCTTGAGATGCTGCCTGAGAGATGGAGCTTAAATAACCTTCTCAATATTATGCTGTCTGTTAGCGGTGACTGGGGCAGGCATGTAACTGAAGAATCTGGGGGCTGTGCTGAACTAGCACAGAACTAACAGTCTTGACAGTGGAGCCCTGGCTACAGCTCAAAGAGTCCTCGAAGTGTCTAACGCAATGGATTAGCAGTATAATAATAGTTCCCACTAGAAGCTGCTATAGTTCAAATTCATCATTGTCTCCTGACTCCTACATTTTCTGGTTGCTCTCTTAGGGAGTCTTTTAATGAGGCACTTGATTTGAAAAGGTGCGTTTTTTGGTCTTAGTTTGGAGAGAGTTTTCTGTTCCTTAAAGTTTGAAATTCAGATCAGGATATGATCTTTGTGGCTTGGGAGGACATCTTCAGCTTCTGTTTCTGTACTTTCTACAGCAACATGGGAGTGTGTACTGGAAGAAAGGAAGCATACAAATTTTAAAGAATGCGTCATCCGAACTGCCTTTACATCAGTCACTAAAGGTAACGTGCATAAAAGAGCTCTGAAGGGAGAGCTGCACTGTCCTTTTTCTGATCATTACACATTGCTTTTCTCCTTGCAAACCTTTCCTCTTGTTTGGCTGCGTTGCATTCCCCTGCAGCATAAAGTGAAATGTACTGTTATTCCTTCATCTCCAGGGCTTTTGACATTTCGTTTTCTCCTGAGTGACAGTATATACTGCTTTAAAAGCTTACAGTGGGCATCCCAGAATCTTTCTGTGTCAGAGTAACAGCCCGTTTGTTCTTTTACAAAACATAATACTGTTGTAAACAACCTGTAAATATTTTACATTTTTTATAGATTTGTATTAACAAAAAATAGTGCTTAAAAATACTATTGTACCTGAGTTTCCTTGCAGTGCTTGCGATTTCATTAGAAAATATTAAAAAACAAAAGACCAGTTTACACTTCTCTTTGAAAGGGTGGAAGCGTAATGCTGTGTGGACACAAACTCCTAACAAGTATATTGTTGAATCTCAACGTTTTGTGTGTGTGTGTATGTGATTCGTAAGGTTTTTAAATAAAAGTTTGTCAAGTCTATGTTAAAAAGAAAAGCAGGGAGGAATCATGTTTCCTTTTGAAGACCCTGACCTTCCTTACTTCAAGATCAGAAAGGACAATTATATGTTGAAAGGGAGACATTTGTGTAACTCATCTATTAAATGATTAATTTTGGAAATATCTCATCTGTGCAAAACTCATGGAAATGGAATTAAAATGCTTTCTGGTGATGTACTAAGCCTCAGTTACATTTCCAAATGGTTATGCCAGTCATTAAAGAGAAATCTGTTAGTAGAGCTGCGGAAAGATAATCTGATTGTTTAGAGAGGAGTTCTAAAAAGTGGAATTCTAAAAAGGAGTTCTAAACGTATAAAAGGGCTCAGGGCTTTGGCTACCAAAGGAGTGTACTGAGACATCAGATAGTATGTGAAGTACCCATCGTGCTGCAGGTTATGTCAAGTAGCAGCAGAAAAAGCCTGTAGCTTCCCTCTGGTGTGAAGTTTGGGTTAAGCTTTTCACTACTGACCAACATCCTGCCCGATATGTGCTTCCCTGTAATTATCAAGAGGAGACCAGGAGGCAGGTCAGAGAACTGAACTGCGAGCTGATACGTAGGTCTGCTGTACTGCTACTGTTCTAGCAGAGACTTCTTAGAGATGAGACTTCCTAATGAAGGATATTGTTCGTTGCAGGATTGTTTTTCTGTCAGTAACAGCCCCATCTGGATGGATTCTAGCACAACTTCCCAGTGCAGCACTCTGGAGAAAGCCGTGGGGGGAGCGCAGCACCTAGCGAGCATCACTGGCTCTCGAGCCTATGAGGTAAGGAGCGGATGGGAGGAAAGTCCTCAGCACTCTCCTGACAGAAACAATGCTGCCGTTATGGTGGTACCGCAGCAGGTAGTGGTCAGCCGTTAACTATGAAGGAGAGACTTTTTGAAGAAATGCCAACAATGCTATGCTTTGCAGTGGTCTCACAAAGGAAGATGTGGAGATTTTGAAGTGAAATTAGGCAAACACTGGAAATTTTGCTGCAGGAAGCAGTTGGGCTGAGCTGTTGCATTTGGCCAGTGGTTCCAAGATACAGTCTTTCGTAGCCATGCTTACAGTCTCAGGGCTTGGTTCTCCCCTGGGAGCTTCGGTGCAGTCAGATTTCCATTGGGATGGCAGTCCAGTTTGTGTTACAGAATTACTTGGGGTTATCAGCCCCCTATTTGTGGATCACTGCCCTAGGTTACTTCTGCAATTAAAAGATGGGCCTTTTAATGTTCCCTGAAGGCTAACAAGTAGCTGCTGACCTAGGAGAAGTGAGTTTCAAAAGTTCAGGACGCTATCAGAGAATATTCTGTCACTCGTCTCCTCTTCCTGGCACTTCCCTCTCTTCTAACTGTGACAATGAGTTATGGAGAGGGAGCAGGGCAGCCCTCCGGGCGTCTCAGCACCTGGCTACTCTTGCTGTTGGTTCGACAGAATAAGGCTCTAACCTCCTAAATTGCTGATTCTGTTTTTGAATTGTCATGTGAGGTTTATGGCCAGTGTTGAAATCAGACTTTGCATACCACTAACAGTTTATTTTTAACTTGCTAAAGGTTAAGGCTTCAGTGTTAGAAGTTTTCTGTTATTTGATATAATGCATGGATGAAAAATAATAATTCTTACGGTTATTATTAGCCTGTGCTGGAGTTGCTTCTTTGAATATGAAGCTTCCTGCTTTCCTCCCAAATCACCTGCCTCAGAGAGGTGCATAGGTTGGGTAGCCTAAACCTTTTCAAGGATTTGAAGGCAGCATTTGAATTGTGCTGGTTCCTGTGTATAGAATAAGTGTGATTCATTCCATTGAACTGTCATTTCTGAAATGTAAATTATGGATCGTAATGCTTTTTCACATGCTTTTTTTTTTTTCAAAAGGTGAGCAAAATTCCCATAATGAGACTATGCGTTATAGCCTGTTTAGTGCAGATTGCCTGCTGTGCACTGACTTTCATCATGCATCAGGCAAATTAAATATCCAAAGTGCAATGTACTGAACTCATTACACAGAGTTAATGATTATTGACTCCATTTAGGGTTTGTGTTTCTAAGCATTTGCATTTCTTTCTCAGCGTTTTACAGGAAACCAGATAGCAAAGATTTACAGCCAGAATCCTGAGGTCTACATGCAAACTGAGGTTGGCTCAACTTCAATACACTTATTGGAAAACAGTTAAAAATCTTTTAAAATTAATTTTGTGGGGATGTCAGACTTTTTTGGGAAAGAGTATTTTAATTCTTGTGTTTGATTGTAAGATTAAAATTGAAAACTTGATTGTTTTATTTCTGGTTTTGTTAAATTATTAGTCATTGGGCAGATAAAAGTTGGGCACCAGTTTGATTTTGGATGTTACATTTAACATAGTAGACTCCATTGGATGTCACCTTTGTGGAAGAAGTTTTAAAAAACAGACTTTCATTTGGGGGGGTAATAAATTGTATGTTCTGACACAAATGGGTAATTAGGCACACAGTTGAAATGTTCGCACTTAGAACTGGCCGTTTGCATGTAGAAATGTGATTGCTCCACCATACGAAGCTGGCATCCATGCGGATGTGTGTAGGAAATTGATTCTAGACTTTTTTCATGGTTTTTCCCTTGAGGAGGTACTTTGATTCTGTTATTACAAATGAATTGCATTGTGTAGTTGGTTTCCCTCTGATTTTTAATTTTTAGAAATCAGCTTGCAATTCCATTGTTGTTTCAGTTGAGTCTGCATCTAGCTGTGACAGAAATGCCAATGGCCCCGCTGTACAAGAGGGACACTGAAGTGCTGGAGCGTGTCCAGCGGAGAGCTGCCAGGCTGGTGAAGGGTCATATGAGGAGAGGCTGAGGGAGCTGGGCATGTTTAGCTTGGAGAAGAGGAGGCTGAGGGGAGACCTCATTGCCCTCCACAACTCCCTGAAAGGAGGCTGTAGAGAGGTGGGTGTTGGCCCCTTCTCCCAGGTGAATAATGACAGGACCAGAGGAAATGGTCTGAAGTTGCGGCAGGGAAGGTTTAGGCTAGATATTAGGAGGAATTCCTTTACTGGAAGAGCGGTCAGGCACGGGAACAGCCTGCCCAGGGAGGCGGTTGAGTCACCATCCCTAGAGGTGTTTAAGAAACGTCTAGATGTGGCACTTCAGGGCATGCTCTAGTGGCAGAGATTGTAGGTTGTTTGGTTGGACTCGATGATCTTAAGGGTCCTTTCCAACCATGAAGATTCTGTGATTCTGTTTGAAGCAAGGTGAAAACTCCATGCAAAGATGATGTAAATGAGGGAAAGGCTCCTGTCTTGTGATTAGAATAGGCCGAACATGCAGACCAGTGAAGTCAGGCTGCTCGTGTTTTTATATTACTGCAGTTCTTGATAGTATTGATCATAATTATTTTTGTGGCTTTTAAAATTGGACCCTGTGAGGACTTCACAGGGAAGTGAGTTGCAAAGTTGACTCTGTATTTTGTGGGACAATCCTTTTTTTTTTTTTTTTAAAAATTTTTTCTTTCTAAGTACGTGTTCTAGAACTTTATGCTAGTAAGCGGTGGGGTGAAACAATACTATTACAGTCTGATCATAAGCATAAGACTAAACTTGTAGAAAAATGCATTAGTGGAGGGGAAATGGAACTGAGAACTAATCAGACAAAGCTCAGACTTTGAGGACTGGTTGCATTGATGGCACCTTTTAGCAGTACAGGATACACAAGCTGTTGTGTTCAAGCACAAAATATCTCTATGCCAGAATTGTTCTTGGGAAACCTCAGGAAATACTTAGCAGCTTGGCAGTCTCAATGACATGTGGAAGGTGGATGTTTTTCCTTCTCTAGGTCAGCTTGCTAAACTGGCTGATTCACAGTTTAACTTCATCCTTTTCCTTCCATTTCAGGCAGCTAGTGCCCGTTGGGGCACCACAGAAGGTAGGCCTTCGTTATCTAAGCACAATGTGATGTATTCTTGGGGAGAGACGCATGAAAAGCAAGTGCATCATTAAGTTTCCTGGCCATTATAACCACGTCTTAGAGCTCTGGTTATAGTCTGTCTTTGAATGCTGTGTGAAGCAGTGGTTTTGTGATCATTAACAAAAAAGTTGTCACTGCTGGCTCGCAAGACTGGTAGAGATTTGATTCTGATTAGTTACTGGGTGGCAATCATATTTCCTCTGAATTAGAGCACACAATAAGAAATTTGTCAGCTTTTATGCCAGCTTCTTGGGAACAGATAATATTTGATTCTGCAGAAAGCTTGGTAGTTTGTCCAGCAGATCTGAAGTGGAAGCAAGTTCGCGTTGGATCAGTGTGTTGTGTCATGTGGCCGGGGCATTTTTGCGCCAGTATTAGCAGCCCTACCGCTGAATTTAATCCATTGTTGGAACATACCCTGAGGCAGAGCTGCAGGTAGTGGTTCAGTTCAAAGCTAATTATTACCAGCTCCTGGGAGTAACGCCTGGGAGGTCTGGGGTCTCAGCTGGGAGGGAGGTAAGAGTTCACCTAAAGGAGCTGGCAGAGCCTTGCCAGAGCTGCTAAAAAGCTTACAGACTTGTGCTCTGGGTTGCCCAGTGCGTGGTTTCTGGGCATTTCCCCTGCTGTCAACATGCAGGTGGTGGTTTGGTTTTTTGTGGCTTCCCCTCCCTTTTAGTAAGTGTTTTTTCTTGAAATGAGGTTCTGTGATACAACGACGCTGTGAATTAACTTGTGGTAACGTAGACTATGCTAGTATGCTAGGTGTATTTTGCATGTTTCAGAATGCAAAGCCATTAACAGCTTTTATCATGGGGTTACTTTTAGGTTGATATCTGCAGTATTACTTGGGCAATAAGATAGAACTGAGTAATCCTTCTAAGGGTATTTTTTTTTTGTGCTTTCTGTGCCTAACATTAAGCATCTATTAACATTTGCTGCTTCCAATTACTTATTTACTTACTTTGAAGTGAATACTGATGTGACTCACTATTTCATGCTTCCTTTCAGAGAATCTCTTTGGTTAGTAGTTTTGCAGCTTCCCTTTTCCTAGGATCTTATGCACCCATTGATTACAGTGATGGTAAGTGTGGCGGCTTTTCTCGTGGTAACAAGTCAATAAGGAAATTTTCCTTTCCATCCCCACCTTACATAAAACCGGGACAGGGTCTCTGCTACTTATTTTCAGTCTTTAAACTTTAGTGACAAGTATATTAGATTTTAAACTAAGTTACTGCTTTCCATTTGTTGATACTCTTGGTGGTGCTGTCAGCTGTGCTTATTTATCCCTGTCGTACTATGATTCCAATTTCTGCAAAATGGGTTTAAGAAAATATTCTTAAATTAAATTGTACTTTTTTTTCATTGCTTTATGATGTATAAAGGAATGTTGAAATATCTATTTAAAAGCATGAAGAAGTTGTGGACTTTTTAGCTAGACTCCATAGTTCTGATATTTGTTTTTTAGTTTTGCTGGCTTAGCTCCGAGTTGCACAGGATGTGAACAAGATGTATATTGTGATTATTTTCCCACCCACCTAACTGGAATATGGATCTGCAACAGAAATATCTTTCCAAAATGAGCCAGAGGGAAAAAAAAGCTTAAACCAAGCAAAAAAAAAAAATCCTAAACTCAGTCAAAAAAATAATTTAACCTTCCATTATCTCTCTATTCATCATAAGAAAGACAAAAAAGTGACAAGGCTAGTGTCTCTCTCTTCTGTTGTGTGTTATCTCAGTTATCCAGCTTTTAAATGGCAATTTTAAGTGGCAATTACAAAGGAAACCATTTTCCTGGGAGCTGTGCTGTTATTTCTGAATAGCATTTTTGATTCCTGCTCTGAAACTTAGAGAAGATATATTTCAGAGCTGAAAGGTTAGACAGCAAGGCTCTCTAAGGAAATTTTGCATTATAGAGCCATAGTTGACACCCATCTGTTAAGACCAACTCATTTTTCTTCTCCTTTGTTGTTCAATCAAAGCTCGTAGGGGAAGGCATGACACCTCAATTTTAGCTAATGGACAACTTATTCAATATCAGATCTCCCAGTTATACTTGAGACCTTAAAAACTGCAAGGCAATCCATGCTTATTTTGTGGCAGTTGTGAGATTATTACATATATCTTCTGGTCCGGTTCAGTTAGCTGTGTATTTTCACAGCTAAATTTTATTTTTTTGTCTATTATTGGCAACAATAACTCTTTGGAGACTTGCACTTTACTCCTCAGTAGGCCCAAATACTGAGCACTTCAGGTACTTAACAACAACCCGCAGAACTCGCTCGTGTCCCGCATGTGAAATAGAGATGGTGAGATCTCCAGGGTACTCTTTCTGATAAAGAATTAAGTTTATCTTTTAGTGACAGTGAATTGTTAATTTTGATTCAAATGTTTAAAAACATAAGCATTAAAAAAAAAAATTGGGTTTGCAGATGGTGTTTGTTGCTTTTTTTGTAATGTTACCTCTGCCTTTTCTACCTGGAAGCAAGTGGGGGAAATCCATGTTTCTTCAGTTTCGGAGCATGAAAAATTCTGTGTTTGGTTGAAAACCAAAATGTTTTAAACTAAAGAAAATGAAAATTTGCTTCATTGGAAAATTTTCATTTTTTCAAATGGCTCTAGGAGAGCCTGTTCTGTTACACCTCTGGATATTTATGGGGCTTGAATAAATGTTATCTACTGTTCAGAGCATGTAAAATTATTAAATCTTCGTGTGAAAAAAGATAAGAGAACTAAGCAGGATGTTATAGTTCTCTCCACAAGACAAAAGATTTTTCGGCATTGTAAGCTATATTTTGTCTTGTTCATTCTTTTCTTATGCTAACATAACGAGAGAGAATTCTAATTCCAGTAATAAAATATAATTATAATGTATGCAGTAGTTATTTGGATCCAGCTGAAAAACTTGTTTTCTTGTCATTTACGATTTCTTGCAATTCACTTGATCTTTTACATTGCACCTGTATATTGTAGTTTAAAATGCATCTCAAAATAATGTTCAGATAATAGACCTATTCTTCATTTCTGTAGGTTTAACTTCAGGTCATATTGTCTTTAAAAGACCCTGTCAAATTGTTTAGCTCTGCGCAATAACTTATCTCTTTAAATTTGCAGGTTATTGTAGGAAATGTGCTATTCAGTTTCAGGATTTATTTTTTTTTTTTTTCCCTTTTTAAAGGTCCAATCTCCTAAGGTTCAAATCACTCCTTGTGAATGGCTGAGCACCCTGGGTGATTGATTTAAAAAAAAATCAAATTACATTCTAGTGGAATGAAGAATGATTTTCATTTATATTGTGCAGATGTTAAAAGTAAGATACATTTGGGACCAAAACAACTTGAACACTTGAGGCATTGTTTCTTTTAGAAGACACCTTAAAGAACAGCTATTCAGCTCTTGACCTAGAGAAGCTTTATCTTTTGAAATGCTTTTCTAAGAGCCTTAGGCAAATCGTAGTTTAGCATACTTGTTTTTGTTGTTCTAGCAAACGAGGATGCTTTGAACTGAAGCCTTTTCGAAAGGACTCGTGGTGGGCTTTTTTTTTTTTTTTTTTAGGAGAATTTACTCCTAATGTAGCTTGGGTGGTGTCAGCAGTTACACTGCTGCTGATTTTAGCTCCCTGAAAAGGCAATCCAGAGTGCTGTCATAAGATGCACTTAACTGTTTATAAATGTATAAGTGTGTTGATTAATAAAACCGGTTGGTCTGCATCATTTTGTCTTTGTGATGAAATTGTTTTGTTTTGTTTTCCCAGCATTGAAGCACTTTATGCTTTTGTATATGTAGTAGATATTAGTGAGTCCTGATTGTGCTCCTGGTCATTCTGTGTTAAAAGTCAATGATGCTTGCAGTGGAATAAATACTCAATCCTGTTCATCCCCTTCCTCAGTCCTTACTAGACCATGGCCTTGGCCATTGTCAGGTCAAAGGGCTGCCTTTGGTTTTGGTCCCCCCCCCCCTTAGTTCTCAGATTATTATTTACTTGATATTTTAAATTTAGCATTGTAGATCATGACCACAGATGTTTGAGTTAGGAACTCACTGTGCATCACTCCCTGTATAATCAAAGGAGAAAGAGAAGCTGTTCCGGGGAGCATTCAGCTCTGGTGTTTATTTTCCGCTGACCGGAGAATCTCATGCAAGTACCCGCTGTTGGATGGGATGAATCCAGGCCAACAGATTAATAGTTCTTGTAGAATAGTTGTTTCCCAGTCTTCAAATGAGTTTCTGAGGGTGGGGTAAATTAGCTCATCTTTCTTTTCTCAGGGCATATTAAAGTCTTTGTGGAACTATACCCACCAGTCAATAAACTGAAGAGTTATTTCCATATAATATAAACTTACACCTTTTCAGTTATAAAAGTTAGTGTTTTTCCTGTTTTATGCAGAAAACATTGGAGGCTGTCCTTATGTCTTGCAAAATTGTATTGGAGGATAGTTGTTAAATGTTCCTCTAGGCTTCAAGGAGGGAAAATCATTTAGAAAAAACCCACAAACAAAACAACAAACCCCAGAAAACAACTAACCTTTCTCTAGTAAAACTCCTATTTATTTAATGTTTCTGTTGCTCACTGGTTAATTTAGCAAAGCGGTTCTTGGCTTTTTAAATTAGGGACTTTTCCAGGAAAATTTGTAGTTGTATGTGTTGCCTCACGGAAAGCCTTGTGATGCCTGAGAGCCTGGGACAGGAGGCTGCTCACACCCTCTGCTCGGGGAAGTGCAGGCAGCGATGCTGGACTCAGTTTGCCCCTGGAAGCAGGGGATGGCTAGATTTAAGAGTGGTATCACGTAGAGAACTGAGAGAAGCTGGAGCAAATCTTTCCATCTTTCCTTTTTTGTGGGCGGTAGAGATTGTTGACCGCAGAAAAGGGAAATGCACCTTTTGCCTGTGGGAGGTGTGTTGCACTTTGTGCTCTGTCAAATTCCTGCTGTTGCATCATAGGCCACATAAACCAGTGCATAAGTGTTTTTAATTTGCCTGAAATGGGATTGATTAATATATTTAATGCAATTTTATATGTTAAGTGTA